>NW_025766780.1:2400000-3112500 GCF_003918875.1 Haliotis rubra | reverse complement strand
AATTGACTTTAAAATATTGTGTTTTGTCTACAAATGCCTCAATGGCAAAGGCCCAGAATACTTGAAAGAACTTCTTACCCCATACACTCCAGAAAGATAGCTCCGTTCTCAGAATCTGAACCTACTCTCTGTGCCACGGTTCAAACTGCAAACTTTTGGAAGGAAATCCTTTGCCTGCTCTGCCACTCTACTCTTGAACTCTCTCCCCATCCCCATTAAATCAGCAGTTGATTTTAATTCCTTCAAACGACTTCTCAAGACTCATCTGTTTTTACTGCATTATGACTAGCTACTAGTCCCTCATTGTATATATGTAGCGCTTTGAGCATGGGCCTTGTGCATGGAAAAGGCGCATTATAAGTTCACATTTATTATTATTATTATTAGGGGTATATATACCTCGGATAACCCAAGCTGCCTGTGAGGCGTTAGAAGGTTAATAGGCATATGACTTATTCCACTGGGGCCCCATTTTCAGAGTGAACAGAGTCAGTTTTGAACAAACTCACTTGAAGAAGTGAAGCCACATGTGACACGTGTGCTTCGTTGTGGGCCAGGACTGAAGTACTAGAAACTCTCAGCAGTCAAGCTGCCAGACACGGTCACCCATCCAATTACTCTCCGTGACCAAAGTTGCTTAACTTCAACAATAGACCCGGGCACTATGTACACTGCCACACACCACCACTCTTCTCATATCAATGAGGTTTCAATCTTGCATAAGGGCGATCGTGATGCACTTTGACATCCTACACGAATGCCTCCACCCATAAGTGACATCCTCATGGTACACGGGTACACACAGCTCCACGAGTGTCTCGGAATAGCCATGTGCTGGGGCACCGCTCACAAACGACACTGAGCGATATTTTATAGGAGGAGACTCGCGTCAAAAACTAAATTCAGCAGACAGCGACGCTGAGTCTCTGAATATATATAATTTTGATATAACAAATAAACCTATTTAAATTGAAATGGAGCCACAGTCAGAAAGGGGAATTCATAACCTGGGGGAATCTAGACTTGCTTCGTTTATGGCTTTAGCAGAGAGGGCTAGGCAGTATGGAACATAATGTCGTTCATGGGCTTTAAGAAGACTACATGACAAGGCGTACGTGATACGTGTTGCCAGAAAATACAGCAGCCGACTCAGTAGTCATGGTTTACTGTTAGGTTGGTTGGTTTGTTGTTTAACACCGAAATATTCCAGCTATATGGCGGCGGTCTGGAAATAATCGAGTCTGGACCAGATCAATCCAGTGATTGTCACCATGCGATACGATGACAGAGTGTGTGTGTATGAATCACTATGAAATAGTGATGATACTAGGTGTTCGCGAAAAGGTGAGCGTATCCTGTCCCACCGGTGGCACCCGTCATAAACATATGCTAAGTCTAGTCGATTGTTCACCTGAAATAACCCGGAACGCATGACACAAGCCAAAACAGGGAACGCAATCGGACATCACCCCCATCAGCGATGTGTTGCCCATTTGTATGTTAATGCATATCGGAGTAGGGCCTATATTATCGTGTAGCTCAGACAAAACATGAAGGTATAGTCAATAGGTTATTGTGTCACGAGGTAGGTTAATTGTTATTATGATTCTATGAAATACGACATCTATCGATCATCATGAAGAATGTAATTCACCACGGTGACGTGAAGTTTGCATTGTGGCGCCACATACCACTTCACTACAGTTCTGTGGCTGGTATCCCGGCAAATAAGAACTGGCCATCTACTAGAGATAAATCGCGGCTCCTATAAACAGCACCCTACGTGTCCGGGACTAATGAGACTCGAACCCATGGTCGACATCAGTGGAGAAAGTACGGAGAATGCTATACGTCAAAGCCAAGAAGGCAAATACTTATATTAACGTGTTGCTTTTTACATGAAATATTACATATCTCCGAAAATGCAGGTCTCTGAAACATACCGATTTACATCAATCTAAATGACAGACAACACGTTCACTCTACTACTACGTTCTACTCAAACTACTTATAGACAAGGCTCTCGGTTGAGAGTAGTAGACGTGTGTTGTAGTCGACAGTAGCTGAAAGTCGAAAGTCACTTTACTACAAAACATGCTGCTACATGAAAGAATTACGAATGGTACCATCTCTTCACTTAAAGTTCCGGGGAGATGGGGTAGTCTAATGGTTATAGTGTGCGCTTATCACGCTGAAGAACCAGGTTCTATTCCCTACATGGGTGCAATGGTTTTCTTATATTATTCACTTTCAATATTGTTCGTTGTGGTGTTCCCCGTGATAAGGCTGCAATATTGCTAAAAGAAGCGTAAAACATACCGTACTCACACACTTAACGTCCGAAAATAGATCACAAAGACACATGTAACCATGCTGTTTTAAGTGCTTCAGAATATCAAGAAAGACATTGAATGAGGATGTTGTGTATAGTGTATATTGTAAAGGTCATCAGTGAAAGTGGAAAACGATGTCAAAATGTACTTGCTGATGATTTCAGCAGAATGCCTCAATAGTTTCAGCATCATGATATCCGGGGAAAGATGAAACAGAACTACCATGGCAATGTCTAAACACCTTCACAATGCTTTAAACCAATGTCAGCTTAGTACACTGTCTGTGTCTTGAGGTAATGTGCAAAGTACACGCAATATCAAACTTCAGATGTTTCCTAGCTTTAGCTAAAAGTAACCCCAATACAAATATACAAAACTATCCTGTATATGACGTACGGTGCAGACACGGTGTTGTGTGAGTAGGCACTTGTTTCAGTGTTCTTGTGCTAATTGCTGTCCTTGTGATAACAGAAGTGACACTTAATGAGCCACAGCGCTTAAGTCCGAACGTTCCTGACCAATAAGCTTCATTAATGTGTCTAGCTGACTGTGAACCCCAGAGATGGCCAACGGCGTCATCATTGATGCGCATGTCGTCGGTGCGACGTTGCTCGATTTGTCGTTATCACTGAACAGGAAAGTGACAATTACGCTAACTAAATCACCAGTGAAGTGTTTAATGCATGCAAGCTTTCTCGCTACCTTAATACATCTTTATCACGAAGCCTTGTACAACAGAACATTCCTAAATTGTGTGGCTAGTTACAGATTATATTTTTCACTGCACAGACTGTGCTAGTTGTGGATGACGTGTTAGCAGTCGTCAATGTGTACGTTAGTGTCCTGGATGTCCTTCTCAGATGTGTCTGGATGTCCTTCTCTCAGATAGCATGGAGTCTCCTGGATGTGTATGGAGTCTCCTGGATGTCCTTCTCTCAGATAGCAGGGTGTATGGAGTCTCCTGGATGTCCTTCTCTCAGATAGCAGGGTGTATGGAGTCTCCTGGATGTCCTTCTCTCAGATAGCAGGGTGTATGGAGTCTCCTGGATGTCCTTCTCTCAGATAGCAGGGTGTATGGAGTCTCCTGGATGTCCTTCTCCAGGTGTATGGAGTCTCCCGGATAGCAGAGTGTATGGAGTCTCCTGGATGTCCTTCTCTCAGATAGCAGGGTGTATGGAGTCTCCTGGATGTCCTTCTCTCAGATAGCAGGGTGTATGGAGTCTCACAGATAGCAGAGTGTATGGAGTCTCCTGGATGTCCTTCTCTCAGATAGCAGGGTGTATGGAGTCTCCTGGATGTCCTTCTCTCAGATAGCAGAGTGTATGGAGTCTCCTGGATGTCCTTCTCTCAGATAGCAGGGTGTATGGAGTTTCCTGGATGTCCTTCTCTCAGATAGCAGAGTGTATGGAGTCTCCTGGATGTCCTTCTCTCAGATAGCAGAGTGTATGGAGTCTCCTGGATCAGACTTGGGGACAAGAGACAATTTAATTGTCTTAATTTCTTGTGGTAGTACCTTCAAACATAAACCAGATACCCAAAACTCAGTCGAACGTTTCTCCTAGTGCTACCGTAAGACTAACATGCAATTTATAGTGTAAGATAGTTCTCACCTCTACGGTTGTAATTAGCTTTGTGATATCAACTTCCCCTTTATCAAATCTCACATCGACCGGTCTGGGATATGTTAGTTTGTGAATTATTATAAACAGTTTTAACTTAATCTGTTAACTAATGTTTACATTCCGAGCAACCCATATTCCACCTATCTGCCCTCCACTGCTATGTATAAAGAAACTATACATTCAAAGAAACGGAAGAAGCTTTTACTCGTTACCCATGAGAAGGATGTTAGTCTCGAAGCTATTAGCCAGTCCATCTATAGATAGATTTAATTAGATTCCCATGTGAGCTGCAGAAGTTGCAATATGAATCTAACGAAATGCGAAATCAATGTTTATTTTAGACCGAAAGATATGTCACTGACCGAGAAAAAACCTGTAGGGTAGTAATTAGTTTGATTAGAATGTTGTCATTATGAGATTTTCATTTATTTCCTATGTAAGACATTCACGATGGTGATAATATCGCTGGAATACTCGCGTTGTGACGGGAAACCAAAATCAGGAACAACCTTCATTTCCCTAGAACCTTATCGGAATGTTTTGGTTTTCTAGTTATGTGAACAATAATATTTTTGTATGAAGTGAACGCTTCGTGTCAATCGCAGCAATCTAAAACAAAAGTATTTTCGTGAAAATAAGAACACAGAATGAAGGATGCAATACCCGAAAGCCAAATAATTCATTTTGTTATGCTAATGAGTTGTCATTCAATACGTCAAATTATTATTCGTTGCATTTTACATGAAAACATTACATAGCTCAGTCGCTGAGACATACGGGTCGCTGAGACATACGGATTTACATAAATCTAAATGACAGACAACACGTTCACTAAGACAAACTACTTATAGACAAGGCTCTCAGCTGAGAGTAGTAGACGTTTATCTACAGGTGCTGAACGTCGACAGTCACTTTACAAAAAAGACATGAAAGAATTAAGAACGGTACCAATTCTTATGTACGATATTGACTGGTGTGTTCCTCAAATCACATCTTGTGGAGGACCGAATGTTACAGGCAGCGGCAGATGAAACCTGTGGGCTCGGGCACGGTGCTGACAATTCCTTGTTAAAACATGTAACCGGGGTTGGCCTGTAATTGTAATAATCACTCAATCCTGGCAGCTTAGAGGAACTCCAGATCTGTTCAACGGGCTGCAGCACTTGTAGAACATCTCTGTTATCTGTGAGGCAGCTCATTGTTGATGCCCACCTTACGTGTGTTTCTCCAGTGACGTTTGTAATTTTGTTTCCTTTGGCTCGTCAGGTACCATTCCATACCACCTTACCCTACAAATAAATGTAGGATTTTGATTGGCTGAGATCCATTCTAATTTTTTCAATGTTGCCAGGTACGTTTCTAAAATTCCCGTCTCAAATAGCCGAACTGTTGGCATTACATTCGCAACAACCACAAATTTACATCTCACATTAACGATGCATGGCGCTATTCTCTGCATATTTACGATAATTTCCGAGTGTGGGAGATACAAGGGAAATAACTAAGTTTGTATTCTTTCGGCTGCTATTTTGAACGAAACGCTTATTATAGCTGCTGTATTCTCACGGATTCGGGCCAAAACCTGCATGAATGTAATAGGTGTCCGGTGAGATGTCAACCATCGTGGTCCCTCCGGTGACATGAACGACATGGATCCCATGGGCTACATAGATGTCATGAGTACCCTTCTGCCTTGGGATGAAACACTAACACAGACAGATATTACACCAAGCCATGCCCCCCAAGACCGGCTGAGATTCATAATGTCAACCGCAGACATCTGTTGACATGGGAAGCGATGGTTCCCCCTGGCACCCCGCGTTTCCCTAATGTTACCTACAGGAGTGTTCTTATCAATAGTAGGTTGTTTCACTTACGACTCCACGCGAGTCGGTTTATTTGAAGTTTATAGACAGTGAGTGACAAAGAGGAGGACAAAGATATCCTCTTGTCTGTATAATGCATTGGGTTATCTGCTCTCTTACAGGTGCGTTGGTTTACAGACAGTTACTGGCAAAGAGGAGTGAAAGATATCACCTTGTCTGTATAATGCCTTTCGTAATATGTTGGTTTACAAATGCGCTGGTTTACAGACAGTGAGTGACAAAGAGGAGTGCAAGATATCACCTTGTCTGTACAATGCCTTACGTTATCTGTTGTCTTACAAGTGTGTTGGTTTACAGACAGTGATAGTCTGGAACAGGGCCATCTGGTTCACAGCACAATGGGAAAGCTACAACCTCGAACAAGTCACACAATGCCAAGGCATCTCCTGCATGACTGTACTTGGCTACAAACATAATTTATACACAAAAATCGTAATTATAAGCTCCCCCTGTATTTATGCAATGATAGGTTTTCAACACGTACATAAAGCTTCTCGTGGTGACCACGATGGACAAACATGATTTTTTCTTACCCGTATGATCCTTTGACTCATAAAAAACGACAATGTGATTGGAATCGATATTGATTTTATAATGATAATTGCTCATCTTTCATACAAAACCATGTCTGTACGAGTATGGCCCTGGAATTTATTGGTGAATGTGAACATTCAAAATGTCGTTTTGCGTGTCTTACACGATTCAAGGTCAATACCAAGTGTAACCTCCATGTGAATGTATGACAGCCAGCACCCTCGTCCTCACACCCCTGTCAGCCTCCTGATCCTCTGAAGGGGCATTCAACGCCATCCCTCGTGCAAAGCAGCTTCCAACAGGGCCAGGTTCTGTACAGGAGGATCCCTTTGTTGCACGTCGTCATATGAGCGAAATATTCTCAAGCACGACGTTAAAACCAATTTCACCTCACCTCACCTTTGTTGCACACGACGACCAATCATGTCCCAGATTTGCTCCAAAGGGTTATGATCAGGGCTCATTCAATCGTGAGATATGTCAGGGATGCTTAACTAAGTTCTTTGTGTATAGATATATTAGCATTAACACTCATTCGCCCCCTAAACACTAATAGATGAATAGATGTATGTTTGACGAGTAACACTACACGACCATGTGCTCATATTATCCAACGCATCAAATTACCCATTTCAGACTGCATTCTGAGCCATGAACTCATGCTCACTCACTCGTACGTTTATTCACACACTTACATAAAAGCTTGTTCAGCTTGACCTGAGCTACTCTACATATGCATGACCCGGGAGGTCAAATGGCACAAACGGCAGGTCGAGTTAACTTCATTAAATAGGGGAGCAAAAAATGTTATTAATGTTGCTGCTCGCTGCCTAAAAGCTCGAATCGGAAACAATAAAGCTTCTTTTTAAAAGAAAGATGGGACGCTGCTGACGATTTCTCGACACTGAGGTGTCAAACGGCAACCTTGTCTCGACTGTTCGGACATGTTGGCAATCAATGCACCCCTTCACAATAATAGACTCAACCAGTTGTGAAACGGTCACGCAATGCATTAGTATTCACTTGATCAGGTCAAGCTGAAGGAGCTGTACTCACATCTCGTGGAAGCTACTTCCATTATATCAAACCTAACCAACACACTAATAAATAGTAATATTATGGTGAGAAACCTTTAAAATACCCAGACTAGTTTGCACTGGAAATATTTTTCGTTGCCATTATATGCGCTTTTAACTACAAACTTGCAAAAGAACTGAAATTAGAACAAGGATCAGTAAAGGTCTACAATAAACATGAAAATCAATTGCTGTGATCGTAAGCCTTTGGGTGGTTTTCAACTTAAGACGACCACTCTTGTAAACACGCTCTCTGTACAGGAAGGAAAACCCTGAAACTGTCTCGGAAACATTACACACATGCCTATCAGTCTACCCACTGACGTACACTAAAATATTGCCACAGTCGCAGACCTCCCATTCAGACACAACACACACAACACAATACACAAGGCCTGCTGAACCTCACAACAGTAGGTGCTAGAACAGACAGGGATAAACACGCCCTGGTGTAGAGACCGGTCCCAGGCTAATTTCGATCTCTGTGGCATTGTAGTCAGAAAGCAGACATTCTTCTAATTAGGCCGTAACAAACTAATGTGCGTTCATCGGATCTGCCAGCTTGAGTGAATGATGACGTCTACATGATGGACCTCTCAAAACGGTGCAAAATAGTTCTGCGGAAAACGTAGAACATTTCTTGTCTTAAGAAATCAAAACATTTCATATTTAGACACATGGTTCATATCTGTAATATGTCTGTATATATTGTATTACACGTTTTGTCAGACATATACACCTGCTTTGACATCCGTCGGCTTCAAAACAAATTCCTTGAGGATGCATCTTCTTAAGCATCTGAAGATAATTCACGAAACCTTTCCACCCCCGTAAGGTGGCCCAGCTTTGGTTGTTGATGGTCCATAGTCCGCGTTTTAATGACTGTTAATATATGTCATATCGAGTTGCATTTTTTAGAATTGGAAATGATTAGTTTTTAGACTTGAATCCTGTGATACGTTGCTAATGCTTTACTGTCCTTCGTGACAGATATTTATCATATATACTAACTTTGTTTTCGTCACTACATGGCTGAAATATTGCCGGTGTGACGTTAAATGTTAACTCACTCACAAAACCTTTCCAGACCAATACTCTCCAGACCTTATCCACCCCGCTAACACAAGAGAAAATGAAAACAAATTATTATTGCCGTTCACCTCAGCATCTAAAGGAAACAGTTTGTTGATGACGAAGACTGAATCACTTACCTTCATCACAATGTATGTGTGCATCTCGATTATCTGCCATAACAAAGTCCAAAGAACGGTAGAACATAACTACAAATTGGTTGACACATATCAAATTTGTTTCGGCCTTGTCGCAGACTACTAATCATTCGACTGAGAGCATGACACTCGCTCAAATATTCATTCTGGTGAAAGTAATTGGTCCTCATGTCTCGAGAGATCTGAGATCGCTAAAGCGGCTAAATCAAACCTCATTTGTGTTATCCTATAGTGAGATCGTTCGCGAAGCAGGTGCACGGTAGCCAGCGACTAGCGTCTTCAAGAGAGGGAGATCGCATCGTAATATCCATGTATACTGTACTGGTAACCAGACCTTCTTGTATTAGTTCGGTACCCTACTGTAAGCAGGGTACAAATGTTTCCATGTCGAGGAACATAGGTTAGCATTCCTCATCAAGTACTGCATCTGATATTATGCAAAGATTCTTGAAGCTAAAGTGTAGCTTTTGTCAGTACCAAGAGGTTGGCAGATGATTAAAGACCCATAACTGAACGTTTGGGTTCCTGTACAGTTAAGATATGGAGAAATAAATGTACATTGGTCATTGCTGATCCTACCATACACAAACCATGGACTACAGGAGATAAACTCTAGCCCTAAGAAGTCCATGATCAGAAGTCGCCGTAAACCTAATCATACTACGCGTCAGTGTGGAATGGTCGTGTGTAATACGTTTCCAGTGTTGCACATTTTCAAAGCTGATTGGTCACCTGAAACCATAAAATGTTACAGCGCTTTATTGTTGTAAAAAATACGATTTGATGTCATCCATTGACGTCATCCACTGATATGACAAATTGATTATATTGAATACTAGGCTTCCTTCAGCGATTTGTATGGTTGACAAATCATACGAGTTTCAGATGAATAATACAGAGAATAACTAACTGGAACAAACAATAATATGTTTGTATATATGTAACTTTGGGAATGAATAAAACAAACAAACTTAAAAACAACAACAAAAAGACTCACTGGAACAAATGCAACACGGAATTAGGGGTTATCTGTCCCTTGTGAAGTCCCTCGCTAAAAGGAAAAAGATGATTGCAAATCATGGTATGTTGTTGCTATTCTCTATGCATTATTCACAAGACTCTCAACAAGACTACCAGCAAGCAGCGTTCGAAATTAACGTCGGTCCTTAGGACCGAAGCCGACTGAAAACCACTCGGACCCACAGCTTTTGTTTTTTGCAGGTCCTTATGGTCGACCGCTTTTTCATCCCCAATACCTAAGAGTATTATTTCAATATTACAATATAGTGCCTACAGATTCTGATGAGGACCCACAACTTTCTATGGTTCTGGGTCCTTAGCGCCTGCAGATTTTCAGGGTTAAGAACAAACACTGCCAGTAAGGGTTACCTGGAAACAGTTTGTGCAGATCAACTCCCACAGTAGACACGGGTGACATGTTTACCCTGGAATCCCTACAAAAGGACAACCAAGGCGTCCTTTCTATCTCGGAATCCTCAAAAAACTCCTTGACACCAACTATATCCCTCACTATTGATGCTGAGCGGGCCGTCATGAGTATATGGAATATAGCGTCACCATTATATGCACTGTGTCATGTCGAAATGGCACAGATAATACATATATGAAATACTTCTAATTTATATGATATTGATATCATGATAAAATATTCATTACAACAGATGCCATTCCTTCACAGATGATAACCCTATGGATAGATCTGTGTATATAATGTGATCACAGAGCAACTCAAACAACTCATTACCTTTAGAGAAGATGGTTTTATGGCGCTTCTGACTATAAATCAGTACCACGTCAATACCCTAGTAATTGACTACGAAAATAACCTCTGACGTCAATATATGGCTTGGGTCAATCTAATGAAGTCATACTGATGGAGCACCGACGTGTAAAGGGACATGTCCATGAGAAGTTTACTGGAGCGTCGTCGACTCGGAGTTAACGCCCAGCTACTTCCACTACGGAAGAGCTCACGTCAATTAAGGCTAGGTTGTAACAACAATTATTTGTATAATCAAATATATCAACTGTCCGTAAGAGTCAAACGTTTATCGCATATCAAACTTCAGGTGTTTCAACACTCGAATGACATTACTGGCCACTTTTCGCATACGACCCTGTCACGGTTTACATCGTCAAAATTGAAACCGTGAATATTGTTCGGCATATTAATTTACCACAACTTGACACCAAGAATGGATTCACATCCTGGATATAAACCCGGGTTTATTGCCATGACGGGTGAACACTTCAGCATCGAGGCTTCTCATTCCTTCTTTTACCAGACAAGGCCGTCAGAATCCTGGAAACATGTCCGATCAACAAACAACACGACAGCAAGGCAAACAAAGGAACTTTCACAGTTTCCGTGGAATCAGTCAGTGATTCATTCTTTGGGGATAACAACCACAGATAAGGCTTGGCATATACCGGATCTTCCATGAATAACTGCAATCCTGTCGACGCCCACCGTCGGGACATCCGATCCTTGTATCTAACATCAGATGGAGGTTAGGACGCCGAACTGTGCCTGGTTGTTGCCAGGACAAACATATCGAGTAGTCCAATCAAAGTAATCAGCTTTTGTGGCAGAGGCGTTTGAATTTATGGCGAAATGCTTCACGCAAGTCGGATACACTTGAAGTAATCACGTCTCCGTCCATTTTGGGAGTGACCTTGTCGTCCATTTCGTGAGACTGAAGTTTCTTGCCGTATTTTATTAATATGACGGTGGTTTTATTCAATGGGTTAGACGAGCGGCCCGCGATGTGCTTGCAAAAAGAACAGCCAAATGGATATTTGACAAAGTATTTTGAAGGTATGAGCTGTAATGTCTGAGATGTATTAAAATCCATGAGCTACATGTGTGAACGTTCTGTCTGCCACTATTGTGATAAGGTCAGGAATGTATCTATCTGATTGCCATCATCTGATCTGGCTTTTTACCAAGAAATTTATAAAAAAAATACAGGGGCCTACGAATCACGATCAATGTTCTTATGTCTGGCTGATGGGAACGGGTATAGAAACTCAACGTTCTACAAAGCAGTGAACCTTTTAGTTTCATGCTAACTCCCGATAACAACTCTAGAAAAACCGACTCTGCTGCTCATTAGGACAAAGTTTCAAAAGGCATGCCTACAGAGACTCCGACCCCAGGGAAAATAAAACAATAAGAAAAAGAAGAAGAAGAAGAATCGCCGACAGCGGTGACCTCATCACACAAATGCATAAAATATGTTCAGCTGTAAGAACAACTACATCGGGTTCATAAACGCTGTACACACGGGAATATATTTAAATGTATCCTTGAAAACAAAATGAATCTATAGTTTCTGGTTTCCTCCTTCTTTCACCCGATAGACCACCACACTATTTCAGGAACAGGAATGTCTGACGAAACAGAAGACGTCATCCTGTTTACAATACAATATCAGCTTGCATGTGGCAGTATTGTTTCTAACTCTGTAATTTCATCATGGCTTATGCATCACACAGATTACCAGCACAAACTACATCTGCATCTTGACTTGGAATAAAAGATTTGGAAAAAAATGGGGATACATATTCGTAAACAATTTCAAATTGATGTGGCGGTTGATGCCCACAAACAGGAAACAAATAGGAATTTCAAAGCATGTGGGCATACGAACGTAAAACGAAATGCCGCATTTTATTGATGAAGTGTGATGTTTTAGTATTTTCAGTCTGTGGGCTGTCTTTTCGAACCCTTTGATAAAGAGCATCATACCGTCATAAGGCATGCTCAGCATGTCACCACTAAGTGCTTTACTCGGTAACGTTCTTTCCATGATACAGAAAGAGCCTTTTGACACTGTTCCCGACATCTAATGGTTCCCGACATCTAATGGTTCCCCCTACCCGATGCGCATGGTGGTATCTCGTGTCAATCCTGGGACTGACTTTCAGTCTGTTTGGAAGTCTTCGATCAGTCTAGTTGTATTTGGCTTGGTCCCACTCCACTATGACGATTCATCACATCAGGAATAGATTCAGCGTGAGGTCAGACTACCGCACACGTGTTGGTGTAACAAGTAGGTGACATAGTCAGCAACTTGCTATTCATCTTAGCGGCCTGTCACTATCCCCTGCTGTGTAATGGTTTCACTGTAATCACTAACCGGGAGCAGTGTCAACACGTGCAGCTGCTACTACTCATGCAAGTACAGTACTGTATTATTTGAGGATAATTCTATGCACAACGGTCAGTTAAATTATAATATTATTGTAATACTGGTCATTACTAACAATAAGTGATCTAGTACCCTGCTCCAATGCATGCTTCCTGTATACCATCTTTCCATTATTCAATTAAAAGAAGCTCCATTATTGTTGGAACTGACATCAGCGCGGAGTGCCCGTCAGTTAAAGCAGCGGTTGCTAAGAACCACCATACTCCATCTTGGAAACCACTCACAATGAGATGTTAAAAAACCCCAGTGAACTCAGTTTAAATGTATATGGCCAATAAACCCTTAAATCCAACGTGCTTGCTTTGTCCTGGTTTTGTGAAACTTTGAAATTGAACTGAAATTGAATATGTTCGGTCTATCAAGGGATGTTATTGACAATAGAGACAACAAAGACAACACTTTCAGCTGTTAGTTATTCAGGCAGCCACACGGTGCACTAACACCTCTATTGGTGACATAGCGTGTTAATTCAGTGTTTGCCAGCGTTGTAATATCACCGTCTCCAGCGAAATTAGATTAGGGCTCAGTTGGGACATCACATCCTTACATATACTGCTGCAGTCAAACGTAGAAACATATATCAATAATATAGAATATTAGTCACCTTCGTTCGACATAAAGTAATATATTATTGGCTCAGTTATTGGTTTCATTTCAATCAGATACACACACATCTCTTCTTATCGCCATCATTACGTAAATGTAATTGAGATGTGACAGCGCGTGGGTTCGTCATTAACGTTCTATGTCACCAAACAACGTTAGATGAATCCTAGTTGAAGATTGGTCACGCGCATTCATAATGAAAGCCTCCAGTAGTATGAATATTGAACAGAAGCCCTCCAACAGTTTCGAGCCTGTCCCATGTAAAAAATATAATCGTGACTTTCTGGACCATCACACGTACATTGTTTTATACCGGGGCTCATCCTCTGAGATATATTAGTATAATGGTTTTCGTAAATGATCACTAATAGGTTGTGCTTGTAGGTCTATGATAGCGTCGAGATAATGGCTCCTGCTATATCGTATTGATCCTGGGATGGATTTACAGTACCGTTATGTGACAAGATTATACCAAGCATGAAATAACAACCTTACACTTTCTCTTTCGTTTAACGGTTACTCGCGATCGTCTGTTCAGAACATTGTGACATCAAGCTTCGCTCAGAAAACACCATGACAATCTTCAGTTCTACAGTACATTTGCTTTGTCACTATGTTCCGTTCCTTTCAAAACCTTTCCTCTGGTCCTTCAACCCACATTAGGCAGGCGGTTTGTATTTTGTTTGTGACACTCAGATGTATTCCAGCTATATTGCGGGGCAAATTGTGACAAAAATTAAATATTGTTCATACCGGTATGATGTTCCACCTTGATCCCGAGACAGGGAACTTGATATGCTTGCTGGTGGACTATAAGGATTTTGAATATCACTGTATCAGTTGGTAACGTAAAGTTTGCGTTTATAATCATCAGTGGTATTCTATGTTACTGTTATTTGTGGTCAGGACGACTTCATCACTTATTTATATACTGAGACGACGATTAACATTTACTTCACAATCGTAGCTCACCCTATGCCGTTTCACAGGCCACGCCAAGCAGATGGGAATCCCATTAGCCTCCGGGGACACATTCATCGTGCAACACCTCACCAGAGGCTGATGAGATATGACGTCCTCATCTTCAGGCAATATATCAACGATCACTGACAACAATGTGGAGCAAGGGGCTCTAGCGGTCCACCTATCTGCACCGCATACATTGAATACCGCAACAGGTTCCGTACCATCCTCGACGGCTTCTGTCATCAACATACTGATGACAGGTGGTCGGGTGGATGGATGGATGAATTGATGGATGGATGGATTCATTCCTGGCTTTAAGACTCACTAGATACGCTTTAACCCGCAAAAAATGTGTACACCTAACATATTATAAACAAAAAAACATCTACATGTATATGTATCTACCCATCCGTCCATCCATCTATCAATTCATCCATCCATCCAACCAACCAACCAACCAACCAACAACCCATTCATCCATCTATCTATATCTCCCGCACTTCGCAATGAAACAATTGAAGCATGACCTAATGCATTTCACATGTACATGGTTACAGTCTGTCAAAGAGCCACTCACTTAGAGTTTTGCGTACGTACGCAATACCACCGTTTCTTGGTTTATCTACTATACATCTTCATCATCTCGTTATTCAAACATCGTTTCTGACTTGTTTATCATGAATCTGTTTATTATTAGCAGTATAGATAAACCAGGTAACCTTGAATTGAATATCCCGCGTTGGTTCACAGTCCTTACTCAGCCTAACGTCTATATGTAGTGTTTACACAGTGGAGGATGGGTACCTTGAAGTGCGATGCCAACAGACCAATGTGAAGTGTTGTACTGACAGAGTGCTTCCCCGCCCGAAACTCGGTGAAACTATTTCCACAATCCAAAACACATTGCAATTATAATGGCATATCTGTAACAGAATACTTTTTTTATGCTTTCAGATAGCATTCTGCCATTTTTTCGACAAAAGATACTCTGCACAAAAAGAAACGCAACAGTGAGTGAGTTTATTTTTTTCGCCGCACTCAGCAATATTCCAACTATATGACGGCGTTCCGTAAATAATCGAGTCTGGACCAGACAATCCAGTGATCAACAGCATGAGCATCGAATTACGCAGTTGGGATACGATGACCTTTATCAACCAAGTCAGCGAGCCTGACCACCGATCCCGTTAGTCACCTCTTACAAGCATGGGTTACTGAAGAACAGTTCACACCGGCATAAACTAAAAGTGCAATATAAATTGTTCGGCTGTTAAAACGAGGTATTTTCATTTGTCATCACAACAGGTGAAAAGTGACAACAAGGAAACGCAACAACGCACTTTGTAGACAGACGACTCGTCCTCGGCCGTAGCCTGTTTTTCCACGTTTAGCTAAGCACCATTACAGGACTATGGAACCGTTATCAGACGCAGGTGTCAACACGTGACCTACCCAGACCAGGTGTCAACACGTGACCTACCCAGACCAGGTGTCAACACGTGACCTACATGACCAGGTGTCAACACGTGACCTACCCAGACCAGGTGTCAACACGTGACCTACATGACCAGGTGTCAACACGTGACCTACCCAGACCAGGTGTCAACACGTGACCTACATGACCAGGTGTCAACACGTGACCTACATGACCACGTGTCAACACGTGACCTACATGACCAGGTGTCAACACGTGACCTATATGACCAGGTGTCAACACGTGACCTACATGACCAGGTGTCAACACGTGACCTACATGACCAGGTGTCAACACGTGACCTACATGACCAAGTGTCAACACGTGACCTACCCAGACCAGGTGTCAACACGTGACCTACATGACCAGGTGTCAACACGTGACCTACCCAGACCAGGTGTCAACACGTGACCTACATGACCAGGTGTCAACACGTGACCTACATGACCAGGTGTCAACACGTGACCTACATGACCAGGTGTCAACACGTGACCTACATGACCAGGTGTCAACACGTGACCTACATGACCAGGTGCCACAGCGGAGGATTTCAGTAGGATTTCATAGCGTAGGATTTCAGCCCAGACAGTGAAGAACCAGGTATCTGATAGAACATATTTCACTTATAGCCAATCAGATCGCTGGCTCGTTTCAGTGCGAGGTATGTCATGGCCAGTATCAATGGTGAACAGGCACAACACTGGCCTGTTTGCGATGAATAAATGTACGTATAATACCATAACGCATAATGGCAGTTAGGTGTAAGTGTCTGGGAAAGACTGGCGATTCAGCGTGTTTTGGTGCGTGTCGTTATTGTACCCGATGCAATAAACAAGACATTCAGTAAGTTAGTGGTGCATATTCTGAGCAGGGATTTTGGCTTGGAATCAAAAAACACGATATTTCGAGCTTTCATAGACCAGAGTTCCCAGAGTACGGCTTAGGTTTTTGTGATCTATGCCTCATTCTTTGGGTACATATATTGGCTTGAAATGCGTATATATATGATACAGTACATATACTCCCCATCAAAAGTTTAGACTCACTAGTGTACATGTAGCCACTTACTTCAGGCAACTGTCTAAACTAAATTTTGCTAAATATTCCATGCTGTTTAAAGGTGCTGTTTATACATGAACTGATGTATTGCAAAACAAATTCATAAAAGATTATTGTCATGCTTTCAATAAAATTTAAATGATGAAACTCGATTAAAAATGGCGAATTCTTATCACAACTTTACACCAAAACGCAGCTGTTCACATGCACAAAATTTGCATATATATTTCAGCAGTTTGATGCATGATCCTCGTGCAATTAATCTGCATAAGGTTTGCAGTTTCCCCCAAGTTAGAGGAGAAATTCATCTTCGTTGTAACCATATATACCTACATAACATATAGTGAATGTTTTAAGTGAGTCTAAACTTTTAATGGGTAGTATAGCATACACAGTGGGGTTTGCTTACTTCGTTTACAATCGAGCTGTAAGGACAGTTTCCGAAACTTTTCATTTGCAAATACCAAGTTACGGCAAACTGTTCTTACACCTCGATAACGTAGAAAGTCAATTGATTTCTTTGTTGATAACTGACAACTGATGCTGATAGCAAGTCATTTGTATGCGAAATCCTGACATGGCACTGAGGGCTATTGTTAAAGATGTGGGTTGTCTTCCATCGACTATCAGCCGATTGGCCAGAAAACATCAGTAAACCAATGATGTTAAGGACCATCAGTGTTCAGGTCGACAATACGAGTGACAACACGAGTGACAACACAATAAGCAGATAGATGAGTCATTACGACAGTCAGTGATAAGGAGGGTCAAGAATGTTACTGCAGTTGGCAAAGGTTACACCAAATGTTGACATTGTGTCAATGTACTGATATTGTATTTGATTTTGATGTGATTTCTTGAGTGGTGTAGGCCAGGATCTTGAAAATGAAAGCGCGTGTTTACGTCATTCGACCATATGTTTCAACACTACAAAATCAATTTTCTGCCACGTTCGATTCTTTGAATACACTGCAGTTTTTCGTTCATTTTGCATTTAGGTTTGCAATTTCATTATTCTTTGATGGTCAGTTTATCCTGTTAGTAAGTTAAATGGAGGTTTGAATGAGTTCCTTTGCTATATGAAAAATATGGGGTGTGGGGATATTTTCCGTGTGTATACAAAACACCGAATTATAATGTGCACAAGGATCGGATCTTCACCTACACAACACAGATCTGCAGCGCTGTTGATGACCTGGCCCACTTCTTTCGGAAATAACGAGCGAATTCTGTTTTGCGGCAAAGATGTTCCAACTGTTCTCGGTGGCATACGAATACGTGCGTCTAAGACAGACAGAACGACCGCCTCCGTGGTGTAGTGGTTAGAGCGTCCGACCGGTCTGCCTGGCGCTCGGCATTAATGGGTACAAGGACTGGTGGGTTCGGAGTCAGTATTATGTGTCTGAGTGGGGTATTCATGCTTCACTGTGGCATGGTATCTCAGTGGGCTAGCACTATAAAACCAGTTTAAGTCTGGGCTAGTACAAACAGCCGCACAGACACATACACACATGCACGTCGTCATATGAGCGAAAGATTCTCAAGCACGACGTTAAACTCAATTTCACCTCACCTCACAAACAGAACAGTGATAGGATCCATGATCCATGATCCTTGATCCATGTAATAATGACACCCAATCAATCAGGTCAGACAGACTGATCATCCGATAGACTCCTACTGGTGGCGTATTCAACCTTAGTTCTCCCACAAGGTTATCTGGAATTAGAAGGGCTGAGGCCGAACCAGCAGTGATAACTCGCAGTTAAACACTGTCTGCATGTGGCATAACTCTCCCATCATTTAACCGATCAAGCAGCTGTATTTTATGAAGTAATTACTTCTCCTTATAACATACTCAGACTGGTGAGGTGGACAAGGTCACACGAAGCAATGCCGAACCCCATTCACTTTAAGTAATGCTTTTCTATCAATTTATGCGAAAGGGTGAGTGTTTGATGGGTGTCTATATTTACACAGTGATCCCAGCTTGTCCGGAATTCTAAAGTAACAGGCTTGTGTGTGTCTAACACTGTAATAACTCTCATGAAACATGGCATTCTTATACATCGCCGAATATCGCAACCTATGAATGATCAAACAGTGTCGAGGCCCAAACGTAATAAGTATCAAATTGCATCCCTTTCAGAGGTTTTGATTGTCTCAGACGGATCATCATTATAAATAACAATAACATAGATAAATCCCCGGCATAGGCCTGTAATTGCCATGATCATAATGAAAAGTGGTCGTTAACATTTCAACAGGCGTATAAGGTCATGTTAACATTACCGGTCTATTCTACATCTAAACCTATGCAGAAGTTTGGAGCCACAATCGCCAATATTCTAAAGTAATTCTTTGAGCGGCATTTAGAAGTGAAGGCGAGAATTTATGGATGTCGACTTCTATATTTTCACCTTGATGAAGAAGAAAGACTATACTCCGAAACGTCGTGTTCCTCAAAATAGAGAAGTTGACATTCATACATTCTCGCTTCTAACTGAATTGTCTCCATATCATTCTTTAAACACGTCATATTTCAATGTTATACGTGTAAAGGTGAGTGTCTACAGTGAATGCAACTTGACAGTATTTCCCCTGTATATCACAGTGGCGATCGTCACGGTGGTATAGTTTAGATCTGGATCCTTGAAATGCCGAGTTTTGTAGTAGGTGTGATGTCTTTTTATACGATTCCACCCTCTATGTTACTTGATTATTTGCAAATAAAACCCCATTTCTTCGTTACGATGACTACTACTACTACTACTACTTCTACGCCGACGATGACAACGACGACGACGTTGTTGTTGATGATGATGACGACGCTGATGACGACGACGACGATGATGATAATGATGGTACAGTGGATACAATTGTGGAAGTCAACAAACAATTTACAGACGGATTCACACCAGTTCCAAAGGTAAGACCAGTGGTGTCTCCTGTCATGGTTCATCAACAGGAGCGATCATCTTTCAGCTGTTAATTGCTCCTGTCTGCACAGATGCCATGATAACATGCGGCCTAAGTAACGAGCTCTGTGATAAAAGCGTGTCAGATGCAGCCGGGCTACCTTCCTTATAGCTACACACCTGTTATCATACTTCACAACGGCGTCTATTCCACTTCCTACATCAGCTACTTATACTAACATATGTTGTGAACCAACATATATACATGCACAATTCCACCGAGATAGTGTTCAATGAAACCCACGTCACTGCTTGATTCAGAGATGATTCATTTGATTTGTCGAGTCTGATAAGGTGAAAATGATGTTTCTCAGTTCTGTCAATAAGACAGCTAACGTTTCTTGGCATGAATTGAACTTAAGTGTAAGTACGGGGTTTGTTTTACGGCTGTCAATAATGGATGAACTCGCTGTTGGACGAAATTACAGATTATTCCTACAGTTCATGTTTATAGATGCAATGCTCAAGACGTTTCCGGAGCTTCCTGTTATGTCTCGCCATAAAATGAATAAACAATGTCATCAGTAGGCATAAGTAGGCATCAGAGAACACTAGGGAATAACCAACAAATATTACAGGAAGGTTTATGGTCAGTGAGTGAGTGAACAGGATGAAATTCCCCTTTCAACAGTACTTTACATGCTTGCGTGCCAGCATAACGTGGCAGGAGAGTCCGAGGCAACGCTTGTAAAGTATCGGCATTAGTGAAACCAGACTAAACGAGAGCTGAGAAACCAGGTTAATGATCAGAGAGAATATTGAAATCAAATTAACAATAACTGGATCCCGGCAATGGTAAAAACACATCAGTGCACAGTGAATAATGGCGCTTTATACGACCCTAACTCAGACCTTGTGGGTTACCTGTGCCATTCGAGCCAAGTCTAAGTTAAACCATCATCTCACGTGACGTCAAGTTGGAGATGACTCTCTGAAGCAGTACCTGAAACGCCTGTACAGCTTAAAGTGCAAAGCTCTTAAATCACTGGAGTGAGTTTAGTTTTACGCCGCTTTTAGCAATGTTCCAGCATAATCACGGCTGCAAACAGCAGAAATGGGCTTCACACATTGTATCCATGTGGGGAATCGAACCCGGGTCTTCAGCGTGACGATCGAACGCTTTAACCACTAGGCTATCCCACCGCCCAAATTTACTGGACTATAGTATATATATATAGCAACAGTACCTCATACTACGTGACTATGCGTGGTCTTTTATGGACCGAGGTTTTCTAGTTCTAAACCGATGAAGATTTGGTTATGGTCATAGCACCCTGCTTGTGGACAGACCCAGTGTCTTGACGCATGGAGTAGCACCTGGTGCCATCATTATGGCACTTCTTCCTAGTGTCCTATGTCCGACTTAATACATCAACTACTACCATATTTTATGTAATAACAAGCATTAAAATAAATTCAACTAACACACTGGCCTCAGTAGAACCTTTGAGCGTTCACCTCATATAATGGTGACTTCTTTATGTGGCATTTAAAAGCTGGTGTGACGAAGAGCAACACGTTTTATGGATATACAACTTCTTTATTGCAATAGATGCGAAGTTTCGGTATAGATCCTAACACCGTTATTAAGTAAATCATTTATAATGGTGGTTATTTCGAAACTCAAGATGCACGCACGCATCCCTTAGACAGTTCTGTCCGAGCAGTGTCCTGCACAGACAGTTAACACCCAGAGTACACTTAATGCTGGTAATTATCGCCAACGGTCAGATGTAGTTTCCGCATCTCATTCCAGCTCTCGCATGTTTGACAAGTTTCCCATAACCGTAATCCAGGCATGACTAACACAATCTGCGTAACAAGCGTAACTGAATCAGATCAAAGATGCAAAAAAACAAGCAGAGATGTTATGAACTAGGAAAGAGTCAATGAAGAGCCCACATACATCTTCCTCAACACGCTGCCAGTACATCATTTAACGATTTTAAGTTGCACTGTTCATAATGGCTTTTTCATGCAGTTCAGAACACACTGATTACGAGAAAAACATATCGTGAGTTTCTTTCATTCATGTAAGCACTGAAACAGATATGCATCCGGTGCAATCTCTTTTTAGAAATCAATCACTGTAATAAGTTTGCTGGAAATGAAGCAGCAACGGAATGGTGACGAGGCAACTTAAGGATGGTAGATATTAGCACCCTTGTTAGCGTTCCAACTGCGGGTTTAGTTGATGATTGTGATACTGGCATTCCTTCAACAGATGGGTCATCTTATCATATCTGAAGTATTAAAGCTCTGTGTTGCGACTAATATGTACACTGAAGTTTAATGATGTTCAACGGGCATTAGAATAAACGGAAAGCAAGGTAATGTTGGAAACTTTGAAACATCGACGATAAACAGGGATTCGTGAGGACAGTGTCTATAAAGCTGTACACATAACACCCTCTTCATGACTAAATGCTATTGGACACTTTTGCACACAGATATTTGTCTGATGATTCTCTTGTGAAGCATCTCAAAATACATTCCGCAGTTTTCTTAAAAGAGCATGTTGGACATAATGTCACCGTCAGTGTTAATATTGTGTGAAATGAGTGTCAACCCAGTAGTGTATTTTAACAACTTGGCACAGACTCACTTTTCAAGGGATGGTTCTCTGAACGACCGTCATGTTTGTGGCTTTGACTGAAAGGACCTTTCATGGTACGTCCCAGAATATGTGGAGGATGTCGTGGAAACTGATCATTATACAGTCCAACATTTGTCCATGACAACAAGCCTGATTTTGACTTTTTTAAAATAAAATCAGTGAACTCACTTGACTTTTCTGTCCCTTTTGACACAAATGTCAATGACAAGATTCTGTGAAAACATTGCAGCTATGGGGACCTTGGTGACGAAATGCCACCCTTTGCATCCAAAGTGCAAAATTGTCCCACTCCTCCCTGCTCTTTGAGCCTTTGATTTGGCACATCCCAATCTCGTGACTGACATTGAGACTGTACCCCGTTTACTGCATGGGACAGAGCACTCCTGACGCCCAGGGTAATGCAGAAGGCCAAAGTATTGGGGTGTCTTCACATTCTTCAAAATCTCTCAGTGGGTTCGATCGCAACTGGACAGCGCTTCATGGGTTGCAAGTGTAGGGAACAAGGGTCCTGAGCTGATAATGAGCCTAACAAGTCTGTGCCAGGATTATCCAAATTGTCGTTATTTTGTAAAATAATGTTAAAGAGTGATCACCTGCCTAACACCAAACGTCTGACCGACTATGTCATCCTACCCCAACGGGTTACAACACAGCTGGTTTACTTGGGGTCAGGTTTTGCAGGCCATAGAGACGCTAAAGCTGAATAATGGCCTATGGGCAAAACCTACACCCCTACGTGACCATCGTGACAAGGGCGTCAATCATATTATGTCCACTCTGTAATGGTCTATGAGAGTTCACCTGGAACAGTAAGACGCAGATGCAAACAAGACCACAAACCAATTTAAGTTGCCATTTACGTTGACGATAAATGGCTATAAGAGACTTGCTGTCAAGGAGTCAGTTGATACTAAGCAAAGGCCACATTAATCGTGAGATGGAGAGACCTTTACCTAGGTTAGCAGATGAAGGCTCCAACCACAGGGGACTTACGGAGAACTGCCGGAACCATGAATAATTAATGTTATATTCATTGTCAAATACGAATCCGTATATAGAGGTCCTTGGAGGAAGGTATAAGAAATATACTCTCATACAATCTCCGTTGGATATGGTAATGATCAGGTCTATTAGCAGAAATAACGTGGTTCACTTCTTGTAATAAATACACCCACCGACTGGCGTGTCATGAGGGTTTCATGTACTGGCTGTATCAGAAAGGATACTTATACATTGCTGTTTGCGATGGAAACTAAAAATACACAACAAAACAAATAATTGTCACATTGTATCATCTGCCCCTGTCAAAACAGTGTATGAGAATACCGGTAGCGGATCATAATAGAAACATATTTTTACATTTTCCGAAAATAGATACAATATTTAACAATCTATCACCACACTGCGTTAAGTAAGTTACTTGTATGGTGACAATTGTTTTCCTTGAAAACAGAGTAGAATGTCAGAACTGATACAGTACAACCAGAAATTATTGAGATTTAAAGATTGTAATTTTTTTACATTCATTACTCACGTATAAAATGTGAATATTAGCAGAACATAACTCCAGATCCAAAGACAGGTGAACAGTTAGTATTTTGTCAAGTCACCATGGGCAGCAATGCAGGCTTCAATGCAGCGGGGCATACTACTGATCAAAGAAGTTAGAAAGTCGTGGTCCATGCTGTCCCAATATCGGACCACCTCTTCTTTCATTTCAGCAATATTTGTCAGATTTTTCTTATTGACACTTTCCTTCATAAGTCCCCAAACATTTTCTATTGGATTTAGGTCAGGGCTATAGCTTGGCCAATGTAATAATGTCATATTTTGGGTCCGAAACCAGGCCTGTGAATGCTTTGAACGATGTTTTAGGTCGTTGTCCTGCTGGGAAATCCAACAATTTCCATAGAACACGTGAGCAGAATATCTGTGTACCGCTCACTGTTCATATTCCCTTCAAATACACAGAGGGGCGTTGCCCCTAACACAGATATGCCACCCCACACGTTACATTTCGGACTGTACTTTGGGCGCTGATACAAAGGTTTTTCAGTTTGTTTGGTCCAGAATTTCAGCGTATTAGGAAACAGCCAAACAGAACTTTCATCTGAGAAAATCACATTGTCCCAGTTAAAATTTCTATGCTGTAAGCACCAGTTCAACCTTCGCTCCTTTTGGTCAGGTTTCATGATCGGTGATGAAATTCCTCGACTTTTCTGCCAACCTATTGCATGCAGCTCAGTTCTAATTGTCTCCTTACAGACAGCCAGAGTTCCTCTATCAATCATATCCAGCCTTAAGGTTTCTAAACCCCTTCGTTTGTTTTTAGAAACAAGAATACCAAGCCGCCTCCTGTCACCGACCGTCAACTTTCTGGGCCTACCTGCGCTTCCCTGGTGCTCAATGACATATCCATTTGCAATATTTTTCAAAACACGATAAACAGTTGACAAAGGGATGCCTGTTCTACTTGAAATCACTTTACATTATCTCATGTCCTTGTTATAATACTCTAAAATCAACTTCCTCTTCTCTAAATCATCCATACAGAGAATCACTGAAAATGTCGTCTGCTAGCAGGTAAACAAAGGGGGGTAACTCTTCACAAACTAATGAAAAAGGATTAACGGAATTGTCTCTCTCGAATGAAACCAAGCACTTGATAGCTTGTCAAGGTTGTTTATACTAGAAATCCAATTAAACATATTCCTAAAATTCTCAATAATTTCTGGTCATACTATATATGTACGGAATATTAGTATTGCTTTATCGGCCAACTGAGACATTTTAAAAACATTTCGTACATTAACATGCATCCATGTTTGATGGTGGCTAAACATGAAAAATAAAGAAATGTTTCTGTGAATGTAATGTATTCGATACGGGCATGATAGTTGTGGATTAGCCTCCAAGGCTATACCTGATGCTGAGCCCATGTATGTACAATAGTTATTCTATCCTCCGAAGAGGCAAGTACAGATCCAGTCTGTTACATATTATTGTTTAGAAATTATCCTTGAAACTATTAATTTTTTTTACCTTAAAGAGTTGTGCAAATCCAGTTGTGGACCTTGAGTTTGAAATGTTTCGGCGATTGTTTTCAGTCATGTAACATTTTGGAACATATTTCAAGCGTAACTATACTTATTTATCTTGGCAGTTTGTCCTGCTGCATCTGGAAACATCAGTCTATGACAGCATGTAATGGACTTTCAGGGTTCTGTTCTCGAAAATTACCTGCTAGTTGCGTACGAGCCCGCTGACAATGCTACCTGTTGCATCGCTGAACACAATAGCTGCCGTTATTTCAGTTTTTTAATTATTGGCTCCACAAAAGCCAAACGGTTTTAGGAACACTAACGTCAGTGTATCTAACAATAGGTATCATCTGAAGAGAAGACAGGGCACGGTACATCATAGACTTGATCAACACAGGTGAATTCATTATATTATTTTCAGCTGATATATTCTTAAAATGCAGTGACTTTCATTACATTCATCAAACTCAAAGAACATCTAAAAGGGGTTGTATTAATGTCTTACTAAGTTGCATCAATAACGCCGAATTGCACTGTAGGTCAGATTGTGCAGCTAAGTGCATCTACATCAAAGTGATAGATTATCAGATTGCAGGTAAGCCACCTACCTGATTTACCGACGCCTCGTAGTCCCAGTACAGCTATATTGACATCCTTCCCCCCATTGCCGTAGCGGGGACCGTGTGCTTTATCGTCCATATTCCGCCACGTGCACGGAGTTAGCAGAACTGAAGCAGACGATATCCGCTCATCTCGTCTGCTCGCCTCAACTGACGGCATTCGCTGCGCGGCTGTTTGTTTTGATGTGGTGGTCGCTGTTATTACCTAATTGACTCGTCAGCCTCCTAATAAACACCGGCTAATCTCAGTCCCGGAACAGCATGCCGAGTATCCGCTTTGGACGACAAGTGGGGAATAAAACAGAAATATGAAATGAGACTACGTAGGTACTACGAGAGAGAGGAGAGAGAGAGAGAGAGAGAGAGAGAGAGAGAGAGAGAGAGAGAGAGAGAGAGAGAGAGAGAGAGTGTGTGTGTGGGTGTATGTATGTATGTATGTATGCATGTATGTATATGTGTGTATGTATGTATGTAATGTATGTGTCTGTCTGTCTGTATGTATGTATGTATGTATGTATGTATGTACCTACGTACGGATGGATGGATGGATGGAGCACGCCATAAGTACTCGTCCACAACATCTCTTATTCAGTTTCGAACAGTTGAGAACTATATTATCATAGAAGTGTATTTTAATGAAGAGCGGCGACAGACAGGCTCACCTTTTGACTTCGACATGTAACAATTCAATCAGTAATGACACACGCAGGAGACCCAGTATACACCACGACACTGGTCAATACTGACATTTTTTCATGCTGTTTTGTCGGACACGCACGACATATTTCTTTTCAGTGTGAGTTTTGAATATTAATTCGTTTTCATCAAAGCGTGCCAGCTAAATGTTGACGGACCATGCCAAGCAGGTCTTAACGCCTTCACTTTGGTGAAACAAACGAGCAGTGTGTACCTCAGAGTGGCCTGCAACGCCTTAGACGACGTGGTCAAGGGTTGCACTTATTTCGAAAGTAAACGTCCTTGCTCGGATGAAGTAGAATAATGTCACTATCGCAGAATCATATGTTGATTACTCAGTTGTTGTCTTAATTGCTTTGATTTCGTTGTTGGTTTGTTGTTTAACGCCGCACTCAGCAATGTTCCAGCTATATGGCGGCGGTCTACAAGAGTCTGGACCAGATACCAGTGATCAACAGCATGAGCATCGTTTGGGCTACGATGACATGCGTCGAACAAGTCAGCGAGTCTGACCATCCGATCCCGTGGGTTGCTGAAGACAAATTCTAACTTTGCTTTGAAGTATACGTAACAAAGTGCTTGGCTTCAGCAATGTGTTTTTATGTTCCCTGTCCACTATGTTCTGTATGAATTGTTTTAAACTAAACATTTGGACATCCTGCAAGAATCGTGCAGTTTTCATGATAATTGATGCAGGGATACATGTGGCCTGCTTATAGGGGAACCAGATGTGTCAAGACAAACCACGCATGTCAAGACTGATTTAACTGTCGTCTCCTCACTCTAAAGGTTCGTGTGATTTCATCATTCACTACCAAGCGAAACTTGAATCTAAACTATATTTTGTTTCGGCTTTCATAGGGCGGTGGGTTAGTCTAGTGGTTTAAGCGTTCGCTCGTCCCGCCGAAGACCGGGTTCGATTCCTCACATGGATACAGTGTGCGAAACCTTTATCTGGTCTCCCCCGCCGTGATACATACCAGAATATTGTCAAAAACGGCGTAAAAGTAAATTCACGCATAGGAACAACCACGCGACCATATGTTTATCCAAATAAATGTTCACACATACTGATAATCACAACATGTTTAACACTGTGATCGAAAGTGCGGATTTCAGCAGATTGAATTGTTAATAGTACCCCAGGAAGTGGTCTCACACATACTAATGATGCTCTTGATTATATTTGTCTGAAAACCCTTATGAGAGAAAACCTTAATGTCTGTGCCCCCCCTCCTAAGTAGGACTGTAGCACAATTGTATTGATAGTTAAACCTCGTTACAAAGGTAAATAATTATCCGCAAACAGTCGTAGATAGACGAAACCGCTTCACGTACTGCCCCCTGTTGTGCGTGTTTGGTCGGGTTGAGGTAAAATGTATCCACTATGTATGACTCAACATGATGATGCCCTAGGCTTCGTCCTGAGTCACTTCCAACATTTATCGGCCTTCCTTAATATTCAGCAACTCGATTGTCATTCGCATATATAGTCTTCATGTCTCTGTGTTTTCCATTTGACATGTCCGTTTTAAACAAGAATTTAATCAGAACTTGTTTCTCAGCTGACTCCGTCGTCTCTGTTTCACACACTTCATCAGCTTCCTCGCATGCATGCACGAAAAATGAGGCGGTCTGTTACTGTCTGTGAAAAGAGAACATCGTTCATAAATGCTGAATACCCCCTCATTATGCAACTCCGAACCTATGAGGCCACAGACATTGCGATTAACCGTCGTACATCTTGACGACATCACCAGAATCATACTGTCTATGTTCTATACTGAGGAGGAGTGAAACATACATGAAAAATGCTACACATTTTACGAGTGCTTCTCAGGGAATTTATTAGGGGATAACTGTACTGTGTTTGACGAATTGGGGACGTATACCGGTGGTTATATAGCCGCAAATTTAGTTATATCGGCGACGCGTAAGCGGAGCCGATATAACGTTAAAGCGGTGCCGATATAATTTAGATATATCGGCGACGCGTAAGCGAGCCGATATAACCACCGGTATACGTCCCCAATTCGTCAAACACAGTACAGTTATCCCCATTCTAATTCAACTCGTTTTACGCTGTTTTTTTCGTGAAAGAAATTCATTATTTAAACCAGGTCAAAGTTCCTCTAGGTCAAAGGTTAATCATATCACTCCTTCAACTTACACCATCGCCAAAGAAAGTAGTTCCCTGTTCAAACTACACACGTTTATTAGTTACAGACTAAATTTGACAATGATGAATAGATCATAGTATTATAGATAAAATGGACGGTATTATGATGAAACCACCCTCTATGTACAGAAATGAGCGGCCCGCTGATTCCTCAACTACGGGCCATTATCAGTTCTGTTGCCAAATGACGTCATAGCAGGTGACGTCACGCTCCATAATGACGTCATAACCTTGTTTCATGATCTAACAGTGTTGGGTCAACAGCCCGTTGCGAGTAAGTTGTTTGAACTTAAAATTAAATTTTTGATACTGTTTTGTCTTTTTTAACACAAATTCCACCCATTTTTGCTGGATAGGGGAGTTAATTGACCAATGGCTTCTGCAAATGACAATGTCCTGCGAAACAGCGTTACCCCAATAGTGTAGGGATACATTCAAAGGTTTCGGTGAATCGGTTTTCAAATTGCGACCGTATATGCTGATTATACGGTCGGAAATTTATAGCATTGACCAATCAGAACTCGTGTTACATACTAAGTTGAATTAGAATATCTGTTTGAACGCCCACACAGCAATATATACGTGTGCCGTCATCAAGATCACAATTAGTACAGATAGGCGGATCCAGGAATTTTCAAAAGGGGGGCAAAACATTAACTTCAATGTGGTCATAAGTGATTTTCAAAAGGTGGGGGGGGGATGTCGAAACCCCGAACCCCACCTCCGAATCCGCCAATGTATAATGTATGTGTTTTTATGTGTGATAGGTTAACAGTGATGTAAGCAGAGTGCGACTGTCGGCGTTGGAGGAGTGTGGCATGAGAGACCATTGTATGTATCTGGGAAGTGATATTGGGGGTCAATTTAGTCGGGTAATACAGTTTAGGGGTTTGTAAGGACTGATTTGAAAGGTGAGAGTTGGCAACCAGTGGGAAAGTTTAAGTGCGTGTCAGGAAGGCTGGCTTCCCTGTATATTCGACTGTTTTGAGTATTATTATTATTTTATGTTATGTTTCAGTTAGAATATGTCAATGGATTGTATATATATATATTGAGATTTAAAGGTATTTCACCTTCAAATATGTAACCTTAACTCAGGGGAAATATACTGAAAGGCAAAAGAAACGTCGTAATATTGGAAAGGACATTTAAGGTGAGGTGAGGTGAAATTGGGTTTAACGTCGTGCTTGAGAATATTTCGCTCATATGACGACGTGCATGCGTGTGTATGTGTATGTGCGGCTGTTTGTACTAGCCCAGACTCAAGCTGGTTTTATAGTGCTAGCCCACTGAGATACCATGCCGCAGTGAAGCATGAATACCCCACTCTCACACATTATACTGACTCCGAGCCGACCAGTCCTAGTTGTGCCAATTAATGCCGAGCGCCAGGCAGGAAATGACATTCAAGCATCGATGGAGTATTTGAACCTATTTGTTATAAATATACACCAGTCAAGTTTGAGGAAAACATAAATCGTGGTCGCATAGCCTGTATTGTCCTAAAAGGTTTTGTTTGAGATTGAGGTTTGAAATGTTTTTGTTTGCGGAAAGGGAAGAATTCGCACAAGCACAACATTGAAATCGACATGCATGTGCATCATGCATTCAGACATAAATTGCCAGCTTGAATGGCAATCGTTCACTTATTTTCTGAACACAGCAGCTATGTGGCAGCTGTCGATCTGTAAATGATGAAATCAGAACCCGACAACCCAGTGATTGACATTATGACCACAAGTGTACGTAATTCATACCATGTCGTGTACCAACTGTGTCAGCGAGCCTAACCATCACGTCTTACGATAGTCATGGTTGGTGAAGGCTAATCAAATTCTAACCCCGACCTCATGGACTCAAACATGGACTTGTTTACAGTACAACTAACTATCTATCTTACAACGAAGCTGACACTACAGCCATTGGTGTAACTTATTCACAGTATCTCCCCCATCAACTGAATATACCTTGACACATTTCCAGGTTGAGACATTCTCCCAAACGCATGTCTTTAAAACACATTTTGAACACATTTAAGAATTCTCTATTTGACAACGCGAGAAGATCATATAAACCTTTGTTTCGTTATTGTCGCCGTCATTGTCAACAGAATCCATTCCGATGATGTTTTGAGGTTTTGTTTTAGTAAATGATACTCTCTACAACTACACAGTTGAAACAGTCCCACGTCTCTATAGCTACCTGAATATAGTTTTAATGTTTCTGTAACTAATTGAATATAGTTTTACGTCTCTATAGCTAATTGAATATAGTTTTAATGTCTCTATAGCTAACTAAAAATAGTTTTACGTCTCTATAGCTAATTGAATATAGTTATATGTCTCTATAGCTACCTGAACATAATTTTATGTGTTTGCAGTTTGTGATCTTAACATTCTTTTTCTGCAGAATTCCAGCTTGTAATAATGATTCAACCAGAAATCTGTCCGTTAAAGAATTTGGGGTGAAACCAATAAAATATGACCCAAAGAAATGTCATAGAATTATCTGTTATTTCTAATATTAACTGTATTTACAAATCGATACATATCTCTGCAAGACAATGTTAATTGCAGTAATTATAACAATAAATACAATCATAATCATATCTCCTCGCTGCAATGGCTGTGTTTGCCATAAGATGGAAAAATACTTGGAATTTCCGTTACAAGATTTTTCCTTCTTTTCGAAAGGCACATTAAAACCAACATTCAGCCTAGGTTGACGTGGCGAAAGCAATCGTCAGTCCATACACAAAGATATTTAATCGAGGATCGTTTATTGTGATTTGGAAAATCTACTAAGTCGTTAACGGCTTGTGGTTTCAAAGGCCATCGTTTTGGAACAACGGGATTCCACTGGAATGTGATATGACACCATAGCCTACGAAGTTGACTGATCTCATGAAGGTAAGGGTATGCATCACTTCAACCCGTACTACTTCCTATTTCTACGAACAGTCAAGGAGTTCCGGGATGGCGTCATGGTTCCTTCAAGCACTATCAGTTATCGACACTATCCCAGCAGCTCCTCCACGGAGTCCTGCACAGTGCTGGAGATAACAACCATAGCATAGAGGTTCAGGAGAGGCGTCCAGACCTCCTCCCTGCAAGTACTAGTACTACATCTAGCATCGCAGTCATGCAACTAATCGAGAAATAGCAGTTGACTTTAACTTATACCAAGTATTGCACAATACAATGGCAAGTAAGCTTTATCGTGGCCAGCTCCTTGTTCATTTATGGATTACATTACAGTAGCGCATTATACCTTCCTCAGTAATATACTGAACGAATCTCCTAAAGAACATACACTAGCCACAAAAAGAAACAGAAAGTTTATGTCCAAATTTGAAAATTTTAACACCAATGAAACGTTTCCATGTAAATTTTAATCGGCGAATACATGAGATCATAATGAGTGAGTGAGTTACTATGGCTTAACGCCGCTTTTAGCAATATTCAAGCAACATCACGGCTGGGGACACCAGAAATGGGCTTCACATATTGCACCCATGTGGGGATCGAACCCACGTCTTCGGCGTGACGAGCCAACGCTTTAACCACTAGGCTACCCCATCGTAGCTATGAGACCATAAGACGGCGGAGCAGTATGTGTACTGTATGACATTGACGCTTGGAGACCAAACGTACGGCAGGAGTCAAGCATGAATGTCTCAATATCAGGAACTCTCACCGTGAGCACCGAGAACAGCACTGTATCACCGACACATAAAATCTATCAAATAGGCATGGGAAGCCTGTGGAATGGCTTGCCATGGTCAGCTCTGCTGCCAAATCACGAATGACGCACAACGTAAACATCTGAACCCACACATGCACTAGAGGGGAGGGATCTGGTTAACTGATAGGCCAAGGCAGTACTTGAACATGATACTTTCATCTACGTAGAAAATGCTTTTATTTCCATATATGATCTCATAAATGAGATCGTGACATTGGGTTTTGTGACCCTAGCTGGATATAGTTATACAACCGGTGGATAAGGCTGACACAAACGTATAAAGAAAATATGCATAATGCGGTAAAACGTCGGTACAAATTATGAGTCAATATGGTACCTCAAGAAAGACACATCAAGGTTGAAAGTCAAACAAATCGGCCATTATTGGTAGAGCCAAAGGTTACATAAAACAGACCCGGCACGTAAATTTAAGTATCATCAACGTAGATGTAAGTACAATACGTACATGAAAATATTTCCTGCGAAGACGAAGGTATCATCTACGTAGAAATAAGGTTTCACCTATGCAGATGAAAGTAAATTTAAGCATCATCTACGTACATGTAAATGTAAGTATCGTCTACGTAGAAGTAAGCATTCTATATAGATGCGGAGCCGGGCTGACGATGTGTCATTGTAACCTGGGATACGGAGAAAACGGACCCCTGCGAAAAGGGACCACCCAAATAACGAGAAAACGGCCACCACGCAGGAGAGAACGGCCTCCGAACCTAGAGAAAACGGCCTCTGTGCCCAGAGGAAAGATCAAAGGAGATCATATTTATCCTAAATATTAGTGAGTTGCTTTATTGCGGAAAAGGTATTAAACATTGATTTATTATTTTATTAGTTTCGATATCCATGATCCATGGCGGTTTAACTTTTAAATTAAAGATGAATGCAAAAAGAAAACATTAAAACGAATGAAGAGTGGTTTGACGAACATTCTGCGACAAACAGTCATTCTATTGAGATGTTAGATGTGCAACAGTGAGAGATGAATAAACGCAAACTAATCTACAGGTACTTGTCTGTTACATATCTGTTTCTGTTTCTTTTTTTTTTCGTTGAAAGTGAATTGAACACGTTTGCCTTTTTTTGGGGGCGTTTTCGCTGGGGTCCGTTTTCACTATAATCCGACATGATTCGGGTAGATATTGATAAATGCTGCGAGAATATACATACACCGTGATTAGAAAAAAACAATGACACTGTGAGATTATGACACGATTTAAAAAAATTAAACATAACCCGTAATATCAACACAACAGGCACACGATTTACTGAAACTTAAGTAAGAAATGCAAATGTACAATAGAGCAAACAGTTCTCTGAATGTGTAAGTATTCACTCAAATGTGTATATAAGAGCCATATATCATATTTGAATGGACATAATCGTAATATTTGAGTACAGATATTATTACAAATAGAGTAGTATAGCTGTATTTTAATGGCGATCGACGAATATTAAATTACAAATTAGGTGAAGAATGAGGACTCTTTTTATGGATATACAACTTCTTTATTCTATTTTTTTAAGTCACAATATGGCTGAAATATTGCCGATGTGACTATAAATTTTAACTCACTCACTCACTCTTTATTCTATATAGGCGACGTTTCGACATAGATTCTAAGGTTGCTGTCAAGCAAGTGATGACAACAAATTAGGTTACAATTATAAAAACAAAAACATCAGAACAGCTTAAAGTTTTCAGAAAGAAAGTAGATCTGTTCAGCTCTTTAACATATAACCTTGTCAACTGAGTGCTTGGTTGCTATATACTTTCGACTCAATCTTTATGACGTTTTACTGAAAATACACGCACAATGATAGTTGATAGTTGATAGAAATAGTGGGGTTTTTTTTGCCTTATGTTGGGTAATAACAAACATATTTTCTCAAGGCATATATGACTATAAATCGAATGTTGTACACATTACAGTATGTAGTTGCAAATCCTACCAACAGCAAACATGTAACAAGTTCAAAGGAATAACGCTCACATAAAGATTATTTTATATGGAGAGCTTTTGAAAATGAAACTAGCAGATTCTGACAAGTGTATTTTTTGTAACGACCTACAGGAAACAATCTGTCATGTATACTGGAATTGTAAGGAAACCCATTTGTTTGGGAATGAGCTTGAGATCTGGATGAATAAATACCTCAATAAAGATATCAAAATATCAAAATATCTGGTTTGGTTTGGTACTTCTCAAGCCAACAAAATACTAAACCATATAATTTTCCCTGCAAAGAGACATATGTATTTATGTAATGTAAAAAAAGCCCAATTCCTTAATTAAATAACCATCTGAAAACCTTAGAATTCATCTTTCATGCAGAAAAAAAACATTGTAAAAGAAACAATGATGTAGAAAATTTTAAAAAATGGTTTCCTTTCATCCCATTTCTCAATCATTGACTGTTCAACACCCTTTAGAAGCTGGTACGTGTCAAACTATCTTACCTGACAGTGTATATTGCTTTTGTTACTGTTGCGGCAGAGTAGCCTAGTCGTTAAGGCTTTGGCTCGTCACGTAACCATGCGGGTACTCAAACCCAGGACATTAGCGTCCACACATTCACATCCGCTCTCACGAAATAAAAAGACAAAATATTAACGGATGTCACAAAGGGGAAATTGTCATCATTTTCCATACCAGTGTTCCGATATTCATCAGTAAATAGTATCCATTGCTGACAAAATACACTCTGATTTGGAACTCACTTCCCAAACTGTATTGCATCGTCGATGGTTTCCGGTAGCTCTTTATGCATCGTTTCTGGAAGCCATAGGGCAAGTATTCCCGCCACCACACTCAGAGCGCCAAACACGGTGCTGGGGAGAGCCCTGCCGAAATCCCCACCAACCATGATACCCTACATAGAGATAAAATAAAGATGCCTGACAATACAGTACATTTAGACCACTTACAAACTGTTGAGCCTGCTTCTACTATTTCTGCTATGTGTCGGGGGTGTAAATCAATATTCATCGCGTGACATAAGAAACAATTGCCGTTGATCCTAATTCAAATATGCTTGTCCACCGTTCTTTCAGTGCAATGGGTGAGTGAGTGAGTTTAGTTTTACGCCGTACCCAGCAATATTCCAGCTACAGTACAATTAGAAATTATTGAGAATTTAAAGATTGGAAAAAAAAATCATTTTTTTCACTCTTTACTCACGTATTAATGTGACTATTAGCAGAACATAACTCCAGAATCAAAGACAGGTGAACAGTTAGTATTTTGTCAAGTCACCATGGGCAGCAATGCAGGCTTCAATGCGGCGGGGCATACTACTGATCAAAGAAGTTAGAAAGTCGTGGTCCATGCTGTCCCAATATCGGACCACCTCTTCTTTCATTACAGCAATATTTGTTGACACATTCTTATTGACACTTTCCTTCATAAGTCCCCAACATTTTCTTTTGGATTTAGGTCAGGGCTATAGCTTGGCCAATGTAATAATGTCATATTTTGGGTCCGAAATCAGGCCAGTGAATGCTTTGAACGATATTTTGGGTCGTTGTCCTGCTGGAAAATCCAAACATTTCCATAGCGAGCAGATGGAAGTAAATGTCCCTCGAGAATATCTGTGTACCGCTCACTGTTCATATTCCCTTCAAATACACAGAGGGGCGTTGCCCCTAACACAGATATGCCACCACACACGTTAAATTTCGGACTGTACTTTGGGCGCTGATACAAAGGTTTTTCAGTTTGTTTGGTCCAGAATTTTAGTGTATTAGGAAACAGCCACACAGAACTTTCATCTGAGAAAATCACATTGTCCCAGTTAAAATGTCTGTGCTGTAAGCAACAGTTCAACCTTCGCTCCTTTAGTTCAGGTTTCATGATCGGTGATGGAATTCCTCGACTTTTCTGCCAACCGATTGCATGCAGCTCAGTTCTAATTGTCTCCTTACAGACAGCCACAGTTCCTCGATCAATCATATCCAGCCTTACGTTTTCTAAACCCCTTCGTTTGTTTTTAGAAACAAGAATACCAAGCCGCCTCCTGTCACCGACAGTCAATTTCCTGGGTCTACCTGCGCCTCCCTGGTGCTCAATGCCATATCCCTTTGTAATATTCTTTAAAACACGATAAACAGTGGACAAAGGGACGCCTGTTCAACTTGAAATCACTTTAGCTGATATGATGTCCTTGTTATAATACACTAAAATCAACTTCCTCTTCTCTAAATCATCCATACCGAGGATCACTGAAAATGTCGTCTGCTAGCAAGTAATGGAAGGGGGATAACTCTTCACAAACTAATGACAAAGGATTAACGGAGTTGTCTCTCCATTGATCAACAGCATGAGCATCGACCTGCGCAATTGGAAACCGATGACATGTGTCAACCAAGCCACCGAGCCTGACCACCCGATCCCGTTAGTCGCCTCTTACGACAAGCATGGGTTACTGAAGGTTCATTCTAGCCCGGACCTTCACGGGTCTTCAGTGCAATTACCCGTCACTCAATTGAAACGGGGACATCTTCCAACGTTTGACTCAACGACGGTCCATTGTCATGTTTGTTTCCAATGATGTAAAGATGCGGTATGCTGGTCTGTAACAGTAGGTATTTGTATCCAGCTGAATGCCTCATATATCCGTAAGATATATTGTGTAAGAATTCTTACCAGACTAACAATATGAGGGGAGATGATGGCACCAACACGTCCAGAAAGGGAGCTGCTGCCAATTCCAGAGTTTCTTACAACCGTTGGAAACAGTTCCGCAGAAAATACGTAAATAATGCAATCAGTTGCTCCAAATCGTCCAATCATGGTCAGGGTTATTGTGATCCATTCGTGTTCTGAAAGGTAAGTTTCTTCCTCTATAAACTGGATATACAATCCTGCAACGATGTGTCAATGTATACATGCATATATACAGACCTTTAGTTCCATACATTATGGGGAAGATTGTGGCAAGACAGGCAGTCCCTCCTAGCAACATGTTTCCGCAATGAAGAACTTTTCTGCCCAGTTTGTCCATAAGAAACAAACTGAGGACGATGGCCGTGACCTCCGCGATATTCCCAATGGTGTAGTTCAGGAAGATGTCACCAACCAGATCGTCGACGTTGAGGGCTAGGCCGTAAAACACCATGATGATCACAAACCTGTTAAACACAGACATGTTGACTGTATGCAGACAATGGGTGAATGGGTGATTTTATCTCTGTGACATATCACGGCACACTTTACACGACAAACGAATTCGAACGATATTGCGAGTGGGAAAACATTAATCAAAAAGATTATACAAAGTCAATGTAATGAGCATGTGCGTGCCATGCCAAATGCAATTAAATTCGCTTTGATTGGGGTACTTTCTCGGCGTTTTATCCTGATTAATTCCTGTTCACTTTGTAAAGCTCCAAGTTTATCATGGGACAATGTGCCAGGGTTTCGTCCCTTGGACACGTCAGAAACATATGGACGTTGATTCCAATCCATGCTCGGCCCTATTATGTTTCCAGGTTTGTTAACATCACATCCGTGCCGTGGGTTTGACAAGACCTGCATCACCTCAAGCGTTAAGTCAGGACTCAGTCACGTTCATGTATACAATCTAAAACCTTTAAAACCTAAACTGACAAACGCTCAACATAAAACCTAACACTAACCCTTGTTTTGTTACATACGCTTCGTCTTTTATTAACAAATCCATGCTTATTGTAAATAGTGACTAAAGGGGTCAGGTGGTCAGATTCACTGACATGGTTCATGTCATAGTATCCCAGTAGCGTAGGTTTATCCTCATGATGTCAGTCGCTGAAATTACTGTAATCATAACGGCGCCCTCAGCTATGCCAATGACGATCACTTGAAGTCCGGATGAGACAAACCATCAAGTGATATAATCAGCAACGCCTCACGTCATCATCTACAATCGTTTACCGTTCACATTGTATGACTCTCGGGTTGTACACCAAACATTGGATATTCACTGGAGATTCAGATTGGGAAACTGCCAAAAACACACATCATTTTAATAATAATCCCCTGGAGAATTACCATTCACTGCCTGGTGTAGGTGCAGAGGGGGTAAGGGTAAAAAAAGTGTGAAAAAGTGAACAACAGATAATAGTCATAACGTATATGACCCTGCATTGTAATGTTTAGAGCGCATTCAACCAACAGGTCAGTCAGTTGACAGTACTTAGGGAACAGATGGGTCTTTCAGCCAGATTTAAAGGAAGTCAAGGAATGAGCGCGTGTGAGGCAAAGGGGAAAGGATCCCGGCACAGCAGCAGAGTGTTGACGTGATTTGGCACCGAATGTACTCACTTGTAGGGAGTTGAGGAACGAGGGATTCTTCTGCTGAATTACGGTTTTGAGTTTGAACACTCAGAGAGATCTGGTGGGCAAGAAATAAGTCTAAAAGTTGTATCATTTCTGGGACTTGTAGCCAATGAAGTGACTTGATGTTTTCTCCAGACGTAGTCTTAGTAACTAGCCTTGCTGCTATATTTTTCAATCTTTGCAGTCTGTGAATATCTCCATAAGAAATGCAACAGAGTAGACTGTTGCAGCAATCCATGCGGGAAACGTGTGATCATATGAGTGTTGCAGCGTAAGAAAATGTAGAATAGAAATATAAGCGGAAATGACAAGTTCTACAAAGTGCTATGAACTCTAAACTGTTGATTCTATACACTGATCACATGCCCTTTCTCCTTTTCGCAAAACCAAACTGTTGTTTTATTGGCAACCGTAGAAACTGACATCATATTTTCAACTAGGAATACCACTATCCTACCCAACTACATGATGACACTTGATCCATCGGACATTGTCTGAAACAATTGTTCATCTGCTACTTTCGGTGAGTATGTGTGATATTTCCTGTCTCCTCTTCACACTCACTTGGTATTCCCAACAAAAACAATGCAATATGTATCATACCATTCCACCATGGACTCACCAGTTGAAGAAAATTATGAGTGTTCTTGTTAGGAGGACATGTGATTTGAACATCTCCGTAATCTTTGTTGATGGACCGTTATCAAGAGTGTCGTTGTCAAAGAGCACGTCGGGCAGACTCACTCCATTCACGTGTGCTGCATCTCGCAGAATCTTCTCTGCCTCAATCTCACGACCTCGGGATAACAACCATCTTGGAGACTCTGGAACTAGGCTGAATGGAAAATGCACTTAAGGACTATTAAAAATAATCAAATACGACGATCAGCCCAATTTGTGTAGATCCTCTGGGCATATTCTGCTGTGGTAGTGTCCAATATTGGAACCTTCTTGGAACACCACACTATTACTGAAGGCATGCTGCCTTATATTTCACAACACGTCGCTACATATTTTATGTGTGAGGAACAATGGAAACAATGAGTCACGACATCATGGCTATATTGCATCAGGTGATAGGAACACACACTCCTGTCATGGTGATATCAGGTGATATAAACTCAAACTATTCCAGTCTGGATGTCGTCAAGAAACACACACACACTCCTGTCATGGCTATATTGCATCAGGTGATATAAACTCAAACTATTCCAGTATGGATGTCGTCAAGGAACACACACACTCCTGTCATGGCTATATTGCATCAGGTGATATAAACTCAAACTATTCCAGTCTGGATGTCGTCAAGGAACACACACACTCCTGTCATGGCTATATTGCATCAGGTGATATAAACTCAAACTATTCCAGTATGGATTTCGTCAAGGAACTCAAACTACAGTATGGATGTCGTCAAGGAACACACACTCCTGTCATGGCTATATTGCATCAGGTGATATAAACTCAAACTATTCCAGTATGGATTTCGTCAAGGAACACACACACTCCTGTCATGGCTATATTGCATCAGGTGATATAAACTCAAACTATTCCAGTCTGGATGTCGTCAAGGAACACACACTCCTGTCATGGCTATATTGCATCAGGTGATATAAACTCAAACTATTCCAGTCTGGATGTCGTCAAGGAACACACACACTCCTGTCATGGCTATATTGCATCAGGTGATATAAACTCAAACTATTCCAGTATGGATTTCGTCAAGGAACACACACACTCCTGTCATGGCTATATTGCATCAGGTGATATAAACTCAAACTATTCCAGTATGGATTTCGTCAAGGAACACACACACTCCTGTCATGGCTATATTGCATCAGGTGATATAAACTCAAACTATTCCAGTCTGGATTTCGTCAAGGAACACACACACTCCTGTCATGGCTATATTGCATCAGGTGATATAAACTCAAACTATTCCAGTTTGGATTTCGTCAAGGAACACAGACACTCCGGTTGATGTGTGTGTGTTTTGAGTACCACGTAATCTAAGTAATACACGAGAAACAAAAACAGAGTCTGAACTGAAGAGACCGTTAGGGCGGGGCATACTTACCTTGTTTAAGAACACCAGGTGTCATCTCTGATTTCAGTGGTCCAGTCATATAATTATAACCACCATTTTGCATTTTACGTCCAACGGAGTCTGATACTTGATACTAGACGGATGCTCGAGAGTGGGTATTCTGTAACGTTGATGGGTTATACTTACCAGCAAAATCCGAGCTGGAAATGATCAAGCTACTTACCAATATAATCCAAAGAGGAGGGCCACAGGAGCAGAAATGGAGAGTTGCAAGAGATGCCAGTCTCGGATGAAGTATGCGAAACCCCCCACCATGAACAAACCCGAGCACCAGAAGAGCTTGTTGATCACACCAGCCAATGTACGTTTGGATGGTCCAACGAGTTCCAATACTATGGGATATATAAACATGCTATCAGCTCAATATTAGCAGACTTTACTCCTGCTGACGACTAGCCTGCATTTCGTGATTTTCTCCGACATTATGCTGACATGACGTGATATGACAGGAATACCGTTCCAAGTGGCGTTAAACTCGATCTTTCGCTTATTCCGTCCCTTAAAGATGGTTGTGACGTAAATAATACACAGTGGTGTGCCATAATGATGTCATAAAATGGCCACCGTGAAGCGGTGAGTAATAGGTGGGGGGCAAGTTAAAATGCTTGGTGCGCTCAATCAAATTTCACAGGGTACATTTTCAGGGGTCACATGCAATGTAGGGGGAGTAACTCTCGTCGTCTGCTTCAAGTAAACAAGTTCAAGGTCAACTTCTCAAAACGGTGAAGAGAAGGAAATGCTTGTCAGAGGAGGTCAGGAAATCATTCTTGAGATGAATTGAGCTGAATTTAAACAAGCAGACATTGTAGATGCCGTCCAGAAGGGTTAAACCACCATTTCCAAGTTGTTAAAAAGAGTTCAAGTGGAGAATGATAAAGAGAACATGCCCAGACGTGGTAGGCCCCCAGTTCTGACAGAGAGGGGAGACAGGGCACTTTTGAGAACTGTCACAAACAACAAAAGATCACTTGGGGACATCACAAGTATTGTAAATGAGGCATTACCACCTAAAGTAAGTAAGATGACTGTTCAAAGTCATCCCCACAAGCTGAATTACAGGAAAAGATTCGTGAGGAAGAAATAGACAGTAGGTGCTGTGAACAGAACCAAGAGAATGCCATGGTGTAGGGCACATTTTCATTGGAAAACTCAAGCTAATTGGTGCAAAGTGATACTTAGTAATGAGATTGATGTTCGTGTAAACAATAGAAAAAAACAAGTGTGGAGAAGGCCTGGTGAAGAGCACAGATCATATTGTGTTGGCTGCAGTTGCCCTGATTTTTTGCCAAGGGGAGAACGATTTGTGATTATATGGGGGTGTATTTCCTACCATGGATCTGGTAGACTGGTCCAAGTTGATGGTAATATCAACAGTGAGAAGTATGCATCTATTTTGGACGAACGTCTGTTACCTGTCATTCCATTTCAACACTTCACAAATGGTGATTATCTTTTCCAAGATGACAATACCTCATGTCACGAGTCTCGTTTTACAAAAGATTAGAAAACTAAGAATGAAATAAAATGTTTAACATGACCATCACAATCACCAGACATCTGTGGCCGCTGATTAAAATCAGGCTACAGAGAGTTTCACACACCATCAAATCAAAAGAAGGAACGCTTTTAGCAGATTCTCAGGATATGACAGCCGATTACCTCTGCATCATATTCAGGCACTATAACCATCTGTTCCAAGAAGAATAAGAGCTATGGGGAAAAATAAAGGTCATATAACATCTATTCCAAGAAAAATAGGAGCTATGGGGATAAATAAAAGTCATATAACCATCTATTCCAAGAAGAATAAGAGCTATGGGGATAAATAAAGGTCATATAACCATCTATTCCAAGAAAAATAAGAGCTATGGGGATAAATAAAAGTCATATAACCATCTATTCCAAGAAGAATAAGAGCTATGGGGATAAATAAAGGTCATATCACAAAGTATTGAGCATCCAAAGTTTTTTTTTGTCGTTAATTTCTACTTTTCTGTGACCCTCTGTATGTTTTGCCATCAAACATGGCGGCTATTACTGTAGTAGGTGTTTTCTAATGAATGAGTGCAATATATACTCACCGCCAAAAGAAACGCGAATAATGTAGATATTAACGAGTAGATATTGATGAATTTCGAGTTTCTTTTGGCGGTGAGTATATATCGATGTCCATAAGTGAAGCACCATTTGTAACATGGAATTTTCTTCGTTACAGATGAAACTAACCGAAAACAAATGATGATATCAAAAGTGTAATGCTAGAAGCCCCATTGAAGAATCTAAATATGACAAAAGCCACGAAGTTTGGGGAAAAGGCTGTTCCTATGCCGGAGCCAAGGTGAAGTACTGCAGCCATCAGTAGCACCTGCTTGCGTCCAAACCTGGAAGAAATATTCATTACACTATTACTAAAGTATGCATATTCTGAATGACACTAATTTACACCGAGTACTTTGTTTACATGACAGGCAAGTATCTACATCGATCAGACAGAATTATGCGCGTCTGTATCGCGAATTTGTTGAAGCATGCAGGAGTGTTTACTTACAGATCCGATACGATGCCAGAAATGACTGATCCACTGAGAAGACCCACAAATAAAACACTGTTTGTCAAAGACCTCAAGTTGCTGTTGCTGCACACCATGTTCAACTGGAAGACAGTAACACCAGGTATAATATTTGCTGTAATGACTTAGTTCGGACTTTCTATTCTATGCCATGACCTATACAACCCTCATGAATCTGTGTGTCATTTATGGGGACGTCGTGTACATCCTACCCTATCAATGACATTTTGAGATACACGCAACTTGATAAATGCTTTTGAGCTTTCTATAACAGTCACACTTTGCCAGAGATCACCACGTTAAAAAGTAATACGTCACACTGTGTGCATCTCCTACAATATATAATATGTTCCGTTGTTGTGTGACACACAATGCCAAAATACATTATCCGTTAGGTCCAAAATCTGATACAAAAATTAGGTCCACATGAGTTCGATAGGTTTGAGGTCTGGTAACCAGGTTGGCATTATGGTCCACGTGGGTCAAGAACGGTCCAGGTGCTCTCAGCATCAGCCTCATATATACATCCATAATATCACCCTTGTAGTTCGTAGCTGCTGGATCCGGGTCCCGTTCCACAGAACGATCGTAGCGCTAAGATGATCGCAACTCCCATATACTTTAACATAGATTTACGACTGTCGTAACGCTACGATCGCTTTAAGGAACGGAACCCTGGAGATCGGTTCATCTAGTTTTACTCATCCCTCTTGTCGGCTGTATTGGAATCCTGAAATCTTTCTATTCGTGTACGTCATTCGGGGACGACAATCTGTTACGTCTAGACAGTATCCCGACTCTTCAGAAAAAGGTACTGAAGTTCTTTCCATGACTGTCCAATTGATCTACAGTCCCATCCAACGTGCATTCCTGTGGTGACCGGCTATGGTTCAAATACAGCCTCACAGAGGCGATTACGCATGGAGTAGGAACGTTAACGCTACATATTTCTTCCGCAGTGGCAGTGACGAAAGGAGGACGTTTTGTTGCAAACAGAAAAAGCCAGTCATGGAACGAGAAGCTGTGTGGTGGGACGCTGTCGACCATCAACATGTCGCTGAGTTGCTGATTCAAAAGTCTGGTATTCAGTTGCTGGTCACACTTTGGTTGACGCAAAGACGTTTGTTATTGATGCAGTTTAGGTCAAAACATACTCTTTAACATCAATATTTAACAATTTCTCATTTTAGATTTCTGTTTGCAGTTTTAATTTCAACTCTCTTTTTTTCTTTGCATAAAATATGAGAAAACTACATCTATCGCTGACATCAATTTATATTGGTGAATTACCTGTTCCAGCTCTTCCGACTTGAATGGCAAGCAGTTATTTGTCCAAATGATATCTAGTGAGTGCATGGATGGAAGTCGGTTTACGCACTTTGTTCAGGAGCCATTGCAAATTGTATCATTCTCCCTATTAAATGTACTTTCAATTCTGTTGAATGTTTTAATACGCCGTCAATGGTCTGATACAAAAGTTCGTTGCCTACCTCTGTAACAGCAGTGCTCTTGAAAATGGACTTGTCGTACACCCAGACACGGCATTCCTGTGTTGTTCTGTTTTTACCCACCAGAACATCTTCCTTGTAAATGTGACAGGGGTCTCTGACATTGGTACCTTTTACTATCTTCCAGGGGATGGTGGCGTTGAGAAGCAGCTCATGGTGAGGCCCTTGTATGGCAAAGGTGTCGTTGGCGATCCCAGGAAGAGCACATCTTAAAAAAACAACAGCAATGTATAAAGTCATACCTACTTGAAATGTTAATGTTGGTGATTGTATTGTTAAGGAAGTTACTCCTTCACCCATCTATGTACCATAAGCATAATCTCTATTTTAAGTTGTATTTATACCACCACGGGACGAAAAGCTGGATAGCACACCATTTAAATAAAGGTAAATACAGTTACTGTTGTAAGCACATACTATGAACGGGTTTGCGTACGTTTTCGGACATTTCCTAACTTTGGTCGCACCTTTGAAACATACGATCACCGTAGAGCAAATCAGGCTATATATTTTGTCTAAAAACATATTATCAGCTTGCTCTTACTGGGTTTACGACTTAATCCATTCTGCTTATTGGCTTCATGGTCCGTGCTATTTGTTGTTCTTACTCCCACCTGGCCTCATCCAATTATGCACCACTTGTTATTGAATTAAATGCTGTTGTTAATGTTAATCTGTTGTTTGTCACAACATACTGTGTATACATACTTCCCATCCCTTGGTTGTAGTCACTTTTAACGGTGACAGAATCTACACCGAAACGTCGCCTAATGCAATAAACACGAATCTGTCATCCATAATGGTGTATGCTAAATGCTAAAACAAGAAGGTGCCAACTTTGATGGACAACATAAATGTATTTATATGAATAGTTTGCTTTTACTGTTACTGTTTACTAAATAATGTTTACACAAATTTTCAGGCTTCCATTTTAATAATACCTAATGGTGTATATGAGATTTACGAATAACAAGCGTCTTGCATGTAACCTTCAATATTCCCCACACATTTACAAGTCAGTTTACGTAAATATCTTGATTCCATTTTCTCTAAACAAGATTCCATAAGTATGGTGTTACTTTGTCAGAGATTATACAATAACGTCAAATAATGTGTCTTGTAATCTCTATTACTACACATGTGTGTGTTCAAATCTGTCAGACTGTTGTTTAACGCCGCACACGGCAATATTCCACATACATGTATATGACAGCGATCTGTAAGTAATCGAGCCTGGAAAAGACAATCCATGAGCATCTATTTTCGCAAATGGTATGGGTTACGATGAAATGCACCAATCAAGCCAGCCAGTCCAACATATTTGTAAATTATAGCTGTCAGATGGTTAATGAATATATGTTCAAGTTAGTCCGTGTTTGATTGTAGATACTTCCCAATGTTTACACTTGATGACAGAGAATGAACACAATCTATTTCATCATTAATATTTGAATCGTACAGTGGAAATTCTAAGTAACACAATCGTCTGTCATCAAATTACATGTAATCACTATCAGCTATTCAGAACACAACTATATGTTATTATAGACATTGGCAAACTGTGTTAGATCCATTAGAAATGGGCTCTGCGTGGAAACCCGTTTTTTCATATAGACACGAAGGAATACCTAATGATCCGAACAGACCCAGAAATATGACAATGGAAAGATTACCTACGTACAATGCAGGGCTAAAATAGTTAATTAAGTAGATATGTCTTCACTTAACGTCAAACGAACTCCTTGCTTCCATAACACAAAGAGATTCCTTGTATCAGAGACTCTAGTTAGCACTAAATCATGGCGTTTAAGCTAACGTGCCTATTACGCTAACGTCAAATGAAACGATGAACGTTGGGTCACATTTTGCCAGTACCTGACAATCTGAACAGCACTGAAAAGAGTCCATGAAGGATTTGCTTATCCTATGTTTCGAAAGTATAACTAATAATTATTATAAGAGGAAGCGCTTTACAACTAGGATCGACCGTTTTGTGTCCGCGCTCTGTTTGATTCAGTTCCCGGCATGGAAAATAACTACCAAATATTCATAAGACAAAATTCGTTTAAGACGAATAAACCTAGAGAAGGATACGAAAACAAGTACACACAGCTATGTTTGTTGGAACTTTCCTACTGAAGGAGGGCAGGATACTAAAGCTAATGAGTTTGGAAGATTCACCTTCACAACTTGAATACTATGCAAATATTAATACGACTTTGTAGTTTTAGACGAGAGTTCTGTCAGAAGACGTCCATAAGATTTATTTTATATATATTCTCTTTTAATTGCGACGAGCATGCCCATCCTCAGTAGTTGTTACGTTAATCTTAAGATCAGGTTTTAATCTCTTTTTCGTAACCGTGATATTCTATCTGAGTCTGGGCCAGTGTTTGAGCGACTATGGTCGTATAGTGGCATACATTCATTCAGCGTCAGGTAACACGATAACCCCCATTTCATTCTGTTCAACAAGGGCGATGGGTAGCCTAGTGGTTAACGTGTTTGCTCGTCTCGACAAGATACGGGTTCGATTCCCCACATGGGTACAATATGTAAAGCCCATTTCTAGTGTACCCCGCCGTGATAATAGTGGAATATTACTAAAAGCGGCGTATAACTAAACTCACTCACTGTTTACAAAATTGTGTTTTGATACAAAAACGTCCAAAGCAAGTCTACAATACTCTAACAAGTTTAGATGTCTTCAGTTGGAAAATAGCTGGTTTTGTGTACATATATTTCACGAAAATATTTCATCTTAGAGACAAAACTGCCTTTTGATAGATACATTCGAACCACATTTTAGCCTCTTTTTCTAGTATAGCTAGGGTTCCAATGTTAAGTAATAGACGTCCCATCACGAAAACCACAGTATTACACTTCTCTTTTCACGATTCTGATTCTGAAGTTCACATTGTCATAACCATGTGCGTCTTACGGCGGCTGCTAATGATGCAACCACTGACAAGGGTTGGGTGAAACGCTAACCATGGACAGGAGACTGTATGTGAACTGTCGATACCCAACAAACGAAAAGAACAACCATTCTGAAAGACTCACTGGTGGTACACTGGTATGAGTTTGTTTTGTACCATTAGCCCTGATATCAATGTGTGAAACCGCAATTTTCATTATTTGTCACAGAATGCTTGTAGGTAACGCTGTTTCACTTCCAGCACTCGTCTTAGTTTAACCATATGTTTCGTCACATACATGTTTATGAAGGAATAAGAAGACAGTTTGAGTTTAATGTCTCTACATGGAAGCAAACATGGCGACCACCCTGTAGTAACAATGTTAATTCTATCAGGGCGTTCGCTGTTTTAGTGAGGGAGTATGGTTTTACGCCGCTTTAGCAATATTTTAGCGGGAGACACCAGAAATGGGCTTCATAGGTTCGCTGTTTTAGGTTCCCTGCATGGTATAGAACTACCAAATATTCGTAGGACAAAATTAGAATAAACCTACAGAAGAATGTGAAAACGAGGTACATATAGCTGAATTTGTTAAGTCTGAAGGAAGGAAGGCTAATTAAGCCAACGAGTCCCGAAGATATGGTATGCAAATATACTATCCAAAAAAGAAACGCATAACCCAGAAATCTGTTGCGAAAATGTAATTTCAAACATGTATAACTCGTCCACAAATAGAGTATAGTACATGAAATTTTACATCAGTTTAGAAGAAGGAAATGTCTATACAACCAAGTGGATAATTTTAGTTAACGGAGACGATGAGCGCGATGGCAACGACGTAGCATGGTCCCGACGTGGGGTCTTCTGGCTCTCAGTCCAATCTCTCACAACCTGTTCCGTACCGTTTGACCGGATATCCTCTGAAGTCCAGGCACCCTGGCACCCTGCCCTCACTCGGGGAGTACGATTACGCAAATGTAGCACCCGGATGTGCCGATCTTTTGCGGCAGTGGTGACACGAGGTCTGCCTGTACGGGGACGGTCATTTGTTATACCTGTTTGGTTGTAACGAGCTGCAAGCCGTGATATCATGTTCGAACTAACATTCAGACGCCTGGCAACAGAAGATTGGTAATCTCCAGCGTGCATTCTTTCAATGGCGATGTTCCGTGTTGCAGAATCAAGACGTGGCGTGGTGATGTGAGCTTGAAACTCCTTCAAAACGAATGCCGATTTTTGAAGTTAATCTGGATTTTTATAGCCAGACGGTGCATGCTCTTTGCTGCACAATTTCAACTGGAAGGTCATTTCTGTTGCGTTGTGGCGATACCATTTTAATCCATGTAAGAAATCTCATCAAAATCAACATTTTCAGGTCAAGTCGATTTTTCACTTGTACAATTGTGTAAAGTCATGTTATCAACACTTTTGTTACATATTTGGACGATTGTTGGAATACAATAGGTAATTAATAGATTTTTAATATACAAAATGTCTATGCGTTTCTTATTTTGATAGTATATTCAAATGACTTCGCAGTTTTGGACGAAAGACAGATCTAATCAAGGGTTCTGTCAGAAGACGTTCGTAAGATTTTTTGTATATATAATCTATTTTATTTGTGATGAGCATGCACTTCCTCAGCTGATGTAGTTGATACGTTAATCTCAAGATTAAGTTCTTATCTCTTTTCCGCTACTGCGATGTTCTACACAAACAAATATCCCAAGCAAATCTACAATACTCTTGCGATCGCTAGACATAGACAGTACACAGCAAGGAATACATAATATCACAGCAAATACATCGCAAGTTAGCTGACCCCATCGTTTATCAGTGGATTATATCCGATTGAAATGATGAATACTTGATGCCTGATATCAGCTGACCAAACAGAGCCATTTACACGTGGCCTTTAGCTGCGATGTACACGTATTCGTATGTTATATTTCTGTGCGCTTGTGGTGAAGTTAGCTCAGTTTAATACAACATACTCACATTTAGAAAATAATGTGATATTATCAAGCTATTTACGATAATTGCTCATGAATCCCACTAAGGTCCATGCAGGAAGCAGAGGCACTGTAAGTCCCCATGGTACATAGTACGGTGATCTTCAGCTGTTGGTAATCAATAGCCTGGTTTTGCATTGTATCGTCTTCTATAGTTCAACTGTTTAAGATTTAATCACTAGTTTTCAATTTATATCTCTGATAATCAAGTTGTTTTGCTGTCATTCGTTGAATCCTTTAAATTGTTATTAATCTAAAACTTTATTTAGTCACGATATGGCTGAAATATGGCCGATGTGACTTAAATTCTGAACTCACTCATGGTTTGTATGTGAGCAGACACTGTATCTATTGTAGACATTCAGATGTGTCAGCATCCTCTCTAAGGCTTAGGTACTGAAGATATGAATCAATGACCTTCTTTAAACATACCTGCACAATTACTATCTTATACCCTTATCACAACTGAGTTTTTCTCAGCCGTTCATTAATAACCATATCTCAGTATTAGAAATGCGAGTATCGACCTTTGTGTTTTATGAATTTCAAAGATATGACCTATATGTTTTTGTTGCTTTTCATGTACACGCAGTTGAATCGTAATGAATAGCATCGCCACAAAAAAACACCAAAAGATAATCATATAGTGCGTCTCTACTGTTCGTCGAGGTCCAATAATTCCATATTTTACACGATTGGTTGGACATGCTAAAATTATATTTATGGCCATGAAAACTTGTGTAATAACATAAATTTGATTTCTCATGACAAAAATTATAATGTCCTTTCCTCCCGTGTTGAGCAGTTAACAAAAGCTTTCCCTTATTAATACGAACAATGCTAAATACCTCTCCGGGTTGACTGCACCCTATCGGCCTCCGCCGAAACTAGTTATTAAACAGGGTGATGTAACAGAGAGGGCTAGCTCACGTCGTTCCACCTGCGAGACACGCAACAAACTCATTCAATGGCAAGCCAATTGTTTACCTGGATATTCACGGGGACACTTGGTACAGGTCAGGAAGGGGAGAATTATGTTTGTAATTGTAAGCGGTTTTCAAATCTGGAAATGCAGTCAGCATATCCAAAACAAAACCTTTTGAAATCCACAACCAGGTCCCAAATGCTCACAACCCAACCATACAAACCCCAGAGCAGGGGTGTTTGCCGAAATGATGAAGTCATGATAAATACATACATTTTTAGCCCAACCCAAAATTAATCTGACGTAGTGTATCGTATTTATCCTTATGTCTCGTTTTATAACACTTACAAACCCCCGATGAAGCGTTTAATGATGAATCGGGGACAATTGCACTGAAGGAATCCAAGTAAACACGGTATCTTCCCATTATGACTACTCCCACTATGACTACTCCCATTTTGTCCATTTTGAACATAAACATATAATGGAGCACCCCTACACTTAATAATGCACTGTACCTGTATAGCTGGTTACTCTCAGTATGTCTACTCTTTGAAATAAACCTATTAGGGGAAGCCCCAGGGACTACCTGAATTTGAATCATTCGAAGCAAAGTGAATCAGGGATCTTGTAATAATTCATTGTTTGTTTTAATATTTGGAGATAACTCCTCTGCTCTGATTAAAACTTTGTATGCTTATAGTACAGATAAATTATAAAAGTATACTTTGGCTTAAAACGGTTATCAAAAGTAATTAAAAGACATTTATATGCAAACATGAATGTCAACAATTTAAACCTTTTCCTAAGAAACCACTTATAGCATTTTGAAAAATCCATCTCTCAATTTTGAACAATACCTAATTTTTTTCTGCATTACAATAGCTTGTTGAAATTCCAACTTCCAACCATTTTCTTCAAATCAAGACAGGTAGATGTCGATGAATCCCAATAAATGATAGAAAGTGTACTCTGTGTAACTTAAATGATATTAGTGACGAATTTCATTATCTGTTTATCTCTCTCGAGTTAGAAAGAGAAAAATATATTCACAAATATTATTATATTAGACCAAATATGTACAAAATGAATATTTTATTTAACACCAATAAGTTAGGAACTCTAAGAAAACTTTCAATCTTTTGGAAAATAGTTATGGCTTTATTTAAGAATAATTTCCACACCTTAATATGTAACTTGGTCAATGTGCATAGCTCCTATCATACTGTTTGTATAACTTTTATGCAGTATGTTGTATAAATGTTAATATTGGTTATGTACCTCTTATGCAGTTTGCAGCCTGAGTTCTACTCAGTTTTTTCAGTTATAGGGATACATAAATAAAATGTTTTAACTGTCACATTTATCAACACGTATATAAGACCCAGTCATAGAGATTTCGTGTTAGCTATGGCTGGTGTTCAGCGAGCAGAGGTTGTTGTATCTCACTTTTTTTTTTTTTTTTTTATACCATTTTTAACGCATATAGGGTACAGTACATGTAGTCAATGTGTGACGTTGATAGGTACAATGGTGCTGATATACAAGGTATGCACAGCCATCAATGATATAGAAAAGGTCTACAAATGCAATCAGATGGCACCATAACTTCACTTATTTATAGGTACAGTACATACATTAATAGTCAATGTGTGACAATTGTGCTGATATTCAAGCATACAAAACAATCAATATGTGTGTGTGTGTGTACATGTGTATGTATGGGTGTGTATGTATGCTTGTATGTATGTGTGGAGGAGTAGGTGGGGGTATGCATTGTATCCATATGAAATAAGGATAAACAGACAAAATTATTCATCCCCCTTCTTATATTGCTTGAAGAGTGCATGTAGAGATGACCAAAAGGGGTAGAATTTGTCAACACCACAAGAAGAGGAGTAAACATATTTTGTAATGTCATAATACTTGATTATCTCCCTTTTCACATGACTGATAAGGGGCACAGTTGCATTTCTGCTGTGTCTAAAGACACAACAAATATTATGACATTAATTGGATTATTATTTTTTTCCTTTCATTCCAAGTAAAACTTTCTGTTTCGTGAAATGCAATGGAATATTCAAGTCAGTTAAGAGCCATGACTGGAGGTTTTTCCAGATATCTTGAACAATTTCACAGTCCCAAAAGAGATGGGTAATTGATTCAATGTTATATTTACAAAAACTACAAATGGGAGAGTCTATATACTGTGATCTTAAACAAAAACTGTTTTGTAGGTAGAAAATTATGGATAATTCTGTATTGTAACCATCTTAGATCAGTACTATACGTGCACTTCCATGGGATAATATTAAATATTTCCCAGTCCTTTGGTAGGAGATTTAGATTCAAGCTATCCCAGTTTTTATTATAGTGTTCTGTTTTAAATTTAGAGCATAGGAGTGTTTCATAGAAGTATTTGCTACCTTTTTCACTGAATTTTAGTTTAGACAAATTAAATGGGTATGTCGGTTTAATGCTCAGAGTTGTAAAATGTGAAATATTTATCTTTAACATGTATGTAATAATTGCTTGTTTGACCCCTTCAAAGGTCAGGAAATTAGTTCTGAGTTTATATAGATCTATAAAGTCATCAAAGGATAGAAATTTCCCTTCTGCTGTCAACATGTCAGATACAAACACAACTCCCTTGTTATACCAATATTTATACAGAATAGGTTTGTTATCAACCAATATGTCATCATTACACCAGAAAGACTGTGACTGGATTTCAAATTCACTTGTAATAGTATATTTCTGCTTAGATATAAACCAAGCCCAAGCAAGTAACACATCCTTCCAAAACTGATTAGTTAAGGTTGGAGTAACAACATTTTAAATATAATTACTATCTGCAGACCATAGGTAAATTTCACTTGTCACCTTTCTAAAAACAAGATAATCCCATTTATTTGATTTCTGTAGTAATTTCTTACCCATCCAAGCTTTTGGGCAGCAATTGTCTCTTTGATTTTTGGTACCTTTAATCCACCATGTTTAGGGAGAGATGTACTAATGTCCCTTTTGACTTTGTCTGGTTTTCCTATCCAAATAAATCTAAAACATAGTTTTTGAAGTTTATCTAAAATATAATCTGTAGGATTTGGGAGAGTAGCAAATAGGTGCACACTCACTTTTGTTGATCTACACTTTTGGTATTAGCAGGGAGAATAAAAGATGTGCTGCATGCACAGGCTGAATTACGTCTCATGTATGGTGTATTCAGCTTGGCTGTCTTTCTTAAATGCCTTACACTTACTCATGCACTGTGATCCTTTCATGAGCTCAGATATTTTAATGGTCTGTCATTTAAACTGACTCGCGCCTCAGTGGTTACTTACCTACAACAATGCAAGCGTCTTCCCTGATACCCATTAAAATATCCTGCCACATGTGTTATGTCTCATATGTCGCCAGTAGCGACAAATCTACGACATGAAAATTTGTGTGCATATTTGGATAACTTGGACAGCTTATAATTTCAAACTCTATTTCAAACTTTATAAATGAACAAATCATTTATATCCCCGGCATAGGCGGATCCAGAGTGGGGGTGGGGGTGGGGTGGGGTGGGGATGCAGGGGTGCGCACCCTCCTTTGTGCTGAAAGTTTGTTAAAGGACCATTGAAACTCGGGTGAAAATGAATTGTGCACCCCTCCGTTTCTCAATAGTGTGCACACCACCACCCAACCCCCTTTCTCAAAAAGCTGTATCCGCCCCTGCCCGGGAGCAGATATTCATTGTAATTGTACAATTTCAAATGCTTAAGATTTCGTATATATGGGGTAAGACTCGCACCTTTTCGTTTGAAATACATGCCGAATCAATGGGCTGTGTGTCATTAAATTTCCTTCCATGTCAACTTTTTCAAGGAGACCATGTGAAATCATCTGGGAAGGTGTGGATATAAAACGACGTGTATTTTGATCTATGAATGTGCACAGCATCCTTGTAGAATTTGTAAATAAAGTCACAACATGTTACAACTGATTAGAGATGCTCAGGACATTTTTACGAGGGATATTCAAGAGAAAGATGATTTTGGAAAGGCGAAGGTTGGGTTTAACGTAACATACTACGTTATGTTTATTGCACAGAGGGACGTTTCAGTGTAGATGCTTACACCGTTATCAAGCTAAAATGGTTACAATCAAAAGCATATGAGCAAGGTATGTTGTGACAAGCAGAATATTGTAACATTTGTTATATTTGGGATGACACTTTCTCGGTGAGGGTCCGTTCAAATTTATGGCTAGGGGTGGGGGCGGAGGTGATGATGATTTTTATGGAGAAGCATGTACAATGTGAATAACACCCCATACGTTTTGTTGGGTTGAGTCCCATTTGTGATTCGAACCCGCACCCTCAGAGTCAGGCACCTAATCACCACTAACCATCTAACCCACACAGCCATCGCCACTTCCGCAAATCCCAGATGGGACTCAACCAAACAAAAGTACTAGAATCTGGACTTTACTGAGAAAGTGTAATATCAAATATAACATGGGTTACATTTGGCCACTTTCTAAATGGCATTGTGTATTCAAAGAAGAAGATTAACATTAAAAACAACAGGTAATTGACAACGAGTGGCACATATTTGGATGAGGAAGAGTACATGCAATTGTAAATGAGATGATTGTATACTAAAGAAACATTTAATTGATGTAGTCTATTTCTTCATATGCCGATGCTATGTAAATAGAAGCCATGCAACCCTTTTGACATCCATAAGAAATCTCTACTATAAGCAGAGTGGTTTGTACAATTATGACTATATCATGATCATGTATTTGTTTCAGCAGAATAACAGCTGTGCGATGTTGTTTGTAAACAAATCAATTCTGGAGCAGACAATCCATTGATTGTCACAATGCGACACGATGACAGAGCATGTGGTTATGAATCACTATGAAACAGTGACGATACCAGGTGTTCGCGAAAAGGATGAGCGTATCCTGACCCACCGGCGGCACCCGTCATAAACACATGCTAAGTCTAGTCAATTGTTCACCTGAAACAATTCGGGAACGTATTGTATAATTCAAAATAGGGAATTGTATCGGATATCATTTTTGTCACTATGCATTAAATTTGTCGCCATAAAACTTCTTGAAAGATTTACTGAGGCCTTGAATGTTGTAACCTTGATCAAACAGCTTCTGAGCGAGAGGGGTATGACGCTCTTTGAAGTCCTTATAAAAGAGCACACTCGATTGTACCTCAAAAGTTGTGAAATGTAAACACCAAAGGCTGGAGCTGTTGGAATATTGCTCGACATGAACGGGAAGTTCACTATTGGAAGTTGAAATCATCCCTTTTGTTATTCAGTCTGGTGGAGAGTTTTTGTCACTCCGAATCTTTGTGCATAGATCTAAATATGAAACAGTTGAGGCGTCTCACTTGTCTCCTTAGTTTCAAGTTCAGGCGGGTAAATTAGTGTAAGGCAACTGGCTATTTGATGGTTATTGAACGATATTAGATAATCGATGTACTAGAAGCTTTAATTAAACTTCTCGGTCAAATGACCTTGTTTTGTTTTTGCCAAGCCAAGCTGAAATTCTGATTCATATGCATAAAGAAACAGATCTGCAAGGACAAGAGTACATTTGGTTCCTATGGGTATGCCTACTTCTTGGTGACATGCTTTACCCAAAATTTCACAGGGATCTTATCAATTAGAAATTCCATCATTTCACATATTGTTTTCCAGATGGCATCCAATTCATGATGTTTTGTGAACAGGATTCCAACTTGGTCAAACTGAAACTGAAGGCCAGGGAACTTTTGGTGGTGGTCTGAGAGGGCTGACTATTTCCAATCAGTGCAGTCTTCAGAAATGCAGCAATAAAAAACCCACACCTCTTTTCACCATTCTGGAGCAGGTTCGACATCCCACGCCACGGAAAATGACTGATGGAGACCTATAGTTATTCTTCAATCTGGTACCTCGCAGCGTGGGGTTGCTTTCGATTCAACGTCCATAGACAGACCAGACAACAGAGATATATGTGAAAACACTTCGACGAAGTGTACGCGTTTGCGTCATCCATGCAGTACGAAGGCCAATTTAGACGCAAAAACATCGGCGTCTCTAATGGCGCAGAGGTCTCGGCACCGATAAGTCATGTTACGTCCTTCACTGAGCTGACGACAGGACACGTGTCATCAGGTACACATGTGTAGGTTCGTTATGTTCTGGAAGAGAGATCGGTTTGGAGGTAGGCGCGTTTCAGTCTTGGGTGGGATAACGGCTGCACCAAGGACGCTAGTGAGTGTGATTGAGGGGAACGGGAATGTTGTGAGGTAAGGGAAGGAAATGGTGCAAATGGCCACTATAACGTTTTGCACAGAAGTGACGTTTCAACATGACAACGCCAGACTAACAGTGTTAATGTGTTGCCCTGGCCCGAACGATCACCCAACTTGTCACCCATTGAATACATAGGGGACAAAATGGTTCGGCGTTTACGACATCATCCAAAGATTCCACAAACAGTGGAACTCCGTCCTTCGTCCTCATATTCGTCCTCGGACAGGGAATCATCTACCCACGGATTTCCATTGACATATAGTGACCTCAAGGAGGCGAATGATCAAACAGGTCACACTCACAAAAGACCGCACTTAACTTAAAAGGTTGAGAGCCCCTCCTTGTGTTGTGGCTCATTCGTATATGTCAGGTTCGCTGTTGACTGTTAATCGTTATCGTAAACTGAAACATTTCAATAACTTAAGCACTGATTCTGTTTGTTGTTTCTGCGACCCACTAACGTTTTCCTTTGAGTATGCATGACAATTTACCTTCAGGCAACTAACCTGGATAGACTCAAACCTCGCCTCGCATCTCACAAGAAGTGTCAAATCTTACCTGTGTTTAGGTACATTGAGCGTGAAGACATGGCTCAACAACTGCAGCCCGGCAAATACTGCAGGCATACATAACAAAAGGAAAATCCGTTTCTGATATGGGCCAAACGGTCCAAGGTGATCCTCTAGAATAAGATCAAACTTCATCCTAAAATACTGATATTGTACAGTTAACAAATGATACCCCTTCTTACTATGTACGAGCTTTGTACACAAGTCAAAGAAGATAGAGCCTCAACACACAAGAGGTACTCCTATTACGAAACTGATATGGTCCAATGACCATATGGTCCAATATCTCAACGTGTTTTGAGGTTTGAGAGGAACGTTTACAAATGAATCACGGTCATAATTTACAAAGTAATCTAAGTGTTTTCTTATCAACTGTAATTTGCAAATGTTGATTCTAAAATACACTGACAACCATCTATTTCTACGTCTGTTCAAGTTTAACTTAAAAGTATATATACTATTCACACTTTGCTAAGGATCAAACCCGTTGATTCAACAGAAAACTAAGATGTGGGGTCAAATTTGGTTTAAATATCTTAGCCTACTGTAAGCATGGATCCAAGCTTTCAGTATGTCATTTCATCTGGTGGATCCCATAGCTGCTTTTGACAGGTGTTGTGTACTTATCAATGACCCGTGCCATGATTTGCACAATGTTTGATTGGTGCCATGAAAACTATTTTCATGGTTACTCATGCATCAAGTGCATACGGTTAGCTTAAAGTGGCTGTTTTCCTAAAGATGTGTTACCATATCTTTATTTATCCAGTTTTAAATGGATACAGTTTTAAATTATGAATCTACGTTTAAATAAATTTGCGATTTTTTGTGATCCTTAGCAAAGTGTGGGTAGTATATTTCAAAAGAGATGGAGATGTGGATCCATATCATATTGATGAAAATGAATGGAACGTGGATCAAGCTTTGTTTCCGAATGTGACTTATCTGACCTCGTGAACTATCTGATCTTTCATCCAAGCCCTTATTATACCATCCAAGACTTTCAAAACTGCAAGAGCTTAGAGGCTTATGATTGTTTTGTGTGCGGTTGGGTGAGGGAAGTGTCAGTACACGAGTACAGGACAGCTCAGAAGTCAAGAAAGATTATGAAGGAAAGCGTAATGCATTCACAGTCCCAATGCCGGGCCCAAGCTTACATCCCTGGATCATATGTGATGATAACAGGATTGTCTCACTTGGTGAGAGCTGTTCTCATGTTGCTTCAGTGTTATTTTACTTAGAATCTACAGTAAGACCGACTGAGGGCAGTCAGTACAGTCACCCAAGCCCCAGCTTGCTGGATGCTTCCAACTTCAAGGACATTTGTGGAGTATGCCCCACTACATAAGATTGATTTTACCTCATCCAAGTCCCTAAAGAAACAACTGGACAAGGTGTTGATGCAGAGCTTCCACATAGGACACCTGGCAAGAAGATGGCCAGTAAAGTTTCCATGTCAAGACTTAACGTCAGGACATGCAGTAGTCTGTACACACCGAGAAGTCTGCAGATTCAGACCCCCCTTGTATTGACAGAACAATTTGATGAAAACTGTGTAAATATGTCCAAATAAGATGTCCTAGAGCATTGCAAAAACTTTGTCAAAAATAATTGTGTCAGAAGAAGAAGCAGCGGATTCAAGTATGTGGTACAGCTTTCGTGTTGGTCGCATAACAGCTTCACAGATGAAAGCAGCCTGTTCAACTCCCTGTGAGGACCCTTTGTCAATGCAAGTCTCTTGAGATCTATTTTCTCGGCAAAAAATACAAAGAAGTAGTTGCCTTTGATCATCAGAACTCTAGGTGCGACACTAGTTGTCTGCATCTGAATCCTAATTTTCCGCATTTGGGGTCGTCGCTAGATGGGCTAGTTGAATGTGATTGCTGCGAGACAGGATGTCTGGAAATCAAGTGTACATTCTGCATAAGAGATGAAAAAGTCCAAGCAGTGAAAGGTTCATGCCTCGAAGAGACTGTCACTGGACTGCAACTGAAGCAGAATCATACATATTATTACTGAGTTCAGGCTCACATTTATGTATGTGATGTGGACTATTGTGACTTTGTGATGTGGACAAATTAAGACATCTTGGTTCAGAGGATCGAACCCAATTCTGAACTGTGGAAGAATATTGTTGAACAATCAGCAAATCAGAACTTGTTGGACATTACTACAGTGCAAGAGTATCCTCTCAAGTAGTGTCGGTGAATTCCGAAGCCAACAACTCTACCTCAAGCACATCTCGAACAACCGTCGAGTCAAGAAAGAAAGCCCTAAAGAAGAAAACCCTGCAAGAAATTTCGCGGAACACCAGGCCAAACAATCCCAACCTGAGCACTTCGGGAACGACTGTAAAGTCTACATCCATGAAAGCCCCAATACGCCCAAACCACATATTGAACTGGATACATCAGATGAAAACCTAAGACTGTACTGTATCTGTGCTGGTGCGAAACAAGCACAGATGATTGTTGTGACTCAGATGATTGTCCAAATATACATTTATAGTAGTTTCAGGTGATTGGTTCTGTCCCGATTGCCAAGAAAGACAGTTTCTGACCAATGTTCAAGGGAAGCGTCAGTTATTGTCGAATTTGTATCAGAGCGAGCAACACTGAATTGTCTGTACAATAGCTTTGTATGATTTCACAGTGAAAATGAAATGCATTCTAAGAAAAGAAAATGTTTTAGTAGTGACACTGAATTGCATTTAGAAAAAGAATATTGTAGCAGTGACACTGAATTTATAATGAAATAAATATTGACAATGAATGCTCAAAGACAATATTAAAAGTTACTACGGCCACACCAAATATAAAAAAAAAATTGGAAACCCCCCAAACAAAACAACTAAAACTTTATCATGATAAAATACATTTACAAGTTACCTTACGGTGGTCGACATGGATCTCTGTAAGACGACTTTCATTAAGCATTCAGTTTGTATCCGTTGTTTACAGAATTTGTCACTCCCATACCTCATCAGTGCAGCTTGGGTTATCCAATCATGAAATATGAATTTGTTTCTCATCATATTGGGATAAACTGCAGACATGTTTTGTTGTTTTTTGTTGTCTTTTTCCTTTAAGAAATATTAATCAAAGCCCTGTCAGAATATAACCGAAGCGAACCACTGCAAGCAAACCTTTGATGATTAATCGAATGGTACAACGGAGCGGCACAAATGAGTGAACAACAAACTGTGACTATCTTGTCCAGCATTATACATTCTTCTTCAGGTTTAGAAATTATATAGTCAATTGGAATGGTGGCACCAAGGATCATGAACTTCTGCCTGACTTCCAATCACCCTTTCAACATGTATGCGAACATTGGCAAGTTTCCTTGTTCCTTCTACCTCTGGTCCACACATTTGCTGTTATCCCTTCATGAATGCAGGGTCTTTCACTTCAGCACCAATAAGTGCAACTAATTATTTCATTTCGAACCCTCTGTCAGCTAGCATAATGTCACCATTGCTGAGATAGTCAAGAGAGTTTGAGTGGGCAGTTACAAATTTGACACTGGTTCTTCCACCCCGTCCTTTGGAAATGTAACTCACAGGCCCTTGTGTGGAAGGAAATTCCAATGAAGTATTTGGCAGTATTGTGGTGCTTGTAGTTGGACCAAGTTCTTGCAGTCAAATTTGAGGGGCGGTCAAGAGAAATTTCAAAACATTCAATAATGCAGGTAACTTGCTGTCCAAAGTATACTTTAAGGCAAAGAGACGTCGTAATATTGGAAATGACATTTAAGTATCAGTGGAGTATTCGAACCTATTTTATTCTTTTTAAATATACGCCACAGAAATGCAGTACCGACTTTCATCAGAGAATATAACCCCTCTCCATTATCTCCCACGCCAGTTTTGCCGCTGGTGTGCCCACTGAAGACGTTCCCAGCACAGGCCATCTGATTTTGACTCTCAACTAAACGATCTTGACACAAATGGATGACGATATATCCGCACAAAGCGGGGTGTGGTCGAAGCAAGCCCTCTGGTTGGTTGATGCTTGTTAAGGAGATGTTTACACCTGATGCTTTCTTTTGAGAAGCCATTGCTGGAAAAAACAATCTTACATTTTTAAATCAAGCAGTCGATGAAAGTAAAAATTTAAAAAGAAAGTGCAGATTTACAAGCGTTGACCAATCACAGGGCTTGCTCCGACCACACACCCGTTTTGTGCGGATATATCGTCATCCATGTGTCTCAAGATTGTTGCCGTTTCTTTTGCCGTTCAGTATATTTTCGAAAAAAACATTGGCATTGTCTCATAAAGTTCATCTCTGTCTGGTCAACGCACTGGACGCCCCACGATGCCATGCATCAAGTTCAATGTATCTAAGAAAACCGTCGACACTGTGGTTCGCGAAACACCAAAAAGATAGCTGAGATATGTAATTCGTAAATTAAGTCGCATGAGTGTCAGAATTATGTTCTGGAATTTCTTCAGAGAGCTATTTCTATTTTCATGCATATTGGGCGATAGAAGGTTAAACAGCGCCATCAGAATTGTAAAACTTGGTAAACCCGTATAATATTTCACTTTACCTTTGTCATTTTCGAAATCCAGGGCGTCATGGAAAATGATGCTTTCAAACTTCTGTGGAATAGGCCCAGCAGAATTTAAGCCAACAAACGTGATCTTGTCCTTTTTGATAAAGCCAATGAATTTATATATATCATTGAATTTTCTGTCCCTTTTGACACCAGTGTGATTGGCAAGTATCAGGAAAAGCATACTAAGTATGCAGACCTCGCCTTTGAAATGTCTCGCTTGCATCCCAAGCACACTGTCGTCAGGCTCCCCGTGTTCTCCGTGCCCTTGGTTTGGTACCTCCTGATCTCTTGGCGCAGATCAGGAGAGTGCCCGGGTTCTCCACCGGGAGCACAGCCCTTCTGACGCTCTTGGTAATGCAGAAGGCTGCTGTGTTGGGAAGCCTTCATTTTCTCCGGAAAGTTTTGGTGGGTTCGCCTAGGCAGTGTTTCCTGGGAGAAGTCCCATTCGCTGTCTGGGCTGCGTGTAGAGGGGGCGAGGGCCATGAGCGGATGATGAGCCTTACCAGCCTGACTGTGCCAGGATCATCCGAACCCTCTCTGCTGCATACTATCTTTAATCTGTAAAACATAATAATAATGCCAAGTAGTCTTTGCATTCCTTGGACATCAGTTGGCTTTGGCACGTCAATTATTGCTTGAATCTTGCGAGGATGTGGTTTTAGTCCACCCGAAGACAAGAGATGTTCTATGAAGGCAACTTCTTTTGTGTGAAGCTCGAGTTTGTCTGGGTTAAGACGAATGGTCTTTGAGTGACATCGTTTCAACAACTTGATGAGACGTTCGTCATGGTTGTGTAGAGCTTCCTCAACAGTATCACCTTCCCCAATCACAAGTATGTCATCAGTGATCTTGAATGTCCCTTCAAGACCATGGAGTGCCTGATCTATGCGATACTGAAAGATATCGACCAAATGTAGTTCCGAATGTTGTGAGAAAACTAGAATCATCATTCAGGGCCACGTGCCAGAAACCATGTTGCAGGTCACATTTAGAGAAAACCATGACCTTGGAGATATCAGGAAGAAGGTCATCAACCACAGGCAGGGGATAGTGACTCCTCTTTAGATCAGTATTGAGAGGCTTTGGATCAATGCATATCCTTAACTGACCTGAGAGTTTCTTGACAAGAACTAGGCTTGATCATCAACATGCTGGATGACACCCAAGATCATGAAGTTCATCTTTTAACTCCTGTTTCATGGAGTGTGGCATCCTTCGTAGCGCTTGCTTCACTGGAGTAAATGAAGGATCAATTTCTAGTTTCTGTTCTCCTTCCAGGTGTCCTATGGTTGCATCACTGAACCCAACTTGGTACTTTTCGAGAATGTCTGTCTTTTAAACATAGTCTCCTATCACTGTGGTCTGGAGAACATTTTCATACATGACTTTGAGAAACTCCATGTTTTGTGCATTACCAGAACCAATCAACGGTGTTCTAGGGTCTACTACAACCACAAACTTTACTTGGTAAGATCTAGAGTTCATGGGGTTTGTGAGTTTCAAAGTAGTCACACCTTCTGCAGGAATGATAGTCTTGTTGTACATGCGTAACTTGACATTGGAGCCTTCAAGCTTGGTATTCGCAGGTAAGTCAGACATTGAGATAACATTGCAGGTTGCCCCACAGTCAATCAGAAACTTTTTGAGAGAGCTATCCACTTCAAGGTGAGTGAAGATTTTGTCTTTGTATTCTTCTACACTGTTTACAGATTCTACTAGATCTAAAGTCATTACTTCTTCATCTGAAGTGTCACTGAACTGTCTAACATGTTTAGACTTTCCTTTGGAAGTGGGTTTAGAAAAGTGAGACATCCTACCACAGTTGTGACATTTCTTGCCAAAGGATGGACAAGAATCCCTGTCACGTGAATGCTTTGTACCACAGTATTTGCAGCCAAATCTCAGAGATTCAGGTTTAGGTTTCCTCGACTTCTGTTTTTTGGAACGTCCTTGAGCAAGGTGAATTTCTTCATTTCCACACATGGGACGAGGTTGAGCAGAGGTTGACTCAGATACTCTAATAACATCAATACACATTTCTAGAGACAGAGATGATTCCTGTAACAGTTTTCTTCTTACAATTTTGTCTCTGATGCCGCATACGATCCGGTCACGGAGTTCATCATGTAGATCTCGAAATTCACATGACCGAGCAAGAGCTCGAAGCTGAGTAGTATACGTATAAATGTTCTCGTGCTCCTGTTGAGTGCGGTTGTTGAAAATGTAACGTTCATTAATTACATTTGTCTCCAAGACAGTGTCGTTCCATCAAATTGAGAATGCAGTCAATGTGATGTTTTGATTCAGCATCTGGAAATGGTAGACCATTGTAGATCTCAAGTGCATCAGAACCCACATATGTAATAAAAGTTGCCACTCTATACTTGTGGTCCTCTTCTTGTGTTCTTGCTACAATTTCAAACGAGTCCCATAATTGTTTCCATCTTTTCCAGTTACTACAGAGATTTCCCGAATTTCTAACTTAGGAGGTAATGGCAAATTGATGTGGAAGACTGGAAAGCTTTGTGTATTTTGAGAGTAAGTTGGAGTAGCACCATCCGATGTTGAAGCATGTTTTTTAGTTTCTGACATTTTAGAGAATTTACTTTAAATTTTGAGTTTTGTGCAGTCTCTTGGAAGTTTTACAGTATTTCATGTATACTTAGCCACATACAGAAACTGTGCATTGTCAAAATATTATCCCAGTTGATAAATTACGATAACAATGTCAAAGGTACAGATAAACTTTAATGGAGGGATCATGAGACCATAACAAGTCAGGAGAATTTCAATTGAAAAATCAATCACAATGACGTCACGAGTCCACAAGCGGGACAGGGGTCAAACGACCATGTCACAAGCTCAATAACGGGTATGTCCACCATCGGCATTGAGAACAGCAGTGCATCGACGACGCATAGAGCCTATCAAACGTGAAAGGAAGGCTTGTGGGATGTCACGCCAGATTCTCTCAAGTTCTGTTGCAAGGTCAAGGACGTTATCTGGCGGATGAGGAAGACGGCGTAGACGTCCATCCATATCGTCCCAAACATGCTCTATCGGCGAGATATCCCGGTGAATATGCAGCCAAGGCAGTAAGTCAACGTTGTGGTGTTGCAAGAAAGCCATAGCAAACCTTGCCGTATGAGGGCGGACATTGTCCTGTTGGAATGTTAACCAGGGCCATGACATTGCAGAAAGGAATTGCCACAGGTCGAAGAATCTGATCCCTGTAGCCCACACCAGTTAAGTTGCCCTGAACAATCACCATAGGAGTTCTTTGGCGTGCTGTTATTCCACCCCAAATCATCACGGAACCACCACCAAAGCGATTCCTCTCCAAGACACAGCGGGCTTGTGCATAACGTTCTCCCACGCGCGTCTATAGGCACGTTGACGTCCATCACTATGGGAAATGTTAAACCTGGACTCACCTGTAAAAACAACATTTCTCCACCAAAACAAGGGTCTGCGGACATGATTTCGGCACCACATTCGGCGAGCTTGTCGATGACGTTGTGTCAGGATAGGCCGTATGGCGGGACGTCGTGGTCTGATCCCGTGATGACTTTAACGTTGTCGAACTGTGTTGGTGGGTTCGCCTAGGCAGTGTTTCCTGGGAGAAGTCCCATTCGCTGTCTGGGCTGCGTGTAGAGGGGGCGAGGGCCATGAGCGGATGATGAGCCTTACCAGCCTGACTGTGCCAGGATCATCCGAACCCTCTCTGCTGCATACTATCTTTAATCTGTAAAACATAATAATAATGCCAAGTAGTCTTTGCATTCCTTGGACATCAGTTGGCTTTGGCACGTCAATTATTGCTTGAATCTTGCGAGGATGTGGTTTTAGTCCACCCGAAGACAAGAGATGTTCTATGAAGGCAACTTCTTTTGTGTGAAGCTCGAGTTTGTCTGGGTTAAGACGAATGGTCTTTGAGTGACATCGTTTCAACAACTTGATGAGACGTTCGTCATGGTTGTGTAGAGCTTCCTCAACAGTATCACCTTCCCCAATCACAAGTATGTCATCATTGATCTTGAATGTCCCTTCAAGACCATGGAGTGCCTGATCTATGCGATACTGAAAGATATCGACCAAATGTAGTTCCGAATGTTGTGAGAAAACTAGAATCATCATTCAGGGCCACGTGCCAGAAACCATGTTGCAGGTCACATTTAGAGAAAACCATGACCTTGGAGATATCAGGAAGAAGGTCATCAACCACAGGCAGGGGATAGTGACTCCTCTTTAGATCAGTATTGAGAGGCTTTGGATCAATGCATATCCTTAACTGACCTGAGAGTTTCTTGACAAGAACTAGGCTTGATCATCAACATGCTGGATGACACCCAAGATCATGAAGTTCATCTTTTAACTCCTGTTTCATGGAGTGTGGCATCCTTCGTAGCGCTTGCTTCACTGGAGTAAATGAAGGATCAATTTCTAGTTTCTGTTCTCCTTCCAGGTGTCCTATGGTTGCATCACTGAACCCAACTTGGTACTTTTCGAGAATGTCTGTCTTTTTAAACATAGTCTCCTATCACTGTGGTCTGGAGAACATTTTCATACATGACTTTGAAACTCCATGTTTTGTGCATTACCAGAACCAATCAACGGTGTTCTAGGGTCTACTACAACCACAAACTTTACTTGGTAAGATCTAGAGTTCATGGGGTTTGTGAGTTTCAAAGTAGTCACACCTTCTGCAGGAATGATAGTCTTGTTGTACATGCGTAACTTGACATTGGAGCCTTCAAGCTTGGTATTCGCAGGTAAGTCAGACATTGAGATAACATTGCAGGTTGCCCCACAGTCAATCAGAAACTTTTTGAGAGAGCTATCCACTTCAAGGTGAGTGAAGATTTTGTCTTTGTATTCTTCTACACTGTTTACAGATTCTACTAGATCTAAAGTCATTACTTCTTCATCTGAAGTGTCACTGAACTGTCTAACATGTTTAGACTTTCCTTTGGAAGTGGGTTTAGAAAAGTGAGACATCCTACCACAGTTGTGACATTTCTTGCCAAAGGATGGACAAGAATCCCTGTCACGTGAATGCTTTGTACCACAGTATTTGCAGCCAAATCTCAGAGATTCAGGTTTAGGTTTCCTCGACTTCTGTTTTTTGGAACGTCCTTGAGCAAGGTGAATTTCTTCATTTCCACACATGGGACGAGGTTGAGCAGAGGTTGACTCAGATACTCTAATAACATCAATACACATTTCTAGAGACAGAGATGATTCCTGTAACAGTTTTCTTCTTACAATTTTGTCTCTGATGCCGCATACGATCCGGTCACGGAGTTCATCATGTAGATCTCGAAATTCACATGACCGAGCAAGAGCTCGAAGCTGAGTAGTATACGTATAAATGTTCTCGTGCTCCTGTTGAGTGCGGTTGTTGAAAATGTAACGTTCATTAATTACATTTGTCTCTCCAAGACAGTGTCGTTCCATCAAATTGAGAATGCAGTCAATGTGATGTTTTGATTCAGCATCTGGAAATGGTAGACCATTGTAGATCTCAAGTGCATCAGAACCCACATATGTAATAAAAGTTGCCACTCTATACTTGTGGTCCTCTTCTTGTGTTCTTGCTACAATTTCAAACGAGTCCCATAATTGTTTCCATCTTTTCCAGTTACTACAGAGATTTCCCCGAATTTCTAACTTAGGAGGTAATGGCAAATTGATGTGGAAGACTGGAAAGCTTTGTGTATTTTGAGAGTAAGTTGGAGTAGCACCATCCGATGTTGAAGCATGTTTTTTAGTTTCTGACATTTTAGAGAATTTACTTTAAATTTTGAGTTTTGTGCAGTCTCTTGGAAGTTTTACAGTATTTCATGTATACTAGCCACATACAGAAACTGTGCATTGTCAAAATATTATCCCAGTTGATAAGTACGATAACAATGTCAAAGGTACAGATAAACTTTAATGGAGGGATCATGAGACCATAACAAGTCAGGAGAATTTCAATTGAAAAATCAATCACAATGACGTCACGAGTCCACAAGCGGGACAGGGGTCAAACGACCATGTCACAAGCTCAATAACGGGTATGTCCACCATCGGCATTGAGAACAGCAGTGCATCGACGACGCATAGAGCCTATCAAACGTGAAAGGAAGGCTTGTGGGATGTCACGCCAGATTCTCTCAAGTTCTGTTGCAAGGTCAAGGACGTTATCTGGCGGATGAGGAAGACGGCGTAGACGTCCATCCATATCGTCCCAAACATGCTCTATCGGCGAGATATCCGGTGAATATGCAGGCCAAGGCAGTAAGTCAACGTTGTGGTGTTGCAAGAAAGCCATAGCAAACCTTGCCGTATGAGGGCGGACATTGTCCTGTTGGAATGTTAACCCAGGGCCATGACATTGCAGAAAAGGAATTGCCACAGGTCGAAGAATCTGATCCCTGTAGCCCACACCAGTTAAGTTGCCCTGAACAATCACCATAGGAGTTCTTTGGCGTGCTGTTATTCCACCCCAAATCATCACGGAACCACCACCAAAGCGATTCCTCTCCAAGACACAGGCTTGTGCATAACGTTCTCCCACGCGTCTATAGGCACGTTGACGTCCATCACTATGGGAAATGTTAAACCTGGACTCACCTGTAAAAACAACATTTCTCCACCAAAACAAGGGTCTGCGGACATGATTTCGGCACCACATTCGGCGAGCTTGTCGATGACGTTGTGTCAGGATAGGCCGTATGGCGGGACGTCGTGGTCTGATCCCGTGATGACTTTAACGTTGTCGAACTGTGTTGGGGTGGATACGGCGAAGTTCGGGCAGTCATCACTGCAGTCTGAAACCTGTGGCGAAGATGGGTCACCCTTATCCATCTGTCCTGTCTTGGCGTTGTTACACGTTGACATCCAGAACGTGGACGATCGATGACGTCATTTGTGTTCTGGTAGCGTCTCACCAGTGGCGGTGGAAATGTGCAGCCACTTGTCGTTGAGACATTCCCCCACGGACCATCCTAATGGCCTCATGACGTTGTGCAAACGTGAGCCTTGGCATGCTATGCGTTTCAATAGCCATTTAATTTTGTGAACGATCGCAAGGGCAGGATTGTGTGGCATTCATTTGCTCTGTTTTTCTTTCCTGGAATGCACGTGCAACAACGTATTGCATGTCTCAAGGACGAACCCACTGACGTCGAGGAACGTGGCACGTGCATGCATGTTGGATACATGTCACTAATCTCTGAGTTAAAATCCTTATGTGTCTACACAGGTTTGATGAATTTATATTTTAAATTTTTGTATGCACAGTTTCTTTATGTGCCTAGTATGGATTGAGAGTTTGAGACGATCAAGGTGTTGCATACACAAAGCATCTTCATAGAACATCAAGCACAAACGTTTAGAGAGTTACTACAACACATATACATGTTACAGAGTTCGAGAATGTCTGTTTGTGCTGATTCACATTGAGAATTATTTAAGACGTAATGGCGGGTGAGTATGAAGACCACGTGAGTGTCACTTCGAGACGTTGAGCGACTATTTTCATTTATGCGAACATTCATATCTGCATTGCCATGTAATAATAGCTCATAGGTTATATTCACATTGGTAACACTGCGTAAATTAGTCACCATTGCAGTTCTCTGTACAGTATATAATTGACACTCATATAGGCAATGATTTCACCTATATGTTGGTATGAGGCCAACATTTCACATAGTCCGATTCGATTGTCTATATTGTTTCACGAAAAAAAACTAATTTGTTCGTGACATCGTTAATATTCTATACTCTCGAGAAAAGAACCTATAAAATCTATATGCTGATTAGGTTAAAGGCGTTTGGCATTTATAAACTGAACCAGTTTCAGGCCATCTATCTCCAACATTGGCACTTGTGAAAACAGGAGGAGCCCATCTGAACATGGAAATGGGCCATGATGCTAATGGCTTCACTCATGTATCTATTCTTGCAGTTTATTGTGGTTAGGCTTTCATCTATGCATCAAATAACCCCATGATCACGATGCCTGACATAATGCAGATATCAATATTCATTAGTCGTCAGTGGTGATATGAGTCTAATATTTTTCCTTAATAGCAGGGGCGGTGGGGTAGGCGTGTGGTTCAAGCGTTCGCTCGTCATGCCGAAGACCCAGGTTCGATTCCCCACATGGATACAATGTATGAAGCCCATTTCAGATGTCCCCCGCCGTGATATTGCTGGAATATTGCTAAAAGCGGCGTAAAACTAAACTCACTCACTCAAGCGCTGTGTTTACATCGGTTCCCTGCGTAGAGCAAATCCGAGGAGAACACGTAGAGTTATCAGTCAGAAGGGATGGGTTACCAAGTACAATTTGATATGGTAAGTTACTCAATCTGCTTGTTTGGTATCACTACGGGAACGCTATTGATCGTATATCGGTGACGTCAGCAATGAGTCAATTATTCCACGTGACTAATTCCCCGAGAAAAAAGTACAAGAAGGAAACATTTCAAACATGGGTGTTGATAACGTGGGTTTTCCCGCCTCTTAATGCTACTTTTCGTATCTGTTTACAGCAGAGAGTCTATTTCATTTACTCGTCCACGGGGTGCGACTCACTTCCATGCTATATCATCTCTATTATCAGGATTCACATCAAGTACTAGTAAGTAGTTTCAGATGTACATAGATATAGGTAACGCCCTCAATTCAACGGACAGCAGATCCGCGATTCTTGATGTAAAGTAAATGATCTATGGAGTATACTTATCCATCAACATCATGTCCAGCAAAGACACTGCCCCACGACCGAGAATATAATATCATAATTCAATATTAGTACCTGCAAAATGAAATGGTCATTGTATAATAGGACACTGTATACAGCAGTATCATTTGTAATGACCGTGCATGACGACAGGTTTATTAATCGATCATACATGTTTTGGAGTTATAGACAGGCTATATTCTAATGGTGTATCGAAGAAAAAGACTTGTAGTCTGGTCTTCAACGCCTCGCTTCAAATGTCCGTGCCTTTATCTCAACCATCAAACATTTCCTTTATCAGTATATAGTTACGAAAATCTTGAAAGATAGAAAACGACATTCAGAGGTGCCCCGTTTCGAGATAATATATTCACCGTATTGATATGGGTGAGAAGAATAACATATTCCAGGTAAATGTAATGAGTCAACTGAAATTCCCCGAGAAAAGCAGTTCGTGCAAGTCAGCAATTCAAATACAGGTACAGGTCACCTGGGGTTTCCCGCTCATGTTATTATTATTTCTGTTTCTATTCACAGGAAAGCCTCGCAGTCATTCACGGTGACTGCCTGGCCGTGTGAAGAACGTCTCTGCTATATCATCTGTACAATCAAGTTTCAGATTAAGTAAGTAGTTTCAGACTTTTGTAGTGAATGTAAAGTAAAGGATCTGTACATTCACCCATCAACATCATGTCGAACAAAGACGTTGCTGCACGAGCGAGAATATATCATGCGATATAACTACGCGGCAAAATGAATTAGTTTGTAAAATAGGACACTGCACACAGCAGAAGACATGTGTACGTGGCGGTACATTGAAACAATGTAGCTACAACAGGTTTTAATAATAGATCATGCATGTGTTGGAGTCACACACAGGTTTTAGCATTACTACTGTAGTGTATCGAATGCGGACACAAAGTTCAGGCTTTTGTACACTGCTAAGTATGTGGGTAATCGATCCTTGCAGTCGGTGTGACAGCTCACGACATAACCACCAGGCTACATCACTTCAGGGAGAAAAGAAACAAATATCGTAATATCAGGACATGCGCAAACCCACACTACCCCTGTTTGTGAAACGTCTTTAGCCAAATGCAACACGCTCTATTTAATCTGTATTTGAGCCATAAAATTACAGCAAGCTGACATTCGGTATACAGACATTTTTCTCATATTCTTTGACACTTGGTTAAAACATCTGTTTTGTTTTTATTATAAAACTTTTGTAGTATTGCATAAGTTTCATGAATAAAACATTTAACAGAAATACTAGTATATAAATAAATAATAAAATAATAATAAAGTTAATATTTGTATAGCGCCTGTTCCAACATATTGCTCAAAGGCGCTTAGGCGAAGGCTATGTTGAACAAGTGGGTTTTTAGTTGTCGTTTAAACTGGTCGAGATTGACATGTTCTGAATGTGCCGAGGAAGACTGTTCCAGAGCCAGGGGCCGGCTTTGGAGAACGATCTATCTCCATAGTGTCTTTTCCTAGTCATAGGAACATCCAGTGCTCTTGATGGTCTTGACCTAAGATCTCTCTCTGGAGTGTAGGTTGATAGGAGTTCACTGATATACTCAGGAGCTAGACCATGCAGCGATTTGAAGTGTATGGAACTTTTCGCCTGTTATTGTTTACGCTTGCGTTTGAAAACGGGTGTAACGAGCAAGGCTCGTCAATATTCAGATTCACTTTTAATAGTATCTGATTTTTTCCCAAGGGTAAGTGCCTGTGGTATTTTCGTTGCTGTAGGTTGAAGGTTGAAACACAATGGCAAGCGGTGGAGACAGACAGAACAATGGGACAGACTCACAGTCAACAAATGGTATCGTATAAAAACATTTAGAACTTTTAAATCGAGTTTAAATTGGACCTTACTTTTAATCTAATTACAAAGATAATAATTAACATGTTTACTAAGAGCATTATTGACATGTTATTTCAAGAATTACATTCAGTTCTTTTAACGACGTTTGTAAATGTTTTTGCTGAACATATTTTGAGAAGACATCGTCATACAAAATCCGTATACGTGTTGCAGTCAGCTGATCTAGCTGCAGTTGTGTTAAGTTTCTAATATCCCTATTAAATTACTATTGCTTTACGTCACAGTCACTTATGGAGTATTGTGTCCGGTACAGGCAAAACAGTGTACAACGTATAGACTCAGATCCGTGCCATTGTGAGTGAGTCGGGGTAAGCTGAGCTTTGCGTAGCTTTGATAAATATTACAATAATGACAAGGTGGGAGTTGTATTTAGGGGGAGAAAGGATTCAACAACCAGATGCTCTTGTTCCACACTTTGGTATGTTTCAGGCACTGGTAAATATAAGCTACAAAACCATTAACTTTTTCCATTATCAACAGCAACAATATCAGGAGAAACCTCCACCAAAAGCTGTTTCCCTGGTATACCTCCGACTACCTCATGAAATATATGTGTTTATTTATCAGTATCAAACAGTGACGACACAAGGTGTTCGCGGAAATGTGTGCGTATCCTGCTCCGCTGATGGCACTCACCGCAATTAATTTCAACAGACCAATCCTGTTCAGAATTAACATTTTCGGAATCTCTTCTTTGAGTGTCATTTTAGATTCTTCTATTTCGTGAGTTCGATGTTTCAATACAGATTCGTGTCAAGCAGGTACAACGTTGCAAGAATATCGAAACGTTACAGTCACAAAAAGAAAAGAAGTTGTTCTTCATTAATATTCTCATGGCTTAATTAGTTTGAAGTATATTCAGGATCTCTTTATTTCATCGCCAACTTAGTTTGAGGTATATTCAAGGTCGTCTAATTAGACTGAAGCATATTCTGGATCTCCCTTTGTTATCGCCTAATACGTTTGAATTATATTAGGGATCTCTTTATTTAATCGCCTAATCAGTTTGAAGTATATTCGGGATCTCTTTATTTCATCGCCTAATCAGTTGGACGTATATTCGGGATCTCTTTATTTCATAGTACATAAGTCCCGAAACATTTAAAGTCAATCCCAACTTACCAGATTTTTTAAATGTAGTATTTCTGTGCTTTTAACTTATGGCTAAATTCGACTACAATCGCCAGCTGCTGAAGGGATGATATAAATCCGGCTAGGGTCCATGCAAGTGGCAAAAAGTAATGTAAGTCCCCATGGTTCCTAGTATGGTGATCTACCTTCAGTTGTTGGCGATCTATAGCCCGTGTTTTAGACTGTATTGACTTCTTTAATTGGAATGTTTTAGCTTTGCTCGCTAGTTTTATATTATATCTGTGATTTTCTAGTATTTGTACTGTCCATCGTCGACAGGTTTTAATCTTCAAATTGTTTTCGTCACGATATGGCTGAGATATTGCTAATGTGACGTTAAATATTAACTCACACTCACTCACTCGCCATCGTTCATCGCCTAATCAGTTTGAAGTATATTCGGGATGTCTCTGTTATATTGGTGAATTGTGAACGCCATTGCCTCATGTGTTTGATGTATGTGGCACAGGTGGTCCGTCGGGTATGGCAGAAATCGGCAAGCTCGTGTCTGCAGTACAAGGTTTGTATTGCTTAGTGACATTATTTCCTGCATTACATTATTTCCTAGACTCTTTAATAATATATGCACATGATTTACAACACATTTCTGTAATTATTGTTTGTCATTTACATTTCTTTCATTAATTTCTCTCCCATCAATGCGATTGTTACTGATCGTACTATAGATATTAGACATACTCCTAGTGCCTTCTTTCCAATTCAGCTTCGTCTGACACAACTATTGTGAGGATTGGCCAAGTACGTGGGAAAAATGTTGGCAGTACCGTCGCGTCTGTAATGGGAGGACGAACTACTTTATCAGAAGGTAAGCGCCCGCACAAGGTACTCCCTTGTATGTGTCGAGGGGTACAACAATATTTATCAACATTAATATATAGTATTCTATAGTATCGATGGCTGACATACACGGGCACACTCCCATACAATATCACAAAAATGGGTTGGTTGTGGCATGTTTTTCCAACTTCTAGCCGTCGTGACATATATCAATTCATTATAACAAACAATAAGTAAACCCTATCATGTGGCAGCAGATTAATCGTAGAGGACATGATGCATGCCGTAGTAGTATATAACTGAGGTCAACGGGGGTCAATTTAGGTGGATGTTCGTTCTGTAATAACACTGTTTACGGATTTAAACATCGCTTTAGTCATTTGTGACACGTACCATTATAAACAGTAACGTGATTGTTTCTTATTTCTTGTAGGTACTAAATACATTGAAGCAGCACAGATTGGCGGCACAACGGAAGGAGGTGGAATAGTGACTGCAGCAATAGACCACACTCTCGGTCAGTCACTGAGCGTAAACAACCAGAAACAACAGATGTACAATACACTTTATCTTACCTCACACATAAATGTCGCTTTCTGATTGGCTGAATGCTCTTCTATTATTTTCAATGAACCCCGCTTACAAGCGAGTAACATTTCAATGTACCCCGCTGTCAATGGCAACTCATTTGGTACTTCGTGGTAGTAATTCTTTATCTCGAATTACATTGAATCACGTATGATGTACGGATGAAAGGAGATAACTCTAAATCTGTTTTTCATGTCGGCAAAATCTAGCGATGGCTCCGAAAGGATTTGTACCCGTGTTTCAAACAATTCAAAGTTAACAAGGTGTTCGGTAAGATAAATACGTTGTTCACTGGTCCCTCGGGGTCCATGGGTTGATGTACCCTCGATGTTTATATATGTCCCCTCGCCCTTCGGGCTCAGGGAACATACACAAACATCGAGGGTACGTCAACCCATGCCCCCCTCGTGACCAGTGAACAACTTATAATGTACAATCGGGCATTACAATCATCCAAAATAATGATCTCTGCTATACTTGTCACGCTAATTAAATCTAGAAACTAGATAAAATGTGTGCATATGGTTTTACGCCGCTTTAGCAATATTCCAGCAATATCACGACGGGGGACTCCAGAAATTGCTTCACACATTGCATCCATGAGGGGAATCGAACCTGGGTCATCGGCATGACAAACGGACGCTTTAACCACTAGGCTTACTGCCCTGTAATGGTTTATTTTCAGTGATTCCACCTGCTGCTGCCGCTGATGAACGAGATGAACCATCCGGACGGGTTCAAGGTTGGTTCTGTTGCCACAGAATAACCTGCTCAGAACGGTAGTGGTGGATATAGGATAATGGATGAATTGCGGGTTGTGGGATTAATGACTGTTTAAAAGATATCTGTCATAATGACCATTCGAGATGTTACGAAAGTTTAAATAAACTCACACAGAAACGACACACACTGACATATATGTTACCTTTAACAACAAATTATACGTATTGTTGATTACATTTTGATGTGAGTTTCTCAATTTAGACAGTTTTTAACGAAATAAGGTGAAGTAACTATCACGTGGTTGGAAGCCCATGGGAGTATAGCGCAACATAATCTATAAATACGTATAATACTGGGTAAGTGAATTAAGGTTTTAAGCAAAACGTATAATACAAAATGCTATGATTTACGTTTTGCTATCATCTTAGTACTATGTGGATTCACAAACATCGATACGAACTACTAAATACATTGTTTTGTTCCATTAGGTTTGAAGCATACGGTTGATGAACTCACCTTTGGTAAGTAGATATAAACATTAAAAACCCTCGAAAACATATAAACATAAATACAGCAATTCAGGTAGAACCACATCACAGTTCTGATCAACGTATCAGATTTATACAGATGATGACAGCAACATTGACATCCGTGCTCCTACCGAGGTGACAATAATCCAGCTGCAGTTGAAAACATCTCCACTGAATTATAAATATTAAGGTTGTTTTCGTATAGAAATTTTAGGGCTGAGCGGTCATACACTGCAGACAGTAATCCTGGACACTTGACACAGAATCACGAAAAAAATCGAAATAATTAACTAAAGAGGTTATTTTGTTTGGTATGTACATTTGCATTCTATTTACAGGCAATGGAAAGACAGTTGCCCTGCTTTTATCTGGGGCCGGCACAGCCTCCGGCATAAAAGTATTTAAGGGAGATGTGGAACTGATGAAGACATTATTGACAAGTGAGAAGATTGGACTGAGGTACATGTTGCTGCTCTCGTTGTTGAATGACACATTTGTTAAAGTTATTTTCAAGAAAAATAAAAATAAAAGCTAAAGTATCAGCCATAGTATGATAAATTTCAAATCAATCATTATCAATAAGTTTTCAAAATTATTAATATTAAGAGTTATTAGCTTTTCCGGCGGATATTGCAGTGGAAATGTCAGTAGTTTTCATAAAACGTCATGGTCATTAAACGTCCCAATAGACATAGAAAATGCAATAGAAAATGGTGTGATGGACCATCAATTTAATGTGTTTTCTGTCTGAATGTACGTGGAGATACATGAATCATTCTATGTTTGCAGCAAGGACCTAGTGTTTTCAGTATGTCCAAATCCAGACTCTGGAACACAAACAACTAAGAAGCAAACAGAAAAGGCTATTGATGACCTCAAAAAGAAACTTGGAGACTCTACAGATAACAACTTCATTTTCTACTATTCTGGTCATTTCAGCAAAACACATCAGTTTAAGGTAGACACAAGGGGTGATCCATCTCAGAACTATTATAATGATGAAGATCTGGCCCGTATGCTGCTGACAATTCCTGCCAAGCATGTTCTGTTGATCCTGGACATGTGCTACAGTGGCAGTGCCAATGTCGGAGCGAAGGATGGGGATGGACTTTCAGAAACAGAGGATGTTGGAGTCGAGGAAATATTAGCTAAAGTTCCTCGCTTGTGGGAATTTATGACCAGCAGAAAAGGTGTTCAAGCGAAGGGTGACCCCGAGATGGTTGTCCAGTGGTCATCTTCACGTGCCGACCAGCCATCATCATATGATCAGCAGTCAAGCTACTTTACTCAAGCCATCGTAGACGTAGTCACTGCTCTGGATACGAATGACGCCGTTAAAAATGAGTTGGAACGTGGGCAAACACATGCTACTATCCTACAGGTGCACCGGCAAGTGGACAGACATCTCAGGGAACATAACAGATCCCAGCGACCAATTATCAAACCAGATCATGCTGATGCAGAATACTTCAGAAGCTTCCCTCGTTTTGCTAAAGTCAATTGAATGGATAAAAAAAGTCTTATGAACTGTAGCAAAGAAGATTAGATATCCTCCTTGTTGATATTTACAGATACTAACTGTAACTTAGTACTTTAAGCAACAACTCTTGCGTCTATATCTCTATAGTTTTGTTTTGTTTTTCACATCTTATCATATCATATCGCTTGCCTTCACGATTGCTTCGTGTTAGTTCAATGGCGAAGAAAATGTTTTTGCTAAATCAACAGACTTGTTTTAACATGACATAGACATGTTACTCTATTATGTTGATTGTGTAAGTTTTGTTAGGTTCTTTTCTTTATTGCTGGTTAAGATGTCACATTGGGTCCCGTCAGGGTTGTCTGTCGTCACAGCATTTACCGATGTGGGTAGTGCCTCCATTTGTAGAGATGATCTTTGAGAGCAGAATACTGGAATCTGGGTTTGAAAATACTCAGAGTCTGTTTGCTACTGATGTGAAAGTTGTACATATACTGTTGATGATTACCTTTCATCGCAACTTAAGGGACGAAAATGTAATGTTCCGGGATCTAGGAATTTTGTTGGCTCAAAATATTTTTTTTTAAATGGGCTAAATATACGAAGTTTCGAATATCTGTCACGTTATATGTTACTGGAAATTGTAAATATTACAAACTACCCAACCATGTCCACTATCTTAAACCTGTCAAGGGTCATACATTGACAATCAGCATCGGACTTAATCGATGACCAGTGTCTCTTAAGCAAGGTTGCAATACATTAGCTCACTTTGATCAATTCACGCACGTGCAAGTATACATTCGTGGCATACTCGCAACTGGTCATCCATTAGAGCCATCCATTACACAATTTATCATCAATGCTTCAATGCTTTTGACCCTTGGAGTATGTTGAAATTGTCATTCTATGTATGGTTTGTTCCAAAAATATTCACAGGTACTACTGTTTATAACAGATCACTTCCAATTCTGTTCAACGTATCAGATTTATACAGATGATGACAGCAACATTGACATCCGTGTCTCTACCGAGGTGACAATAATCCAGCTGCAGCTGGAAAACATCTCCACTGAATTATAAATATTGCCAGTTTTCGTATAGAAATTTTAGGCTGAGCGGTCATACACTGCAGACAGCAATCCTGACACTTGACACAGAATCACGAAAAATCGAAATAATTAACTAAAGAGGTTATTTTGTTTGGTATGTACATTTGCATTCTATTTATTGCGGGCAATGGAAAGACAGTTGCTCTGCTTTTTATCTAATGCCGCACAGCCTCCGGCATAAAAAGCATTTAAGGGAGATGTGGAACTGATGAAGACATATTGACAAGTGAGAAGATTGGACTGAGGTACATGTTGTTGCTCCTATGGTTGAATGACGCATTTGTTAAAGTTATTTTCAAGAAACATAAAAATATAAGCTTTCAAAGTATCAACCATAGTATGATAAATTTCAAATCAATCATTATCAATAAGTTTTCAAAGGTTATTAATATTAAGAGTTATTAGCTTTTCCGGCACGGATATTGCAGTGGAAATGTCAGTAGTTTTCATAAAACGTCATGGTCATTAAACGTCCCAATAGACATAGAAATGCAATAGAAAATGGTGTGATGGACCATCAATTTAATGTGTTTTCTGTCTGAATGTACGTGGAGATACATGAATCATTCTATATGTTTGCAGCAAGGACCTAGTGTTTTCAGTAATGTGGAAATCCAGACTCTGGAACACAAACAACTAAGAAGCAAACAGAAAAAGGCTATTGATGACCTCAAAAAGAAACTTGGAGACTCTACAGATAACAACTTCATTTTCTACTATTCTGGTCATTTCAGCAAAACACATCAGTTTAAGGTAGACACAAGGGGTGATCCATCTCAGAACTATTATAATGATGAAGATCTGGCCCGTATGCTGCTGACAATTCCTGCCAAGCATGTTCTGTTGATTCTGGACATGTGCTACAGTGGCATAGCCAATGTCGGAGCGAAGGGTGGAGATGGCCTTCCAGAAACAAAGGGTGTTGGAGACGAAAAAGAATTAGATGCAGTTCCTCGGTTGTGGGAATGTATGACCATCAGAAAAGGTCCTCAAGGAAAGGGTGACCCCAATAAGGTTGTCCAGTGGTCATCTTCACTTGCCGAGCAGCAATCATATAATCTGCAGTCAAGCTTCTTTACTAAAGCCATCGTAGATGTTGTAACTAGACTGAATACGAATAGCGAGGTTATGAAAGAGATAGACCCTGGGCAAACCCATGCTACTGTCCTACAGGTGCACGGGCAGGTAATCAAACATGTCTATGCTGCTCTCGAGAAATACAAAGTAGTGCAGCAACCAATTATCAAGCCCGATAATGCTGATACAGAATACTTCAAAAGCTTCCCTGGTTTTGCTAAAGTCAAATGAACGGATAAATAATCTAATGAACTTTAGCAAAACAGTTTAGAAATTTTCTCTTTCATTTTGACAGATACTTACTTTAACCATATACTGCTTAGTATGGCAACTTGTATGTCTATATCTCTATAGTTTTGTTTTTCCACATCTTATCATAAAAATGTTACTTGCTTTCACGTTTGATGAATTGTAAATAATACAAATTATCCAACCATGTTCCACTATCTTGAACCAAGGGTCACACATTGATAATCAGCATCGGACTTAATCGATGACCAGTATCCCTTAAGCCAGGGTGCAATACATTTAGCTCTATTTTAGGCTATGCCTGTAATTTCACATTGGTCAAATCACGCGCGTCCAACATACATTCGTGGCATACATGCAACTGGTCATCCTTCCACAGTTTATCATTAATGCTTCAGACACATTCTGACCCTTGGTGTATGTGGAACTTGTCATACTATATATGGTTTCTTTCTAAAATATTCACAGGTACTGCTGTTAATAACAGATCACTTCCATTTCTGTTCAATCTTACAACGCTGCTTGAATATGTATTATGACTATGTATACTGTATATGCCTATCTGTGTGACTGCCAGAAGGATAACAATATGGGCGAACAACTTCTTTATTATTGTACTGGAAGCGGCGTTTCGGTGTAGGTTGAGCGCTTTCGCTCTCACTGCAATAAAGAAGTTGTCCAGCAATATATTGTTATCCTTCCTTCCTTCTAAATGGTATCAACGTGTCTAATTTTTAAAACAGGTAAACAGTAGCAATTAGACGACCCGGGCATAGTCAGGGTTGAGTGACGTTGCTCGGTAGATGAAGTAGGCATGTGGACCAATCGTTTTCAAACTTAACAGGGGTGTTACTACAAAATAAAAACAAAGACATCTTTCATCGTATATATTTATTATTAATTATTTTACTGTACTTATTTGCATACACAACCAGAAATTATTGAGAAATTAAAGATTGTAAATTTAGTTAGTATTTTGTCAAGTCACCACGGGCAGCAATGCTGGCTTCAATGCGGCGGGGCATACTACTGATCAAAGTTACTGAGTTACAAAGTCGTGGTCCATACTGTCCCAATATCGGACCACCTGTTCTTTCATTTCAGCAATATTTGTCAGATTTTTCTTATTGACACTTTCCTTCATAAGTCCCCAAACATTTTCTATTGGATTTAGGTCAGGGCTATAGCTTGGCAAATCTAATAATGTCATATTTTGGGTCCGAAACCAGGCCTGTGAATGCTTTGAACGATGTTTTGGGTCGTTGTCCTGCTGTAAAATCCAAATATTTCCGTAGAACACGTGAGCAGATGGAAGTAAATGTCCCTCGAAAATATCTGTGTACTGCTCACTGTTCATATTGTGGACAAAGGGGTGCCTGTTCTACTTGAAATCACTTTAGCTGATCTGATGTCCTTGTTAAAATACTCTAAAATCAACTTCCTCTTCTCTAAATCATCCATACTGAGGATCACTGCTAGCTAGTAAACAAAGAGGGATAACTCTTCACAAACTAATGAAAAAGGATTAACGGGGTTGTCTCTCTTGAATGAAACCAAGCACTTGATAGCTGGTCAAGGTTGTTTATACTAGAAATCCAATTAAACATATTCCTAAAATTCTCAATAATTTCTGGTCATACTATATATCTCACACATATATAACATTCACAAATATATAGAAATATATTTTATCATATATTTGTACTTATATTATAGTTAGTTGCACAAACATCTGCAACTTATCACCACACACACATATATAAAAAGCATATATATCAGTATTCTAAAATATACATAAATATATGTTATCATATACTGACTACATAGATGTCCGCATTCATTGTGTCGAAGTGGGGGGTCTTCCGCCATGAAGGTTAGGGACGAAAGACAACTTAACTATTGCATTCGCCATAATTAATCAAAGTACTGGTCAAGTCAAGACACATGGTTTCTATACTGAACGTAGTCTGTTAGGAATTGCCTAAACATCTCTCATATGGCAAACAAGTACTCTACACTCTAAATTCTATTTATGTTCATCTATACTCCCACTAGCCTCTCCATGTATTTAGTTACTTAATTAACTTGCATTTCCTGATTAGAAAAATAACTTTCATTAATCTTATTACTAAGTGTTTGAAAATAAGCTCACTGCTGTTAATCTCTTTATTGTCAGATCACTTGGACATATCTTAATTGATAAACCCCTTTAATTAATATAATCTCATTAGTAAGCATCTTGAGACCCCCAAGATCTCCAATAGCCTCTCCCTAACAGATTTTACGGGTCAGTGACTCCACGGCTCACACTGACCCATGGAGAAATCACTCATGGGTGGTTAGACAATCCAGGTATTGTCAGGGCTTAAAAATTAGACGAACCAGGTTGTAATCCTCTAAATGCCTGTCAAAGAAGCTGTGTGACTGCCCACTCGGGTAATGTATAGGAGTGTGTCGGAGATGCTCCATTCAATAATGATTACTAATTCCATAATTAGTTTGTGTATCTTTAAACCTATCGTGACTAATGTATCTTTTGCAATTCTTTTAGAGCTTTGCTTTTCCTGGTATATATGTACTTCCATAAATGACTGTAACGTGCTAAAACTTTTATTCCAGAGAAGATTATATCGCGTTTATTCGGTGGCTGGTTAATAAACTCATCATTTATTCACCGATGTCTTATGTTGTTGTGTTTGTTGGTAATGGTACCATTGCCAAGCGAGGTTATTTAGGAGATAATCCTATTGTGTTTACATTTTGGAAGTGATTATAGTTGGTTGAACGCTGCTAAATTTTTCATTTAAAACCTCACGCTAACGTAAACTCAGTAGGATTATCTCCATTCTACCATGACATGTTTGTTTATTTCATTCAAGTCAAAGGCCACAGGCCCATAGGACGTACATTAACGGCATGTACACATATTTGCTATACATCAATATATAAAACGATGGATAAATTTCACAAGGTACTACAGTAATACACAATGCACGATAATAACATTATTGGTGTTCCGATGGGTAAAGTTTACCATGACATATGCACAATGAATAAAACGCGTTTGAAATATGCACTCATTACACTTGCGTAGTGTTTTGACACTACGCGCAGTGAACCGGCTCTCAGAAGTGGTTATTGAAATTTTTTCACTTCGAATTTTTTAGTAGCAGCCAATCAAAAACGAACATACTTAAATGTCATTGTAGAATTATGTTGTAATTACTTATTGTGTTGTTAACATATAGCAGCACTCTACGCCGCCCAGATATTTGACATTTGATCGTAAAATATGTTAAATGCAGCTATCTGCTTGGAAGTCATTCCGGAATATGCTGGAGTTGTGTCGTTTATGTGCTGGGCATGGACGTGGATGTCCGCTGTATAAGTATGTTGTATACTATTCAGTTCTTGATTATTGTCGCCCCTTTACATATTCGCGGCATTAACGTCGTCCCAGTTGGTCGAATCCGCTTCCCGACGTCCAAGTTGGTTGGATCCGCCTTCCGACGTCCTGGCAGGATGGATCTCCCTCCCGACGTCCTGGCAGGATGGATCTCCCTCCCGACGTCCTGGCAGGATGGATCTCCCTCCCGACGTCCGGATTGGTTGGATTTGCTACCCAACGTCTTGGCTGGGTGAATCCGCCTCCCGACGTTCTGGTTGGTTGAATCCGCCTCCCGGCGTCCTGGTTGGTTGGATCCTCCTTCCAGACGTCGAGGACCACTTATGTTGCGATCATGGAACTATATCTGATCTGAGTCTCAACAAGGCTTGGATACATGGAGACAGGGCGGGGAAATATACACGTGATTAGAAAGGGGAAACACATAAATACCAAGTGTCTTGTATTGTCAGCTGCTTTATTGAACGCGAAGACAAATACATGTAATTTAAACTCGTGAAAACATGCAATCTTGGAGAATGGGGAACTCCGGCAAACAGCAGTACTAATTCTCTTGTCAGCGATGTCCATGTCATAATCATCTTATCGTGTTATGCTCAAAATATGAATATTTATAAGAACATATGATCAAGTTACATTCTAACGTAAATTTCAGATCTGAATGTCATATATATAATTTTGTAATCTTGAAGACGGGGAATCTCTATCTGAATGGCATATTTGTAATTATGCAACGATGTTTCCTGTTAACTTAGATTAACAAAAGGGTCGCTTATAGTAATATATATCACCCCCTCATGTTTCATCTATAGTGTAGGTAGAGCAGCAGTCAGTTTGGTATGTATTCCCCTAAACGCAAGTAGGACAGAGCGTTATGGCACATATACTAGAGAGAGGCAAGTCATCTACACTTGTACTAGTAGATCAATATATAAAAACAGACCGCATCAATATACTCATTTTACAATACAACAATCTAATGAAACTAGGTTTAACCGACATTGTCAAGGGTATCAAATGCAAACGTTTAGTTTTAAGTTTTCGGATGATGAAACGTGTTGGATTCATGATCAAATCACATCTTCATGTTATTCTACTGCTCCCTGATCCAGATAGGTGTCGAGGACATGGTGCCACGTTCCAGTTCTAAAGCTTTCTTGTACATCTTCAGCCTGTAAAATGAGAGTAACTGCATAATAACACTTCCAGCTTAATTCCTGATCGCTTCACACATATACAGTCGGACCAGCTTAACACAGGAGGACGGGTGACCTATTCAGGATAAAGCAGGATAAATAACCCTGCTCCCCTCAGGCATTAACCCTGCTTCCCTCAGGCATGCCTAAGGAGCGGCGAGGTAGCCTAGTCGTTAAAGCCTTCTGCACCTCACGGCGAAGATCCGTGTTCGATTCCCACATGGGTACAATGTATGAAGCCCACTTCTGGTGTTCCCTGCAGAGATATTGCTGAATATTGCTAAAGTCGGCGTAAAACTAAACTCACTCACTCACACTCAGACATGCCTAAATCCTTTTCATCACAGATTTGAAAACACGATTCGCTTCAATAGTTTCAGGTTTGCAAGCACAATAATTCCTACTTGTAGGCTTCCACAAAGCGGTAAAAATGTGAAACCATATCATGTCAAACTTACCGTTGCTGACAAGCCAGATATAACTAAAGCTGACCGCATTGCATATCAAAGCAGACGAGTGTACTCACCGTACGATGTACAGGATCCAGCCAGAACAATTATCAGTACGGCCATACCCTAACGCCTGTTCTCCCAATGCAGTACGCTCGAGAGGCCAGATTACTTTGCGTTATCACAACGTTCAACCTCTACTGAAAACCAAGCAACTTAATATTGAGGTGCAACCGATCATTTGGTATTATGAGTCTGGGTGGAGGGTGGTCTTGTGGGATTTGGTGAGTGTTTTATTTTCATTTGGCAAGGTGTGGTCTTCATAAACAAAAAAATTGGCCCACAACATTCATGAGCTGCATTCTTCAAACAAAATCCCAGCCTCCTCCCTAAGTACCATATGAAGTTGTTTGATGATTGTTTGTTGTTTAACGCCGCACAGCCAGATTCCAGCGAGATGGTGGCTACCAGTACCAGACAATCCTGGTGATCAAGAACATGCGCATCTATCTGCCACAAGAAGGATACGATGGACAAGTATCCGCCAGGTTAGCGAGACTTGCATTTCCTGATTAGAAAAATAACTTTCATTAATCTTATTACTAAGTGTTTGAAAATAAGCTTACTGCTGTTAATCTCTTTATTGTCAGATCACTTGGACATATCTTCAATTGATAAACCCCTTTAATTAATATAATCTCATTAGTGGTAAGCATCTTGAGACCCCCAAGATCTCCAATAGCCTCTCCTAACAGATTTTTGCAGGGTCAGTGACTCCACGGCTCACACTGACCCATGGAGAGAAATCACTCATGGGTGGTTAGACAATCCAGGTATTGTCAGGGCTTAAAAATTAGACGAACCAGGTTGTAATCCTCTAAATGCCTGTCAAAGCTGTGTGACTGCCCACTCGGGTAATGTATAGGAGTGTGTCGGAGATGCTCCATTCAATAATGATTACTAATTCCATAATTAGTTTTGTGTATCTTTAAACCTATCGTGACTAATGTATCTTTACTTGCAATTCTTTTTAGAGCTTTGCTTTTCCTGGTATATATGTACTTCCATAAATGACTGTAACGTGCTAAAACTTTTTATTCCAGAGAAGATTATATCGCGTTTTATTCGGTGGCTGGTTAATAAACTCATCATTTATTCACCGATGTCTTATGTTGTTATTTGTGTTTGTTGGTAATGGTACCATTACCAAGCGAGTTATTTAGGAGATAATCCTATTGTGTTTACATTTTGGAAGTGATTATAGTTGGTTGAACGCTGCTAAATTTTTCATTTAAAACCTCACGCTAACGTAAACTCAGTAGGATTATCTCCATTCTACCATGACATGTTTGTTTATTTCATTTCAAGTCCAAGGCCACAGGCCCATAGGACGTACATTAACGGCATGTACACATATTTGCTATACATCAATATATAAAACGATGGATAAATTTCACAAGATTACTACAGTAATACACAATGCACGATAATAACATTATTGAATTGTTCCGATGGGTAAAAGTTTACCATGACATATGCACAATGAATAAAACGCGTTTGAAATATGCACTCATTACACTTGCGTAGTGTTTTGACACTACGCGCAGTGAACCGGCTCTCAGAAGTGGTTATTGAAATTTTTTCACTTCGAATTTTTTAGTAGCAGCCAATCAAAAACGAACATACTTAAATGTCATTGTAGAATTATGTTGTAATTACTTATTGTGTTGTTAACATATAGCAGCACTCTACGCCGCCCAGATATTTGACATTTGATCAAAATATGTTAAATGCAGCGGTATCTGCTTGGAAGTCATTCCGAATATGCTGGAGTTGTGGTGTTTATGTGCAGGCATGGACGTGGATGTCTGCTGTAAGTATGTTGTATACTATTCAGTTCTTGATTATTGTCGCCCTTTACATATTCGCGGCATTAACGTCGTCCCAGTTGGTCGAATCCGCTTCCCGACGTCCAAGTTGGTTGGATCCGCCTTCCGACGTCCTGGCAGGATGGATCTCCCTCCCGACGTCCTGGCAGGATGGATCTCCCTCCCGACGTCCTGGCAGGATGGATCTCCCTCCCGACGTCCGGATTGGTTGGATTTGCTACCCAACGTCTTGGCTGGGTGAATCCGCCTCCCGACGTTCTGGTTGGCCTTGAATCCGCAGGTTGGATCTCCCTCCAGCGTCCTGGTTAGTTGGATCCTCCTTCCAGACGTCGAGGACCACTTATGTTGCGATCATGGAACTATATCTGATCTGAGTCTCAACAAGGCTTGGATACATGGAGACAGGGCGGGGAAATATACACGTGATTAAAAAGGGGAAACACATAAATACCAAGTGTCTTGTATTGTCAGCTGCTTTATTGAACGCGAAGACAAATACATGTAATTTAAACTCGTGAAAACATGCAATCTTGGAGAATGGGGAACTCCGGCAAACAGCAGTACTAATTCTCTTGTCAGCGATGTCCATGTCATAATCATCTTATCGTGTTATGCTCAAAATATGAATATTTATAAGAACATATGATCAAGTTACATTCTAACGTAAATTTCAGATCTGAATGTCATATATATAATTTTGTAATCTTGAAGACGGGGAATCTCTATCTGAATGGCATATTTGTAATTATGCAACGATGTTTCCTGTTAACTTAGATTAACAAAAGGGTCGCTTATAGTAATATATATCACCCCTCATGTTTCATCTATAGTGTAGGTAGAGCAGCAGTCAGTTTGGTATGCATTCCCCTAAACGCCAAGTAGGACAGAGCGTTATGGCACATATACTAGAGAGGCAAGTCATCTACACTTGTACTAGTAGATCAATATATAAAAACAGACCGCATCAATATACTATTTTACAATACAACAATCTAATGAAAACTAGGTTAAATCGACATTGTCAAGGGTATCAAATGCAAACGTTTAGTTTTAAGTTTTCGGATGATGAAACGTGTTGGATTCATGATCAAATCACATCTTCATGTTATTCTACTGCTCCCTGATCCAGATAGGTGTCGAGGACATGGTGCCACGTTCCAGTTCTAAAGCTTTCTTGTACATCTTCAGCCTGTAAAATGAGAGTAACTGCATAATAATAACACTTCCAGCTTAATTTCGATCGCTTCACACATATACAGTCGGACCAGCTTAACACAGGGAGGACGGGTGACCTATTCAGGATAAAGCAGGATAAATAACCCTGCTTCCCTCAGGCATTAACCCTGCTTCCCTCAGGCATGCCTAAGGAGCGGCGAGGTAGCCTAGTCGTTAAAGCCTTCGCTCCTCACGGCGAAGATCCGTGTTCGATTCCCCACATGGGTACAATGTATGAAGCCCACTTCTGGTGTTCCCCGCAGAGATATTGCTGGAATATTGCTAAAGTCGGCGTAAAACTAAACTCACTCACTCACACTCAGACATGCCTAAATCCTTTTCATCACAGATTTGAAAACACGATTCGCTTCAATAAAGTTTCAGGTTTGCAAGCACAATACCCTACTTGTAGGCTTCACAAAGCGGTAAAAAATGTGTGAAACTATATCATGTCAAACTTACCGTTAAGCTGACAAGCCAGATATAACTAAAGGACTGCATTGCATATCAAAGTAGACGAGTGTACTCACCGTACGATGTACAGGGATCCAGCCAGAACAATTATCAGTACGGCCACTCCTAACGCTGCTCCCAATGCAGTACGCTGAGAGGCCAGATTACTTGCGTTATCACAACGTTCAACCTCTACTGAAAAACCAAGCAACTTAATATTGAGGTGCAACCGATCATTTGGTATTATGAGTCTGGGTGGAGTGGGGTGGTTTGTGGGATTTGGTGAGTGTTTTGTTTTCATTTGGCAAGGTGTGGTTCATAAACAAAAATTGGCTCACAACATTCATGAGCTGCATTCTTCAAAACAAAATCCCAGCCCCTCCCTAAGTACCAGCAGAAGTTGTTTGATGTGATTGTTTGTTGTTTAACGCCGCACAGCTAGATTCCAGCGAGATGGTGGCTACCAGTACCAGACAATCCTGTGATCAAGAACATGCGCATCTATCTACACAAGAAGGATACGATGACAAGTATCCGCCAGGTTAGTGAGACTGGCATGTCTACAGACAGATACCTTAGTAACACTGAAAGGTGTACCAACAATATGCAGCTGAGAATGAAGTCGTACATACAGCTACAATGTATTGGAAGAGTGAAACGTAACCCAATAATAGTTCTGTAAACTGGCTCTCTAGATGCAAGTGTTTTCGATGAACCTGATGTTTGTGAATACGTCGACATTGGTGAAACTGGAGCACATCTGGTTCCGCAGGTGAACGGAAGAAGGTGACCGCAACATTTCCTTGAAAACATACACTGGGGACCTATTTGATCATCAAATATCCACGTCTTTAGTCTAATTACTAAACTGCTGCAGCACTATCTAAACATGCTCATTATAAGTGTGCCAATTCTACTAATTGCAAACTCAGTCATGGTTACTTCAAACGTACATTACTAGCACTGAACTTCATGCTCTCACCTTGGCAGAGGGGTGCCTTGTAATTATTAACACACCCATCAGCGCAAACTCCGTTGATTTTGTTACAGAACTGGTAATCTTTGCAGTGACAACATCGTGATGTGCAGATGGATCCATACATTCCGTCCACACATTCATCTGAAATAATGATGAGTTCGATATAGTCCTACAACAATGAAATATAACATATCAGCATGGCATATGCAGGAATTATCTCTAATTGAATCCACTGAATCTATTAATTATCTGGTCACAATTTGTGATTCCAGATTTATATCCTTCATCTCATTTTTTTTTTATCCTGCTCAGATGGGTATCAAGCGACATACACCGGACATCAGCTTCCCACCGCCCGTGACGTACAAATTAGTGAATATTTATAAGGTAACCTAGTTGGGAGAACGTTTGTCATATCTAATGTTCGGGGTGCAGTTAGAAGATGGAGAAAATAGGTGTTAAATACCTATTTCTGGGTACCCCGTCTGTATATTGATGGCATACTGCTATCAGCAGAAAGCAGCCAAAACGAGCGTTATTCTCTCCTTCCACGATGGTGTTTCTGGTTCGTTAGAGTATTCTCGTGTAATGGGTTTTGGACACTTATTAACAACTGTCCTTGTCTCGGTTATCCCATGAAAACATACTAACAGAAAAAGATAACGATATCCTGAACAGAAGCCATTATTCATAAGTTTCAATTCAATGTCTGTGTGACGCAACACCCCAAGTTACAGCCCGGGTGAGCCCTGCCATCTGACGACATATTTAATAGTTTTGACAAAATCAAAAATAATCTTACAAAACTTGTTACAGGTATTGTGAGGTAGTCGATCCTCAGAACACAACACACACCTTTTGAATTCCATATATGTATATAAGCCACACAGAATGTTCAACACACAAAGGTTAATAGCAGTAACAACTATCTCAGACATAAACAGGTATATACTATCTATCCTAATGTGGTTGCTTCAAAAATACTTTAGAGGTATGTTCGAAAACCAATTTACAATTATGTTTAAATGGATCATTTCGCCATTCTATTCATACAGTGTATATTCCTGGTGTTCCGGGTCCAGCCATTGCTGAGTGCATGGTTAAACAAATAACCAATCAGCCAAATCCTATCCCAGACAGTATTGTACTAGATAAAGACACTATGTGGAGGTTGACCTCTACAAGCAACCGTCTCACAAGATCATCACCAACACAATATGGCTCCTCAAATCCAGGGTTGCATCCGTCTTCACAGATCGCACTGACTTTGTTGCAGGGAAGGTTGGACTTGCACTGGCCGCACTTATATTGGCATTGGTTGCCAAAGAGACCGTCATCGCATGCTAAACAGAATACATGTATAACAATTTACTATCAGTTCAGTGTCATACACACACGTACCCTGTGATAATACACGTCTTGTAAGAATTGTATTAGAGAATAGAAAAAGGGTCTACAATAAGAAGTAACGTGTATTCCATTATCTTGAGCAAACTCTGGCTCCCGAATTCTATTTGTAGGATCTTCCATATCCATGACACTTTGTCTGAGGTATATGGCCAATGACGTGCTCATCCTAAGATAGCAGGTTTCATCTGAAACGTTGCTTCTAATGTCACTAATGACGTGTTGGAAGTTGGATATCAGATGGCCGCTGTGACCTAGCGTGTGTATTTCCGACCATAGAACAAAACAACAAAACATTTGCTCCCCACACTCACGTGTCTGGCAGGTGGAACCAGAGAATCACACGTACTCGGGCAGCGACCTGTGATCTTGTCACACACGTCTGCACAATGGCACTGTTTGTCGCAATTGTCCCCAAACCAACCATCACTGCAAACTGGAGATGACCATAGTTACCTACTACCGTTCTAAGTGATCTCTTTGCACGAAACGTTATTGTTACGTTGGGTGGGAGACTTTGAATTCAAACGAAATCTTCTTTTATGTCACCCATCAAAATGACGTTTTATTAAACAAGAGCCAAGGTTATTTTTACTCGATCCAAGGCAGTCCATAATACATCAACTTGTCATTTAACCGTAAATGCCATATTCCAGTGACGTAACAGTCAAACCCACCAAGCGGTGACATACCTAGACACAGACGTTACCTCGAAAGTAATCTATATATGCACGTTTTGGACTGGTGTATGGTTTTCTGGGTAAGGCTGCATCAACACATACCAAATATCTCCACCTCACATAGGGTGAGATACTCCCGTGGTGTACGAATAGTGACGGTGTTTCCAGTCAGTGGACGTCGACATGTCACATTCGCTATAGGGGGAGGTTCTCTAGTTGCCGGCCAGCTGTAGCAGATCTGGTCGCCGACGAATATCTTCATGCCGTTATTGCGTCCTCTCCCTGTTACAGAGGATATCATCAGATCAGCGTGAAGTTATACGAATCAGGAATTACACGTGTGCTTGTTTTGATGTTCTCGTGAGTCAACAGTGCCACAGAGAATGTCACGCTCATGTATACTCAATATTCGATTTGAATCACAAAGGTTAACCGCAGTAACAACAAATAAATGTTATTTTATACAAGATATATAGTATATACTATTATATCCACACAAAGAAAAGAGATACACATTTAAGAGGCACCATTTTAAAACATTTGGTTTTGACGATATATTGCAAGCATCTGTTACTGCTTGGAAAATGCGTCTTTTGTGTGAATAATGTTTTCAATAGAAATGGGATCATGGGACCTTGTATAGTGGTACTTGTCTTCCCGTATTCCTCATCTGCTAAAGGATAACAGTGTCATGCCTTAACATGACCATACGAATGGTACCGTATGCTGCTGAATATCACGGTCGATTCATTACAAGCGTTACTCTCTCTTGTATTGGGAGATGTGTGGCCAGCAACCATTAGACATTCCATAAAAAAGCTATGTATATTAGACATTTGAATAATCTGCCTGTATGAATAATGTCAACGTCTCAGGTCAGGTCTACTTGTACTTCTAGCTATTATGATGAACTCATCGTGTGATTACGATTCATAGAGTAAGAAGAATAAAGCCAATCAGCATTTCTTGTACGAAAGTCTTAGCATGCAATTGTCAACGTGTGGTATATGGTCGCCTGGGGAATTAGCTCATGTTTAAAATGAAGTGTATGTACAATACGTTGACAAGACGTAGGAATACGTTGAGTTCAAACTTCTTTAGTTACATGACAAAAAATATACAAGGCATAAAGGTAGGGTGAGCGGAGTACCTGCTCAACCCCAGGGCGTTTCCTACGAGTGGCATTATCCTGCTCGCGGTCGTCCTTACACAGCCGTCGGTATACCGGACTCGAACTCTCTCACAATCTATATGTGAGCATACTAAGTATATATATATATACAGTTTTTGACAACAATGGACAGGTGATGACTCAACAACGGACAGATAGAAAAACAATAGCACTTCCTTGACCAGTTGATGTGATGGCAGACACGGCCAAGGAAGAGGTTGTACACCGCCGTTCCCATGCTTTTGACCCAAGCCGACCAGCGAGCTCACGGCTGCAGCACTCACTGCCACGTGTGCGACGGCCTGCTGAACGGCGATTCGGTAAGAGATCACTGTCACATCGCCGGGGAGTACAGAGGCGCTGCTCACAGCGCGTGCAACCTCAAGCTCAGAATCAACCCCAAAACAATCAACATCCACGTGGTCTTCGACAACTTGAGAGGGTACAACTCTCACTTGATCATGCAGGCCATCGCGAGGGTCGACGGCAACCTGACGTGCATCCCCAGCAACATGGAGAGATACATCTCCTCCCTGAACGGCCTGAGGTTCATAGACTAAGTTCAGTTCCTACTGTCGTGTCTTGATAGTTGGTCAACGATACCTTCCCCATCACCGATCGCTACACCGACGCCGAGACTCAACCCCTGCTGATGAGGAAGGGTGTTTACCCCTACGAGTACATGAACAGCTGGGCCAAGTTTGCCGAGACCCGACTACCCCCATCAGTGAATTTTACAGCAACTTGACCGACACGGCCATCACCCAGGGCGATTACGACCACGCCCAGAATGTGTGGGAGAAACTGGGCTGCAGGAACCTGGGTGATTACCACGACCTGTACTTGAGAACGGACGTACTCCTGCTGGCTGACGTGTTCGAGACGTTCAGAAAGATGTGTTTCAAGCAGTATCACCTTTACCCCAGGTTGAGCCCCGGTCTCTCTTGGTATGCCTTGCTGAAAAAGACCAGAGTTAAGCTGGAACTCCTCACTGATTGCAACATGCACATGTTCATCAAGAAAAGATTGCGAGGTGGGATCTCCATGGCTGCCAAACGGTATGCGAGAGCCAACAATAAGTACGTGAAGGGCTACGAGTCTAGCAAACCCACCAATCATCTCCTCTATCTCGACGCCAACAACCTCCAGGTTGGGCCATGAGCCAGTATCTACCCACCAGGGGGTTCGAGTGGGTGCCTGAGATAGACGTCATGAGCATACCCCCCGGATTCGGGGCCAGGTTACATACTCGAAGTTGACTTGGAGTACCCAGCAGCATTACACAAGTCCCACAAAGGCTACCCCCTGGCCATAGAACGTTTGATGGTTAACCCGGACTGGATGTCTGACTACCAACAGAGGGCGGGGGGTAATAAGCTAGCCAACGTCGAAAAACTCGTACCCAACTAGATGAACAAGACCAAGTACATCGTTCACTATCATAACCTGCAGCTGTACCTGTTGCTGGGTATGAGGCTGACTAAAACCCATAGGGTGCTCAACCCGAAGTGCTGTACAAGGACACGGACTCCCTGCTGATGGAGATTCGAACCGAAGACGTGTACGAGGACATGAAGAAGCACATACACCTGTACGACACCAGCGACTACCCCAAGGGCCATGCCATGCACAGCACGGTTAACAAAAAGGTCCTCGGTAAGCTGAAGGACGAGTGTGCTGGCACGCCGATCGCCGAGTACATAGGCTTGAGGCCCAAGATGTTCTCCATCCTGAAAGCCGACAATAGCTAGATCCGGAAAGCGAAGGGTGTCAAGAAGTACGTGGTGAAACAACACATCATACACGCCAGGTTCAAGGAGGCCCTGTTCAGGGCCCGCACCTTCAAGCATCAGATGAACACGGACTGACGATAAACAAGACGTCCCTGTCGCCGATGGACACGAAGCGTTGGATAGCCGCCGATGGAATCAACACATACGCGTACGGGCATGAGAAAATTGAACCAAAGACATAGCCGTATGTATACGATGTCACGGAACCAGAGAAAGTTTGAGGCTATTTACTACAGCTCGCTAGGGTACTGGAAAGGAGCGAGCGCCATACATAAGCTTGCCAAAATGGCAAGAGTATCCCCGGACGACACCAAAGCGTGGCTGGAAAAACAAGCCCTACCTACCGGCACCACTCTACGTACCTAGAAGAAAGTTCGGCATTGCCGTACCCAATAGCATCCACCAGACCGACCAAGTTCCTACCCCACGACAAGAGGTACAAGTATGCCCTAACCGTCGTGGATGTGGCCAGCCACTACAAAGAAGCCAAACCCTTAATCGCGAAAGACTCGGCCCAGGTAGCACGCGGATTCGAACGTATATACAAGCGCAGCCTGCTGACATGGCCCACAGAGCTGCAAGTCGATCCCGGACGGGAGTTCATGGGTAGCATGTCACAACTGCTAACTAAGCACAGCGTCCAGGTCAGGCGTGGCGCAGCCGGAGCTCATCCCAGTCAAGCCATAGTCGAGAGATTCAATAGGACTTTGGCCGAGCGCTTATACGGGCATTAGAGAGATGGGCAACCCGGGGAGACGATCGACGGAATGGGTAGCGCGGCTACCTCAAGTGGTGTCGGCTATCAACCACGAAACCACTCGGCTCACCAACAAGAAACCGGCCGACGCTATCAAACTGAAATCAGTGACGGCCAAACCGGCTGCACCATCGCGTGGGAAGGAGAAACAGATACCGGACCGGGTTCCCGTGAGATACCTCTATCAACCGGGAGAACACAAAGCAGACACTCAGAAACGAGCCACCGATCCGACACGGTCAATCAAAACTTAAAGTGGACATCAAAGCCGACGAACCGAACTTGTACTACTTGAAAGATGGGCCACCGAGAGGTTTCGTCAGAGAGGAATTATTGATCATACCCCACGGCACAATGTTACCCCCCAAAGGCGATTCAAATATTGAACACTTACCTCGTCGAGTGATCCCAATAGTGTCACGTAACAAGGAAGTGTTGGTTCGCGGTCATAGTGACCAGGAAGTTAACTGGTATACACACTAGCGGAGAGAGATAAGGGCCTGACAAAAGCTATATTTCATAAATAAAGCTTTACAGAGTCTTTTCTTGGAATTGATCTCGTATCGCTATTGTATATACTACTGGGGCGGTGGGGTAGCCTAGTGGTTAAAGCATTGGCTCGTCACGCCGGAGATCCGGGTTCGAATCCCCACATGGGTACAATGTGTGAAGCCCATTTCTGGTGTCCCCCGCCGTGATGTTGCTGGAATATTGCTAAAAGTGGCGTAAAACCATACTCAGTCAGTCAGTCAGTATATACTACTCATGGGGTTTGTGAGTTTCAAAGTAGTCACACCTTCTGCAGGAATGATAGTCTTGTTGTACATGTATAACTTGATATTTGAGTCTTCAAGCTGGATATTCGCAGGTAGGTCAGACTTTGAGATAACATTGCAGGTTGCGTGAGACATTTTACCACAGTTGTGAGATTCCTTGCCAAGGGCTGGACAAGAATCCCTGTCACGTGCATGCCTAGTACCACAGTACTGACAGTCGAATCTCAGAGTTTCAGGTTTAGGTTTCCTCAACTTCTATTTTGTGGAACGTCCTTGAGCAAAGTGAATTTCTTCATTTCCAAACATGGCACGAAGTTGACTCAGATGCTCTAATAACATCAATACACTTTTTTAGAGACAGAGATGATTCCTGTAACAGTTTTCTTCTTACAGTATTGTCTCTGATGCCGCATACGATCCGGTCACGGATAAGTACATCATGTCGATCTCGAAATTCACATGACTGAGCAAGAGCTCGAAGCTGAGTAGCATACGTGTCGATGTTCTCGTGCTCTTGATGAGTGCGGTTGTTGAACATGTAACGTTCATAAACTACATTTGTCTCTCCAAGACATTGTCGTTCCATCAAATTGAGAATGCAGTCAATGTTATGTTTTGATTCTGCATCTGGAAATGGTAGACCATTGTAGATCTCAAGTGCATCAGAACCCACACATGTAATAAAGGTATCTATACTTGTGGTCCTGTTCTAGTGTTCTCGCTACAATTTCAAATGAGTCCCATAATTGTCTCCATCTTTTCCAGTTACTACAGAGGTTTCCTTGAATTTCTAACTTAGGAGGTAATGGCACATTACTCTGGAAGACTGGCAAGCTTTGTGTATTTTGAGAGTTAGTTGGAGTAGCACCACCCGATGTTGAAGCATGTTTTTTAGTTTCTGACATTTTGGAGAATTTACTTCAGAGCACAACTTTAGATTTTGAGTTCATTTCCAAAATGCAGTCATTTAGAGTTTTGTGCAGTCTTTTGGAAGTTTTACGGTATTTGCTGTGGATTGAGACTTTGCAGACGATACGTGTGTCAGACAATCAAGGCGTTGCATACACATAGAACATCAAGCACAAACGTTTAGAGAGTTACTACAACACATATACCAGTTACAGAGTTCGAGAATGTCTGTTTGTGATGATTCCCGTTGAGAATTAGTTCAGACGTAATGGCAGGCGAGTATGAAAACCACGTGAGTGTCACTTCGAGACGTTGAGCGACTATTCTTCCTCGTCATGCCGAAGACCGGAAGTCGATTCCCCACATGGATACAATGTATGAAGCCCATTTCTGGTGTCCCCCGCCGTGATATTGCTGAAATATTGCTAAAAGTGGCGTAAAACTAAACTCACTCACTCAAGCGCTGTGTTTTCATCGGTTCCCTGCGTAGAGCAAATCCGAGGAGAACACGTAGAGTTATCAGTCAGAAGGGATTGGTTACCAAGTACAATTTGATATGGTAAGTTACTCCATCTGCTTGTTTGGTATCACTACGGGAACGCTATTGATCGTATATCGGTGACGTCAGCAATGAGTTTTGCAATACGTTTGGCAAGTCACTGTATTTTCCCTTCAGAACAACTATAGCCAATAGCGTATATGAATCAAGGAGATCGTGCTTGGTAAATTATTCCACGTGACTAATTCCCCGAGAAGAAAGTACAACAAGGAAACATTTCAAACATGAGTGTTGATAACTTGGGTTTTCCCCGCCTCTAATTGCTACGTTTCGTATCTGTTTACAGGAGATAGTCCATTTCATTTACTCGTCCTCGGGGTGCGACTCACTTCCATGCTATATCATCTGTATTATCAGGATTCACATCAAGTAAGTAGTTTCAGATGTACATAGATATAGGTAAGGCCCTCTATTCAACGGACAGCAGATCCGCGATTCTTGATGTAAAGTAAATGATCTATGGAGTATACTTATCCATCACCATCATGCCCAGCAAAGACACTGCCCCACGACCGAGAATATAATATCATAATTCAATATTAGTACCTGCAAAATAGTCAATGTAAAATAGGACTCTGTATACAGCAGTATCATTTGTAATGACTGTACATAACGACAGGTTTAATAATAGATCATACCCGTGTTGGAGTTACACACAGGCTTTATTCCAATGGTGTATCGAAGAAAAGACTTCAACGTCTCGCTTCAAATGTCCGTGCCTTTATCTCAACCATCAAACATATCCTTTATCAGTATATGGTTACGAAAATCTGAAAGATAGAAAACGACATTCAGAGGTGCCCCGTTTCGAGATAATATATTCACCGTATTGATATGGGTGAGAAGAATAACATATTCCAGGTAAATGTAATGAGTCAACTGAAATTCCCCGAGAAAAGCAGTTCGTGCAAGTCAGCAATTCAAATACAGGTACATGTCACCTGGGGTTTCCCGCTCATGTTATTATTATTTCTGTTTCTATTCACAGGAAAGCCTCGCAGTCATTCACGGTGACTGCCTGGCCGTGTGAAGAACGTCTCTGCTGTATCATCTGTACAATCAGGTTTCAGATTAAGTAAGTAGTCTCAGACTTTTGTACTGAATGTAAAGTAAAGGATCTGTACATTCATCCATCAACATCATGTCGAACAAAGACATTGCTCCACGACCGAGAATATATCGTGCGATATAACTACGCGGCAAAATGAAGTAGTCATTGTAAAATAGGACACTGCACACAGCAGAAGACATGTGTACATGGCGGTACATTGAAACAATGTAGCTACAACAGGTTTTAATAATAGATCATGCATGTGTTGGAGTCACACACAGGTTTTTGCATTACTCCAGTAGTGTATTGAATGCGGAAACAAAGAAAAGGCTTTTGTACACTGCGAAGTATGTGGGTAATCGATCCTTGCAATCGGTGTGACAGCTCACGACATAACCACCAGGCTACATCACTTCAGAGAGAAAAGAAACAAATATCGTAAGATCAGGACATGCGCGAACCAATATTAGCCATGTTTGGAAAACGTCTCTAGCCAACAGGCTCTATTTTATCTGTATTTGAGCCATAAAATTACAGCAAACTGACATTCGGTACACAGATATTTTTCTATTTTTACGTTGACACTGGATTCAAACATTTGTTTTGTATTTATTTTCAAATCTTTTGTAGTATCCATAACTTCCGTTTATAAAACATTTAACTTAAATATATAGCTTAATTCCACAATGTCCGCCATAACTTTTATATTGTGTTATTTTCACGTTAGGATATCATTTACGAGAGGCTGCTTAAATGACAGGGTAACCTCAAAACGAGAGCCGCATCACATGAACTGACTATGGAAAAAATATATCTCTTAAAGTAGATTTAGTGTCACGTATATATCCGTGCGATGTTTGTCATGGGTTGACTATTTCAAAGATGTTTTAAATATTCAAGATATTCATATTGATGAAGATTTTTTTATCCTTTACAAAAGATTATATTGTAAATCATGATGTGCAAAAGTCAATCTGTGAAATCTGTAATGATGATGATATCAACAATGTTGTGAACAGGGACATATGTATTGAAGAGGTGGAATTTGCTCTTGGTAGTTTACGGCCTAACAAAAGTCCTGGTCCAGATGGTGATTCCTCCTGAGTGAGTGAGTTTAGTTTTACGCTGCATTCAGCAATATTCCAGCTATGTCGGCGGGTATTCCGCCTGAGATGTTTAAGGGTAATAAAATTGTTTTTCACACATATTTTTGTACTTTGTTTAATGGCGTTTTCTGGTCAGGTAAACTTCCAGATCAGTGGTCACTTAGTTTTATATTTCCATTGCATAAAAAAGGAAGCATTCACCAAGTACATAATTATCGTGGTATCTCTCTTATGGATATTTGTGGCAATGTTTTTTACTTCCATTATGAACAGGCGTTTAAAAGATCTGTATCCTGAGTGTCAAGGTGGCTTCCGTAAAGGCTATTCTACGGTAGATGACATTTTTACTCTTCAAAGTGTTATACAAAAATATTTGTCAAAAACAGGAGGTAGATTTGATTGTTTATTTGCTGATTTCCATAAGGCGTTCGATTCAGGTAATAGAGATTTATTTGGTTTGTTCTGTTATCTAATATATTTTTTTTAATAGTATCCATATGCATAGTTCTATATTCAATATCATATCTTTAGAGATATGTATTCAAAGACAAAGGCTAGTGTTATATGTTAAATAATTTAGACGTTTCAGAATATTTTGATTCTTTGCGTGGGGTTAGACAAGGCTGTATTTTAAGTCCTCTTTTATTTGCATTGTTTGTTAATCATTTGTATACGGAAATAATTACTTCTGGTGACAGGGGCGTATTTATTGATCCAGAGTTTATGGAATTGTATTAGTCTTCAGAGGCAGATCAATGTATTATTAGAGTTTTGTAAAAAATGGGGTTTGTCTGTAAATGTTGAGAAAACAGAGCTATTAAGTCTTAAGAAAGGGAGGTAAATTAAGGCGGTATGAGTCATGGTACTTTGGTGATCATAAGTTAAACGTTTCTACATATTTCAATCATTTGGGTTTCTTGTTTTCAAATAGACTTTCGTGGTCTAAATCGGTTCAAAATCTGGTAAGTAAAGCGAATAACGCCTTGTCCTCATGATCAGTTGAGGTTGGATGGGAGACTTAAAAATGTTCCTACTATTTTTTCAAAATGTTTGACGTTCAGATAAAGCCGATAATTTTGTACGCTTCGGAAATATGTTTTTTTTTCAGAAATGGCATGTTATTGAACAGTTTCATTTTAGGTTTTGTAAGTATGTGTTGGATGTAAGTTATAAATGCTCTAACGCTGCTGTTTTGGCGGAATGTGGTAGAAATTATATTTATGTTGATAGTTTATAACGTGTAATGAAGTACTGCTTCAAACTTTTACACTTACTGAAGGATAGAATCCAAAGCAGTGCTATATTATGTGAAACAGTTTAGACAAAGTTAGTACTAGGAAAACGGGGGTATATTTTGTCCGAAATACTTTGTTTAGTTATGGTTTTGGATTTGTGTGGGAAGCTCAAGGGGTTGGCAACGAGGAACAGTTTTTGAAAGATTTTCATGTAAGAGTTGGTGATTGTCAAAAGCAATAATTCATTGATATTGTCAGAAATGCACAAATGTTCATTGCTTGGTGTTTATTCCTCTATCAAAAATGTATTTTGCATTGAACCATATTTAACTTTATTGAAATCTAAAGATGCGAGGCGTACAATAACAATGTTACGAACTGGTGCACTTTCAATATTTGGTAGATTTGAGGCACCAAAGACTTTGTAATATTCGTAATGATAACTTTGAAGAAAATGAATTTCATTTTATATTTGAATGTAAAGTTTATCATGATTTGCGCTGTAAGTATTTTAAGCATTACCAAATTACATAGACCAGCAATACTTTTTTCAACACATTATCATGTACAAATTTTTCAACAGGAACAGATTGTTCTAATTACATTCAGGAAGCATTGTCACTGTGTTCTTTACACATATGAATCTGTCTGTCAATTGCCACTATCTTATGATAACACTTGTTTGTTTTCTATTGTAAGTGGGCCTAAGACCCTTTTACGAAAAAAACTTGATTGATTGATTGAATGCGATGTGATGAAGTTTGATAATCATTGTTTATTCATAAGTCTATAGTCCATAGTCCATGGATCTATAGTATATGATCTGGATGTCTGGATGAATTGTTACATTTCTAAAAATGCATGGAATATATTCATAAATGTATGTTTCATAATAACTTTGTAACAATAACCTGTATGTTACTGTACGACAATTCGTACATTTCGTTAACATTCATTGACAGAAATATTCATTTATGTATGTTTGTCTATTATTATTATTAATTGGACATTTTGGGCAGGATTTAAAATTCGTCTTCATTAATATAACACTTCATTAATAATAACAACCAGAATATCACAGTTAGAGATTGAACACTATCATTGTAACTTAAAATTATATACTATTTAGGACATTACAACAGAAACACGGGCTATAGAGCACCAGCAACTGAAGGTTGATCGCCATACTAGGGACCACTGGAACTTACAGTACTTTTGCTACCTGCATGGACCTTAGCTGGATTTACACCATCCCTTCAGCCACTGGCGATTGTACTAAACTTTAGCCAATTTTTATAACAAATATTCTACGATTGAAAAGTTGGTAGATCGACTTTGACTTTGAAAGTTTTGAGACCTACGTACCATTCATAATGTGGAAAGAATGATCACAATGCATACATGTGTTGCGACCAGTACTGGGCTAAACATCATGAGGAATTATACGTGTTGGTAACCTAAAACAAAATATTGAAAAGCCAAGATATTTGTGAAAGCATGTCTTCTCAACTGGCCTTGGTAAGACATTGCTAAACTGTTGCACTTTTCAGCCATGCATTGGATATACAGCTTGATAACAAAGGCTGGTCATTTTGATAGAGGTGTAGAGTAGGGTTTCAGAATTCAGTCTGTGTCAGGCCGTGGGCCGAAATGTGTAGGGCCTCTAGAAATAGGAGAGTGCTTCAACATACTTTGTGAATACAAGAACTAGATATAAATGATTCCCAGGATGCGCTTGTTAAGAAGCAAAACATTTCTTGCAGAAATAGTTGCACATTAATGTTTCACAGCTCCTGAAAGACCAGCATGTAATAATAAAGCTGTCGTACTATATCAATTATGCTCTTATTACACGTAACAATCTGATAAAAAGTGTTGTATGTCCATCGTATTTCCCTACTTGTACATAATTTACTGCCTGTATAATGATTTGCTGTCTGGGTCACTAATTACTACTTATTGCACCATATGTATAATGTATATGTATAACTCCAATGTATATGGGCCGGAGGCCTTTTGTACAATAAACATCTTTGACTTTGACTTTAAAAGAAGGGTAGCCTACCCCTGACCGGATTCTCATTACACGGCCTTGACCTTGGCCTGTTGGTAACAGCCTTTTATGGTACTTGTGCAAAAGTAATGTTGTAGAAACATTAGAAATGTTTTCATAATTTCATAATCAGTCAATATTTGTTAAAATTCAAATTTCGTGAATTAAAAATTTCACCAATTAAACTTTCGGCAGGGTGTTGATCATTACACACCAATCATTAAAGTGAAATAAATCCAAAAGAGTATTGGCCCATAAACATATTAATATCTGTGATTACACAATGCAATTTAAAAAAAGTGGTCAAATGTAACATGTTATATTTGGGATTACACTTTCTCAGTAAAGTACAGATCCTAGTAATTTTGTTGGGTTGAGTCCCATGCGGGATTCGAACCCACGCCCTCGGAGCCAGGCACCTAATCACTAGCAAATGAAGTCAGCCGCCCAATCTGTGGAGGTCGCAGGTTGGGCGGCTGACTTAGCGTGCTGGCGGTTAGGTGCCTGACTCAAAGGGTGTGGGTTCAAATCCCGGATGGGACTCAACACAACAATATTAGAATCTGTACTTTACTGAGAAAGTGTAATCCTAAATATAACACATGTTATATTTATCTCTGACATAAACAATACCATACATTACATCCATCTATGCAACTGATCTAATTAATTAAATATAATTGATATACATGATACAAATAAAATCCATGTATATATGACATGAAACTATCAAATTTGAATGGCAACAGGCCCAAATTTCTGTCAGTTTCAGCTTTCTGGAAACAGATTTGATCAGACATAAGATATGAAACAGTATTTACACTTTTGAAGCATCTACAGAATGAGTCATTAATACACATTATGTTGATGATTTGAATGTCAGAGTTTATTTCCAGTAAAAAGCCATAGGCCCAAAATACATTTATAAACTACAGTGTCTTCATAGGCACAATGATCTTTCAAGAGAGTTTATAATAATCCTTTTAACATTAAATAGATACAAAGCAACATAATTTACAAGTTATATTTAAGTTAATATTCTCTAAAAGATCAACTAAAAATATACAGTGTAAGGTTTTTAACAATTTTTGTAATATACCTCTCTCTCAGTTGTGAATAGGATTCACAAATCAGCAATACATGGAATTCATCTTCGATGTAGGTTAGACCTTTAGATTACATGATGTACAGAATTTGATTATAGTCAGTTTTGATATAACGCCCTGTTTCTACAGCTATCTTAAAATTACTGCACCTAAATAGTGCTAAAGCAGCTCTTAAACGGGTAGAAAGCTTTAGCGGTAAATAACATTTAATACTGACTTAAAAAAACCCAGATAATAGTTACATTAGGAGGAATTACTCAAGGAAGTGTACAAGACTGTTTTAAATTATCTGATAATCTTTGTTTATATAAGCTTATAAACATGTTTACATCACCAGCATCTTGGATCAACCAAACATATCCAAAACCAAAATCTAAAAGAATACTTTTAGCTTTTTATGCCCATGTTGTTCTGCCACTATCATCTAATGGCTTGAGCATAAGGTAACTTTGAAAGGGTAATCTGTCATGGGGAAGTTGTATTACTCTACACCAATATATGATTACATGGGTCATATAATTAAGCTGCAAGGGCAATCTGTCACATTCACCAGGGCCATAGAATTACAATATAACCTATTTATTTTTAGATACTTATTTTTACAAAAACAAGCTGTAGAGATCCAATACTTTTACAATAAGAAGTTTCCCATATTCCTGAGCCATAGCTTAAAACTGGTGTGATCAGTGAATAAATTTACCTGATGAAGGAGTTATTCACAATAAAGAAATTGTCATCGATAAATCTTGCTTTTCTTATGCATTCCACTTCTAAATGCTCTTCAAAGTTTAGTGAATACATTTATTTGAATACATCTGTACAATTAATGTTTCCAAATTTCTTTTGAAGATGATTAACTGATAAAATTGCCTTTCTGGCTGGAGATGCTAAAGATAGTTGTGCCCCGGGACAAATACATTTATAAAAAGATACAGTTTCCAATTGTTCCCCATTAAAATACCACTTTTCATAAAATATAGGCCCTCCTTTTCTAAAAACAACAACTTAAGTTTCCTTATGGATTTACTTTCATTCCTATTTCATTACAAAATAATTCAAGGGCATTCATCAAATTTTCTGCAGTTGAATATGCATGTCTGAAAGAGCCGAAACATCATTAGCAAACATAAGGTCCCTGACGGGGACCCACATTACAAGAAAATTGTTTAGAAAGTCCTTCAAGGGTTCTAACACAGGCATAAAGTGAATGATACATACAAGTAATAATATTTTAAAACTTCCCATTTAACCCAACCTTACGGTGATGGTGAGTGTAGTTTTACGCCGCTTTTAGCAATATTCCGGCAATATCACGGCGGGGAACACCAGAAATGGGCTTCACGTATTGTACCCATGTGGGGATTCGAACCCAGGTCTTTGTCGTGACGAGCCAAAGCTTTAACTTCTTGGTTACCCCACCGTCCCCCAACCTTACGGACAAGATGTAAAGGTTCATCATGTTTAAGTGTCTTGAAAGCTTTTGAAAAATCAATAAAATCTACCCTGTTTCTTACATGAATATTTCTGTACCATAGCCTGAAGTGTGAAAACGTGGTCCATTGTAAAATAGTTTTCCCTGAAACCAGCCTGATATTCACACATGATATTATTTAAAATAAATTAAATCGCACCAAATTTTAATGTTTTATTTAGAATTGATGTAAATAATTTACAAAGAGAGTAAATCAAAGATATACCACAGTAATTGTCGGTGGACGTTCTTGTCGCCAGATTGTAACAAAGGGCAAGAATGCCCTTACCCCAAATGGGATGGAAATAGCCAAAGTCATAATTTTTATTTAAAAAATCAGTGAGAGTAGGGACAATGAAACGTCTCGACTCCTTTAGAAATCCATGTGCAATTCCATATGGACCCGGGGCTTTAATATTTAGCAAAGAGAGAATAGCTGTAGATATTTCTTGTTTGGAAAAGATTTATTTAAAAAAGAATGTGTTGCTTGTAGGTTGTAAAGGTGGAGGTAAATGTTCTTGTGTATTTTGAGGAGTATTAATGCGTAAAGGATTTGAGAAGTGATCTATCTATTGTTGACATGATTGTGATATTGGTTGAAAGTGTTTTCTGAAATAATTTAGAGTTAGTTCTTGCTGCTACTAATTTATCTTTCTGTTTGTTTTAGAACAGTACTCATTTTTGTTTGAATGTACATTTGAAGAGTGTTTGTAACTGTCTGAAGATATTAAAATCTGCATTGTGATCTCTATGAGCTCTGAGCGCTGCATAATTGTCATGTTTTATGTTTTCTAATTCCTGATCCCATCAAGGTGGTTGTGTTCTTATTTGTTGAAGCAAATGTAGCATCATATGGTTTTTGTGTGTGATCAGCTGCTTTCTGAAAAAAGTGTTACCAAGTGTGAAAGTGTGACCTAAAGTTTGTAATGAATGCACTGTGTTCATCCTAGAACCACATGTATTTTGTCCATTTGTCCTTTTTACCCTCCTGTGTATTACTGTTAGAGGTAAATGTGTTTGAATGAGCAGTGTGGGGAGCTAGAATGTGAATGACATGAGTTATCTAGTGTGCCTACAATAAACTGTGTGATGAAAGGAAATAATGAAGAAGAACCTGTAGTCACAGCAACCAAAGCAAAGCATATGATTGGCAACATAAATCATTATCTAATCTACCATTTAAGGCATGAATGCCAAAAGTGCAACATAATACAACAAGTGTTTAAAAGGAGAATCTACCTCACCTTTATGCAAACAACCCTTGTCTTTTTGTTTCAAAGCTCTCTCAATGCTATTCTTATCGGTGAATGTTTGGTAACACTTCAGATGGAACTTAGCTGTGCCTTTAGAAGCTGTACAAACTTTCTCAACTACAGATGTTTCAATGCCATCTAGTTCTTTCCATTTTGCAACACATTCACTCACTTTTGGCCTTGTTATATCCGTAAATGGACCTAAATCACAGATTTTATTGTTAGTAATGGAACATAAACATTCCCAAGCCATGGCCGCGGCCATGTTGTAGTACCGCACAAAATAGCTGCTTCCTGTATCCTGATTGGTCAAAAATGCCTTGAAACCATGGTGATTCACTGCTTTAGAATTTTCCATTCTAAGGCTTCTAAATAATTAATGTGCACGTGATTTAACAAGAAAAGTTTTTAATAGGCTTTATAAATAACGAACTTGATTATAAAACCCTAACTTTGTATTCACCAGATATGTTGAAGCACTTTGACACAATTTTGGGGTTCCGCCCACGGCCTAACATCAGTATTACTGTACATGCTATGAATACAGAACATGTCACCATCACGGTTTTAGGTTTCACCGTCATACAGATGAAATTATATGAATTGCAATTGCGATTTTATCACAGTTACAGTTTTCAATGTTAGACTAATAGTATGCATTTCATTGTTTACGGATATATGTGGTGTAGGATTACAGGGACAGTGTTTGCGACGGGTCTAACGAGCAAGACTTGTCAATAGTCAGATTAATTTGTGATGGTATCTGATTTTTTCACAAAGGTTAATGTCTGTGGTTTTTACGTTCTGCAGGTTGAAGGAGATCAGAGTCATCCAGAGTGTCTGAAGATTAAAACATAATGGCAAGCAAAAAGAGGAAAATGACAGATGCAGACTCACAGTCAACAGGTATCGTCTACAAACATGTAGAACTTCTAAACTGAGTATAAACTGGACGTCTGTTTTGATCTTATTACAAAGAGAATAAGTAACATGTTTACTGAAAGGCTTGTTGGTGTTATATCAAGAAATACATTAAGTTTTTTAACGACGTTTATAACTGATTTTGCTAGATGTTATTTAAACAGACTCGTCATCAAAAAGCCGTATATATGATATGTTACAGTCAACTGAACTAGCTGCATTTGTGTAAAGTTTCTAATATCGCTTTTAAATGGATATTGCTTAACATCACAGCCACTAATGACTTATGTCCGGTACAGGTGAAAACAGTCTCCAATTTATAGGGTCAGATCCATGCCAATGTGTGTGTGTGTGTGTGTGAGAGAGAGAGAGAGAGAGAGAGAGAGAGAGAGAGAGAGAGAGAGAGAGAGAGAGAGAGAGAGAGAGAGAGAGAGAGAGAGAGAGAGAGAGAGAGAGAGTGGGTGGAGGAGAGGGAGATATATGATATTTGTACACATATTTGCTGACCTCTATCTCTGTTCAGATAGGAGTATAAATTGTATTACATTACAAATGCTGACAACGTCGGGTGTTGTATTTCGGGAGGAAGGATTCATCATTCAGGAGTTCTTATTCCACACTTTAAGATGTTTGAGACGCTAGCATATATAACATACAAAACCATTTCCATAATCAACTCAACAGCAACAAAGTCAGGAGAAACCTTGAGCTATGTCCCTGGTATACCTCCGACTACCTCATGAAATATATGTGTTTATTTATCAGTATCAAACACTGATGATACAAGGTGTTCTCGAAAATGTGTGCGTATCCTGCTCCGCTGATGGCACTCACCACAATTAAATTTCAACAGACCAATCCTGTTCAGAATCTAGTATTTTATTGCCTTATAAGTTTGAAACATATTCGGGATCTCTTCTTTGAGTGGCTGTTTAGATGTATGGAATAAAAACAATGGCAAATAGTATTTATGGATGACAACTTCTTTTCTTTTGTGAGTGCGATGCTTTAATTCTTGTACCGCTGTCAGGCAGGTACAGCGGTACAAGAATCTGTATCGAAACGTTGCACTCACAAAGGAAAAGAAGTTGTTATCCATAAAAGTTGTTATCCATAGTCCTTTTTTGACAAGTGACCTACTAAATTTGATGAGTGTGGTTAATGCGTTTTAATCCCTCTCACGTGACCTCATACGTGGGTTGATAGGTGACCTAATGGAAAAACCCCATCATTATCATGTCATGCCCCTTATGCGTGTCACGAACTGATAAGAATGGTTTTTTTCCATTAGGCCACCTAGCAACCCACGTATGAGGTCACGTGAGAGGGATTAAAACTCATTAAACACACTCATCAAATTAAGTAGGACACCTGTCAAAACAGACTATCACCCCCACCCCACCCCACCCCACCTCTACAACATTCAAGTATTCCGAATCTCCTTATTTCATCGGTTAATTAGTTTGAAGCATATGCGGCATCTCCATTTTGTATCACCTAATCAGTTTGAAGTATATCCAAGATCTCCCTATTTCTTCGCCTAATCAGTTTGAAGTATATTTGGGATCTCTCTGTTACACTGGTGAATTCTTTTAGGTATATTGTGAATGCTATTGCCTCATGTGTTTGCATGTGTTTGTATGTGACACAGGTTTGTATGTGACACAGGTGGTCAGCGGGATGGGGCAGAAATCCACAAGATCATGTCTGCAGTCTGCAATAATGGTTTGTATTGCTTAGTGACATAATTACATGTTCTAAGTTCATTAACAATATAAGTCCATGATTTAGAACACATTTCTGTAATTATTGTTTGTCATGTACATTTTTTTTCATTAATTTCTCTCCCATCAATGCGATTGTTACTGGTGTTACTATAGATATTAAAAATACTCCTAGTGCTTCTCCCCAATTCAGCTTCGTCTGGTCCAAAGATTGTAAAGATTGGCCAAGCAGGTGGGATAAATGATGGCAGTACCGTCATAGCTGCATTGGGAGGGCAAACTACTTTAGGTGAAGGTAAGTGCACGTACAATACACTCGCGTGTATGCGTCGAGGGGTACAACAGTATATATACTAAACATCATTGAAATCGCACCACCTGTAAATATGGTAATAGGATTTTTTTGAAAGTGAAAATGAACGTTGGAAATATTGTTAATAACACAAAAGACATAAATAATGCTGAACAGTAAAGAAAGGATTGCCTGAACACATCATGGAACACATCATATGACAACAACAAAATTCATGCACAACACACACGAAAAGCACAAATTGCATGCGTAAAACATGCTGATTAGGGGTATAAATGACCGTCGGCAAAAAAACGTTCTCATTTTAGTTGTACCTCCGCAAGTAAAGTTTATTTTGCAATGCCAAGATTGTCACCAGAGGAACGAGAACGGGCGTTGGACATGTTGCAGGTTGACACATCAAGCAGGATTATTGCCAGACGATTTGTTTGCCATCATTCCACCATCATAAGACTTGCCAACATGTACCAACAAACAGGAACCAACAGGTACCAACAAACAGGAGCCACCAGGGACCGCCAACGTCCTGGCCAAGCACGTGTTACCACCCCTCGCCAAGATCGGGACATTGCTCGGCGCCATATTCGGGATCGTACGTTGCCGGCTGCCAGAACCGCCAACGCTGTCGAAGGCCGACGTGGTTTGATCAGTGGTTCCACCGTCCGACGCCGTCTCCGTGCAGCAGGATTACGGTGTCGACGCCCTTATGTGGGACCCATCCTGACTGATAGACATCGCCGTGAATGCCGACGATGGGCTGAACAGCATCGTTTGTGGTTGTTACGACGTTGGCATGGTGTTGTGTTCTCCGACGAGTCACATTTTCACTTGCGAAATGCTGACGGGCCTCGACGGGGATAACGTTACCGTCAGGACTGTGTTGTGCAAACAGATCGGTGGGGTGAAGGAAGCATTATGGTGTGTGTGTGTGTGTGTGTGTGGGGGGGGGGGGGGATCAGTTATCATCACAAAACCGCTCTGGTAGTTTGTCGTGGCAGAGTGAATGCCCTTTACTACCGTGACACCATTCTTCAGAACATCGTCGTTCCCTTCTTTAACAAACATCAATAGCTGCACACATTCCAGCAGGTCAATGCTCGAGCGCACACTGCACGTGTTGCAACACAGTTTCTGGCAAACAACAACATTCCTCTACTTCCATGGCCTGCATTATCACCAGATTTGTCTCCCATTGAACACTTGTGGGATTACATCGGCCCACGCCTCTCACGTCCCCCACAGATCAACAATCTTAGGGAACTTGAGAATGCCTTCCAACAAGAGTGGAATGCATTGCCTCAAAACATTATTCAGAGACTTATCAGTTCAATGAGGAGACGTTGCAGACCTTGTGTTGCTGCTAACGGTGGTTATATACGTTACTGACTTTCAAATTTGACTCCATCTTTCTTTCATGGTCAGCTGAATTAAAACTTCACTGTTTTGTTGGATTGGTTCTTGTTTCTTTTCTTTACCAATCATTGGACTACAAATGTATGTAAAAATTACACCGATTGCTCATTTATGCTCTTGGAAATCCAAACTAATACAGGTGGTGCGTTTTCAATGATGTTCAGTATATTCACATTAATAGATAGTATTCTACAATATCGATGGCTGACGTACCTTTTCACACTCTCATACGATATCACAAAAATGGGTTGATTATGACATGTTTTCCCACTTATACCCGTCGTGATGTAAATTGATCCTTTATAACAATGAATAGGTAACCCATCGTGTGACAGACATATTTTATTTGCGTCTCACCGCTCTTCATCTTGAAAAGAATAATTATATATATAGACATAAGCCTTGGTGCAGGAAGGACAGCGAGACTCACATTTGGTTATGACAGACGGTAAAACATATACAAACAGGCATTTATGCACATATAAAAGCGTATTTATGGCATCAACGCGTGATCAAAGAGGATTATAAATCTTACTTGAGGTGCGATTTTCGTTCTGTAATAATAGTGTTCACGGATTTAACCATTAGTCATTTGTGACACGTAATGGTATCAGTAATACGATTGTGTCTTATTTCTTGTAGATGCTACATACTTTGAAGCAGCACAGACTGGGGGGATAACCAGAGGAGGTGGAACAACGGCTGCAACAATGCACCACAATATCGGTCAGTTACTGAGCGTAAACAACCAGAAACAACAGATATACAATACACTATGTACGATAGGGCATTGCATTCATTCCAAATAATGGTTGGTCTCTGCTATACCTATCACGCTAAGTAAAACAAGAAACGAGATAAAATATTGTAGACGAAATATCTGTACTAAGCAGCTTATTTGAGCCTTGCCGTATGCCAAACATACATACGGAGCGAATGAGTGAGTATGGTTTTACGCCACTTTAGCGATATTATAGCAATATCGAGGCGGGGGACACCAGAAATGACTTCACACATTGCATCCATGAGGGAAATCGAACCTGGGTCTTCGGGACGCTTTCACCACCATGCTACCCCACCGCCCCTATACATAGAGTAGAGACTGCTTCATTCCCTGTAATGATTCATTTTCAGTGACTTCATCTGCTGCTGCGGCTGCCGCTGCCGCTGAACAAGGTGAACCATCAGGACGGGGTCAAGGTTTGTTCTGTTGCCACAATATAACAAATGCTACAATTTGAATAAACTCAAAAAGAAACGACACACTGACATACATGTAAACGTTAACAACAAATTATATATTTGAACAACCTATTGTTGATTACATTTTGATGTGAGTTTCTCAATTTAGACAGTGTATATCGAATAAGGTGAAGTAACTATCAAGTGGTTCGATGCCTATTGGAGTATGGGGCAATTTAATCTACCAATACGTATAATACTGAGTGAATTAAGGTTTTAAGCAAAACGTGATAAAAATGGTATGATTTACGTTTTGCTATTATCTTAGTGCTATGTGGATTCACAAACATTGATATCAACTACTGAATATATTGTTTTGTTCCATTAGGTTTGGAGCGTAAGGTTGATCAACTCACCTTTGGTAAGTAGATATAAACTCTAGAAAAAAAACCCAACAAAATCCGAAAACATATAAACATAAATACAGCTTTTCGGGTAAAACCACAACACAGTCCTGACCAACGCATAAGATCAGATTATACCGATGATAACAGCAGCATTGACATCATACTTCCTACCGAGGTGACAATGACATAGCTGCAACTGAAAACATCTCCACCGAATGATAAATATCATGGTTGTATTCGCATAAAAACTGTAGTGCTGAGCGGTCATGCACTGCAGACAGTAATCCTGGACACTTGACACAGAATCACGAAATTCGAAATAACTAACGAGGTTATTTTGTTTTGTATGTATATTTGCATTCTGTTTACAGGCAATGGAAAGACAGGAGCCCTGCTTTTATCTGGGGCCGGCACAGCCTCCGACATAAAAGTATATAAGGGAGATGTGGAACTGATGAAGACATTATTGACAAGTGAGAAGATTGGACTGAGGTACATGTTGCTGCTCTCGTGGTTGAATGACGCATTTGTTAAAGTTATTTGCAAGAAACATAAATAGAAAAGCTAAAGTATCAGCCATAGTATGATAATCCAAGACTCATCCAAGTCTATTTTGAAAATATTCAAATCAATCATTATCAATAAGTTCTCAAAAATATTAATATTAAGAGTTAAGAATTATTAGCTTTTCCGGCGGATATTGTACGGGAAATGTCAGTAGTTTTCAGTAAACGTCATGGTCATTAAACGTTGAAATAGACATAGAAAATGCAATAGAAAATGGTGTGATGGACCATCAATTTAATGTGTTTTCTGTCTGAATGTACGTGGAGATACATGAATCATTCTATGTTTGCAGCGAGGACCTAGTGTTCTCAGTATGGCCAAAACCAGGCTCTGTAAAACAAACAACTAAGAAGCAAACAGAAAAGGCTATTGGTGACCTCAAAGAGGAACTTGAAGACTCTGAAGATAACAACTTCATTTTCTACTATTCTGGTCATTTCAGCAAAACACATCAGTTTAAGGTGGACACAAGGGCTGATCCATCTCAGGACTATTATAAAGATGAAGATCTGGCCCGTATGCTGCTGACAATTCCTGCCAAGCATGTTCTGTTGATTCTGGACATGTGCTACAGTGGCAGAGCCAATGTCGGAGCGAAGGATGGAGATGAACTTCCAGAAACAAAGGGTGTTGGAGACGAAGAAGAATTAGATGCAGTTCCTCGGTTGTGGGAATGTATGACCATCAGAAAAGGTCCTCAAGAAAAGGGTGACCCCGTAAAGGTTGTCCAGTGGTCTTCTTCACTTGCCGACGAGAAATCATATAATCTGCAGTCAAGCTTCTTTACTAAAGCCATCGTAGGTGTTGTCACTGCACTGAATACGAATAGCGAGGTTATGAATGAGTTAGACCGTGGGCAAACCCATGCTACTGTCCTACAGGTGCACGGGCAGGTAATCAAACATGTCTATGATGCTCTCGAGAAATACAAAGAAGTGCAGCAACCAATTATCAAGCCCGATAATGCTGATACAGAATACTTCAAAAGCTTCCCTGGTTTTGCTGAAGTCAATTGAACGGATAAAAAATCTGATAAACTTTAGCAAAACAGTTTAGAACTTTTCTCTTTTATTTTCACAGATACTAACTTTAACCATTTACTGCTTAGTATGGCAACTTGTATGTCTTGTATATCTCTATAGTTTTGTTTTTTCACATCTTATCATACAAATGTCACTTGCTTTCACGTTTGATGAATTGTAAATAATACAAACTATCCAACCATGTTCCACTATCTTGAACCAAGGGTCACACATTGATAATCAGCATCGGACTTAATCGATGACCAGTATCCCTTAAGCCAGGGTGCAATACATTTAGCTCTATTTTAGGCTGTGCCTGTAATTTCACATTGGTCCAACATACATTCGTGGCATACATGCAACTGGTCATCCTTCCACAGTTTATCATTAATGTTTCAGACACATTCAAACCGTTGGTGTCTGTGGAACTTGTCATACTATATATGGTTTCTTTCTAAAATATTCACAGGTACTGCTGTTAATAACAGATCACTTCCATTTCTGTTCAACCTTACAACGCTGCTTGAATATGTATTATGACTATGTAAACTGTATATGCCTATCTGTGTCACTGCCAGAAGGATAACAATATGGGTGAACAACTTCTTTATTATTGTACTGGAAGCGGCGTTTCTGTGTAAGTTGAGCGCTTTTGCTCTCACTGGAATAAAGAAGTTGTTCAGCCATATATTGTTATCCTTCCTTACTGCTCCAGTTTCTAAATGGTATCAACCTGTCTAATTTTAAAAACACGTAAACAGTAGCAATTAGACGACCCAGGCATAGTCAGGGTTGAGTGACGTTGCTCGTTAGATGAAGTAGGCATGTGGACCAATGCATTTCAAACTTAACAGGGGTGTTGCCACACAAAAAAGACATCTTTCATCGTGTATATTTATTATTAATTATTTTACTGTACTTATTTGCATACACAACCAGAAATTATTGAGAATTTAAAGATTGTAAATTTAGTTAGGATTTTGTCAAGTCACCATGGGCAGCAATGCAGGCTTCAATGCGGCGGGGCATACTACTGATCAAAGAAGTTAGAAAGTCGTGGTCCATGCTGTCCCAATATCGGAAAACGTCTTCTTTCATTTCAGCGATATTTGTCAGATTTTTCTTATTGACACTTTCCTTCATAAGTCCCCAAACATTTTCTATTGGATTTAGGTCAGGGCTATAGCTTGGCCAATCTAATAATGTCATGTTTTGGGTCCGAAAGCAGGCCTGTGAATGCTTTGAACGATGTTTTGGGTCGTTTTTCCTGCTGGAAAATCCAAAATTTTCCATAGAACACGTGAGTAGATGGAAGTAAATGTCCCTCGAGAATATCTGTGTACCGCTCACTGTTCATATTGTGGACAAAGGGATGCCTGTTCTACTTGAAATCACTTTAGCTGATCTGATGTCCTTGTTATAATACTCTAAATTCAACTTCCTCTTCTCTAAATCATCCATACTGAGGATCACTGAAAATGTCGTCTGCTAGCAAGTAAACAAAGAGGGATAACTCTTCACAAACTAATGAAAAAGGATTAACGGGGTTGCCTCTCTTGAATGAAACCAAGCACTTGATAGCTGGTCAAGGTTGTTTACACTAGAAATCCAATTAAACATATTCCTAAAATTCTCAATAATTTCTGGTCATCCTTTATATCTCACACACATATAACATTCACAAATATATAAAAATATATTTTATCATATATTTGTACTTATATTATAGTTAGTTGCACAACCATCTGCAACTTATCACCACACACACATATATATATAAAGCATATATATATCATTATTCTAAATTATACATAAATATATTTTATCATATACTGACGACATAGATGTCCGCATTCATTGTGTCGAAGTGGGGGATCTTCCGCCATGAAGGCTAGGGAGGAAAGACAACTTAACTATTGCATTCGCCGTAATTAATCAAAGTACTGGTCAAGTCAAGACACATGGTTTTTATACTGAACGTAGTCTGTTAGGAATTGCCTAAACATCTCTCATATAGCAAACAAGTACTCTACACTCGAAATTCTATTTATGTTCATCTATACTCCAACTAGCCTCTCCATGTATTTAGTTACTTAATTGACTTGCATTTCCTGATTAGAAGAATAACTTTCATTAATCTTATTACTAAGTGTTTGAAAATAAGCTTACTGCTTTTAATCTCTTTATTGTCAGATCACTTGGACATATCTTAATTGATAAACCCCTTTAATTAATCTAATCTCATTAGTAAGCATCTTGAGACCCCCATGATCTTCAATAGCCTCTCCCAAACAGATTTTACGGGTCAGTGACTCCACGGCTCACACTGACCCATGGAGAAATCACTCAGGGGTGGTTAGACAATCCAGGGCCTAAAAACTCGACGAACCAGTTTGTCATCTTCTAAATGCCTGTCAAAGAAGCTGTGTGACTGCCCACTCGGGTAATGTATAGGAGTGTGTCGGAGATGCTCCATTCAATAATAATTACTAATTCCATAATTAGTTTGTGTATCTTTAAACCTATCGTGACTAATGTATCTTTTGCAATTCTTTTAGAGCTTTGCTTTTCCTGGTATATATGTACTTCCATAAATGACTGTAACGTGCTAAAACTTATATTCCAGAGAAGATTATATCGCGTTTATTCGGTGGCTGGTTAATAAACTCATCATTTATTCACCGATGTCTTGTGTTGCTGTGTTTGTTGGTAATGGTACCATTGCCAAGCGAGGTTATTTAGGAGATAATCCTATTGTGTTTACATTTTGGAAGTGATTACACTTGGTTGAACACTGCTAAATTTTTCATTTAAAACCTCACGCTAACGTAAACTCAGTAGGATTATCTCCATTCTACCATGACATATGCACCATGAATAAAACGCGTTTTAAATATGCACTCATTACACTTGCGTAGTGTTTTGACATTACGCGCAGTGAACCGGCTCTCAGAAGTGGTTATTGAAAATTTTTCACTTCGAATTTTTTAGTAACAATCAAAAACGAACATACTTAAATGTCATGTAAAATTCTGTTGTAATTACTTATTGTGTTGTTAAAATATGGCAACGCTCTACGCCGCCCAGATATTTGACATTTGATCAAAATATGTTAAATGCAGCGGTATCTGCTTGGAAGTCATTCCGAATATGCTGAAGTTATGGAGTTTATGTGCAGGCATGGACGTGGATGTAAGTATGCTGTAAGTATGTTGTATACTATTCAGTTCTTGATTATTGGCGCCCTTTACATATTCGCGGCATTAACGTCGTCCCAGTTGGTCGAATCCGCTTCCCGACGTCCAAGTTGGTTGGATCCGCCTCCCGACGTCCTGGCAGGATGGATCTCCCTCCCGACGTCCTGGCAGGATGGATCTCCCTCCCGACGTCCTGGCAGGATGGATCTCCCTCCCGACGTCCTGGCTGGATGAATCCGCCTCCCGGCCTCCTTGTTGGTTGGATCCTCCTTCCAGACGTCGAGGACCACTTATGTTGCGATCATGGAACTATATCTGATCTGAGTCTCAACGAGGCTTGGATACATGGAGACAGGACGGGGAAATATACACGTGATTAAAAAGGGGAAGCACATAAATACCAAGTGTCTTTTATTGTCAGCTGCTTTATTGAACGTGAAGACAAATACATGTAAATTAAACTCGTGAAAACATGCAATCTTGGAGAATGGGGAACTCCGGCAAACAGCAGTACTAATTCTCTTGTCAGCGATGTCCATGTCATAATCATCCTTATCGGGTTATGCTCAAAGTATGAATGATTGTAAGAACATATGATCAAGTCACATTCTAACGTAAATTTCAGATCTGAATGTCATATATGTAATTATCGTAATCTTGAAGACGGGGAATCTGAATGGCATATTTGTAATTATGCAACGATGTTTCCTGTTAACTTAGATTAACAAAAGGGTCGCTTATAGTAATATATATCACCCCTCATGTTTCATCTATAGTGTAGGTAGAGCAGCAGTCAGTTTGGTATGAATTCCCTTAAACGCCAAGTACGACAAAGCGTTATGGAACATATACTGTAGATCGGCAAGTCATCTACACTTGTACTAGTAGATCAATATATAAAAACAGACCGCATCAATATACTATTTTACAATACAACAATCTAATGAAAACTAGGTTAAATCGACATTGTCAAGGGTATCAAATGCAAACGTTTAGTTTTAAGTTTTCGGATGATGAAACGTGTTGGATTCATGATCAAATCACATCTTCATGTTATTCTACTGCTCCCTGATCCAGATAGGTGTCGAGGACATGGTGCCACGTTCCAGTTCTAAAGCTTTCTTGTACATCTTCAACCTGTAAAATGAGAGTAACTGCATAATAGTAACACTTCCAGCTTAATTTCGATCGCTTCACACATATACAGTCGGACCAGCTTAACACAGGGAGGACGGGTGACCAATTCAGGATAAAGCAGGATAAATAACCCTGCTTCCCTCAGGCATTAACCCTGCTTCCCTCAGGCATGCCTAAGGAGCGGCGAGGTAGCCTAGTCGATAAAGCCTTCGCTCCTCACGGCGAAGATCCGTGTTCGATTCCCCACATGGGTACAATGTATGAAGCCCACTTCTGGTGTTCCCCGCAGAGATATTGCTGGAATATTGCTAAAATCGGTGTAAAACTAAACTCACTCACTCACACTCAGACATGCCTAAATCCTTTTCATCACAGATTTGAAAACACGATTCGCTTCAATAAAGTTTCAGGTTTGCATGCACAATACCCTACTTGTAGGCTTCACAAAGCGGTAAATGTGTAAACCTATCTCACGTCAAACCTACCGTTAAGCTGACAAGCCAGATATAACTAAAGGAGTGCATTGCATATCATAGTAGACGAGTGTACTCACCGTACGATGTACAGGGATCCAGCCAGAACAATTATCAGTACGGCCACTCCTAACGCTGCTCCCAATGCAGTACGCTGAGAGGCCAGATTACTTGCGTTATCACAACGTTCAACCTCTACTGAAACACCAGTCAACTTAATATTAAGGTGGAACCGATCATTTGATATCATGAGTCTGGGTGGAGAGGGGTGGAGTGTGGGATTAGATGAGTGTTTTGTTATTCATTTTGCAAGGTGTGCTTCACAAAGAAAAATTGGCTCACAACATTCATGAGCTGCATCCTCCAACACAAAATCCAAGCCCCTTCCTAACTACCAGCAGAAGTTGTTTGGTCTGATTGTTTGTTGTTTAACGCCGCACTCAGCTAGATTCCAGCGGGATGTTGGCTGTCACTCCTGTGATCAAGAACATGCGCATCTATCTACACAATAAGGATACGATGACAAGTAAGTGTCCGCCAGGTCAGCGAGACTGGCATGTGTACAGACAGATACCTTAGTAACAATGAAAGGTGTACCAACAATAAGTAACAATGAAAGGTGTACCAACAATAAGTAACAATGAAAGGTGTACGTACAATAAGTAACACTGAAAGGTGTACCAACAATAAGTAACAATGAAAGGTGTACCAACAATAAGTAACACTGAAAGGTGTACCAATAGTAACAATGAAAGTAACACTGAAAGGTGTACCAACAATAAGTAACACTGAAAGGTGTACCAACAATAAGTAACACTGAAAGGTGTACCAACAATAAGTAACACTGAAAGGTGTACCAACAATAAGTAACACTGAAAGGTGTACCAACAATAAGTAACACTGAAAGGTGTACCAACAATAAGTAACAATGAAAGGTGTACGTACAATAAGTAACACTGAAAGGTGTACCAACAATAAGTAACAATGAAAGGTGTACCAACAATAAGTAACAATGAAAGGTGTACCAATAGTAAGTAACACTGAAAGGTGTACCAACAATAAGTAACACTGAAAGGTGTACCAACAATAAGTAACAAGGAAAGGTGTACCAACAATATGCAGGTGAGAGAAAGGTCGTACATACAGCTACAATGTATTGAAAGAGTGTAATGTTACCCAATAGTTTAATAGTTTTGTAAATTGACGTTCTAGATACAAGTGTTTTCGATGAACCCGATGTTTATAATTGCTTCGAAATCAGTGAAACTGGAGAATATCTGGTTCCGCAGATGAAGGGAACAGATGACCGCAACATTTTCTTGTAAACATACACTGAGGATCTATTTGATCATACAATATCAACGCTTCTACTCCGGTTACTGAACTATTACAGTACTATCCAAACATACTCATTTTAAGTGTGCCATTTCTACTAATTGGAAACTCAGTCATGGTTACTTCAAACGTACATTACTAGCACTGTGCTTCCTGCTCTCACCTTGGCAGAGGGGTGCCTTGTAATTATTGACACACCCCTCAGCGCAAACTCCGTTGAGTTTGTTACAGAACTGGTAATCTTTGCAGTGACCACATCGTGATGTGCAGTTGGATCCATACATTCCGTCCACACATTCATCTGAAATAATGAGAAGTTCGATATAGTCCTACAACAATGAAATATATAACATTTCAGCATGGCATATGAAGGAATTATCTCTAATTGAATCCATTGTATCTATTAATCATCTGGTCACAATTTGTGATTCCAGATTTATATCCTTCGTCTCATTTTATTTTCATCCTGTTCAGATGGGTATCAAGCGACATACACCGGACATCACATTCTCACCGCCCGTGACGTACAAATCGGTGAATATATTTCACTACTAAGGTAACCTAGTTGTGAGAACGTTTGTCATATCTATGGTTCTGGGTGCAGTTACAAGATGGAGAAAATAGGTGTTAAATACCTATTTCTGGGTACCCCGTCGTTGTATTGATGGCATACTGCTATCAGCAGAAAGCAGCCAAAACGAGCGTTATTCTCTCCATCCACGATGATGTTTCTGCTTCGTTAGAGTATCCTCGTGTAATGGCGTTCGGACACTTATCAACATTAACATACCTCGTCTCGATTATCTCATGAAAACATAATTACTAACTTAAAAAAATAACGATATCCTGAACAGAAACCATTATTCATAAATTTACAATGTCTGTGTGACGCACCACCTCAAGTTACAGCCCGGGTGAGCACTGCCATCTGACGAGATATTTGATATTTTGACAAAATCAAAAATAATCTTACAAAACTTGTTGCATGTGCGTTTCGGGTGTGCAGGTGATGTAAAGTAGTCCATCCTCAGAAAACAACACACACCTTCTGAATTCCATATACTAGTATGTATATATGTAACAACTATCTCAGATATATACAGGAATACACTATCGATCCTAGTGTGGTTCCTTCAAAACTACATTTTGTCCGAAAAACAACTTACAATTTGTTTTCAAATGGAACATTTCGCCAATGTATTCATACCGTGTATATTCCTGGTGTTCCGGGTCCAGCCATTGCTGAGTGCATGATTAAACAAATAACCAATCAGCCAAATCCTATCCCAGTAAGTATTGCACTAGATAAAGACACTATGTGGAGGTTGACCTCTACAAGCAACCGTCTCCCAAGATCCTCACCAACACAATATGGCTCCTCAAATCCAGGGTTGCATCCGTCTTCACAGATCGCACTGACTTTGTTGCAGGGAAGGTTGGACTTGCACTGGCCGCACTTATATTGACATTGGTTGCCAAAGAGACCGTCATCGCATGCTAAACAGAATACATGTATAACAATTTACTATCAGTTCAGTGTCATACACACACGTACCCTGTGATAATACACGTCTTGTAAGAATTGTATTAGAGAATAGAAAAAGGGTCTACAATAAGAAGTAACGTGTATTCCATTATCTTGAGCAAACTCTGGCTCCCGAATTCTATTTGTAGGATCTTCCATATCCATGACACTTTGTCTGAGGTATATGGCCAATGACGTGCTCATCCTAAGATAGCAGGTTTCATCTGAAACGTTGCTTCTAATGTCACTAATGACGTGTTGGAAGTTGGATATCAGATGGCCGCTGTGACCTAGCGTGTGTATTTCCGACCATAGAACAAAACAACAAAACATTTGCTCCCCACACTCACGTGTCTGGCAGGTGGAACCAGAGAATCCGGAATCACACGTACTCGGGCAGCGACCTGTGATCTTGTCACACACGTCTGCACAATGACACTGTTTGTCGCAATCGTCCCCAAACCAACCATCACTGCAAACTGGAGATGACCAAAGTTACCTACTACCGTTGTAAGTGATTTCTTTGCACGAAACGTTATTGTTACGTTGGGTGGGAGACTTTGAATTCAAACGAAATCTTCTTTTATGTCACCCATCAAAATGACGTTATATTAAACAAGAGCCAAAGGTAATTATTACTCGATCCAAGGCAGTCCATAATACATCAACTTGTCATTTATCCGTAAATGCCATATTCCAGTGACGTGTCTGTCAAACCCATCAAGCGGTGACATACCTAGACACAGACGTTACCTCGAAAGTAATCTATATATGCACGTTTTGGACTGGTGTATGGTTTTCTGGGTAAGGCTGCATCAACACATACCAAATATCTCCACCTCACATAGGGTGAGATACTCCCGTGGTGTACGAATAGTGACGGTGTTTCCAGTCAGTGGACGTCGACATGTCACATTCGCTATAGGGGGAGGTTCTCTAGTTGCCGGCCAGCTGTAGCAGATCTGGTCGCCGACGAATATCTTCATGCCGTTATTGCGTCCTCTCCCTGTTACAGAGGATATCATCAGATCAGCGTGAAGTTATACGAATGAGGAATTACACGTGTGCTTGTTTTGATATTCTCGTGAGTCAACAGTTTCACAGAGAATGCCACGCTCATGTATACTCAATATTCGATTTGAATCACAAAGGTTAACCGCAGTAACAACAAATAAATGTTAGTTTATACAAGATATATATACTATCGATCCTGATCGTGAGTCAACTCTTTCGTTCCGGTTCCCTTTATTATATCCACACAAAGAAAAGAGATATACATTTAAGAGGCACCATTTTAAAACATTTGGTTTTGACGATATATTGCAAGCATCTGTTACTGCTTGGAAAAGATATCTTTTGTGTGAATAATGTTTTCGATAGAAATGGGATCACGAGATCTTGTATAGTGGTACGTGATTTCCTGTATTGTTCATCTGCTAAAGTATAACAGTTTCATGCCTTGGCATAGCCATACGAACAATACCATATTTGTACCATATGCTGCTGAATGTTACGGTCGTTTCACTGTAAGCGTTACTCTCTCTAGTATTAAGAGATGTGTGGCCAGCATCCAATAGACATTCCATAAAAATTAATGTATATTAGCCATTTTAATGATATTACGACATTCGCCTGTATGAATAATGTCAACGTCTGAGGTCGGTTCTACTTGTACCTCTACCTGTTACTTCATCTGAAACGTTGCTTCTAATGTCACTAATGACGTGTTGGAAGTTGGATATCAAATGGCCGCTGTGACCTAGCGTGTGTATTTCCGACCATAGAACAAAACAACAAAACATTTGCTCCCCACACTCACGTGTCTGGCAGGTGGAACCAGAGAATCCGGAATCACACGTACTCGGGCAGCGACCTGTGATCTTGTCACACACGTCTGCACAATGGCACTGTTTGTCGCAATTGTCCCCAAACCAACCATCACTGCAAACTGGAGATGACCATAGTTACCTACTACCGTTCTAAGTGATTTCTTTGCACGAAACGTTATTGTTACGTTGGGTGGGAGACTTTGAATTCAAACGAAATCTTCTTTTATGTCACCCATCAAAATGACGTTATATTAAACAAGAGCCAAAGGTAATTATTACTCGATCCAAGGCAGTTCATAATACATCAACTTGTCATTTATCCGTAAATGCCATATTCCAGTGACGTAACAGTCAAACCCATCAAGCGGTGACATACCTAGACACAGACGTTACCTCGAAAGTATTCTATATATGCACGTTTTGGACTGGTGTATGGTTTTCTGGGTGAGGCTGCATCAACACATACCAAATATCTCCACCTCACATAGGGTGAGATACTCCCGTGGTGTACGAATAGTGACGGTGTTTCCAGTCAGTGGACGTCGACATGTCACATTCGCTATTGGGGGAGGTTCTCTAGTTGCCGGCCAGCTGTAGCAGATCTGGTCGCCGACGAATATCTTCATGCCGTTATTGCGTCCTCTCCCTGTTACAGTGCATATGATCAGATCGGCGTGAATTTACACGAATCAGGAATTACACGTGTGCTTGTTTTGATGTTCTCGTGAGTCAACAGTGCCACAGAGAATGTCACGCTCATGTATACTCAATATTCGATTTGAATCACAAAGGTTAACCGCAGTAACAACAAATAAATGTTAGTTTATACAAGATATATATACTATCGATCCTGATCGTGAGTCAACTCTGTCGTTCCGGTTCCCTTTATTATATCCACACAAAGAAAAGAGATACACATTTAAGAGGCACCATTTTAAAACATTTGGTTTTGACGATATATTGCAAGCATCTGTTACTGGTTGGAAAAGATATCTTTTGTGTGAATAATGTTTTCGATAGAAATGAGATCACGAGATCTTGTATAGTGGTACGTGATTTCCTGTATTGTTCATCTGCTAAAGTATAACAGTTTCATGCCTTGGCATAGCCATACGAATAATACCATATTTGTACCATATGCTGCTGAATGTTACGGTCGTTTCACTGTAAGCGTTACTCTCTCTAGTATTAAGAGATGTGTGGCCAGCATCCAATAGACATTCCATAAAAATCAATGTATATTAGACATTTTAATGATATTACGACATTCGCCTGTATGAATAATGTCAACGTCTGAGGTCGGTTCTACTTGTACGTCTACCTGTTTAGATGAACTCACTGTGTGAATACGATTCATAGAGTAAGAAGAATGAAACCATTCAGCATCTCTTGTACGACAGTCTTAGCATGATATGACTCTTGTTCTTTACTTCCATCGTCGTAAATGTTATATATCTGTTTTATTGCTATCGTTCTGAGGGACTACAAGTACTCTGTTTTTGTAGTGAATCATGTAGATTGTAAAAACATTATATTGATGAGCACCAACGTAAAGGGGTACTCACAAATCTCCCGGAGATACAATCGCATGTGAAGGAGCGTCTGGTTGGTGCTGGCACCGAGAAACACTTTCCAGTATGGCCTCCTGTCGCCCCTGTCAGTATGAGAACACGGACTGTCGATGAACAGAGTTGAAACTATTCCATCAACCGCATAGGATGATGTGAGATTCAGAGGCTGAGCTGTTTCTTCTTGTTCGAACCACACAGAACTCTGTGTGGTAGGCTTCCTCAACGCCACATTTCCTGATAAAGGTAAACACATTCAGTTGAGGATATGAACGTTTTTTCTGATTTCTAAAGAATCTAGCATTTTGTGGATAGAATATGTTCAAAGAAGACTATATAACCAAGTAGTCAGGGCCTGTCCATCCGATCACCAGACGACCTGAGCTACCACCTGCTAAATCTGTCCAATTAACCATCCTGACTAACTCATCGACTTTTGTGTTTCAAGGAAGGATAATTATTGCACTTATTTTACAACGTGCATGCACATGTGTGTGTTGATGCATGTTAGTATGGACTAACGTCCATGTTAAAGTACTGACCCAAGTTCTAGTTTAGTATAGATACCCTTTCGGACATGGTTGACCATCTCTGAGAGGACGGGTCCTTGTTTTATCCCCATAATTCCTAGCGCCAGGCAAGTATCACCTTTTAGCATATGTTCGTATGATGCCACCAGGATCAAACCGCCAACATTCAGCTCTCTGTGGACGCTCTATCCAGTAGACTATAGCTACATCATCAGTAAATTGTCCGTTAAATCCGTGAATAGGATATACACACTAGGCGATCGATTATTGATATTTACGTTTCTGGCAGTATTGACCAAACCATCCCTCTTGACATCGGTCCTCACCCCCGGGCAGGCTACAGGGGGAGGAGGGAAACACGGTACATGCCTCTGGGGTGCTACAATGGCATTCTCCAGCTGTAAAAGGAAATGTGAAATGTCTATAACATTGTGTATTAAGTGAATGAATGAGTAAGTTTGTTTTTACGCCGCTTTTAGCAATATTCCAGCAATGGGCTTCACACATTGTACCTATACGGGGAATCGAACCCGGGCCTTCGGCCGAACGAGCTGGGGTTTTAACCACTAGGCTACCCCACCGCCCCATTGTGTTTTTAACAGGGACCTTCAAGCAAGTGTTTTATCACATGAATGACATAACTAAAACATACAAATGCATTTAGTATAAATGAAGTGATCTCATTGAGTAAACATGACGTTTTGACGGTGTTTTTGCAAGCATTTGTCAAAGCGTACCTTGTAACCCAAGGCCTTCCATATACTAGTGTGCTCGGTGTACAATATCAGATATTGTTAAAATGATAAAACGACATGTACTTTTCCTATATGATTGTTCATTATAAACTTGCGAGCGCGCGTGTGTGCGTGTCTGCGCGCGAGTATGTGTGTGTGTGTGTTTCAACACATACATGTATATAATGAAGTTCATCAAGATTCAAGAGTGACATTCGTCCTCATAGTTTTCATATGTATTCAATTCACAATTTTTATCATTTTGATATTTTAGTAAATTACAGAGCGTAATCGCATATTTGCGTAACCGGATTTTATCTCACCAATTCCTGTGGTCCAGGAGTGGAAGCCCAGTAAAACCAAACACAAGCCCGTGATCGTTGACGGATCTGATTAAAAACAATGAAAATTGATATTCCTTATGTTACTTACTTTAAGTCCAAGAATTCTGCAAACTATTGTATAGATAGTCACGTAACAACGTCAGTAAATATATACAACTTTAAACGGCATTTACTTGGTGTAAGATACTACTATTCAACAGAATTAGTATCTTTGTAAGCGTGTCTTCTTGCTTAAAGTCGAACATCACTCTCTGCATTTAATATTCATGTATGATTTTAACCTCTCACCATCCTTACCATCCACACCAAGCCTGCGAAAAAGCTGACCTACAGCCTACATAGAGGGTTTAACGATTACTGTATGTCATTTAGAATATGAGAAAAACTGCCAGTCAGCGATAATGTTTTGTACTAGAATTAAACTTTTCTTAAAGACATTTGCGGTTTTTGCGGTCACACAGACAGCTCATTACGATAAATTCGTTAACTGTGTCTCAGGACACTAGATGACAGGTGGCGTTGTACAAGAACGTTTCATCTCGCATATTCCATGCAATAACTGACACGTGTAACTCCCAAATAATCAATATTAGAAACGACAGTGTAGAAGTGTTTAAAATTCATCTTTTTCCGGAATAGAGACGAACTTGAATAAAAACCGGATTCTGCATTTCGTTTGTTGTAATAGTCGGAAGTAGGTGGTTGAGCATCCCATTCACCCATTTCCGCCCTGCGAATAGTGAATCACTAAAATCACTAAAGGTCACATACCCCTGCTTAAATTATCGACTGTCACCGTGAAACACTGGCTCAACGGACTTAACTTTTGTTGATATAAATCTATCGTATCACATAAGGTTTCATTTTTTGCGACCCGTGAAGATCCGGGTTAGAACTGGTCTTCAGTAACCCCTGCTTGTCGTAAGAGGCGACTGAAGGGATAGGGTGGTCAGGCTCGCTGACTTGGTTGACACATGTCATCGATTCCCAATTGCGCAGATCGATGCTAATGCTGTCGATCACTGGATTGTCTGGTACAGACTCGATTATTTACAGATCGCCATATAGCTGGAATATTGCTGAGTGTGGCGTAAAACTGAACTCACTCACTGACTCATTATTTGCAAATCCTCATGTTTGATGTTCAGTAAACATCAATCTACCCTCTTCGAGGCATGGTGGCTACAGATAGTTTAACATTACTATATACATTTCGTTTCTTTAAAACCATGTCAAATAATGGCAAAGTGATGAATGATAGTATATTTGTATTAGTAACCTAGTATCACCTGTTTTATCGATCGCTATCTGATAGTAATTTAACACCTACCTTGATGATCCGACTGGGTTGTTCAGTACACAGTCCTTTATGACAATTGACTACATGAAGGTTGTAAAGATTAGGTATCTGATTATATAGAGATTACAATACCCCATTCGTAACATGAACTGCTACATATTTCTAGTGGATGATTGCATGAGCAGCAATCTATACTTCTGGTCATGATGACACAGCTAGGTCAATTCCTATCTCCATCCAATCTTCATCAAAGTCAGTGTCTAATAACGACAATTAGTCATATCTACGTGAAACCAGACACATTTACAAATCATGCTTTAACAGCTCCTTATGCTTAATACCCACCCCATCAGGACGTAGACTTGCCCTACACATCCGACCGAAGACACCACACATCAATAGCAGGTATCGCAATGGTAAAGGTTCTTCAGTTGTAAATGGTGTGTTCACCATTCAGCAGTGTATATAAGTTCTCTTATGCCTAAGTTTCCAGAGCATACACCAAATATCAGTTTTTTTGTAAGTACACATTTTGTTAATTTGTCGCTTTTGTGTATTGACAGTCATACAAAAATATGACAGTGCTACATCACCATAATCACACCCACCAGATCTGCTGTATTATGCTAACCATCTCAATCATGCTACGTTTTTCGTTACTGAGACTGCTGTATAAAACGGAAATCCCAAACACAACACAGTACATGACACCACATCTTGGAAACGAAACAGTTAAAAATATATAGTCCAAAATGTTAAAAACTGGAGGATGACAAGGGACATTCAAAAGTAAGATATGTAACCAATGGCAATGTACTATCAATGCAACGTTGCACTTCAATACATTTAACAAGACGTACATACCGTTTAGACTCATCTTTCCTCAAGGACAAATATGGACTGCTGGTTTATCCTGTGTCTGGGTCGTGAATAATGATGAGTGGACAGTGCGTAAAACGTTTGCGTCACTACACTGAAGTGCAGGCAACAGTTTAAGTAGATATTCAATTCCGACACGAGCACATCCTTGACAATTATCCCTCTTGAAGCCTTGAATGTATATGCTCGACACGATGGCCATATAGTCAACTTCTCCAAAAGGAGTTCTGCTTGCCGTTAGGGGCGGCTGAATGAGACAGGTGATCAGGCTCAGACACCATGAGCATACAGTCAACTGACGTCTCCTGTCGTCTATCAACTCTTCCCCAGGAGGAGTTCCGGGTATGCTTGCCGTTAGAGGCCACAGCATGAGACTGGTGATCAGGCTCAGACACCATGAGTATACAGTCAACTGGCGTCTCCTGTCGTCTATCAACTCTTCCCCAGGAGGAGTTCCGGGTATGCTTGCCGTTAGAGGCCACAGCATGAGACAGGTGATCAGGCTCAGACACCATGAGCATACAGTCAACTGACGTCAGTTGATATCCTGCCCCATCAGAGTGGATCATTGATATCAATCACTGGTTCATCTGATCCCGACATGATCATCTACAGGCCGCCGACCTACACCTGCACTATTGCTGAATGCTGAACAACCTATTAACAAGCCCGAATCACTTCATTCGTATTTAGGTTTATCTATTTCAAAACGATACAAACAAACTTGATGCATTATTTATAAAATGCAACAGGCAGTATACGTTTAGCTTTGCATTTAATCGATTGATAGGAAGATGGTCGGGGATTGTTGACAAACAAATTCACGAAGACTTAATCATTAAATACAGAATGGCTTACAAGAACCCGGTTATCTGTTCCTGTTAACGTTACCGCTGTCAGCTGGCCAGGGAGCTACTTGCATTTCTTTCTGAATATTTATCTAACATGGGACCTACAATTTTCTGGAAAATGTGACAACATACGCTAGAAAAAACATTCAGCTTCGGGATCGATAGTTTGGATTGATTCATTCTACTGTTTCAAGTTGCTTCTTACATTGCTGGTAAGGTGGCGTTGAATGTAAAGATTGCATCTGAAATACCGGTTCGGTCCGGAATAGAGCCGCCAAGCATTGTTCGTGTTTTACGCGATCATCAGACAAGGGAGATAACCTCAACACATGCGTATGTACGCTTTGTGCTCCTGGAGGTTACACAGACTTCTATAGTAACGTTATATATTTTTTTTAATCATCCAGGCTGTCAACAGCCATTTCATGTACACATTAGTACAGTCTGGCCTTTAAACTACAATAAAAACACAAATTCCGGCTAAATTTCCAAACACGAAGCTGAACACATCAACCCCAGTTCCGCACCAAATGTCACCTACTGGAACATATCTGTACACACAATAAGCATAAGTCATGGTGATAAAAATTACATAATGGATGTGCTTTTAAAAAATATATAAAATTCTTACACTATTTCATCCAATCACAGCTGTCACATGTCTCTATATCTTCAGCAGACGGTTTTCGCTCAGGGAGCATGCGATTTTCATTTAGTGTAGTGTAACCTGGAGAAGAAACTGGCGAATTCGGCTTGAAGCGTGTATATTTCCGCGGAAACAATCCTTTGCCACGACACCTCGATATATAGAGCGTTACGACAATGTGGACGATGTCAGATTCCCCTGTGACCTGATATCCCGTAGTTCGCTAACAGTTACTTTAAAAAAATGTGGAATCTGTGTTCATTGTTCAGTTGGAGCGAGCAATAAGAAACCCAATGCAGTTTCTGCTAAAACAAACCGGAACAGAAAATTCCAGAACCGGTGCAGCAACCCTGATATTCCATTAATTAAGAATTTCACTTTCTGCTGTGAGCCCCCGGTGAGTGAGTGAGTTTGGTTTTACGCCGTTTTTAGCAATATGCCAGCAATACCACGGCGGGGGACACCAGAAATGGGCTTCACACATTGTACCCATGTGGGGAATCGAACCCGAGTCTTCGGCGTGACGAGTGGATACTTTAACCTCTAGGATACCCAATCGCCCCTTTCTGCTGTGAGAATACAATGCATACTTTAATGAGGCGATAACAAGATCAGCTTGGTTTCAGTCAGAACTTGGACTACAGACTATAGACTATTTTGGTATAGACGTATTGTGGAAGGCAAATTGAATGCATTTATATGTGTAAGATGTTCAAGATACATTGATAAAGCTGTGTCAGTGTTTTAAGGAATGTGCCATTAATTATATATGTTAATAATAAACATTTTAGAAAAAGTGTCTGTTGCTGCTGTTTACTTTTACACCTTATACTTTGTGGGTTAACATAGAACTTCTTCCGACATTACCAGCACGAAAACCATTCAGACATTAACGCTGTTCCCTTTAAATTAAAGAAAATACAAACTATTTCGACAAAGGTTTCACATATTCACATAGGTAAATATGTTTACTTTGAATTATTTCCCTTTGACTGCAGAGGCGAGGAACCTCTGTATAGTGACCCGTGAAGATCCGGGTTAGAATTTATCTTCAGTAACCCATGCTTGTCGTAAGAGGCGACTAACGGAATCGGGTGGTCAGGCTCGCCGACTTGGTTGACACATGTCATCGTATCCCTACTGCTTAGATCGATGGTCATGCTGTTGATCACCGGATTGGCTGGTCCAGACTCGATTATTTAGCTGAAATACTGCCGAGTGCGGCGTAAAACTAAACTCGCTCACTCACCTCTGTATAGCATGAAAGGTCAATATACTCTCTCTGTGTCTCTCTCTCTGTCTATCTGTCTGTTTCCCTCTTTCTCCCTCCCTCTCTTTCTCACTCTCTTTCTCTCACCTTTTTCTCCAAGTAAAATTTGCAATACATTTTTCCAATCAGTCGCACAGATTTTTCAGGAAACGTTTACAAACACGCGTATACCGTATATAGGCGGTCTCTGAAATAGAAATTGTTCGGCTCTACGTTTTGGAGAGTAAAGGATATATGTTTGTAGGATTGATCTAAACTAAATGCGAATGCTAAAAACATACTCACTCACTCACTATGATATGTCAGCCATGATGGCACAAAAGACTTTACGACCTATGAATGAATTTGGTTTACGCCACCTTTAGCAATATCACGGCGGAGAACACAAGAACTGGGCTTCACACATTGTACCCATGTGGGGAATCGAACCCGGCTCTTCGGCGTAATGAGCGAACGTTTTAACCACTAGGCTACCCCACCGCCCCTTACAAATTAGAGGAGATGTCTCACAACTCACACATTGAGTTCAAGAACAAACGTTGGGGTAACTTCGTGATGAGAGCGTTGTTCGTCACGCCGAGGGTGTGGGGGGTAGATTCCCCACATGAATATACGGGTGAAGCCCTTTTCTAGGGGCCCCTGCGTGATTTCGCCGGAATATTGCTAAAAACGGCACAAAACTATACTCAGCCACTGAGGTCGAGAAGACATTGAGAGGAGCAATGTGGATAGCCTGGGTTAGATGTTGTTTGCAGGATAATTCGCATCAAAGATTTCCACTTTGAAAGGCGTTGAGTATTTAATATAACTACAATCAGGAGAATCCAAAGGGAATGTGGGAAGAAGATAAAATATATTTAGACACATTACAGTCTGATACATGTTCAAGCTCCCCATTACATCCACTGCATTGAATGTGCTGTAAAAATACATTGCTAATACGCTGCGGTATAAATATACGGTGTCGAGCGATTACCCCGATGTCCGTAGCATTGATTTGGAAATTTGGTCAGGGGAGATAACACTTCCGTGACTGTAAAGCGCTGATTTATCTGGCGTAGACTCACGCCTTAGACCTAGGTTGCTTTCTGCAACTGCAACCAGTTGCCTGTAACTAGTGTGTTATCAAGTAGGCCAGTCATATCACGGTATGTCATTATGACGAAGGAGGAAAGATCGCAGTGATATTGAAATGTATTTTGATAAAGATTTCTGTAAAGGTGTGCAGCTTAAACTTGAAGATTTTAATGATAGGTTAGAAGATATCATCAAAATGTTTGTATTATTATATGCGGATGATGCAGTTCTCTTGGCTTCAAATCCCAACGATCTTCAGCAAATGTTGGATTCTTTTCATGCCTATTGTTCCACATGGAAACTTAATGTCAATATTGCTAAAACAAAAGTTTTAATATTTGGCTGTTCAAAGAAAGATTACAAAATCCCATTTAAAATTGGAAATAACGTTCTGGACAATGTTAAAAAATACACATATTTGGTCGTAGCTTTCCAAAAAAGCAGAAGATTTACATTAACAAAAGAAACAGCTGTTGAAAAAGCCACAAAAGCAATGTATTTTATTGTTAGCAAAGGTCGGAAACTGCATCTAACATACGAATTACAATTTCGGAAACGTATTTGATTCCATTGTGTTGCCGATTCTTCTATATAGTTGTGAGGTTTGGGGATTCTAAAATACATCATTATTGGAAAAAGAACATTTAAACTTTCTTAAACAATTAGCACTGTTAAGAAAAAGCACCCCAAAGATTATGTTGTATGAGGAGTTTGGTAGAAACCCACTTGCAATTGATGTGAAATTGAAAATTATTTCGTTTTGGGGTCGACTTTTAACAGGTAAATCTTCCAAATTATCCTTACTTATCTTTAAATTACTTTTTAACGACACGCATTTTGGAAAAACTAAGCATAAATGGATAATGTATATTAAACATACGTTTGACGAAATTGGACTTAGTTATATCTGGAAATTTTGAAAACCTGAATTAACTAAAACATACAGTTAAATGTAAACTAGAAGATGCGTATAAGCAAGTGTGGCTATCTACGGTAGAACATTCATCAAAAGGTATCTTATATAGCTCCGTATCCAACTCAGATTTAAGGTTAAGTAAATATTTGTATATTTTAAATGATAAGTGTTCAAGGGCAGTGTTACGTTATGAAACAGCAAATCATAACTGACCGATTGAAACAGGCCGTTGGAGCAATATTCCAAAACGTGATAGATTATGTAAACTGTGTAACGGTAGCGACATTGGCGATGGATTTCATTATTTATTTATTTGTTCTCACTTTATAAATGCAAGAGTTAAATATTTAAAGCCATATTTTTATACAAGACCAAATTTTCATAAAATGTATACATTATTCAATAGCAATAAGATAGGTATTCTTAGAAAACTCGCTTATATATAACTATATATATATACTATATATATTTGTAACACATATGTAACCTCATATGCCGCTGTCTGCGGCCTGACTTGAAATAAAGTTCAGTTCAGATGCACTTCTCAGACCTCAACAGTTTCAGTAAATCAGATAAGCCCAGATCCGGGCTTCTCGCTACATTACTTTCATACCGTAAAATACTATTCAAGGGAGGTTTTTCGCCATCCATTCTATTTTATATTAATGTTATTGTATTGTGTTTTGTAACGCATTATTACAGATTTATGATAATAACATATATGAACACATAGACATGAATAGTTTTAAATACCTCTTGAAAAAGTCCTTCTGTTCCCAAAGTCTAACTCCTTAGCTCTTCTTAAAAGTTCCAGATATTTCATCTTGGCTGTATCGGTTTGTCTGAATGGAATAATGATATTAAAGTATTCTATAATTTCTGTCGATGTTCGTTTCATGTTATTTACATTATTAACTGAAATAAAAGCTAGTATGGATGAATCAACATCAGTTGAAATCGGTTGCCTAGTAACTTGCTTGCTATCAGTATCCACACAACAAATAGTAGAAGTAAAACCTACCCTCATTACAGGGTATTATTCACTATTGAGTTAATCATTTACAATTATAAGTTGTAATATTGTTTATGAAGTGGTGGTTGGGAACACACTAGTTAAAGTCATTGGTATGTCATGTCCACCACACTGCACAGAACGTACCCGGCCGTGGTAGAACTGAAACACTTTAGAAAGAGGCGTCAAGCCGCGTTCACACATTGACAGGCGCGTAGCAAGCCAATTTTTTCGTGTAAGTCCGATAGGTTGCATAGCTTTAGATAATTTAGATAATGCTGTGGACTTGCAACAATAATGTGTAAGCCCGGGCTTTGTTTGCTACGACCCTGTTGGTCGATGACCATGTAAAACGCAAAGGCATGCGTGACTATCACAATTATATTTTTCTGTATTATGTATACCTCTCCCAGTTACCAGTAACTACCGCGATTGCTGTGCACATGTCTGACGTAATCATATCCATTTGAAATTGGCCAGTCAGAGCACTCCACATGCATGCCCCGGTGACATGTAACAGAAACTGCAGCATATCTTCCGCCACGGAAATAGGCCTCCCCTGCATTCATCGACCAAGAAAGGGTATTCAGACACTCCTTATTGTATCGTGTTTGTTTGGCGCCATGATGTTTTAAGACCCTGGATTTACTAGTAATACAGGTCAGTATATACCAGTATATACACTATGCTCATGATACACTGCCGTATCTGTTCGACATTGTTTCCACGACACATAATGTAATATAATCTATACTCCTATCTGAACAGAGATAGAGGTCAGCAAATATGATAACAGATATCCTCCACCCACTCTCTCTCTCTCTCTCTCTCTCTCTCTCTCTCTCTCTCTCTCTCTCTCTCTCTCTCTCTCTCTCTCTCTCTCTCTCTCTCTCTCTCTCTCTCTCTCTCTCTCTCTCTCTCTCTCTCTCTCTCTCTCTCTCTCTGTTGTGGAATGGGGTTGTTGTTCTTATTAGCCTTGCAGGTGACCATGTGAATCTCAATGTGTGAGATACATGGTATCTGGCCCGGCGGCCACCCGTGTTGTAACCAAACAGACAGAGGGGTCAATGATAGACTATTGCTTAGGTCTACATTAAACTTCCCATCAAACTTCACACTATCCAGTAGGGGACTATCCCAAAGAATGCGTTATTACAGGGACCATCGAGAATGACAAGTGACAAAAGACTCCATATTATCCTTTAGATACCCATTAGAAGAAATGCCTTCTTTGTTTAGAATTAGTTACATTATCCCACAGGAAAGGGAAGACAGTGACCGAGACCAGACATGGGTGATCTTATTGTATATGCATAGGATAATTTCGCTTTTCGCGGATTCATTCAAGTACATGTAACAATGGAATATGTATGTCATGGAATAATTCGTTACATAATCTTATTTAGTAAGAACAGCACAAATTATACAGGAAACAGAGACAAAAGTGATCTTTGAAACAGTAGAACTAGTATATATTGTTGTAATTTACGCTGTTCATGAATTATTAATTTGCCATAGATATAAATGCAAACAACTTTCATGTGGACATTTTCTCTGTAATCACAACATAGTTTCTGCACCAGCCGACAGAACTGAGAAACATGCCTTATTTAAACTGGCAAAGTAATCATGTTTTTGTTCACCTAATGTTCGTGCTGATACTACTACGGGTTATGTATCATTACTTTACAAGACCAAATCATAATTTATGGCTTAGATAATACTATCAAAATATGGACGCGGATGCTTCCCCAGTGCAATTTCGTACATGTCAGCCTGGACGTAATAGCTGAGTGTGCTCCACAATCAAACGTATCTCGAAAAAGCAACCTAGATCTTGATATTGTATTCAAAGGATGAAACGAAGACCGTGTCTTTGTGTAATTAGGATTTTCACTAACTGCTTGGCTGAAGTTAAGAAATTGGATTTTTTGACGACTTCTATCAAATCTATTCGACTGCCCACTAGACCGAGCCTCCGAGTCTCCGTATAGAAATTAATTTGAGGGTTTCATATTTGATAAAGCATAGGAATTTTAATCAAATAGCATATAGTCTATGAATCGTATCATGAACATATTTTGTTCCAAATCATTACTAGCAACGCAAACGCCAATTGTTAATATATGCCCAATCTCTTGTGACATACTCTCATACACAATATGAAGTACATTCCTCTAAAGAGCATACTACAAGAGTAATTGGCAGGTAACTTCAAACTGATGGGGTCTATGTGTTTTAAATGTCCTATTTTGTTGTGATTCTGATACTTTTGTCGAAAATATGAACACCTCTGAGGAGTTTAAAACTTGAATGGAATTTTCATCTTTTCATTATTGATGTTTGAGCTGTAAAGAAAAGAGAACAGAACAATCACACCAACTTCATAGGCACTTGCAGATTTAGGGACCAGTTGCCCAGTTTTTGCCCAGTTTTTCACATTTACTGCCAAGTCATCTTTGCTGCTAGACTGTCCGTTAAGTGGCGACAAGTAGTTATCTCATTGATGTACAAATATACAACTTATTTTCTGTGTAACAGCATGGTTAACATCAAACCACGTGCTGTGTACGTGACGAACATCATAGCTTGGTACTTAGTGAGGAAATTACATCATTGGGGTTTAATTATTATATGTATCTTTGTTGTTTCATCTTTTTGTTGTGATTTGAAGTAATGTGTGCTTAATCAGCTCGATCCTGCATATTTGAGTTATTTTGCTGGAGGATTTACCAATCTGATAAGAAAATGTGTCATTTATATGCTGAAGCATTACTTTCCTGTGCAAAAATGCAGTCATTACATTATGGCACGATAGGTACGGTTTGGACAAAGGTAGATACATGAAAACAAACAATAATAATTTGAGAACTGTGCGACAGCTAGGGTTTTCGCTTTCCTTTTAATCAGAGTGCAACAGTTTCCATTTTAGCATGCGGAATTTGGTTTTTTAAAGCATATACAACGATATGTAAAATATACAACAAACAATATATCATTATGGCTATATTATGATTCAAAGTAATGTCAGTTATGGCACACCCCTCTGACTTCTGTAACGTCATTGACCTGCTTCCTGACACATTGTCATGTGAGAGTGGTTCCTAGTTTCTTTTTGGTGCTATCTCATTTCCAAAAATATCCAATTTTCTGTTGAAAAGTCACAACCTGTTGTTTTTTAATCTTTTTAACAACAGTCTTTGTAGTGGAGGAAGCTTTTGGGAATAGAAACAACCAAGACGAAAGACATCTCAGATATTATAAATGACCATGGCACCTTTCAATTTTTTAATTTGAAATACATTTGGCAAAGATATCATTTAGATTCAATAAAAAAAACAATAATCTCCGAATAAACGTTTTTTTAGGGATGATAAATATCAGGTACTTTTTATTGGAATTCTGTTCATATTTTAACCAATGGCAAGCTATGCCAGTAAGCATTTGAGCTTCTGATATGTAGCATATGTGCTTGGTATGTGCTACAGTAAGAGCTGCATGTGTATTATGAGGAGCAGCATTAATAAAGAGGTTGATTTATGCACACATCAACCTGTTTATCATACTTATCACATATTGTTCATGTCATAACTTCTTGTCAGATAAGTACGGTTTGGAGTGAGTTAGAGATGTTAAAACACACAATAATTCCATAATAACATTTCCTGGCATTGTACATTTTATGTATTCCTCTCCAGTTACAAATAAACTGTTACCTACTTTCCATTTCCGTGTGTGTGTGTGTGTGTGTGTGTGTGTGTGTGTGTGCGTGCGTGCGTGCGTGCGTGTGTGTGTGTGTGTGCCTCGAGCCATTATATACAGGCATTTCGTGTCATTTCAATAACTACTCGTCTTGGAAAGGATTGAAATCCTCGCCAAGGGACCAGTATCCAGTTTCTTCCTGTAATGCATCATCATTTGCTTGAACATTGTCATCGTTGCCATAAGGGGGCTGCCAGGGTATTTCAACCCTCCTCCTCACACATCTATAGATATATGCAGCTATGGAAAGAATTGTCAGTGCCATGCAACGATCGTAGTCCTCGCTCGTAGGTTGGAAAACATGTACCATTCCAGGCCCTTGAGAACTTGTTGAGGAGTCGATGGCGGAGGCACCAAGTGCACTGTCATCTGGGGAACATTCAGGTCTTAGTATCACAGTAAAATACTCAATAAATAAAATAATAAATAAAATAATCAAACAACATAATGAAAAGTTCATAGTTAAAGGCACGATGTCACACATTTTCGACAATATTTTGGCCTATAATATATATATATTGGGGCATATGCACTCACTTTAGTTTCCTATTTATGCAATTATAAGACTTTTTATCCCTTACGACTTGCCTGAAATCAATAATTGAAACTTCCAGGTGAACAGCTTTCAAACTGAGAACAGTTGCCATATATGGAATCTAAACAATTGCTCCGTACATCGACTGTCGTACGCGGTGTTGTCGTTTACCGAACAGGTTTCAGTCACAAGTTGTGTGGAGGACGCTCCAAGGGACATCTATGGGGTTCGCTTGAAATAATGTTCTGCCGGTAGAGGATGCGAGAATCGATTTAATGCAACGATGCATTAATTCATTCGAACTTCTTAATTTAATATTGTAATTTAAAAACATAAATTGTTTTGGATAAATTATATGGTAGCTTCCCTGAGGGCTGATGGTTAGTATTTTTGAGAGAAAAGCATTACATATTTTTAGAGAAGTGTGGTGTGATAGCGTGCCTTTAAACTTTAATTACGGCTTTGTGTAAGGTAGAAAACTATAATTAAGAGAGCTGGTAGTTATTCATTGTGAGTTCTTTTACCTGATCTGCCTTCAGTTTGGTAAGTCTCAACCTGAAAATTAATAGAGAATGAAAATATATCAACATGCCGGGTGTCGTTTCGACAATCACTTATAGCATATTAATTATTGCATGTATTTAAGTTGTGTCACACAAAGATACAGGTTGATTTAAAAGACTATATAGCATAAGTGTTAGTACAACTGTATAACGTATTACAATTAAATTTAATAACAAAACTATAACTTTATGTGTTTGTGTTACACAAGGACACAGTCTCAGACAAAGTCACATATATCATACATGCTAGATATATCCAGGTACTTCACTGTCATCATTGAAGTGTATCGGCTTTGAAGATATTTTAACTGTCTCTGTCTGTAGGGTGCGGACCTTTAAAGAAATATTAATGACAATCAACAATCGTATAAATTATATAAGTGTTATACTATGAGTATGTGAAACTCGTAATGTTAAAGGTGTAAATACAAACTTTCACTCACAAAAGCAGCTGTTCCAGGGGCGTGTGCTGGATCCATTCCCGTTGCCTCATCTGTATGAATGCATATTGCAGCCATGTATACACTAAATCAATGCTCGTTTTAAAGATGGCTGAGATATTGCCGATGTGACGTTAAATAGTAACTCACTCACTCACTCACTTTAAAGTGCAAGTTCTTTTGTATTAAAGCTACTTATATATTTGTCGGATATTGGCTTTGTCCAGCGTCCCCATATGTGGAACTTGGATCAGGTGTTCTTGTGATCTTGTGATCTTGTGACTTGTTATGATTAAATGTTGATAGATGTATTTCAAAGTCAAATGAATTGGACATGAAGACTGAAAACGTTGCATATAGCAGGACTTGGTCGAATGATGGATGGTAACATTTTGGAAAAAAACACCCAATACAGGTTTTTGATACATTTTTACATAGTTCAAGGCACGACCAAAAGGTAATGTGCAATTAAAGAAAGGTTTCTGTTTTGTAACCTAAGCTGCAAAGGCGGATGGCCTACATATGCATCCATGCCAAGTACGGATGGTGACCATCACAATTAAATAAATACACTTCAAACAATGACAATTTATACACAAATGAGATACAACAAAGATGAGAAAATGAACGATATTTTCATGAGACGCCCCAATAATAACACTCGACAAAGGATTTTTATTTCTAAACCCGTCACTTTGCCAACTACATTTGTAGTAAGGATATATCAAATAGAAAAATATCTTTCCAACTGTGGTCTTCCAATCGCTAATTCAAGTTTTTCTTGTCTGGGAACATGCTTGAAGGGAGAAAAGTCGTAATAGCAAAAAGCATTTGTTCCGTGTTGTTTATTCTCATGACAAGAGGACATTGTAAGCTGCTGTCAGTATCAGTATCATATGCTCCCCATACACTAAGATATATGGTTTCCTCTGCTAGCAACAAGCCTGTGGATCTAACAACTTGGAATATCAAGAGATAAATGAAACAAAATAGATTACCAAACATAGTTATCCTCTGTTATTCATGCTATGAATAGGTGATGCATACATTTGTGCTGTGGAACTGCTGGAGAAATCAACCCCAAAAGATCCTATCAAGGGGAACAACTATGCTCTATCCGAGTATATGTATTTAAGCAAGGTAATGTTTTAATTTAGGCATGTTTTATTGCAAATTAACACATCGTTTGTATTCATTTAAACTTATCCCACTCAACAATTGTCAAAATTTATTGTGGAATCACTGTGTGAAAGGACATTATTTGAATAATTACTGACTGAATTTCTTGTCACCTTGCTATTCAATTAATGTATGCTTTCAAATTGTGTACGTGGGTCATTGACCCCTGTACCAAAATATACTCTATACTGTATACTATGGCAAAACTAGCTATTAACAAAAGATAATATTCATGTTTACCTGTGGCTTGTGCATTGTTAACTATATTTGGAGGTTGGACCTCGCCCACATCTCCTTCTTCCCTCTCCATTATTGCCTGTAAATGCATATCAAGATCATGCCATGTATATAAAAAAATATAACATACTATAATATTACATGTAATTGTGAGTTGACTAAGCCAATGTAAACATGCAGTCATGTGCCTTACTCTTCCTCAGTTTCTGGTTTGATTGCACCAAAATAATATACACCTTCGCTGTTCTTTTGCTCCCACAAAAACGTTCTTTACAACCAATGAGTGTATATAACATCAATGTTAAACATTTTAATACACTCGTGAATTAGGTAATCTAATTAATTGCAGGATTCCTTGAAGCAGTTTCCTCCCTGACTGACGATTTGTTTGGAAGCCCATATAGTATTATGCTAATGCATGGCATAACGCAAGCACTAAAGAATAGATATATAATTCTACCTTTGAACTGATCATATAATTGCACTAACGTCGTATTCATCCTTACATCACTCCATATGATCAGTGAGCAGCACGTAACGGTACTCACCTTGCATAAGACTAAGAGAAGTGTGTCGATTCCTTTTCCTTGTTTTTTCTATCAATTATCATCAAAAGTTGTATTGAGAAATTGGGTAGTTTCAGCAGTTTTTAATAATCGTTCCATTGCAACATAGGCAGTTTTCATGAAGTAGATATAGGTATATTTCTACATTTTATACTTAACACAAGGTTTTGTTGGTCACTTTTCATGATTGGACTACACGACTCACAAACTTTGCATGTAGTCATGCCAGCAACACTAAAACCAACTCTTCGAATCAACCGGTTAACAACCTGGATCCTCCGGTCCTCACAAGATGAGATTATGAACAAAACATGCCTCCTACCTTTTCTAACCGAATTGCCCCAGACTCTCAGGCCGGCATTGCTACAATCAAGCGAGTCCTCGAAAGTTACCTCCCATTAGTGTTGACCCGGAAGGAGTATTGGGGAAAATAGTGCCCCTCTTCAATGGACTGTTCAGACTGTGCTAATTTATGTAATGTGAGACGTGATACCTTACATGAAAGATCAGACACTTTGTATGTAACGTAAGGGTTTGTATTGGCACATGTTGGAGGTCGATGGATGTGCTTCGGCTTGATACTTCCGGTGACTATTGTTGACAGTTGTTACTGTCAAGTAGTGGATCCGGTAAGTGACATGCAGCAGGACAACCAACGGGTTACACCAAAACCACCAACAGCAGAATACTGGGCAATTATCAGCAGTTACTTCTGTAGCACTTGAGACAATGCGTGTAAAACACTACACGCCATGTTCATGTCACCTGCGTGATACCTATAACTTATTTCCGCATCACCCTGCACTGTGCATTTACATTCTGATTCAGTATCTTCTTTTCTTCCAGTTTTTATGTGTATCATGTGTGACAGACGACAGATCTGGGTTGAAATCGTCTCTGTAGCACTGCCGTAACTGTCCTTAAGCCAAATGAGTACGATCACCTTTCAAACATTATTTATGCAGAGTCTATTCCATTGTAGACGTAGCAAACCACGCAACATTTAGTGTAAGCTGAGTAGAATGTCCTGTCCCAAACTGAAAGGAAAGACAATACTCTCTGGGTGCATTTCTGAACACTTGAATGGTTCAATATGCTGTGTTGTATGGGCACATTTTCATTTTCAACTGTTTCCTCAAAATCGTCTCTCTCGACTCCAGAGAGAACCAGAGAGAACTCATCCTAGTTACAGGTATCTGGGCTGTAGAAGCTCCTTTTTGCAAACACCTTTCATTGTTACTGATTCTAGGACTAATTAGCGTGTATTACGGACATATACAAATACAGACATATACAAGTCTTAAAGACTCTCAAGACATACATAGGTCTTTTGCCAGCAGTCTAAATAAAATCATTTTCACTCTTTGTGAGTTGGTGAAGATCTTATGCTTCTAGGGAACTGGTAAGAAACTGTAAGTGATCGTATGTTACTAGGATATCATAGGTTGTGACTAGGTTACTGAATATGCACTAAGACCACTATTTATTCAGAAATGGACCCAATAATTCTGAATCGATTATGTTATAAGGAAGAGATTATTTCATTTATGAATAGAGATGGATATGCCCTGAATGTGGCGTCAGAAAAACGGGTATCAGAATGGTTACAAGTATAATAAGTTACCAGCTCACTGGAAGTAAACAAGCGATCACGGTCTTGAGCATTATTCACGAGATGGACACTGTCGACACGACGAATTGTCATTGACTGTATGGAGAAAAGGGTGACAGATTGGTTTATATTATATAACATATGCGAGAGAAGGAACACTTGTCCTGTGGATCCCTCGACAATGTTTGTAAATGTATATGTGTTTATTTGGTCCATTTCCAGAAAGGGATGCACTTTTGCAATCACTGAGCAATTCAGTAAATGGGAAGAAATGTTTCCTGTCCACTGAAGTCTGACACAACAGGAACAATGTCCTTGTCAATTTCTGTAGAGACTCCACACTGATCTGGGAGGGTAACTGGTGAAGAACCTATGATAGTATCGCACCTTGAAGAATATGTTGCCGAGTGACACTGTCATCATATATTCCCTATAGGAACATATAGATTTGAGAGCAATTTCAACTGGACTTTCCAGGCATAAATCTTTGGTCAAAGAGAGATAACTCTATACCAGAAATGATGACTTATATCAACACCATCAGTGAGATGGTGGTGAGTAAACTGGTCGGGATGGAAGGCGACTGAATAGTTAATACATTTTGCTAGGATATCCGTCGTTGAAAGTGTGCGAAATAGCCACTGGCCCGCTAGCCCGTGGCTAGTAAAACTCCAGTCGGGCCAGTTCATCACCACAGTCACTTGCCCGACTGACTAGTAAATGCTCATGGGGTCATTTTGTAAATACATCACTCCGACTTGTTAAGTTATAAAACACTTTTAAATCATGCAAGACATTGGCCTAATGAAAATGCTCATCATATTAGCAGCTTAATGATGAAACCCGTGTCATACCGACAATATCCTATTCCCATCTACATGTATTTTTGTGAACATTTGTATTCTACAGTTATATTTCGGGCTAGTGTATTATTTTGTGGGCTAGTAACTTTCAGGAAATCCCGACTGGGTAGCACCATGTGGAGACTATTTCGCACACTGTCCTCCATGTGGTGTTATGTTTGAATCTGGATCAAGAATAAACAAATCATGTAGTTAAGAGCTTTAACTGAGACAGACATTAAATGTCGTGTGCCATCATGTCTCTGTAGACAGCCAGGCAGTACAAGACTCCAGGCCATATGGAAAATATACACTGTCCTGTTGTACTCTCCTAAACCCGATTCTAAACGCCTCTCTCTATGTGTATATGCACGAATAAAGGATTCAGTTTGCGAAATGTGTACACCCACACAAGATTTTAATTGTCTCTGAAATGTGTACAATGCAGGGATAAATTGTATTGCAATATACTATTCACACTTTGCTAAGGATCAAATCATGGATTCAACAGAAAACTATGATGTAGGGTTAAATTTGGTTTAAATATCTAAGCTTATTGTAAGCATGGACCCTAGGTTTCAGTATGTCACTGCACCTTGTGGATCCCATTCCTGCTACTGACAGGTGTTGTGCACTTGTCAATGACTCGTTGCATGATTTGCAAAATGGTTGATTGGTGCCATGAAAACTATGTTATGCTTACTCATGTATCAAGTGCATAAGGTTAGATTAAAATGACTGTTTGTCTAAAGAGGGGTTGCCATACTATTATTTATCCAGTTTTAAATTTCAAATTATGAATCTACTTTCAAGTAAAGTTGTGATTTTTTGTGATCCTTAGCAAAGTGTCAGTAGTATATGTTGCGACTCAGCTACCAATATTGCGATACGTATTGGGATATATTGGGAACTTACGTGTTTGACAATAGTGACAATAATTGTACATGTCAGTTCTATTTCCCACATTACAAATCCATAAACTTATATGTTATGTTTCTGATAACAGCAATCTCAAAATTAGATTCCATAGTCAGGGATTCTATTTTCTGTTTATACAGTAGCATTACATATGCCGTTTTGTCAAAACAAAGACAGAACATTTGCTGTGCATGAAAGTCTGTGTAAAATTTAATTTAAATCATAGAGATAATCACAAAAATTTCAGATATGTTCTTTACCCGATATACCGGTTCTCAGAAAATATATTGCAATACGTATCGCTTGAAAAGCGTATTGCGATATACCGGTATACCGGTAATACCGTGCAGTCCATCTTTCCAGGATTGGTATCCTAGGATACAACCACAATAATTACAGTTAATCTCAATTTTATTATTGCCAATGAATATTAACAAGCATATTGCATGGGTGACTGGTGATTGTTTGGCCATTTACATTGATTACATCTCAAATATGATCATGAAAAATCAGATAAAACACATATTTAAATACAAATTCAAAGGTGCTTCACAACTGGATTTTTCTTCTTATTCATTTTAAAATAATATTTATGACAATAAAGGCATTAAGTGTTGTAAAATTCAAATGAGTCACATTTAACTACTTTGCAGGGGCTGTATCAAGATATGTTTTTTACTCTATATACCGGTTCTTAGAAAAAATATTGCAATACGTATCGTTTGAAAAGCGTATTGCGATATACCGGTATACCGGTAATACCGTGCAGTCCTAGTACATTATGAATATCTTTCCAGGATGGGTATCCCAGAATACAACCACAACAATTACAGTTAATCAAAATTTTATTATTGCCAATGAATATTAATATTAAAAATTGTTATTACATATAATAAACCAGGGGTGTAACAAGCACAACATGCTACAAAAAGGATGGTCGGTGGCACAAGTAACATTGATCGGGTTCAACTCCTGATGTTCTTATGTGCAAAGTATGTGCTTCCTAACTGATCAAAAGTTACGATACTTTTTTCACAATTTACTGTTCTTTTAGGGTAACCTAAAACTGAATAAATATTCCGGAAGAGACATAATGTGGAGACTTTACCTTTCAGAATAGGCTAGCCAAGCATATCACCAAGGATATAGAAAATATGCCAATGTCTTGGCTAACAGTACTAATGAATCGCTTTCCTAATAATGGCCTTCAAACAAGCATATTGCATAGGTGACTGGTGGTTGTTCGTCGCCACTTACATTGATTACATCTCATATATGATCATGAAAAAAGATAAAACACAATTATAAATACAAATTCAAAGGTGCTTCACAATTTCATTTTTCTTCTTATTCATTTCAAACAGAACATTTATGACAATTCTCAATTGCATTCTCTATAACTATGAAGGCATTAAGTGTTGTAAAATTCAAATGAGTCACATTTAACTACTTTGCAGGGGCTGTATCAAGTTTGATTTCCCAGTGATCTGGTGTTTGCAAGAGAAAACGACTCATTTTGATTATCATTTGACCTAGCCTTCTATGTTTCCTGTTCCATAATGGTGATTCCTAACTGCTATTTTCCCCTCTTTAGCTTGTAAATGGATCTGCTGACAGAATGCTATAAGATTAAATACAACAGTTCTATTTTCCTACCTTTTTTATATGTGCATTGTATTGCACTATTCATAAATGACGATTGAGTAGTCATTATGCTTAAACTAGAGCATAACATTTAAATACATATTAAATTTAGACGTATAAAGAAACTATGTATTGAAATCTGATTGTTAATACTTGGAATCCGTTCAATTGTGTATCGAATTGCTAAAACATCTCCATTAAAAACTGCAGATGTCTTGAATTATTGTCTGATGAAACTGAGACGAGGATGATAATGTATGGGTTGTTATGGAACCAATAGTCACAGTATATTACCAAAATAAGAGACTACAAATATCATATTCTTGTTACATAAGCATGGAGCACGCTGTTGGAACAAATCTCTGTAATGCATTACAGTTTAGATAATATTCAACCCCATAATATCACCCATGATGGCACACATCTCGAAATAATAGGAACATTCAGTTGGGGTAAAGTATATGGAGAAACAGCTAATTCCGAAATTATGAAGACTTGCATGTATATTGCTTTGACGGTATATGTATACAACGCAGCAGTGCGCATTCACCTATGAACTAACACTATTTCTAAAGGAGAGTTATCGCGCCCTGTGATGAACAGGTTTACATGACTGCTTGACTAGGCGAACCATGTTTGGGCAAACTGCATAGTATTTTTGTTATGTTGGGGTTTTTTGGGGGGTTGAAAATGTTTTGTATATAGAACAATCGGAAATGCTAAAATTAAAAGCATTGATAATATACATTGCTATGGATAAATGTCAGTGTGGAGAATCAATGTTATAAGATATATTGACGTATGTACACATTTGAAAACCCTAACTTCCACCATCATAGTTCTTGATATCTACAGTCAAAATGGAGCTTCAAAAGTAAGTATCAGGAAAATTGTTTACAACGTATACCCAGTAACCTTTCATATATATGTCAGGCCCTGATCTAGGACTTGAGTAGATTGTAAACATGAGAGACACTTAATACAAAATGATTAAACTGAAATCATTCAGTTGTATGAAGTATTTTCTTTTTCAAAATGAACTGTCATGATGAAAAGCCATTCTTATCAATGGGTAAACCTGTTAACGATACAATAAGTCATGGATAGATCCTGAAACAGTCCTAATTAGAGAGTGAACAGTTTGAACATATACATATATATTAAATGTATATCAAAAAGTGCATAACACTAAAACATGACCAAAGCTGGGCAATAATAATCGAGGCTGCTCAATTTGAGGATACATAATCATGCCCCACGCTGACAACATTTGCAACCGATACCTGCAGGCTGACCAGAACACTAGAAAGTTGTCTCCCTTTACGCTCGGTGACTTTTGATGTATTGCTATAAGTCAATGAACTTAAGTTTGCCATTACAAATTTGCTCCAATGAGCGTTTCTTCTGTATCTGAATATTTAACAGAAACTGAGTCTGATTCTATTCCATTACATTAATAAGCTGACAAAATAAGATATATATTAATGTTGATAAACCGGTCAAAGTCGTAATGAGTCATGATTGCTCTGTCACATCGCTCTATATCATTTGGGTAAATGCCAAGGTTAGTATCATATTTCAGCCAGTAGGTGTTTACTATCAGCGTGGGACATACACAGTAGATTTCCCACAGGGAATATTAGGTCTTTTTAATCATGTCAACGAAGGTATTTACTTACAACCCCCACATGATATAAATCTATTATAAAACGTTAATGCAGATGAGGAAACAATATGCTTAATATAAGCACAAGTGGCACAGAAAGGAATGAGTTCCAGGTACCGAACTGTGAGTCTTTCTGACAGCTCCGAAACTCTATTGACACCGGAGAGAACCTGCATGGGAACTTCGATGAGCTAGTTCGTACTGTGTTGTGGAAAATGATGTGAGTGCCCGACATCTGGTGATGGTGTGTCTACAGGGGGATGGCACGGCATCGGGGTGACAGGATTATGTGTTCTGTCCAAGGTTGCATCCCCATCTGCCACTGTCTAGGAGAACACCCGCAGTGGAAACATGTCACTGATGTAAGTCCTGCAAATCGAGAACATACCCCTCGCATTAGTTCACAGCGACCATCAGATAGTTACTTGTGAATAAAGGTCCCTGCAAACAGTTTAACTGATATACTTGAAATACGTTAAAGATACACAGACATAGATTATGAAGTTTATTTCTACCAATTACTGACCATTTGTGATTCTGTAAAAGAACCCATTCTTGGCAAAGTCAGCTTTATTGATTCTGATACCATCAAGCATGGCCACTGCTGGAAATGAAGCCTCTCTTGATGACAATGTGCAGTACTGTGGGAAGTCATGGTCAAGCCAGGTTCCAGACATGACTTGTTGCTCATGAATATCAGCCACTGTCAACTGTATGTCCTTGTCGTCAGCAACTGGTACTTCGCCTGGCTCAAAACTGAGACATCCTCTTTGAGCTCTCACAGTTAGTTGACTCAAAGCATCCAACCCAGAAGTTCCAGCCAAGGAGGTTTGGCGTCTTGCAATCGTTGTGACTGCACTTGTTTGAAGCAATATTGCTGCATCTGCTTCTGGAATCGGATCACCCAACCCTTGGAAGAAATCAGAGGATGGAGTTGGATGAAGCTGCGACGCAACTTTGCCAGTAGAAAGTTCGGAGATCCCTCCAACTCCACAGTCATCTACAATATAGTGATGATATATGTTCTAGTTTTCCGAAGCTAGACATAACTTCAGTTAGGAACCAATCTTATATTTTGATACATCAAATTTCTACTCAGACGTATTTGACTGAACATGTATGTGACTCAAAGTGTAGATACGTCATGCGTGCGCGGTGTGTGCTGTAGATGCATTCAGACATTGTATTCCTCAATCTTCATAAGGTCAGTTAAGCCATAAGCCAATATTTCATGGAGCCAGTATGCGCTGAGGTGAGCTTTAAGAAATTGACATACTACTTTAAACTATAACATTTATGGATGTTCGAACATACTTTTGTTGGGCATTAAGAAGGGAAAAAATAATCATAGAGGTACATGAATAAATCATTTATTGATGATGACTCAGTTTGGCACATGTAATCCTTTTCCTCACCAGTTTGTTTTCCCATTTCTGTAAGTTGTACAATGTAGGGCTATTATGTGTGTTTCCTATGGTACAAAGCAGATTACTGGAATTTGACAGTAAATATTAAAGGGAAGCAACCCTTGTCATGTTTGTCACTGCAGTCACAAAACAGATAAATGCACACGTTTTACATTGCTTTACATGATGACATCATTTGACGCTAAAATGGAATATCCCATTTCAAAGACTGGGATGTACCCTGAGTGGAATTGGCTCTGTACGAATGTATTATTAGATGTCAGCCCTGTTAATCCTCATGGCTTTGTATTGTAGATAATGGATAAGGCTGTTGGTGAAACAGTGATAGTCGGTAATTGGTTGAAATATACCATGGTGGGTAGTGTTTAATCCAATATACACTATATAGACACAATATACTATTTCAAAGACCCGTGAAGATACGAGTTAGAATGTGTCTTAAGCAACCCATGCTAAGAGGCGACTAAAGGGAACGGGTGGTCAGGCTCGCTGACGTGGTTGATGTCATCGTGTCCCAATTACGTAGATCGATGCTCATGCTGTTGAAAACTGGATTGTCTGTTCCAGTCTTGATTATTTACAGACCGCCACCATATAGCTTGAATATTCAGGTGTGCAGCATTAAACAACAAACCAACCAATCATATTTCAAAATGTATTTTTCTTGTTCTTGTTTATATTTTCACATGCAAGTGATATTTCGGAATGTTATTTTCTAGCGTTTGGACTGCTTCTTGATAATATTATTTCCGTTTACTTTCTTTGCAACGTCTAACTGATACTGACTGGTCATGCTACATTAAAAATATATTGACTTGGTGTGCTAACATATTTTGTTTGGAGGTCTTGCAAATCGCCCATTTCTGGTGTCCCCGCCGTGATGTTGCTGGAATATTGCTAAAAGCGGCGCAAAACCAAACTCAGTCAGTCAGTCTTGCAAAACGAAGAATTTGTAATAACTTCATTTTCTGCACACGTCATGATCACAATATTGGGTGAACCTAGCCAGCTATTTATGTTTGCCTATAAACAAGGACACGTAACACATCTTTGCAAATGACTCAGATATCCTGTGATCATTACGTAAGAGTTATACCCCTTTGACAACAACAATCACGTGAATAGAAAGTGTATTGAATACTACTGACATGGAGTGTAGTGCATTGGTTTAACACTTGTCTGTCGACTATACGAGCTTTTAATGATTTCATTGCAGTATTAGTATTGAAGCTAAGGAGTTGCTATCTGCGACTAAAATATACCAAATCTCGTCCTGCATCGTGTATACAACGACCACATCATACGGTCTTCATACCCCGTCATTGTGCATACATCTCGTGAGATGCATATGTATACTTAGATCATAGCCTTAAATCGCCGCCCGATTAACCAAATAAAAAGTTGAATCGTTGCCATGACATTAGCGTTACTACGCAGTCATGAAATATTTACTTTCACATGAAAATGACAAAGACAAATCTAGCAAGCTGTCAAGTGTGTACAAAATATAATCAATGCAGTGTGCCTACCGTCACATTCTCCTGTTATAGCCGGGTTGTTGGCCATTTTGAAAAGTTCGACCCTTGATGTGTTCAGAGACACGGTAACGCAGACCTCACCGTAATAATATAAGTGAGACCGTGACCAACCTGACCAACCAATCAGAAGCTGGTGTCAGCACAGGGTTCGACTGCTCCTTACATACCATGGTGACAAAGTTTCGTTTCCTTGTGTGTCGTCTGCTTCAACCCTTAGTGTGATATAGCAGTGTCAGAATAGGCATAGCATAGGTCGATGATGGTGTGTTTTACCACAGCTATAGACAATCACTCATGCTTGTTACAACGTCTAAACATACGAGTAGTACTTAGCACTTAGATTATCTGCTTGATAGGCGAACCCTTTGCATCCACAACCTCCCTAACGCAAACAAAAAAAGGACAGACACAACATTTCCTCATAATAACTCATATTTTTCTCCGAATTATGTAATGAAAAAATATATCGATTTTCATCTTTCATCATGTGCATTTTCTTTAAATAGTCCTTTGGAAATATATAAAGTCACTCACTTTCCCTACGTTTCTCGGAAAATGTATTTTTCTATATAGCAGTGTTCAAGAGGCGTTAGTGTAAACGCCTGAAGTAGATCCACTTGAATTATTCCTCGACATTAAGGTGTCTCGCTATGCTATAACTACAACGCATGTACTGTTCAAAGCGACGATAAACCAATTTACTAACTCGCTCTTTACCTGAGTAAACATGAAGTAAGATGTGATATAAACAAAGCATAATGAATGGAACAATTCATGTATTTGTTGATTATTTTTTAACACACGCAGTCAGTAATCTGTGTGATGACACTTCACATCAATCTAAGTACTGTTATGTGGTAGTGTTATTCAATGTGTAACACTATCTTATGTGTATAAATTTCGAAACAGAATTGTTTATTCTACGGACTGATTCCCGGTTAACTACTGCTTTAGTTTCAGCACATAACAGTATTGATACAAATACTACACAGTGGTATCAGCCCAAACCGTTCACAGGACTTTCTTTATGACCTGCTATAAAATGCTTAATTTGAAACACGTGAACAGAATATTCGTTTGGATTCAACATCTCCAGAAATAAAAAGATATTTAAGCTGTGACTAAAACTATATCCTCTCGACAACAAAGAGATGCGTTCTAGATCCTCGAAATGTCCTGAAATTGAGACTGTTGGTCTCAACAAGGATGTAAATTGGGCTTTCCAACACTTCACAACCAGCCATTGTATATGAAGCGAAGCGTACCTGCTGCTGCGTTTTACTAACAGTTATTTCGTGATTAATCCTGAACCCCATAAGCAAGTTACAGCTTTTTGGATCAGTTTATTTGTGTCCAGTTGTTACCATAGATTTGGTCAGGTAGCCTCATAACCACTCAAGACGCAACTACCACTCGGACGCGCTTTCATATTTGACAAGATTTGTTTCAATAACATACCGATAAGAATGGGCACAGAGCTTACGGAAAGTAGTATCCGGGTCGTTACTAAATTTGAATATTTTCAGATAGGACAGAAAGTCACGTGACGCCACTGTTTCATAGATACAACTAGTTCTTCTATGTTTTTCTGGACATCATCATTGAAGCTAATATTTATTGCTTTAGAGACGTGTACAAGTCAAACTCTGTTGTTAAAGTTGAGAACGAATCAAGATACGTTACGCTGCGCTTAATTTACCATGCACTGCTATAGGAAGGATGTGGCTTGTGTCTGGTTATCTGAGGTGGAAATGATCTTAGTAATCTAATTATATCACGACGTTAAATGTACAACGTATCATTTCATGTCCTACTTAAATCTTGAATATTGAATACCAAACAAAATAATACTGATTTGGATAAACTACCCCATTTCAAACAGTCTTAAATCCAGACACAACTAATACTCATAATAATGTATTGATTTTTATGTTGCGTTAATTCCTTGTGATCAGAATTTGATATCATGTCACAGACTTTGACCATGTCAGTTTGTGTGTAACCATAACGTATGACGTATTCTACACCGAGATCTCACGACGCAGCTGCAAGTTTGTTTGTTTTTTATTGTAGCGATATGCAATGATCTTTCTATGCCGGTACACACCGACCTAATGCAGATAGGCATGACCTAACGAGAGTAGTGTGCAGGAAGACATGTCGATACAGCTGGTATTTCCTTACACTAGAGACGGAGCTTTCTCGTTGGTTGCCTCGCTCTAGTGATCCCATGTGTAATACAATCAGGACGTGACTGTGAATACTCACACAAAACTTAGAGCTGATGCTTATTATTTAATGATGCAAAGCATGGTGTTTGGATTAACGTGAGATATACAAGTAAGTGTAGAATATATTATAACACGTACAGCATTTATCTGTTTTCTTTAATCTTCCAACAGTTTTCTGTAAGGCTTTGTCTGTAAGACGGTGTCTGTAGCAGAGACAAGTATGTAGGCATTAGTAACCAGTTCAAACCGAACAGTACCCGTTGATATATCTCAATGAGGGAGAGGTGGGTAGGGTAGTGTGGGTGTGGGTGTACCGACGTTTTCAAATAACTGTTTTATACTATGTGATGCATAACATTACTCATCCTTCCACCTCTTTCAAAAACATTGATTTAAACTAAAAATCGGCTGCGTTTATCTACTGAAGGTAGAGGGAAGCCACAGTATAGTTCTTCTTACATTACTGTCACCTCAGGTCAAACATACATCCATCTACTGAAGGTAGAGGGAAGCCACGGGGTAATTCTACTTAGATTACTGTCACCTCAGGTCAAACATGCATCCATCTATTAAAGGTAGAGATTTGCCACACTGTAATTCGCCTTACATTACTGTCACTTCAGGTCAAACATACATCCATCTACTGAAGGTAGAGGGAAGCCACACTGTAATTCTCCTTACATTACTGTCACCTCAGGTTAAACATACATACATCTACTGAAGGTAGAGATTTGCCACACTGTCATTCTCAGTACATTACTGTCACCTCAGGTCAAACAAACTCCATCTATTAAAGGTAGAGGTTTGCTACACTGTAATTCTCTCTACATTACTGTCATCTCAGGTCAAACATACATCCATCTACAGAAGGTAGAGGTTTGGTACACTGTAATTCTCCTTACATTACTGTCACCTCAGGTTAAACATACATCCATCTATTAAAGGTAGAGATTTGCCACACTGTAATTCGCCTCACATTACTGTCACCTCAGGTCAAACATACATCCATCTACTGAAGGTAGAGGGAAGCCACCATGTAAGTCTCCTTACCTTACTGTCACTTCAGGTCAAACATACATCCACATACTGAAGGTAGAGGGAAGCCACACTGTAACTCTCCTTCTATTACTGTCACCTCGGGTCAAACATACATCCATCTACTGAAGGTAGAGGGAAGCCACCATGTAATTCTCCTTACAGTACTGTCACCTCAGGTCAAACATACATACATCTACTGAAGGTAGAGGTTTGCCACACTGTAATTCTCTCTACATTACTGTCACCTCAGGTCAAACGTACATCCATCTACTGAATGGAGAGGGAAGCCACAGTATAATTCTCCTTACATTACTGTCACCTCAGGTCAAACATATGTCCATCTACTGAAGGTAGAGAAGCCACACTGTAATTCTCCTTACATTACTGTCACCTCAGGTTAAACATACATCCATCTACTGAAGGTAGAGGTTTGCCACACTGTCATTCTCAGTACATTACTGTCACCTCAGGTCAAACAAACTCCATCTATTAAAGGTAGAGGTTTGCTACACTGTAATTCTCTCTACATTACTGTCATCTCAGGTCAAACATACATCCACATACTGAAGGTAGAGGGAAGCCACACTGTAACTCTCCTTACATTACTGTCACCTCAGGTCAAACATACATCCATCTACTGAAGGTAGAGGGAAGCCACCATGTAATTCTCCTTACAGTACTGTCACCTCAGGTCAAACATACATACATCTACTGAATGGAGAGGGAAGCCACAGTATAATTTTCCTTACATTACTGTCACCTCAGGTCAAACATACGTCCATCTACTGAAGGTAGAGGTTTGCTACAGTGTAATTCTCCTTACATTACTGTCACCTCAGGTCAAACATACATCCATCTATTAAAGGTAGAGATTTGCCACAATGTAATTCTCCTTACATTACTGTCACCTCAGGCCAAACAAACTCCATCTATTAAAGGTAGAGGTTTGCCACACTGTTATTCTCTCTACATTACTGTCATCTCAGGTCAAACATACATCCATCTACTGAAGGTAGAGGGAAGCCACAGGATAATTCTCCTTACATTACTGTCACCTCAGGTCAAACATATGTCCATCTACTGAAGGTAGGGGGAAGCCACACTGTAATTCTCCTTACATTACTGTCACCTCAGGTTAAACATACATCCATCTACTGAAGGTAGAGGTTTGCCACACTGTCATTCTCAGTACATTACTGTCACCTCAGGTCAAACAAACTCCATCTATTAAAGGTAGAGGTTTGCTACACTGTAATTCTCTCTACATTACTGTCATCTCAGGTCAAACATACATCCACATACTGAAGGTAGAGGGAAGCCACACTGTAACTCTCCTTACATTACTGTCACCTCGGGTCAAACATACATCCATCTACTGAAGGTAGAGGGAAGCCACCATGTAATTCTCCTTACAGTACTGTCACCTCAGGTCAAACATACATACATCTACTGAAGGTAGAGGTTTGGTACACTGTAATTCTCTCTACATTACTGTCACCTCAGGTCAAACGTACATCCATCTACTGAATGGAGAGGGAAGCCACAGTATAATTTTCCTTACATTACTGTCACCTCAGGTCAAACATATATCCATCTACTGAAGGTAGAGGGAAGCCACAGAGTAATTCTCCTTACATTACTGTAACCTCAGGTCAAACAAACTCCATTTATTAAAGGTAGAGGTTGCCACACTGTAATTTTCTCTACATTACTGTCATCTCAGGTCAAACATACATCAATCTATTAAAGGTAGAGATTTGCCACAATGTAATTCTCCTTACATTACTGTCACCTCAGGTCAAACAAACTCCATCTATTAAAGGTAGAGGTTTGCCACACTGTTATTCTCTCTACATTACTGTCATCTCAGGTCAAACATACATCCATCTACTGAAGGTAGAGGGAAGCCACAGGATAATTCTCCTTACATTACTGTCACCTCAGGTCCAACATACATCCATCTATTAAAGGTAGAGAATTGCCACACTGTAATTCGCCTTACATTACTGTCACCTCAGGTCAAACATACATCCATCTATTAAAGGTAGAGGTTTGCCACACTGTTATTCTCCTTACATTACTGTCATCTCAGGTCAAACATACATCCATCTACACTTTAATTCGCCTTACATTACTGTCACCTCGGGTCAAACATACATCCATCTACTGAAGGTAGAGGGAAGCCACACTGTAATTCTCCTTACATTACTGTCACTTCAGGTTAAACATACATCCATCTATTAAAGGTAGAGATTTGCCACACTGTAATTCTCAGTACATTACTGTCACCTCAGGTCAAACATACATCCATCTATTTAAGGTAGAGATTTGCCACACTGTTATTCTCTCTACATTACTGTCATCTCAGGTCAAACATACATCCATCTACAGAAGGTAGAGGGAAGCCACAGGGCTAATTCCCCTTACATTACGTTTCTACATTACTGTTATATCAGGTCAAACATACATCCATCTACAGAAGGTAGAGGTTTGCTACACTGCAAACATACATCCATCTACTGAAGGTAGAGGGAAGCCACCATGTAATTCTCCTTACATTACGTCTGTACATTACTGTCACCTCAGGTCAAACATGCATCCATCTACTGAAGGTAGAGGTTTGCCACACTGTAATTCTCCTTACATTACTGTCACCTCAGGTTAAACATACATCCATCTACTGAAGGTAGAGGTTTGCCACACTGTCATTCTCCTTACATTACTGTCACCTCAGGTCAAACAAACTCCATCTATTAAAATTAGAGGTTTGCCACACTGTAATTCTCTCTACATTACTGTCATCTCAGGTCAAACATACATCCATCTACAGAAGGTAGAGGTTTACTACACTGTAATTCTCCTTACATTACTGTCACCTCAGGTCAAACATACGTCCATCTACTGAAGGTAGAGGTTTGCTACAGTGTAATTCTCCTTACATTACTGTCACCTCAGGTCAAACATACATCCATCTATTAAAGGTAGAGATTTGCCACACTGTAATTCGCCTTACATTATTGTCACTGAAGGTAGAGGTTTGCTACATTGTTATTCTGCTCATATTAATTTCGAGAGAACTGCTTCTTGAATGGGAAGGTCGACAGTCCCTGGACCTCGGCCAGATATGCTGGATTATTTACAGACAGCTGCCATATAGCTGGAATATTGCTGAGTGCGGCGTAAAACTAAACTCACTCACTTACATTAAAATGTGCATTAGTTTGTGGCTCTGAGTAACGGATGAACGTAATACAGACTAACAAATAAACGAACGAGTGTAAAAATTTGAATATATGAACTGCTGCTCATGCATGTATCCGATATGTTTCGAGGAAAAGTAAAGCCATGCTCTTCGTTCCAGATATATAGGCTGTAATCATGTGTTTGCAAGCGATGCAATTAGGCTTGTAACCGAATTGGTAGACTAAGCACTATCACGCCCGTAAAATATAGCAACATAAAAACAGAAACAATTTAATAAATTTATTGCGGCTAAATGAACAGGAATATATTACGAATATCGAGCTTACAAATCCATAGGCTAATGTTCATGCAGATAAAATGTAACATATCTTGTTAAAGCTACAGTGCAATACGATTCCTCAATATTCACAAACATTGTTGTTCGCATACAGTGAAGCTAGAATATTACAGCAGTAACAGAACACATAAGCGGAATAATCAAGTTTATATCTATTGTAAATATCTATGATATTCTTGCCATCATTAGGTGGTATCCTTTTGAAATGTAAATGTCGTTTCACAATGGCATGGAACCCCATATATGGACCCTAAAGAGTTATATACTTGTTTTCCTGTCTGAAACAAACTGTATGGCATCCATCCATAGTCAGCAGTTTGGATATCAACTATCTCACGAGAACCTCTTCGCAAAGGGACGGATGAATCTACATTTTGGGGCCCATTGCCAGTGCAGATGTTTGGGATCAGATCCTTCTGTCCAGATCCTCGGGGAACACCCACAGTGATAGCATGTTACTGTTCCAAACCCTGCAATCCAGAAGGAAAAGAGATCGGTCATTATATTTGTATTTACATCGTGGCTGATAATCTACTGTCTATTCTCTTGGATTTGTGTTTTGGAATCAATGTGTTTGGTATTTAGTTGCTCATATGCATGTGATGGTGTAATCGTAATGGCAAAATTACTGAAAGGGTAAAACATTCATTATATCCGGCATTCAAATGGAAATACGACACTTGGTTATGGTGTTTAGTACCTGAGTAAAAGAACCCTGCAAGGGCTAGGATATCCTTCTTCACACCGTAAACACAACTGAAGTCTTTGAATGACTGGAGTCTCCACACAAAACTGTGATAGTCCTTATGCACCGCTTTACGTTGGGTGCCTGACATTAGCAAGAGCTCTTTAACCCCTTCTGCTGACAGTTGTAGGAACTCAGAATTTGATGTACATCGTTCTCTGGATTTCTTTGGCTTGCTCTCTTTTGAACGACAAGAAATAGTGTTCACCCTGCTCTCCCTGGACCGACAATGGCTGTTGGTCAACCTGCCGTTCGTTTGCGTTTGTGTACATTCGCTAACATAGCCAGATGTCAAGTCTTGGTGATGTTGGTGCTGTTGATGCTGTTTGGTTTCACCAAAGTAGCTCATGTCACACTGAAATCCTCTTTCCGTTGTGGCACATGCACCCTTGACCTTGGAATCATCCTCCATACCTTTCCTCACTACAATAGTATCTCTCTGTACTGAGGCCGGAGGCAAGCTCGATTTCAAACTGTCAAGTGAAAGTGACGGAGCGGTTAGAGCTTCATCTGGGTTTTCTGTCGAACTTGCAAAACATTCTCTAGCTCTGACAGTTGATGCCACTTCATTAGCATGCTCGTTCTCATTGTCCTTCTCAACATTTTGTGTAATAGCTCCCTGTGTAGAAATGCTAAGGCTTCCCAGTTGTTGCGCGACTGAGTTCTTGCTGAATACGTCCAGGTCCTCTGAACCAGTGACAGATGTTACTCTCTGACCAATTAAACCTAGTACAGCCTGACAAGAAAGTGTGTGAGCATTACTGCCTTCAGGCAGCTCACCAGCAAATGCATCCGTGGTCGATATAGGGTGACGGCCATCTCGGGCTCCTCCAGCAGTGCCATTACCTACACAAACATCATATCAGTAAATGAAAGGAAGATAATGTAATCAGCATGAATTAAATGTCATTTATTAAGTACTTTATACTTATATCAGTATTCAAACTCGTCGATATAGGACTGACACACTGCTCATTTTAACTCATGAGATAATATTGTATTTAGCCTTCAGAGATCCTATCATGTTTTGTTAATTTCATTTTGTTAATAAAGAACATCGCACTGGGTATTAATACTCGTCACGACGAAGGTCCGGGTTCGATTCCCTACGTGGATAGTACTATGTGTGAAGCCCAATACTGGTGTCCCCTGCCGGCATAGTGCTGGGGAAAATGCTACTGGCGGCGTGAAACCCTAATCACTTGCTCACTCATTCACTCTCTCCAAGCAGGCGGTGGTCATATTACAAAACAAATTCCTCCATGGATATTTTGTTATCTTTGTAAGGAAGTTCGGGATAATGAAATAACGTTGTAGCCTAACTCACCAGTCACTGCTTCCTGATTTCTGTCGGCATCGTCTACATCCTCTGGTAGGGCCATGCTTTACCTGAAGCACAAGGCATATAAGTATAAGGTATATATTTATAAGCATACGTTTTTATACTGCGATAAAGCAAAAGGATAAAGCGACATATGTTGGGGTCATAAGCAGAAAGAGATGCAAATATGAAAGGTCAAGTAGGGACTACTTTCAGTATCCACACTCAGGCGCATTAGGATAATTTGCATATCAATTATCACGGGCATTTCTCATGTTTCAAGCCTTTCGGTGGACCAAATACATAGTGGCATACTTCTATAGTTATTCTACTACAGCTGCGATACTGAGGTGCAGGAAGACTCATATCTATACATAACTGTGACTGTGTCGCTGTAGCTCCCCGGACTGCTTCGATGACTACGCAAACAGAAATAGGTTTTAGCGTTTTTGGATGTTTCCTAAAAAAATACCCATTTTATCTACTCGTCAAAACTAAAACAGCTGAAAAATATATACAATTTCTTGACTTGATAGTGTAAGATATGGCAAATCGCAACATGGCGGCTGCCTGAGGCAAAGATACTGTGCTGGCGGCATGGAAGCCTGTGTAGGTGATTGTGTCAACCGGCGATCGAGTCGATCAAAACAATAGTCTAATATACTGGATATACGTGTCTTACTAGGCCATAGCTGATACAAATGTTGAAGGCTTTCGATATACGAATTTAGAAGTGATTTAGTGAGGATACAGACTAGCCGAGCGGGATTTGATGGAAGACCTCTGCGACTAGTCCTTTGCCAGATTTGGACCGCTGAATTCAGCCAAAATATGTCCGATTTGATACCATGGTTTATGTTGTCGCTGTGTGTACGTCTGACTCCACAATTTGTAAACCTGTGACCAGCTTAGGACAGGAGACCAGTATTCAAACAAACGTGATGTCACATAGGTTAGGGTAAGAGTAGCCTCCCTTAGTCAACGTTCAAACCGACAGATTGCCATGAGAGAGACATACAATCCCTGTGTGCAGGTTACCTTCCCCGATGTCGTTATGTCATCAATTAAACATGTTTCATTTGGAACTACATGTAAATTGACTTGCCACATCACTGACTTTCTGACGTGCAGTGTACAATGTTTATTCCAAGTACATGATATTTAACCACCGGACGAAACAGATTTCATTGGGAATCACAAAATAGCGCGAAAAGTATGTGAATGATCATACACAATCAGTGATAACGCCAGGTTTTTGCAAAATGGATAAGTATATCCTGTGCTGTCAGGAGCACACGCCGTTCACAAACTTACAACAATATGTGTACTATATGTTTAAGCCCATACTGTACAACAGTACTTCTGTCGTGTAGCCTGTAGGCTAACCGATCACTTGGGGTAGCAGAAGTCCAGGGCCACGAAAGTGCACTTACTGATTTTGAACTTTGGTTGCTGTGTAGAAGTGAAAGGTGCTGAGGTGCTACTTCCTGTTGGTGAATGAAACGCGTGTGGGAAATATGTTTGATCTGTCACCAGTGGGTGGGAATGTTTAGAAGTCTTTTACTCTTTGAATCAAAGGCGATTTCCTCCAGAATTATGAAATATAGAATTATTTCTTATTCAAGCATGATTAACCGTGGCTTGTTACGACTTGACTTGGAGTTTTAATCGTGGGTATCTCGTGACATAAAGAGCTATTTGTAATTACGATTGATGGTCTTGTCCGCTTTAGAAGTTCCCTTTCTGCATATTTCAACAAACGGTTACAGCAGATTGTGTGAATGGTGGAATTACCCTTTAGGCCAACACCTGGTACCATCACTTATTTTCAGTGATGCATTCATTTAATTTCCACCGCTATGTTATTCGCTTCATGCCAAATGGAATCTGCTTCGATAGGTAATGAAGACCATGTATTTTCTTGCATCTACGTTGAACTTTCTAGTATTTCTCTCCAAAAGCTGTAACAGACCCTTGGCATGTGACTTCTCGATTGTCATGGCGATGGAAATACCAAGGAATACCCTTTAAAATTAATCGTGTCTGACCAAAATAAATTAAAGTGAACATTATAAAATATACTTCATGGTATGGTTAACGTGCATACATGGCAATTCCATAGTGTAACGACAAATCATCTCAAGTTTATTACACCTTGCACTAAAGATATTGATGTTCAACAATTATGACGCTATATGGTGCATATGTTACGCGTAGCTGATCTGCAATGTTTACTATGAGTATTTGAAGTGAACGTAAACCATACAGAAGCCGTCAGTCGTACTAGCTGCGGGATCTTTGTGTGGTGGCGATTACATTTCTATAGCATCTGAAATACTTTAAATAACTGTGCAGACACGCTTGATATCGCGCTTTTAGGGGGCATGAATTTTAAACAGGGTCAAGTAGGGCACTCCTTAAATTCTCGAAGCTACTGGCTGGCTTATTTCGTTCTGAGATGAAAAGTATTTGGATATTCAGTGTTCAAGTAAGTACAGCGTGTGTGTAAGAGAGAGAGAGAGAGAGAGAGAGAGAGAGAGAGAGAGAGAGAGAGAGAGAGAGAGAGAGAGAGAGAGAGAGAGAGAGAGAGAGAGAGAGAGAGAGAGAGAGAGAGACAGAGACAGAGACAGAGAGAGAGAAAGAGAGGGACGGAGACAAATACGTTGAATACATACGTAATTCATTGAGTTGGCGTATATCCTACAGATGTTAACTGTGTACTTAACAGTACAGTATCTATTGGTCAACATGTTCACATTAGTCCACTGACAAATGTAGTGTAACATATACTTATTACTTTAGTACATATTTACATAATTCATCTTACTTATTATGGTTTAAAAACTAAACACCATATATTAATATTATCACAGATGTATCCCATATGTGCCCACTCTGGAGGTCATGTTTGGTTGATAACATTGTCATATGAGCATCGTACCAGGACCCACACTCACATATGAAACAGAACTCTCATTCGACAGATTTTTTTACGCCACTACCCAGGAAATTGGTAAAGAGACAGACGATTCTAAGACTGCATCTATTGTATCCATACAACTATCCAGAAATTATCCATACAACTATTGCTATTCTGGAACACATATGTACTACGGGGGCAATACGAGATTTGCTCAAGAAGGATGTTTGTTCATATGATATGTGGGGCATATAGTTAACTATTGAAGTAATCAAAGACATGTACACATATATTACATTCATCATCATTGTACACTTAAAGGATACACTTAGTTGTTGCTGACAGAACTCTAATTTTGATTACATGAATCAGTCACCATGATGACAATAACATGTTTTCAAGTGGTTTTCATAGTTGTATGAAATGATACTCAGAAATGCACACAGTAAATGTAGTTGATACAGTGGGTTCAACTGCATGCTTGAACATATGGTCAGTGGGTTCAACTGCATGTTTGAACATATGGTGATAATGAGTTATTCAATTTCTTTTACAAATGTTCAAGCCACGGCTGACAACGTTTTATCATGGGTTAAATAATTATCCAAGTGAAACAATATATTCAGTTTGTCCACAACATGTGCATGATTTGTGTAACATGTTACTGTAAATAACCTACCGTTATCAGCTTTGTGATGTGAAGTCAAATAGAATCTGTTCAAAACATATAGTTTTACCAAATGAATAATTTATTGACAAAAACACTGGCTTTCTTTTGTTGAAGTACATAATACATGGACAATATAATTCGATCACAATGTTTGCAATATCAATCCCTTTCTGTGTTTGTAAAATGATGTTCATGGATGTGAATAAAAATCACAAAACTAAACAAATTCTTTTGCTGACGTTATCCATCTCAAAACAGGAAAAGCTCTCTACACATCCTCACATCGACAGTTAAAGCGACTGACTGCCTGAGTGAAGTGACACATCACAAGCATCCACATGATTGACACCTGTGTACAAAGTGGACTAGGGTATTGATGTAGTATTTCCAAATAATTCACATACGATGAAGTAATCTATACTTCAGAAAGAAAACCATGACTGCCACCGAAAACGTAAAACTTTTGTATCATTGATTCATATCAAACACAAAACAATAATTAGTGCTAATCTTGCGCTTTACAGGTAAATGCTATTGATATAATTATCGTCCGCCGAACCTGTATACTGTTTTCGTCAGGAGGTGTGTCAAATTGTGACTTTGGAATGAGGTTATTGTTTTATTGACCGCACTGTAAACGACATTTTCACGGTTATGAATACTGAGCGAGGGTTTTCACGATCAGGTCAGTTTAAAAATACTATTGCTCGATTAATGTTGTTCCGCAGCCTAAACGTGTATACATGGACGATAATAATACCTGTGTGTGTCAGATCGAAGAATGATATGGCGGTTATCATGCCGGATACCTACACATTTAGTTAACAAAACGTCAGGGTTCCTTACCTGAAGATATATCAAATGTTTAGGTTTTCACCCTGGTGTTTACATGAATGGCGATGATGTTTTACAAGTGTATGAAGCCAAGCCCACTCTGCACACGAAGGTTTGTCGCCATATTGTGACCCGTCGACTGCAGAACTTGTATCACGTGATGTCAACATCCTTGTTTGAATCAGTAATCTGGAAGTGGTGTCACTTAAGCAATATTTCAGCCATATCGTGACTTAAACAGTAAATACTTTATAATTATATTTTATAAAATCTGTTGCCAAAAGACAGTGAAACAACAAGTATATATCAGTTACAGATTTAAACCTAGCATGTAACGTAAAGTTATATACTATTTAGGACATTACATAAAATTGGGCTATAGATCGCCAACAACTGAAGGTAGATCACCATACCAGGGACGATTGGAACCTCTAAATATGATGTGATAAAATCCAACCCGTGTTGGTCTTTGCAGTCACCATGTTGGAAGGATTCGTTTCAAAACGATGAAGTATATTTTGAATACGTTCAGCATAAATAAGTGAAGAAACAATATATTTGTCTATATAAGCCTAAAGATAGTTATACGTAGCTGACCATATAACACACAAACATTCACAATAGTGTGTAGGCAGAGACCTGTTAACTGTATCGGCGGCTAACCACAAATCCTGTCTTGAGCAAGTCAAGTCAAGAGTGTCAGATTTTATTAAGTCAAAAACCAATACAATTAAGCTCTATGAGACACATGCCTGTACACATGGCGAGGTACATATATAGCCAACAATCATTATAATATTATTACCCAAGAGTGAGGATATATGCAAACAAAATATCACAAAAATTCAACTTTGTTTCTTTCATTTAAGATATAATAAATACACTTAGCAGCTTTAAGTACTTAGCACTTACTGATGGGGACTTTATTTTTAGGGGCTTTGTTACGTTTAATGCATTGCGAGACCTTTATGTAACAAAATGTTTATGGAGGGAATTATTTGTGCTTGATGTTTTCTACTATATCAGTGCAGGGTTTATTTGCTGTGTAGGGACCAGTTGCCCAGTTTTTCACATTTACTGCCAAGTCATCTTTGCTGCTAGACTGTCCGTTAAGTGGCGACAAGTAGTTATCTCATTGATGTACAAATATACAACTTATTTTCTGTGTAACAGCATGGTTAACATCAAACCACGTGCTGTGTACATGACGAACATCATAGCTTGGTACTTAGTGAGGAAATTACATCATTGGGGTTTAATTATTATATGTATCTTTGTTGTTTCATCTTTTTGTTGTGATTTGAAGTAATGTGTGCTTAATCAGCTCGATCCTGGATATATGAGTTATTTTGCTGGAAGATTTACCAATCTGATAAGAAAATGTGTCATTTATATGCTGAAGCATTACTTTCCTGTGCACAAATGCAGTCATTACATTATGGCACGATAGGTACGGTTTGGACAAAGGTAGATACATGAAAACAAACAATAATAATTTGAGAACTGTGCGACAGCTAGGGTTTTCGCTTTCCTTTTAATCAGAGTGCAACAGTTTCGATTTCAGCATGCGGAATTTGGTTTTTTAAAGCATATACAACGATATGTAAAATATACAACAAACAATATATCATTATGGCTATATTATGATTCAAAGTAATGTCAGTTATGGCAAACCCATCTGACTTCTGTACGGTCATTGACCTGCTTCCTGACACATTGTCATGTGAGAGTGGTTCCTAGTTTCTTTTTGGTGCTATCCCATTTCCAAAAATATCCAATTTTCTGTTGAAAAGTCACAACCTGTTGTTTTTTAATCTTTTTAACAACAGTCTTTGTAGTGGAGGAAGCTTTTGGGAATAGAAACAACCAAGACGAAAGACATCTCAGATATTATAAATGACCATGGCACCTTTCAATTTTTTAATTTGAAATACATTTGGCAAAGATATCATTTAGATTCAATAAAAAAAACCAATAATCTCCGAATAAACGTTTTTTTAGGGATGATAAATATCAGGTACTTTTTATTAGAAGTCTGTTCATATTTTAACCAATGGCAAGCTATGCCAGTAAGCATTTGAGCTTCTGATATGTAGCATATGTGCTTGGTATGTGCTACTGTAAGAGCTGCATGTGTATTATGAGGAGCAGCATTAATAAAGAGGTTGATTTATGCACACATCAACCTGTTTATCATACTTATCACATATTGTTCATGTCATAACTTCTTGTCAGATAAGTACGGTTTGGAGTGAGTTAGAGATGTTAAAACACACAATAATTCCATAATAACATTTCCTGGCATTGTACATTTTATGTATTCCTCTCCAGTTACAATTAAACTGTTACCTACTTTCCATTTTTGTGTGTGTGTGTGTGTGTGTGTGTGTGTGTGTGTGTGTGTGTGTGTGTGTGTGTGTGTGTGTGTGTGTGTGTGTGTGTGTGTGTGTGTGTGTGTGTGTGTGTGTGTGTGTGTGTGTGTGTGTGTGAAATCAGAGTAAAATGCAAAGCGGCATTTGGTTTTCAAAGCATAAGCAACGACATGTAATGTTTTCTTACTTCTACTGAAAAGGTTAATGGTGCTTTATTAATGCCCAGGTGTATACATGAAGTGGTTAGAACATTAAAGATATGTGTATACTGTATTGATGTAATATAAGAACGATTGTCGAGGTGGGCACAAATACAACGAAGCAATTACTTCTGAGAAAATGGTGGAGACATAATTTGATCTATTGTTAACAACCATCTAATTCTTGAAACTAGTCTTTAACGAGACTAGTTATATCTATCAGAATATTTTGAAAGATCAATAAATCTCGCACTTCTAAAACAGAAATTGTAAACTTATTAATAAATCTTTTTCTTGAAATGGTAGTGCAAAAAGAAGAATCATCATCTGGTATGTACAGCAGTGTGTTTATGTGAAAACATTATTAGCCTTTAAAAGGACGTGGCTCGGTGGCCTATGTCAGTGACTGTTTTAAGCCCACGTGGTTGAATTTAGTTTGGATTGATAAAATAACTGCACAAGTAAATGATTATTATACCATATCTATATCTAACAAATGTTGGTAATATTGTTATCAATATCTTAAAGTAAAAGTGGTCTTGGGATCAGTCACAAGATGTATTCATGTTCGACTCATGGCGTCTTAAGGCTGTACGTAATGTCTGTGTAAACACATCTGCTTTTTAATCTACAATTGTAGTTATCATGTGTCATGGCTATGTGTTTATGATACTGTTATTTACAAATCTTGTTAATGTCTTCATTGTTTTTTAACAGAAGCGACAATTTCATGAACGACACACACATCACAATCACATTGTTGTGCTATTTTGTAGTTGGCTTTTGATTTGTTTGTTCCACTGGGTATTTGTGAAGTGGATATGATCCTGCAAAGGTCCTGTGATTTCATAAATCCATATGATTGTCCGCTTGCTATAGATCTGCCTCATGGTTGTACAAGTACTGATAAATATTTTCCAAAACCGAGCGGGTGTTTCATTTCAAGTATTGATAATACATAAATTTCTAAAGACCTTATTACACCATTTGAATAAATCATGGTTTCATTCATTGTCAACTTTATAGTATTTAATTGAAAGTCAAATTTGTATATGATATCAGATTTAATCTGCACCGTGTGAGATTTCGTTTGTAAAGATTATGACTGACGATTAGTAAAAACATTGCACATGATATTAATCTGTAAACCCTCCTACCTTATGATGAGTTTCTTGAAATAAGCCTACTCAAACGTAAGGCACTCGCTATGAGAGATGAAGCAAATGGCAGCTCACACATTTCCGGTCATGCGCAGACTAATGAGTCCTAATGTTGAACGACAACATATCTCTAAACGCTGATAATGTTCTTGGCAGATTCATCAGTTACAAATAAGTTTGCATACGTTATATGATTAAATGAAATGCGTAATACCTTCTGTCGTATTCCATTCCAGCCAGTGCTTTTTCCGTAAAATGAGCAGTTTTAGAATTTGTAACTGCTATAACGTAAGTGCGGTTACTGTATTGAACATTCTGGTTGATACATGTTTAGAGGTATTCCTGTGTTCCTGTTTTAAGGAAATGAGAAGATGTGGTGGTGACAGTGACGGTTAACACTACGACAATGCTATTCTGGCAGTACCATGGCGAAGTACGCATTATGTCGGGAAACCGCACGTAAAATCTCCAACTCATCATCGTCAACACCTTCATTATACTGCTTGTCTCAAGTAATGCTTTATCAGTCTCAAACTTTCTAAAGTACATGTGTGAGATATAGATATATATTTATCCCCCGCCGCGAGTTTAGCGAGAAGAGGGAGATATAGTATTAGGCTCCGACCGTCCGTCCGTCCGTTCGTACGTACGTACGAATTTGAATATCTTAAGAACCGTTAACTAGATTCTTTTCGTGTTTGGTACCTAGGTTTATCACAGTATGCGAAAGGTCCCAGTCAGGTTTGGTGACCTTGACCTTCAAGGTCACAATGGGACTTTAACGTTTTACCCTTGTCAGCGAGGTATCTCAAGAACCGTTCACTGGATTTTCTTCATATTTGACACCAAACTGTATCTAGGTACGATGCAGGGCCCAGTCGATCTTGGTGACCTTCACATAATTTTCAAGGTCACGGCGACACTTTGAAGATTTCAGTTTGTTAACGTACATGTTCACCTTATCAGAGATACATCATACAAACTATTCACTGTATTTTCTTCATATTTGACACAAAGCATCATTTTGGGAAGGTGCAGGGTGACTGGTCATGCTTTTGTTGACATCTAACTTCATCTTAAACTAACTCACTTTCATTACTTTTTAAGTTTGATTTGATTATTTGCGGCGTGGGATTATGTCACCTTCATGGCAATGCTTATTAATATTTATTAATGCAAACTTGTTCTCGTCACTATACGGCTGGAATAATGCCGATGTGACGCAAAACCCAACTCAACTCAATAACTACATTTTTCGTTAAATGTTTGTCGCTAACGTCATGTTTATGTACACTGAGGATAAGACAAACGCAATCACCAGTAGCAACTAAACGTTTAAGTTATTTTTTGGTGTCATATATTGTCAGCACTAGGCATGGCTGCATTTTTCAAGTGCAAAAATGTGTTACTTTCCGAGAGCTCTACAATATGTTAATATCAACGTCTTTGTAACACAGAAAATGCAGGAGAGCTTTCAAATTATTTTCCGCTATGACGTCCCATTGACGTTTTGATCCAACAGACTTAAACTGTTCACTGAAGATGGTAAATCCAAATTGTCAGTTCAGTCTCTTGAACTGGGCATGGGTGTTCCAGTGTTCTATTTACAACTAATTCCTTCGGTCAACTTGCGTCACTTTGGGTTCACATCCGTCATCAGTCACAGTGCATCTTCTTTGATGACGTCAATCATACGTCAGCATGATCGAGATGGTGGAGATTTCACAATTCAACTGATTAAATTAACGATAAAATGTTGATCATTATTGCTGAATTGTCCGGTTACCAAAAGCATATCAATATGTCAAATAAAACCTGAAGTAAGGCCATAGATACCTTCAAAATATTCTTGTCGGCCTCTTTCGGGGTTTTGCACAATGGTGAGGTTATTCCATCACGTTATAGAGTCGACAGCTCTTGACCTCTTCCATTGGATCAGAGAACGAGTGAATATGGCTCCCAATATGAGACATCAACTTTTATTTCTTCGGAAATCCCTGGTTAGCCGTAGTTTGTGACGTAAAAGTGTCAGTCAAGTTACAACGTGTTGTCGCTACGACAGAACACGTCAGTGTTGCTGACATATGACCTGGAAATGCTGACAAAATGGGAAAGGTCGTGTTATTACCCATACTTAACAAATAACAATAAATTTCTTACATGAGCATAACAATGTTAGTACACCAGTCAAAACATCAAACTTTGAAGAGTTGGGCAGCCAGTTACTCCCGCAATGTCATCGCTTAATTTTGTTCCGTAAGAAATTATCAGTTATCACTTCCTTTACTTGGAGAGGTTCAACAACCAAGAGATTTTGACATTGTACGCCATATGCGCCTCATATGTAATTGAAGAGATGTTGTTTCATTTATGTGGTGATTGAAATCTCATCTGTTGATACGTTGCAATTATTGCATCGAGAGAAACGCGATGATCAACTTAAGTGTAAATGGAGTATTACCAGAGTGCGTAAGTTAAAGGTCACATGCAACGTAAAACACAACTTTGAAGATTCTGATACCTTTCGGTATGGACGTACCGAAACAAATCATCAAAAATGCAAATTCAAGTTATAAAGTTGAAAAATAACGCGATGAAAAAAACCGCGCGAAATCGGAGTTCAAACGATTCACTAATTTTCCCCCACTAATTTTTCCCCTCAACAAGTGGGTTGCGCTCATAGCATGTGCGCAGTGAAATAGGTTCGCGCAACTTAGAAGCGGGCTGTCTGGTGAATACTCGGTGAAGGCTTTGGTGTGAGCTATTTTCATAATGTTTTGTTGATATCTCACAGGCGCGAGCTTTTTATATGTTATGACAGTAAATAAACTGTTTATATAATTTCATTTGTCTATTTCACCACACGTTCTTCTTACCGAGTCACTTTCTCAGTTCGATACTCAGAAGCAATGTCATTATTTAGCGTTGACACAATTTCTAATTGTGATATAGATATGTCGTTGTCACAGACAAAACTCAATGTCTTGTTTTATTGACACCTGTGTGTCTGCCTGCCTGTCTGCTAAGGACAATATTCAATACACAACTTCGATCACTGACCACATGCAATTTGAACTTAACACCAATCAGGCTATACACCATAAACAAAACGCATTGATTTATGGCCCGAGTTTGGTCTCTGTCACATTATGTAATTACACAGACAGGCAGGTGTGATACTTGAACACATGACATGTTATGATGTCTGTTGATTGCAAAATGTTATACACAAAAAATGAGCATGTATTTACAAAACCCAACATCTCTATATTTACACACACAATGAGCCGTGAAGGCGGCATCTGCAAATGAACCAGCCGTTACACTTGAGTGCACACCCACCCGCTCTGACTGGGTTCGGTATCCCGGCTGCTTCGTTTCGAGGGAGGTAAACCCAAGTACAAAATATTGCACTTTTGATTTGCGATTATACGCTTATAATTTAGTTTATTTGTTTTTTCATAATCAGCAATGCATATTATATGCCATGAAGAAGAGATAATTGTGTTTTAATTATGTTTGATTTTTTGGTTGCATGTGACCTTTAACATTTAAAGTCAAATCGGCAGTATTTCAGCCATATTGTGACTGTGAAAATTGGATATTAACTAGACTATCACAGATTTGGACTCAATAAAACTAGCGTGTTACCATAAAACTGTATTTTTATACACAAAAATTCAATACAAAAATGGGCTATAGATTGCCAACACCTGAGGGTTTATCGCTATACTAAGAACCATGGGGACTGGATGTACACCATCCCTTCAGATGTTGCCGACTACGACATACTTAGCCATGAATAAAAACGAACACATATTCTACGATAGAAAACGTGGTAAGATTAAATATATTTGCAACCCCTCTCAGGACGCCTATACTTTTTCAGAACGTTTGCCCCCTTTAAGGGTAAACCCACTAAAAATCTCACTTAATCTAACAATCTAACTCCATTGACACAACATATTAGTTAAAAACATTCGAACAATTCCATTTCTCTTTAAAATAATTAATTGACAATTAACAAAATTATAAAGATCTTTGACAGCTTTTACACTTAAATATCTATCCCCTGTGATGACAAAAATCAACAGTCAAGGAGGAGATGCATGGCCGTGATTCTGTCATCACAAGTATATGTGCTGTGGCCAATATGCCATCGTGTTAAAATGACCTCTTCAAATCTGGACTGGCAACCCAAGTAGGAGTAACTGATACTTGAGTTTATTTCATCTAATGTATTCATACCCACTTAGATGCCACACTTCTTTCGCATGAGATCCCGGACTAGTCACTGTTTACATTTTAGAGCTATTAATATGACATTAGCTTCTACTGCAAAAATGGGTCTGTCATCTTGTAATCTTGAAGCTATTGTTAAGGATCCATTGATGGTGGCACAAGCAACTATGCCACCATCCTTGGATCCATCTGTGAAGATAGATTTGTAAGTATCATAAATGTTTCTTACTTCATTATATTGTTGTTGGTAAAAAAGTTGGTTGGTTTCAGATTTCGTAAATTTAGTTATTGTTAGGTACACTATTGGTCTTATTAGCTGCCATGGTCGAGAAGAGAACAGCTGAGTTGGGGCTATATTGTCAAGATCTATAATAGCTGCAGAAATGGCAAATTGTATAATAAATATTGATACAAGTGGTAAAGCCTTCGCCCTAGGTGATGAACAATCATTTTTACATTGTTTTTACCACAAATGAAGATATCGTAATCAAGTTTAAAACGGACCAGGGCTCTGTACAGATAGAGATGGGGGTGGGGGGTGGGGGGAGCCCACATCGAGTTTAAAACAACTCTCAATAAAACCAGTGCTTTCGGGCATTTATTCTTTAAATATTTGATGTGAAGCCGAAAGGGTAAATGGTGATCTGAAATAATACACAGGAACTTGGCGTCCTTTAGAACTTTGGTAGGAGTGCCATCTAACATGCCATTGAAGTTCTCTGTCTTTCTGCAAACAATGAATACAACTGTTTATGTTTCCATGAGAACCTGGATCCATTTCCTAAGCACCATTTCTGAATTGTATTCAGACCTAATTGCAGTTGTCATTCGATAGCATGCATGCTTTTACAACGACAAAAAAACAACTATTAAAATCATCCACAGAAACGATCCATCAATTGAATCGGTTAAAACCTTTGACAAATCATTAATGTGTGAAAGAGAAAATACTGCCTTGTGGGACAATCTGATCCTGAAAGTAATGATCAGACAGTGAAGAACCCAGGCGGACTTGAAATTGCCTCTCATTACAAAAAGTGGATATAAATTGGGGTCCAAAGTCGTGTAGATCTTTCCAAAGTGTGTTTTTCCACGTAGAGTCGTAACCAATTTCCCTGACGCGCAAATTTCATCCAAAATAATTAAAGGAATTTCCAAGCATGATTCTGGTAAGTGCTTCAGAAGTTGATAATGGATGTTATTAGCTCCTGTAGGAGAGTCGTGAGCTTGTTGATCAGTATGGAGCTCAAGAATATAGAATAGTTCTGTGTAATCTTCTCCATTATCCGAAATGAAATTAATAGTTTTCTTTTCTTGCTGTTATCAATACCTTTTGAATTGGGGTACTTAATATGATGTGGAAGAATGTTTGGTTAAAGTTCCACCACGTCTATTAGCAATATCAGACTTATTTGTTGATAACTTGTATCCGTCTTTAAGATGACGAATGCTAGAATGATTTCCTTTGATTTTCTGGATCATGTTCCGTATCTTTGTTATCGGCGTACGTGAATTTAATTTTGATTCATAATTTCGCCATGATTAGCGTGTATCTTGTATGGAGGTAAGCTGCCCTTTAGAATTTATTCAAATTGTGGACCATAGGATGGCGACGGAAATAATGCTCAGCCTTTCCCTTTGCGTTCCTAGTTTGTTTGCAGTCATTGGCATCGTCGAACCACGGTGTTCGAATGTGTGGGGGTCAGAGGCCTGTGCACTCGTCATCTATGGTATGTAATTCATCAGAAAAACATCATGTAGCATCAGGAACGTTAACATAGAGTTAACATAGAGTTAAGGTACACAGCGTTTCATATAAAGAACAGTTAGCCTAGTATTTCCTCTTTTCTTCAATTATATCTGCGTAATTTCTAGTATCTTTTCTTTGCTGCATGTTTATTCCATAAATTCGAAAAGGTTGGAAATATATACAATTAAATATATATTGTGGGATTCAAATCGACCTCATTGTCATGAAATAGCATTCTAAGACCCCATAGGAAAGAAACATATGACACATCAAGTTCGTTCAGTTGATCCATGAAAGTAATAATGAGAATATTTATAACGCGCTTTTCCAGGATAGATATCCTGCTCAAAGCTCACAATCTGATCTCTATTGCGCCGGATAACCCAAGCTGCCAGTTAGGCGCTAGAAGGTAAATAGTTACCACCGGATAATTTTCTGATGGGTGAACAGAGGCATTTTTTAACAAACTCATTTGTCTAAGGTGAGACCACATGTATCACATGTGCTTCGTTGTGGGGCAAGTCTGAAGTCCTAGAAACTCTCATCAGGAGTCAAACTGTCACACACGGTCACCCATCCAAGTTGATTAACTTCAACTGCCACCACGTTTGTGAGTAGCATGTATCTCTAATTCATGAGCCATCCGGCGTTGGCCATTATCTGGCTGTGGACGTTTTACTAGTTGCTTTTGTTGTCTGAATGTGCAGGGACAATCCTCGTATCCACTACACTTCCTTCGTCCAGCAGGAGCATATTGGGTTTGCCTGCTCATAAATAGCACGGAAAAGTATAAGTCCACCGATATTATTTGGGCGATTGACATTCTGGACCGAAACCATTTTTGTAACTTTAAATACTTTGAAGATGAAAACGAATTCAAACGGTAGAATAATCTATTTTTCAGCAGGCTTTATTCCATGATAGCTGTTTGAAAGTTGTACAAACTAGTCTGAAATAGCTCAACACACTAACTAAACTCCACACTTCTTGCGCGTGTGAACCAGGAGATGGGATTTGCACCAAGGGGGAGGCTCATATTGCATTATAGAATATCTTGGACACACCCACAGTAATTTTCAAATCAAATTTGTGGTTTACCAAATGAGAAACAGAGGGCAAACAAAAACAGTTTACCAATTCGTTTCCACAGAATCAACTTGATACCTTAACTGAATAAGCGCTTGATACCTTAAATGGCATTAACTGTTATGTGTAAACTGCTTCTCGAAACTCCCTGCAGTTCCAGAGATATAGAAAATAAGGAACAATAAAATAATTAGCGAACGATACCAAAAACAGACACGAAGGATATATAACCTAGACAGAACTTTGCTGAAATTACGTTATAGCGTTGAGAATTATTGCAAATTAAGGTTCGACTGTACTTTTCCTTCATAAATATGAATCGAAAAAACAATGCTCAAACTGTATGAAACGAGTGTGCGTAACACGTGACCACTTCAGCCATTGTGAACGCATGAATTACTATGGACAAATGGAATGTTTAATAATATCAAAATAAAGTGTTCAAAAGCGAATAAATCAGGTTTACAGGCTGTTAAATGCAACCAGTGGCGGTGATGAGAAAAGACTCACAATATATTCCAGTGAAAGGTTTTGGAAAGGTTGTGATCCTCTGCCTTAGGATTACAAGGATTATGACAAAATTCGGTCACTATTGTTGTGTTTTCTCAAAATTGTAAGAAGGTAATACAAAAGTACAAATCTAACACGGGTCCTGTCTGTTGTTGTTGTTTTTTCAAAGCCGATACTGTGACCAGTTCCCTAGTACCTTCAGGGGCGGTGAGGTAGCCAAATGGTTAAAGCGTCTCCTCATCACACTGAAGACCAGAGTTCGATTACCCATGTATGCGTGAATCAGATTTCTGTGAATGTGTGAATCGCATTTGTGATGTCCCCCGCCGTGATATTGCTGGAATATTGCTAAAAGCGGCGTAAAACATACTTAAACGTTTGATTTCTCCCTTAGATATAGGGGATGTTCCACCTTGGTTCTGCAGAACTTCTCCAATAAAAGTTGATTTGTCTTATCCTAAACTTAAATATACGTCTGAATTGAAAATGCAAAAATATTATATGGCGTCTCACAAATCTTGTTTATCCATGCTACAATTCAATGACAAGAGTTATATTGTAACCATACAGAGATGCTGGGATGACAAGTGTGTATTGTTGGTTGAAAAATCCTTGAAGAGGCCAACAAATTCTCCCCTTACCTCTCTGTGTGTTGGTCAGACTATTTGCTTTACCAAAGTATCAAATGACGAATTACATTTGTTTGTCAATGCCTCCTTTGGGCATTTTCTTAACAACGAATAAGGTTATCATCCCGGGACATCCCCAACACATTTTACCCATATCCATTTGACGAACTTGAAGTAATTCCTAAGGGAGAATCCGCATTAAAAACCAGCTTCACCATGACAAGTCATTGTCAGTGATACTGGCATGCATCTTTTATCTAAAATGTGGCAAGGAAGAAGATGGAGAATCAGTCAATTTACCTGAGAGAGGAGTTATTGGCCAAATCGTGAAAGGTCAGTCCTGTTGTCAAAGCCACAAATTCATATGCTTAACCCGTCCTTTGTTATGCGTTAGGTGTTGTTGATCGAACAAAACAAGGAATATGAAGCATCGCTGTTACCTCAGTCGCCCGTATTTACCAGTTATAATGGGGAGGGGTTGCCTTTCGATAAACACGGAGGCGGCTCATGGCAATATTATTTGCACATTTGCAAACTTAAACTTGATGAAGAGCTTGCCGAAAACAACCATCGGCTGGTCTGAACAGAATGTCTTTTTGTAGATTGTTCAATGGCCTGAATGAGACTGCCTAACAACTTGTCGTTAGAAGCCCAGACTTAGTACAAACATAGTATCTCAAGCAGGATGATGATGTGTCTCGATCCTTTAATCTTCTTCATACTTTAGGTTTTGACTCCAAGGTTCGTCCATGACACGTCCCAGAATATGTAGAATGTTTCATGGACATAAACGTTTTAGGGAATATGCCAGTTTATAGCCTCAGCGTATCCACGTCAACAAACCATACTTTGACATTAAAACTGTTTGTATAAATGACCGCCCTGTACCTTTCGACACTAAAGTGATTGCCAATATTCAGAGAAAACCCGGCTTTGCTACCAGGAAGTTTTTTGTGGGGTCTTCAAGGCACCAGTTCTGAAGAGTGGGAACTAGCCTCACTGTACCAGGTTCATCTTCGTGCTTTTATTTTAAACTGTAAGCAATAATGACAGTTATATTGCACAAGGCACACAACGTGTATGCTCAAAGTTTAAATGTTCGTAGTTCCATGAGAAAGAAAAGAACGTAACAACTCATCAGTTTGCGCATCCTACGTTTCTTTGTCAGCCCAACCATCTGTTGATGTTAACTGGACCGCTGTGACCAGGGGCGGTATTCATAAAGCTTCTAAGAATTTTCTTAGTTTTTTACTTAAGTTTCCTTAAGAATTCTTTAGTTTAAGAAAAATTCTTAGTTTCTTTCTTAACCCAAACTTAAAAAAAATCTTAGCTAAAAATGGTCTTACAACTTAGAATTTTCTAAGAAGAAATCATAAAGCATAATGGAATCGTGTGTACCGGTATTAGCGGTACGCGAATGACGTTTCGGAAAAGAAGTTCAGTCATATCTGTGAGATAGCGTTACAGGATATTGCTGACATACTGAAACGTAAAGGACTTGACAACCACTCTGTCATTTATTTCTAGTCTGTCTTGTGTGTTCAGCACAGGGGCTATAGCAGCTGATTAGGGTGACCTCGTACCATTATGTAGGTGACCTAGTGTTTAGATACCTGAATTTTTATTTTGGTGTCACCTATCAGAATCACGAATTCATCCGTGTGATGGTAAAATTCTAAGTTGTGTCACACCTAAGCAACAACAAGATATGCAAGGACATTCGAAAAATCAAATCGTAAGGGCTACAGAAAGAACATACAAAAGGATATAACTTATACCGTTTCTGATATTGGAAAAAAACACTCAGGAAATAGAACTGTAAATCTGTCACACATACTGAATTGAAAGGCATAATTTCACACATTTTCGACAATATTTTGGCCTGTATTATATCTGTTTGGGCATACGCACTCACTTTAGCTTCCTATTGATGCAATAAAAGAATTATTAGCCCTTACGACTTGCCTGAAATCGATAATTGAAACTTCTAGGCGAACAACATCCAAACTGAGAACACTTGTCATATATGGAATGTAAACAATTGCTCCGTACATCTAAAACCGTCGAACTCAGTGTTGCCGATGTTTGCCGAACTGGTTTCAATCACAGGTTGCGAGTATGCTTTTGCGCCAGACATTACTTATGCGCATTTGTAAACTGAGTTATATGATATTCGTAAAGAGGTCTCTAAGGGACATAACTTTATGAGGTTCGCTTGAAATAATGTTATGCAGCAGAGGCCGTGAGAGTCGATTTATTTCAACGTTCCATTAAAGTTCATTTTAATTTATATTGCAATCTAAATACGTATTTAAAAAGAAATGCATTGAAGCTTCCTTGAGGGCTGATAGTAAGTGTAATTGAGAGAAATGCATTATTTATTTTTAGAGAAGTGTGGTGTGAAATAGTACCTTTAAAGGAGAATACGAGGGAATTGCAATAATTTGCTGGGTGAAAGATAAAGTCATATACATATACCCAAATTTTCAATAAAAAAAATATGCATATTTATGTTTTAATCGCAATACAGTTTCTGTTATCTGAGCTTCGGCCATTATGCATATTCCGCTGGGACCCACGTGACCTTTCCGCTCGTGACGTCAAATGTGCCTAGACTCCGCCATATTGCCAAAGACCAAGCGCTACAGTAATACAAATCGTGCCGTTTTTTGTCGTTTTTGTAAATGGTACGATGGTGTATTCCGTTGCCTGGGGATGCTCGGAATCATCGAACAATGAAAAAAGCCACCATTTCTTCCGTTTTCAAAGTAAAAAATTTGATTTTGGCAAGAGAAATGTTCCGATCATTCCGAGTCAGGCGCACTTACTTTCAAGACCAGTTGGCATCGGGATGCACTCACAGTCACACCTAAGAATTAATTAAGATTCTTGAGAGGCATTTAGAAGTTGGTGAATATATAAGACGAGTATATATAATGTTCCCCAAAGTGAGTGAGTGAGTTTAGTTTTACGCAGCCATATATTCCAGCAATATCACCATAAATCAGCATAAATGGGCTTCACACATTGTACCCATATGAAAAGCACCTGCACTCTGTCAAATAATGATATCCTTCAACAAACCATACAACAACAATAAAGAAGAAGTTAAACGTTATATATCACTCGTATTATAAGAATATATTAAAGTACAATGAAAACATCTAAATGAGAAGCAATTGAGCCGATCGCCGGCTACACACACCTTTACCCATCAAGCAAAAAACGTGCTTACTGCTTCGAATGTTATTATAAACAAGTATCCCATAAGCCGTGTTTTTTACAAGACGATTTGGTACAACAAAACGAATTTCGATGAACGGGGTAAGAATAAAATTATATCTAATTGCATGGTTTGTAAGATGTGAAAAAGTGCCGACATCGTAAAAGTTAGGATAAACGTAACTGTGAAATGTATGCGGATCTCCGAACATAATATTTACATAGTATCAATTACCAAAGTCTATCTCTTCTCAATCGCACTTGTGTCGCAATTCTCATGAAACATGTGTTTTCCTTATCTTGAATTGTACGGTGTCCGACCGGGAAAGCCGGAAGTTTCTCTTGCATGATGTAAAATCGGCTGGTGTTGGTATGGCCTAACATCCAGGTAAAAAAAGACATGGGGAACATTTTTATGGCTACAGAATCCATGGTCACTGTCAAGTTGTCAAACATAAGCAAAGAGGAAGCCACCGGCAATAGGCACATTTGACGTCATGTCACGTGATACCCGACTCTGCTCATTAACTGTCGGGTGTTTCCGTAATAGGCGGAAATTCGAGGGCGTTTTTCACGGTTTATTTGCGATTTTACAAACTTTTTGTTTTTCCATATATCAAAAAATAATATTACGTTAGTATTCACCTTTAAGCATTTACATGTTATGCAAAAGTGAGATAGCATGTAACAAAGGTCAGTAGCCGATTATATTATAATGGCTCTATCACACAAATGTGGCCTCTTTAACAGAGAATATAGTCTGTTCACTAAACTGTTCGCTGACAATTAGTTACAATAATACTGTCAAATGAGTGTGTTAAGTGATTTGTGATGTATCAGATATCTTATGGAAAAGTCAAACATCATTGTTTTTCGTAATAATGGCGGAAAGCTTGAAAAGGTTAATAAAGACAAGCAACTGAAAACTGGTTGCGTATTATAAGTATTTAGGTGTGACCTTTTCATCACGACTGTGTTGGTCAACAGCCTGTGAAACTCTTGCAAACCAAGCATCAAAAGCTTGTTTTCCTATTAACCAGTTAATGAAATGTTACCCAGATCTTTCGCTGAAGGTTAGTTTGTCTATATTTAATACTAAAATTGCACCAATTGCATGTTACGGCAGTGAAATATGGGGTCTTACGTTTCGTGTAAGTACAGAAAAAGTCCAGAGTAATATCTTGGTTTAAGTAAAAGATCCTCATCACAGGCGATTCTCAGTGAACTCGGGCGTTACCACCTTTCTGTACATTACTTTTGCCGCTGTATAAGAAACTGGTGTAGGTTGATTCATATGGACTCGGCACGAAATCCTCCTGCCTGTTATAAGATGCTTAAAGCGCAGGACGAAGCTGGCAATGTAAATTGGGCTTCACGTGTCAGAATGTTGTTATTTCAAACTGGCTATTCATATGCTTGGATTTTTCGAGAATGTGGAAATGTATCGCAATTTACGACTTTGTTTAAACAGACATGTATTGATTCAGATATTCAATCTTGGTATGGGAAAGTGGAGTCTGGGAAAGTGGAGTCATCTTCGTTTCTCAAAACGTATGCTTATAAAACTGTTTTTGATCAAGACAAGTATGTAAGTGCTGATATTGATAGGGATTTGACTAAAGCACTTGCAAAGTTTAGATGTCTGTCACATAGTCTGAAAATTCAAAAAAAGCGTTTTAATAATTACACGGCTCATTCTGATTTAGTTTGTGAGCTCTGTAATTTAAGAGCTGTTGAAGATGAGTTCCATTTTGTTCTTGTTAGTCCTTTCTTTAAGGAAAGTCGAACAAAACTCATACCAAATTTCGTCATTATACAACACATGTCTTGCACAAATGTAAACATAATCAAAGGTTAGCCATTTACTTGAAAAGAAGTATGTATGTTTGTAGTTGAGCTCCCACACCAAATGTACATTTATATCCACTTTATTTTAATATGTATGAATGACTTTGTATTTGTACACTGGGTCACGCGGCCTCCTATACTGAATAAAGGCTCTCTCTCTCTGTTTGAAAGAACGCCTTTGAGCTGATACCGGATTGGTGGTATGTCAGATCTTGTGTGTATTGATCGTCGAATCGTGTGGTACTGTTAACAAGGCAGTATTAAATCTTTGTTTGAAGACCATCCTTGAAACGTTAACGTCAGTACGCTGCGCCTTTTATACGTGATCTCTTTTTAACTGTACACTGTCATCCTTCTGGAACATGGTGCTAGAGGTCAAGGGCAAGGTAATAATACCTGCTTATCTGAGTGTTGCTTAACCTTCTCTGTTCCAGCTGGGTAGCAGTAGAAAGTCTACAACTGTTATCATGAACGGTGTTTTATATGGATATGTCCTAATCCTCCAATGCCTCTTTGTTTTAGGGGATTATCCCTTCAGAAACACATCCCTACCCTGGGATGTGAGGGTAGAGGACCTAGTTGGGCGCCTCACCCTGGATGAGATGCAAGAACAGATGGCCCGAGGGGTGCGGGTACTTTAGGTGGACCCGCTCCCCCTATCCCCCGTCTTGGTATCGGCCCCTACTCCTGGAACACCGAATGTTTGAGGGGGGATGTGGAGGCAGGGAACGCAACATCTTTCCCCCAAGCTCTGGGTCTAGCTGCTGCCTTCAGGTAGGAGTCTGATCATATGGTATCAATTTGTATTGCTGATCATCTGTAAATACATTGTTTCCGAGAAGGGAAGATGAGAAACAGGCCAGTATGTGTCAATCCCTTAATTCCCTTGCTTATAAAAGGTAACATTGAAGGAAGTGCGAAAGAAGTTTTTAGAACTTTATTCAGGCACCTAATCAGAGTTTTGCCAGCGATATTCTATTCTAGAATTGAATTTCGTAACGTTTCGGAAGAGTTATCAGAAAAAGACACAACGGGGAAACTAGAAATGAAACTAGAACTCATGCTCATTTCAGGAAATGCGTTAAACACAATTATAGTTTCCGCAAGGGAAGGCGGGGAAGAACTAGCGTGTATTCAAAGGAAATGTTAGGTTTCATTGAACCTTGTTTTATGTTTCTTTTGTTTCAGATACCTTATCAAAGATAAGGCTTTTGACAAAGGATATTTTTAAATAGAGATATAGTACAGAAATGAGATAAAACAAACGGAGGACATGGAGAAAATGAAAAGTATACATGTTGTTGTGAATTGGTTACAATTTACTACATGTACTGTAATAGTTTTGAAACTGGTTTTATTTTTAATACCACGCATTGCCATATCTACAGCAATAATGCTACAAGTTCTCATGCAATAACCATCCTTGTCGTACGAGGAGCCTAACTAAATCGCTTACTTGGTTGACACATGTCATCGAATCCCATTTGCATAGATCGATGTTCATGATGTTGACCACTGGACGGTCTGGTCCAGACACGATTATTTGTAGACTGTCGCCTTAAAGCTGGAATATTGCTGTGTGAAGCGTTAAACGACCTCAATGTACATTTTGCCAAAGCTTTCAAGAGAGTATTATATCGTGGCTATACCCTCGCATACAAATCAACAGCGAGGTATGTTATAGGATTAAATTATTATTTGATTATATATAATCAACTGCGCGAGAACCATGAACTCAATAACGACACATGTCCCTGTCAGGTGATACAAATGTTTTCAAATTCTGACTAACACGATGGTTCCGTTGTACTTTGATGTTCATCAGTCGCCATCTGTGAAAGTGATGCGTGCCTCCGTGATTCCTTAGTCCACTTTCACATGGCATGACAATTCCAGAAGTGTATATTCACAGTAAGGACCTTATATACCGGATTGCTGAGGCCACCAGCGTTGAAGTACGGGCTAAATATAACGACTTCGTTAGCAAAAAGGAGTACGGCGACCACAAAGGCATCAGCTGCTTCAGCCCCTTCATGAACATCATGAGGGACCCCAGATGGGGACGAAACCAGGTCACACTTTCTCATCCTTACATCATTATATCTAGGATTGTTTAGCTTCAAATGAAATTATGCTTGCCAAAGTAATGATTCGGTCTGGGAAATCTTTAAAACATATGAGGACTTGGTAAGTACGTAGGATGAGATATTAGTAAAATGCTTCAGGGATAAAGTTAAATGCTTTCGTACATCATTATTTCTGGATGTAGATACATGCAGCAGGAGGAACATTTCAATGAATAGAATAAGTGAAGAATGAGAGCGATCCTCTCATCAATTTAGTCAGGAAAATGACAAACATTGAAACTTGTTTACTCCACTACGATATCGAAATAGATTTGACAGTCTCGAGAGCGTCGGGTCAATAACATGTGTTTCCTGAATGTCAGGAAGTTTATGGAGAAGACCCGTACATGACTGGTGTTTTGGCCGCCGAATTTGTGAAGGGCCTTCACGGCAACGACACGCGTTTCATCAGAGCTAGTTCCGGCTGTAAAGTGCTCGCCGCCTACGCTGGACCAGAGAACATTCCCGTATCAAGACTCAATTTTTCAGCCGTCGTATGTATTATTGTTCACGAAAGTCTATAAAAGGAACAACATAGGCATATCACATAATGCGACACCCGTGAAGATCTGGGTTAGAATTGATCTTCAGTATATCATGCTTGTTGTAAGAGGCGACTAACGGGATCGGGTTGTCAGGCTCGCGACATGGGTAACACATGTCATCGTATCCCAATTGTGTAGATCGATGCTCATGCTGTTGATGATGTCCAGACTCGATTATTTACAGACCGTCGCCATATAGCTGGGATATTGGTGTGCGGCGTTAAACAACATACAACCCAGCCAATCATAATGCGTATGTACAGTATGGAAACATGTATAAAACGACCGAAAAAACATCCCCCACTTTCGATAGAGACACGTTTGTAATATTTAGTAATGTTTCATGCAGTCTTTTTCAAATAGCGTGCCATATGTTTCTCACACAAACTGCATATGTTCCAAAGTACCCTATAGTGTCATTTATTAGGACTGGTTCACCAGTTAAAGGAGTTTCGAGCTTAGTATAGAAACATGTAAAAAACGACCGAAAAAACATCCCCCACTTTCGATAGAGACACGTTTGTAATATTTAGTAATGTTTCATGCAGTCTTTTTCAAATAGCGTGCCATATGTTTCTCACACAAACTGCATATGTTCCAAAGTACCCTATAGTGTCATTTATTAGGACTGGTTCACCAGTTAAAGGAGTTTCGAGCTTAGTATAGCACAATCACCTGATTTGAACACAGGATATCTTATCTTTGAAACTAAGATAGTCCACACAGTACCCCACCTCCTTCTGGCGCCTTGTTAAGGACAATATGCTATCCGTTATAACCAGTAAGTAGTTATAAATTCCTCAAGCTCAGTGTAGTACAGTGACCTGATATACAAACAATATATATCAACAATGAATATCTTATCTTTGAAACAAAAATATTCTACACAGTGCCTCATCTCCTTTTTTTGCCGTGTTAAGGACAACATGCTCCCATCTCGCACAACGGTTTATTTCTTCAATCGAACTTGCCCTGATCCTTTCATTAATGCAACAACATGAGCCAAATGTGCTGTACAAAGCTGTTGCATCAATGCCCTTTTCACCATACATGACGGACAGAGAGTTGATAGTCCAACAGAGGGAATAACATGTCTAAACAGTTCACTACCTTGGTAACGTTCTTGACCTAAATAATGGTACCTGAGTCAGGTTAATCAGTGAGGAAAGGCAAAATGGACGAAGGTCCGGTGTCTAGGTAAGGAGAACCCAATTCTGCACAACTAAGAGTGAGTGAGTTTACTTTTACGCCGCACTCAGCAATATTCCAGGTATATGGCGGTGGTCAGTAAATAATTGAGTCTGAACCAGACAATCCAGTGATCAAGGTCATGAGCAACGATCTGCGCAATTGGGAACCGATGATTGTGTCAAATAAGTCAGCAAACCTGAACACCCGATCCCGTTATTTGTCTCTCACGACAAACATGGGTTACTGAAGATCAATTCTAAACCGGATCTTCACGGGTGCACAACAAAGAAAATTCTCAATTTAGAAACTGTGTATGCTACTGAAAATGGGTCGCTGGGCATTCTGTGTTACCTACACCAACGTCTGGTTACCTTAGATCAGGGATGTTTTGGGGGTTAAGCATCAAAGTAATTAAGATATGATTTGTGGATGTGTGTCGAAAAACAACGCCGAAAAGCTTATTCACCAAGTATCAGTACACTGTAGGAAAAAAATACTTGTTTGTATCGCTCATTCTATATCCCCTTAAAGTCTAATTTCAATATTCAGTCAGATTTTCTCAGAACCCCACAGAGCTCGTGTTGTAAAGGTTTTCAATAACGTTTCAGTGGTCTATTCTTGCATTTGTATCTATACATTCGATCTAACTTCATCTTCGTCACTCCATTCCCTTGAACATTTTAACATTTTAATGTGTACACGATACGATCAGACTTCTCTTTGTTCAGGTATCAGAACGAGACTTTCGTACAACATTCCTACCAGCGTTTCGGGCCTGTGTCAAGGCCGGGACTTACAACATCATGTGCGCCTACTACAGGTACAACACTGCGGTGTCTCAAGCGGCAAGAACTTGAAATAATACAAAACTACAAATATCATAACTAAAACCAATATTTCGCATGTTTCCCCTCTGCTTTGAATCGGTAACTGGAGTGAAGTCAATCCTGCTCCTTGACAAAAACTAATCGTGTAAACATTTGGTTTTACGCAATGTTCCAGCGATATCACGGCGGAGGACACCAGATATTGGCTACACGCCTTTTACTCAAAAGCTTACTTAACGGTTCTGAATCAGTTTCTCCAATAATATTAAAATCTTCAATAATTATAGCATATTCTTTGTGTACACTGATCAGCATAAAGTAGAAGCATCAATGCATGTCATTCAGATGGGGACTCTATGTTTTAGCTTCAACGGCACGCCATCATGTGCCAATCGTTGGCTCCTGACAGATGTTCTCAGGAACGAATTGAACTTCACCGGCTACGTCGTCACTGACGAAGGAGCCATAGAGAACATCATGACAACACATCACTATCTCAATAACGAGGTCGACATAGTTGCAGCGTCCGTTAACGCTGGAGTCAATCTGGAATTATCTGGGGGCAATTCCCAGCCCTTTTTCTCCCAAATCAGTAGGTAGCATTTACCAGTGTATATTATAGACATTATATACGTAAGAAATGTCAAAATGTTCATCGGTGTCTGCACTATCAGTTACCAGGAACAAGGACCAGCTCTTGTTTTTACTCCACATTTCAAAAGTTGATTTCAACTATAATACACCCTGCTAGGTAGCGTGTTTTTATTGGAGACACAGGCCACTGACTGGGCTGCATGCTGTGTGTCTCTCTATCTGTTACAACAATGCTTGTTTTTACAATCAATTCATCCAACGTAATATTATTGTGAAATGGTTATTTCCATTCAATCAAGTATGTGAGAAATAAGGGCATTAGCCCAGAATGTGACCTGGAGAATTGAAGATTTGGAATGGGGTGAGATCACTTATTCATATATTTACTTGTCCTGTCTTCTTCTGAGGAACTGGAACATGGATCTAAAGAATCCTGTAAAAAAAAACTCACATGATATTTCTTAAATATATTATGATCAGGCCAATCGACCAATACATAAGGCACAACTGACTGACTGAGTTTGGTTTTACGCCGCTTCTAGGAATATTCCAGCAATATCACGGCGGTCATAAGGCACAAACACACATCCATATCCATAAAGGAAACCGGGATCGTTCAATGTGGAATGGACGTATATCGGCATATATTACAATACATAAAACAGTAGCCTGCTTACACATCTGTACATATATTCACCTACATGACAATGGCCTTTTCCGAATCAGCTTCTACCTCTCTGTCAACAGCTGAAGCAGTCAAACAGGGCAAGCTCACGGAAGATTTGATTCGGGAGAGAGTGAAACCATTGTTTTATACCAGAATGAGGCTTGGTGAGTTTGATCCACCGGAATCGAACCCGTACACTAAGCTGAACACTAAGTCTACCATCGAGAGTGAGGCCCATAAAGCCCTGGCAGTTGAAGCAGCGATGAAAACCTTTGTCTTGCTGAAGAACGTAAACAACTTCCTCCCTTTGACAAAGAAATATAATTCTATTGGGGTAAGCATGCTGACTCACTACACGTTTGGTTAGCTGAAGGGATGTATGAAAATGTTAAAATGCTAGATGACCATGTCTCGGGGGGATGTTTTAGAACTATACTTCTACAGTACATTATACATGTGAAAAGGAGGCTTTGTAACGTTGTGCCGTACTTAAACAGAGGATTATGGATTTTACCGCATTTGATAATGTTATTTGAGACCTTATTTCGTTCTGATGTCAATTTTTCTCACTTTTCCATTGTCATTATGCCATTTGCTGTAATAGTCTGTTCTTCTCTAGGTGGTAGGTCCTATTGCGAACGACAAACTCAACATATATGGCGACTACCCTCCCGATACTGACCCGCGGTTTACCAGAACGGCCCTAGACGGTATCAAACAGTTGTCCTCAAACGTCCAATATGGCGCCGGCTGCTCAAACACTTCCTGCACAAACTACAACTCTTCCGCTGTTCAAGACGCTGTGTCCGGGAAAGATTTGGTGTTTGTTTGCTTGGGCACTGGTATGTAACAGAACTGGTACCATTTCCTTTATTGATGATTGTCGATCTTTAATAACAACGACAATGCAGTTAGTGTATATAAAATGACATTTGTGATATACCTGAAAACAGTGTCCTGATCTCAGTTAAACCTTACCTTTGCTGCTCCTTATCAGATGACAGATCAATTTAGATCAATATTTTTATGAATAATGAGCACCAACTTTATCTTGAACTCGCTCTGAAAGAAGCAAATGTAGGTACATGTAATTTGTTTCCAGGATTTCACTTCATGTTTTATAATTTGTCAACACTTCAGCTTGCTACAAGATCCCAGGAAATGTCACTATAGGTTCACGAGAAACCAATGAAACCAGTTAATCTCAGAAAATATTGGTATATAGTCTTTGAAGATTAACCGCAAACCTATCTAATAATCTGATATCTGTGGCGATATTTGAACTTGACTTCATTTTACCAGGACAAGAGATTGAAACTGAAGGACTTGACAGACCAGATATTGAACTTCCTGCAGGGCAGGCCAAACTATTACTAGATTCACTCAAATTCGGTAAGTATTATCACGTTTTACCACAAATAAATTGACAGAATGGGTCTGGAAACAACATATTATGAAATAACTTCAACTGTTATGCTCCTCCCTTCACAGGAACCATCTGTGTGTCCTGAAACACAGATAAAAACAAGATTATTTCCCATATTCAAGATACCTATTCAAGATGAATCTTGAGCATTGTGTATCTTTTTTCAATCATTTTCACCGTTAGGAGTCTCGTTTAAGATTGTTCCATGTATATATTTCCCTCCTAATCATTCCTTTATTAAAGCAACATCCAGTGCTGTACACTGCCTCTGTTATCTGTTTTACCATTTCACACATGATGTTTTACAGGCGGCAACATACCAATCGTCCTTCTGATGTTCAATGCCGGTCCTCTGAACATCACCATGGCAGATGCCAGTCCTCAGGTTGCAGCCATCTTGGAATGTTTCTTCCCTGCTCAGGCTACAGGCGAAGCGCTGCGCCGAGTGCTCACCATGGATGGACCTGGTTCGGTTCCTGCAGCCAGACTGCCCTACACATGGCCTAAGAGTCTTGATGGGGTGAGTGAAATGTCCTTTTCCTGTACAGTGTTCACTTATTTGAAATACACATATGTTGCGTCAATCACAAGGTTCCAGGGCCTAGATTTTCGAAGCACTCTTTGCGCTAAGATAGTCGTAAGTGCCATACATTAACATTAACTTACGACTATCTTAGTGCTAAGAGAGCTTCGAAATTCTAGACCCAGGTCAATACCTCAACGTGAATACAGAAGTTTGCCCAAATCAAAAAAGCATTTTAGATCACTTTATGATTAACATTTTGAGATACAATATCAATATCGTAATTAGCATGAAAAATAGTTACAAAATGAGGAAGTACAAGATACAAAATAGGATTTGGCAAAGGTACCTTTGGACTCATTGCGTTTCCAAAAGAACTGACTACACGGGGATCAGGTGATCAGGCACTGCGAATAGGCTGCTTTCATATTATCATTTCTGATGGCCTGGACCGTTCCTAATTCTTTCAGGTACAAAGTTTATCAGGTCTTGATTTAATTGGAGGATGTTATGGTATGGTTGGAACATTACATAATGTGATGTTTAACAACCATAATCATTCCATGAATGTCCCCTGTGACTTGAGATCTCAACAAGCTAAAGTCCGTGTATTCCAGTTTCCAGGCCCGACAAACTACTCAATGGCCGGGAGAACATACAGATACTACGAAAAGGATCCACTGTACCCTTTCGGCTACGGCCTCTCCTACAACGATTTCTCCTACAGCAGGCTACGGAACACCAACGTTGTAAAGGCAGGGGAAGATGTCGAGGTCTCCATTATGCTCGAGAACACAGGGAAATATGAGGGTGATGAGGTCAGTGGAATCTATTTCAGTCTTCCTTTATTGTGATGCCCTTTGTCTCATTAGGTGTTTATTGCAAGAATTTTATGTTAAAATAATTACATTGTCTGTACTCGCAGACTCCCAGTTTCTTCTAGTCTGTCCCTCTTACTATTTGTGAATAGTTGAAGATTTTTGTCACAAAATGTGATGAAGCCTCTCGTTACATTTACTGTATTGATTTTTCCATCAAAAGGGATAAATATTGCAGTGTCAAAACAATTATTGATCTCTTTATGGTATTAATCATCATTTAAAAATAGGGTTTAGAAAATAAATATAATTGTTAGAAAAACATTGAACAATATGTTTTGTAAAAAGATCAAGGGCATACTGCGATTGTTAGTGGCTGTATCCTTAAAGCGGGTTAAAGAATTGTAAAAGTATTGTCCTCCTGAGGGTTCGCAAGTCCCAAAACCTTCAAAGTAGATTTAATCTCTTCACACTTTTTAATCGTAGAATATGTGTCATTTAATGTATGGCTAGATTTGTCATAATTGCTAACAGCTGAAGGGATGGTGTAAATCCATCTAGGGCCATGCAGGAAGCAAATGTACTGTAAGTCCCCATGATCTATAGTATGATGATCTACCTTCAGTTGTTGGCAATCTATTGTTCTCTTCAATAATATCGTTTGATGATAACATGCTAGTTTTACTTTAACATATGTGATACACTAGTAGTTTTACTGTTCTTCGTCAGCAGGCTATAAATTTCTTATTTCATTGCTCTATAATATAATAATAATTCATTGTTCTCGTCACGATTTGGCTGATAACATTTCTTATGACTTCTTTGATTGGCATTCTAGAAGTTGGGTAGATGAAGAATGAGGACTATTTTTATGGATATACAACTTCTTTATAGGCGACGTTTCGACATAGATTCTATTGTAGTTGTCAAACAACTTGGTTGACATATATTCTGATGTCGTTGTCAAGTTACATGAAGTTGTATATCCATAAAAATAGTCCTCATTCTCCTGAATTCTTATGAATTAAGAACAATTACACAATGCATGTCCGAAACGTCATTACACGAGAGAACTTACTGTAAATACTAAAACACAACACTCTTTTCACAAACAATTGCTGATAAATACCGAGTGGTTGTAAATATATATTTTTCTGGACAAAAACACATATACTTCCTTTACCGTCAGGTCCAGTAGACGTGCGCTCCATTACCACTTTTTATGCATGTATTAACTAATAAAATTCGTATCCCTTAACGCCTTCGTGGTCTGGTAGATACAGTTTTCGATCGGAGAGAAAAAAGTTGGTTCGATCGTCTACCGCTCCATACTTAAAGGACCGTAAAAGATGACACTTTTATTTACTCTGCCTGTTACTATGACGGATCATGATATCTCAATGGGCTGGCACCATGAAACTGCCATTGGTTCGGATTATTTCATACATGTAACACACGTAGGCTCCCACACAGGCTCGAATTTACACAAGCGACGTGGAATCCCATTTCATCTCCCCGCATGATAACCCTGACATGTGTTACGTTCAACGTTTGCAACTGAAATGAGTTCCCAAATCCCATGTATGTCAACAAGTCGCAAACAAGATGGATCATGGCTCATTTTTAATTCTACAGTAGAGGCGTACAGTGAGCACTGGCCATGTGATTTTAATGTCTCTATGTGCGTGAGATAGTGATATGACCATGTATCATGATACCATTGGTGCCTAATTGGTCAAACGGTGACTCGTTTCTCTGTGCAGGTTGTTCAGGTTTACATATCCTGGGACAACGCCAGTGTGCCAGTTCCACAACGACAGTTGGTTGCTTTCGAGCGTGTCACCGTTGGTGCCAGTGCTTTACAAGTAGTTACAATGACGGTGTCAGCAGAGAGCATGGCCGTTTGGGTGGACAGCTCGGGGTGGGTGATAGAGCAAGGTGAGTGACACTTGAATGTCCAGTAGCGTAGATCGATGTTCATGCTGTTGATTACTAGACTATTTGATCGAGACTCGATTATTTAGAGACCGCCGCCATATAGCTGGAATATTGCTGAGTGCGGCGTATAACTCACTCACTCATTCCAAACCGAGTTTTCTTTGCAGTTATGGGTAGGGTCGATGATGGTCGATTAAGATTTACAGGTATTAAATGAACGTTCCTCGTTGAACGTTGAAAGCCACACATTTCGTTTATCTTGGCATTATCCATCATGATAATTCTCTTCAGGTTACATCCGATTGTTTGTTGGTGGGCAGCAACCAGGTCAACAGAAATCTGCACCATCAGGCGTGATGGAAGGTGGATTCAAAGTCGAGGGGTCCAAGTATCTTGGCGTGTACTAAGACAAATCTCTTTTTTTTTCATTAATAAAATTGGTCTTGTTACCAAAACTGTCATTGCTATTCGTCCATTATTTCATTCAACCAATTGCAAGCACAAGATGATGCCGAGTACACAAACGTGGCGACAGGGAAAACATACGAGTTTCGTACTTTGGGCAATCGACTGTCTACGTCGTCTTATTCAAAGGAAGCAATTAATGTGACTACTTCATCCGCGGACAAAGTGAGATGTCCATTTATCTCAATCACACAAGATGATGTTCAAAGATTAGTTCAATGCTCAGGTATTTGGTGTTTTCTGGAATTAATCCTCGAATATATTTTCTATAAAAAGCAGAATAATATTATTCCGCTAACTGTTTGAAAACACGGAATTCATTTTCATCGGGATGATTATTATTAAAGAAACTGCCTGACAATACAAACCAGCATTAGAGGACGCTCAAATATTCACTTATCCCAAACAGATCCAAGTCCCAACATCAGCTCCATGACGTTATAAACCAGATGAGTATATGCTAGAGATTCCCATTCTAATACTGCAGGTCACATTAGAGACGCCGAGTACAATATGCTTGTCAGAAGAGTCAACTGACTGACATGAAGATGGTCGCAATGAGTGAACTGCCTGATAGGTTCATCGTGAAGTGTGTGGGTTGCTGTTCACAATTTTTAAGAAAACAATTAAAGATGTTTTATCCTCAAACCCATGTTTCCCTCATGAAGAATATCTCATTAAAACTAGTTAGCGAATTAACCGTTGTGAAATCTTTCAACTCGATGAATACAAAAACAGACGCGCCACAGCGCAGAATAAGATTTAATGGAATGATTACATTATCATTTTTCTGTAAAGTCTCAGTCATACGATTGAAAGTAAGGCAAGTCGGTCCGCCTGATCTAATGCCCTGTTTCCCAGATAAACTCGCAACCCAGATTTACATTTAGGTAACGTCAGCCAATAAAATCTACCGCTTTCTGAGAACAAAATGGCATCCATGGCGTGCAAATAAAAGAACTGCACACCTAAGCAACTATCTAGATATTCCAGTTCTGCAAGTGCCTTCTGCAATCGCCCAGTATAAGGATACAGAGACCAAAAGGACATGACTGACGTAAAGTGTGGTACAGTCTCTTGTTGACATAAACATCAACGAAACATGTAGAAAGGTTAGTCTCTCGTGTACAGAAATGAAAACAGGCGCACCTGTTATGAAACCCTATGCAAGTATGAATCAATAGCTGATATATATATTGGACAATGTATCATACAAATATAATCTCTGAAATATGAACGGACTTGAGCGTTAGTGGAACCATTTTGATATATACATATGGAAGGGTCAGATATATCATAACGTGTCGTGAAGCAGAGTGTTAGGTAAAGACTGTTTATGCATGTATGGCCAATGGTAAGACCTCTATCAAGTAGTTTTCACTGTGGAATATTCCTTTATGACTATCCACATGATCATTGATCAGTAAATGGTGGCTCAATTGTCCGAGCAGTTGACCTTTGTTTAGTGGCTTCAGAAATAGCCCGTTATATACTGTGATTGAGACGTCATACAAGCTGGGTTATTTTATCAAAGGTCTGTAACCTGATATGTGACAAATCATATATTTTGTTTACGCATCTGTGATTGGCTGTTTGAAAGACAGTCTTTGTATTGATCAGTACAATAATTTGTATAGTGATCATCCAGGAATTCAATCGTTATGTACAGTTATGGAAATGAACTCACTTCAATACTGGAACAGGTTGGACCAGTTTAAATGATCTATTTCCGACTATTCACTGTCACGTGATTTTGGTAACGTGCATGGTGCTAGAAATCAAGGACAAGACCAAGGTAATACTAGTTCCTTATCTGAGTGTTGCTTAAACCTTCTCTGTTCCAGCTGGACAGCGGTAGAAAGTCTACAACTGTTATCATGAACGGTGTTATATACGTATATGTCCTGATCTTCCAATGCCTCTTTGTGTTAGGGGATTATCCCTTCAGAAACACATCCCTACCCTGGGATGTGAGGGTAGAGGACCTTGTCGGGCGCCTCACCCTGGATGAGATGCAAGAACAGATGGCCCGAGGGGGACATGGGAATTTTGGAGGACCCGCTCCCCCTATCCCCCGTCTTGGTATCGGCCCCTACTCCTGGAACACCGAATGTTTGAGGGGGGACGTGGGGGCGGGAAATGCCACATCCTTCCCCCAAGCTCTGGGTCTAGCTGCAGCCTTCAGGTAGGATGTCTGATAGGGTGGATTCAATTTATATTGATGATCATCTGTACATCTAGTGGAGACACGTTAAACACAATCATTGTTTCCGAAAGGGAAAGAAAGGCCGAGGGGGGAGAGTTTAGACACAGGTAAACATGTGTACAACACCTTATGGGAGTTAAGATTTTTCTTGCAATACATATTTTATTTAGGAAGTGAACCCTGTTTCTGATGGAAATAAGATAAAGATACAATGAAGAAAAAAATAAATGTAAATTTCTGGAAATACATTTACTGTTTTCCCGGGGGAACTGTCCAGAAAAAACACAGAGACTTACAAGTACAAATAATTCGTTCCAACAAGGAACGTTGTTTTAAGTTTTTGATTTGTGTCAGATACCTTATCAGCGATAAGACTTCGGCAAATGGTAATTTAAAGAGGAGTGAAACACATTTCTCAACCCTTTCCAAAGAGTAATCACTTATAGATATAATACAGAATTGGGACAAAATCTAGGACATGGAGAAATGACACATATACACGTCACTGTGATTTGGTTTGCTCTTGCCAATATCTTGAACTGTTTTCAAAACTTTTGTAATAGTTTCATTGTCTTAGACCACACATTGCCATAGATACATCTTTTTATTTGTTAATTAACAGTTACTGATAACATATTCAGATGCAACATCACTGGTGGGTAATTTCTGTATATATTTTTAAAACGCTCTAGAACTAAACATACAAGTTTGCCGTATCAAGAATTTTTCTGGCTTCAATCGCATACAAATCAACAGCAACAATTTCGCCTGCTTGGCGGCCAAACACACCGACACGACATGAACGTGCAACATGAATTGTTGTCACAACTGCAGCACAGGAAAATGTTCATACTCACCACTGATACCTCTACAGAAATACCAGACATAAACCCCATTTATTGGATGCTCTTGAACACGTCAGTAACAGCCCCATACCCTCCAACAATTGGCTCAAGGTCTGCAGGAAGAGTGGGGTAACGTTCTACACTTGATCTGATCGGTTCCATAGTCTGGACTCTTATGGGTGGGAAGCAATCAAATGATTGAGTACAGTCGACTCTCACCTTGACATTCAATCGTTTCATGTGTGCAATGATGAACCTCGGTCGGTAACGATGACTTGTCCCAAACTAGAATAGTTTATTATGTTCTGCTGATTATTCATAGAATGCGACTATTGATTTCCATCCTTTGTCACCTGTGAATGTGTTTCGTGTGCACGTACGTGCGTGTGTAGTCATTCAGCTCACTTTCACAGGACATGACAATTCCAGAAGTGTATATTCACAGCAAGGATCTGATGTACCGTGTCGCTGAGGCCACCAGTGTTGAAGTACGGGGTAAATATAACGACTACATCAGCAAAAAAGAGTACGGCGACCACAAAGGCATCAGCTGCTTCAGCCCCTTCATGAACATCATGAGGGACCCCAGATGGGGACGAAACCAGGTCACACTTTTTCATCCTTACATTTATAATTTTTCAGCTGCAAATGATATGTTTCTGTTGGATGTGTTTTTATAGTAAAGTGTTTACACTAAACCACATGTTGACACCTCTCGGACATTGATACAGGATGTTGATAGTTGCAGCCGGAATAAACAGGAACATATATCATTTCATTAAAACATATAGCGTATAACGTGAAGAATGAAAGCGATTCTTTCATCAGTTTAGGGTGACAATGAAAAACAGTGAAGCTTCCGGTTGATGAGAGATCCATGTGTTTTGTCTGTTTGCACCCAACTGCTACTACGATGAAACAAAAGTATGTGTTCTGAAATCAGGAAGTGTATGGAGAAGACCCCTATATGACTGGTGTTTTGGCCGCAATGTCCGTGAAGGGCCTTCAAGGTAACGACTCGCGCTTCATCAGAACTAACTCTGGCTGTAAAGTCTTCGCCGCCTACGCTGGACCAGACAGCATCCCCGTATCGAGACACAATTTTTCAGCCGTGGTATGTATTATTCTTTTACAAAAGTCCGAAGAGGGACAACATAGCCATTTTACATGAAGAATGTGTACAGTACTGACAACAGCCTAACGTTAAAAAGAACGATAGTGAGTGAGTGAGCGAGTGAGTTTAGTTTTACGCCGCACTCAGCAATATTCCAGCTATATGGCAGCGGTCTGTATAAAATCGAGTCTGGACCAGGCAATCCAGTGATCAACAGCATGAGCAACGATCTTTGCAATTGGGAACCGATGACATGTGTCAACCAAGCCAGCGAGCCTGACCACCCGATCCCGTTAGTCGCCTCTTACGACAAGCATTGGTTACTGAAGGTTCATTCTAACCCAGACCTTCACGGGTCAAAAAGAACGATAGAAAATATTCTCCACTTTCGACAGCGAAATCACGAGACGAGACAGGTATGAATATTTTGCAATGTTTCAAGCGATCCTATTCCTTCGAGTGCTATAATTTCACTGAAATATCCCATATGTTCCAATGTAGCCATAATCGAACGTTTGATTTTCATCTATGTCACCAGAAAGTGGTTATATGTTTATACAGAGCCAATTTCACTCATACATGTTTCATTAATATCTTCATGCTCCATGTGTGTTTTTTTCAATCTATTTAAATATATCTAACTGTGTACCTCAGATAATCCAATAAGGATGAATGAAAATATATGGATGTATGGATACACCTCTTTATTACAGTGAGAGCGACGTTTCGGTGTAGGTTCTAACACCGTTATCAAGCACCGTGACTTGAAACGTCACCGAAACGTCGTTCTCACAGTACTATAGAAGTTGTTCATCCATATATTGTAATCCTTTCTTATTGATCCAACATCTAAATGCCTCTCAAAGAAGTTAAGATGGTCCAGACATTACCTCGCCTCCTTTTGTCGCTGTCTTATGAACGGTATGCTGTCCGTCTGGTACAAAGGTTTATGTCTCCAATCGCGTTTGTCCTAATAAGCCCATTAATGTGCCACCTCATTGTGTACAAGGCTGTATCCTTCAGAGGTAAAACATTCCTCCTATCTTACTGTCCGACAACTCCACTGTGGCCAACAGTTCACAGCCTTGCAACGTTCTTCACACATGCGACTGTTTCAAAGATATATATCGGTACATGTGTATCAGCTTAACGAGTGAATGACAGACATGGGTACGGAAAATACAAGGATCACAATCATACGAACTCTCAACAACTCTGCACAGCTGAGAGAAAATCCTCATTTTTGAAACTTTCTATGCTACAGCAAATGTGCAAATAGACAGATGTTACAGATGGGTCTCCAATGTATAACAACAAAGTACTTAAGCTATATGATGTGGGGGATGTAAACAACAGCACCGAAAGCTATGTACCATGTACCAATACGTGGTAGTAAAACATACATGGATGGATAGACTATTCCATATAGATTTTCTCAGAGCCTCAAATACCTTCTGTTGTAAACACTTTCAATATCGCTTCAGTGGTCTATTTCTCGTATCATCTGATCAAAATACTTGCCCGTCACTTCTATCCTTTTAGGTGTAGACAGGATAAGATTTGACTTCTGTTTGTTCAGGTATCAGTACGAGACTTTCGTACAACATTCCTACCAGCGTTTCGGGCCTGTGTCAAGGCCGGGACTTACAACATCATGTGCGGCTACAACAGGTACAACAGTGCGGTACCCCAAGCGGCAAGAACAAGAAATACACATAAAACTACAAACATCATAACAAAACGTAGTATCAGAATATTAATCACATCATACATTGTGCTTTAGAAGTTACTTTATTAGGTTTCCCACCGTGTTTTTGTAAATAGAAAGAAACCCACACTTGCCATTAACCCTGATGATGGAAAAAGCTAATCGTGAAAACCTCTCTAAAACATGGTTTGATGGTTCTGAACCAATTCCGTCAAAGCCTTTTAAATCAATTCTTCATTCATTATTTTATATACCTTTCTCTACACTGCTCCAGTGAACAATGAAAGCATTAATGCATGTGATTCAGAAGGGGACTCTGCGTTTTAGTTTCAACGGCACGCCATCATGTGCCAACCGTTGGCTCCTGACAGATGTTCTCAGGAACGAGCTGAACTTCACCGGATATGTCATCAGTGACCAAGGAGCCATAGAGAGAATCATGACAACACACCACTACCTCGACAACGGCGTCGACATTGCTGCAGCGTCTGTTAACGCTGGTGTCAATCTGGAATTAGCTGAGAACCTTCGACAGCCCTTCTTCACTTTAATCAGTAGGTAGCTTTTCCTATGTATATTCGATGTCGTTGCATCCCTATATGTCCAAATGAGGAACGAGGTCGCACGGTATTAGTAATACTATTCATGCAACGTTTGTTTTGGTGTTGTTTTCTTTGTTTGGGGCTTAGAAACAGCGTTAAAAAGACAAATAGGTATATAGACCCAACCCTAGTAGTATATAAAAGGAAAGGGATGTAACGGCGAAACTACCCTCTCCTCAATCAAAGTTAGATTTCACCACGTAAAATATTTTTAAGGCTCCGCCGAGGCCTACGGATCGAAAGCTAGATGGTTTCCCTACAAAATGAGCTATAACTGGTCACAATCGGATCATTATTTCAAAAAGTTATTCGCTACAACTCACCGAAAACAGCTACCTCCACAATTCCAAGCCAAAATCATGGATCAGCCAGGACAGCGAAAACTCCACCTTTTAAATTCGTTTATTAATTCCAGCCACGTTGACAGCAGCTATCTAGCGCTAGATTCGATCGGCGGCTTTATTCCACGGGTCTTGCATTACAGTACGCAGTACAGTAGTCTGCATACACATCTGTATATATATTCACCTACATGACAATGGCCATTCTGAATCAGCTTCTACCACTCTGTCAACAGCTGAAGCAGTCAAACAGGGCAAGCTCACGGAAGATTTGATTCGGGAGAGAGTGAAACCATTGTTTTATACCAGAATGAGGCTTGGTGAGTTTGATCCTCCGGAATCGAACCCGTACACTGAGCTGAACACGTCTACCATCGAGAGTGAGTCCCATAAAGCCCTGGCCGTTGAAGCAGCGATGAAAACCTACGTCTTGCTGAAGAACGTGAACAGCTTCCTCCCTTTGACAAAGAAATATAATTCTATTGGGGTACGGTTGTTTATAGGGATTATATATCGGATTACTTCATTTCATTCATTTTTCGCACACCCACGTGCAAAAGAATAATTTCTTTCTTGACCAATTAAGGATATAAAAATATAAATATATATATTAATATACGTACACAAATACATCTGAAAGAGAGGCTGTGTACAGTTACAAATAATGCAATTTCATACTGCGTATTTTGTTCTGATGGTCAAATCAAAATTGTCAAAAGTGTAATCAGAAACCTTTCGTCAGTTTTCCAATGCCACACTATCATTTACTGTGATTCCTCCTCTAGGTGGTAGGTCCTATCGCCAACGACAAAGTCAACATATTTGGCGACTACTCCCCCGACAGTGACCCTCGGTTTACCATGACAGCCCTGGATGGCATCAAACAGTTGTCCTCAAACGTCCAATATGGCGCCGGCTGCTCGAACACTTCCTGCACAAACTACAACTCTTCCGCTGTTCATGACGCTGTGTCTGGAAAAGATTTGGTGTTTGTTTGCTTGGGCACTGGTATGTAACAGAACTAGTACCATTTCCTTTATTGTTGATTGTCTGTATCGAATAACAAGGTCAATGGAATTAGTGTATATTCAACAGGACTTGTAATATAACTGAAACGGGTGTTCTGATTTCCCGTAACATCTTAGCTTGTGTTGCTGCTAATGAGTAACAGGGATTTCTTGGGGGTGATTGGTTTTGTACAGTTGTGTATCTACTCCTGGTTTTGTTTATCACAGAATTGTATCGATGCTTGTTTGATATATTTAGATAACTGATAATTTTATAAATAAAGAGGTGTCGTCAATGTATTTTTAAAGTGCCCCCTTATCTTGATCTCGCTCGCTGTATCAGAAGCACATAAAGGCGAACGTTATCTCATATATTTCACTTATGTTTTTACACATATGGCGATAGTTACACTGTGACTCCTTTTTACAAGGTCAAGAGATTGAGAGTGAAGCACGTGACAGACCAAACATTGAACTTCCTGCAGGGCAAGCCGAACTATTACAAGATTCACTGAAATTCAGTGAGTGTCCTCAGATTTTACTACATTGATAGTCTCGGTGTTAAAATAATAATGTGTTCGGTAGCATTCACTACAAACCAGTTCCTTTGTCTGACAAATACCCCAGATACCTCAATAGATAAATATTTATACCATCCTACTGGCGTTGAGCAATGTGCGTGTCATTTTCCAATTACTTTCCGTTTTGTTATTCACCAGATTTAGATTAAACTGTACACGAAGATTACGGCAGCATTCAATACGTGCAAAGCATTACATGTTTTACCATTTCACTCCTGATTTTTCACAGGCGGCAATACGCCAGTCGTCCTTCTGATGTTCAATGCCGGTCCTCTGAACATTACCATGGCAGATGCCAGTCCTCAGGTTGCCGCCATCTTGGAATGTTTCTTCCCTGCTCAGGCTACAGGAGAAGCTCTGCGTCGAGTGCTCACCATGGATGGACCTGGTTCGGTTCCTGCAGCCAGACTGCCCTACACATGGCCTAAGAGTCTTGATGGGGTGAGTGAAGTTTCATTTCCCTGTACAGTGTTGACATATGTTGCCTCAGTCAAAAGGTTCCAGCATTGGTCCTCAATACCCTACACCTTTACCCAGACACAAAATTACACCAGGCAACACAGTGAGTAAATCAGTTATTGATCAAGCATTGTGCATTGTTAATATTAACATGTTGATCGGCATAAGTACATATAAAGTATGTACATACAAGATACATACAAAATAATTAGATTTGGAAAAAGACACCTCCAGACGTTCCTTGGAGAGTTTGCCAGAGTATACCATGCATTTCAAAGAGAGAAGAGTACATTGGACCGAGCACTGTGATTTGACCGATTTTCTACGATCGCTTCCGATGTCCGCGACAGTTACTAATTATGTAATGGCTGTTGTGGTAGGATTTGAACATTAAATAATGTGAGGCCCCCAAATAGCTGTCAAAGTAAGCTGAAATGTATTCATTCCAGTTTCCAGCCATGACAAACTACTCAATGGCCGGGAGAACATACAGATACTACGAGGACGACCCATTGTACCCTTTCGGCTATGGCCTTTCCTACACTGAGTTCTTTTACATCACGCTTCAGTACTCCTATACCATAAAGGCAGGGGCAGATGTCGAGGTCTCCATTCTGCTGCAGAACATAGGGAAATATGAGGGTGATGAGGTCAGTGGAATCTGCTTGAGCCTTTCCTTTAGCGTCGTTCCCTTGTGAAACTGGTGGTTATTTCCAGAAGACCGATAAGCTTGACTCCTAATTTGTTCAATGATCTACTAAAATGGATGTGTGTGTGTGTGTGTGTGTGTGTGTGTGTGTGTGTGTGTGTGTTTTGACTAATCGATTTCTGTCCCACTCATATTTTTGAATAGTTGAAGATGAAAACTGATGAAGTGTCTCTATACATTGATGAACTGCAAACAGTTACACTAAACATGTCCGAAACGTCATTACAAGAGACGGAAATAGATGCTCCTCCAACACCACCGCATGTTATCTGCTTCACATTAGATTCGTCAACATGTACAGTTACGAATTCCTTAAAAGTAAACGGCAACACCTCTCTTTTCATAACGGTTAGATGAGAGATACTGTTGTTGAGTTATTCTGGGCAGAGAGAAATAGATGCCCCTTCACCGCGAATACCAAGAATCAGGACCAGACGTCATGACCTCCAGTACCAATATACATTCATACATCAACTGATAGAATTTGCAAATCGTGACACCTCTGTTATCAAGTAGATAGAGTTTTGGCTGTCAGAGAAGAATGTCGGCGGGTCGATCATCGGGCACGTCACTCGGAAGGAACATAAAAGATGGCGCTTGTATTTACCCTGCCTGTTCCCATAACAAAGCAATGACCGTTCGGCTCGGAGTCAGTATACTGTGGTAGAGTAGGGTATGGAGTGTGGGCTGGCACCATGAAACCGTCAATAGTTCAGGACAAGTTCAAGTACCCACACACATACAAACACATGTGCACCTAAACAGATATATAGCACACCCGCTCTCGCTCACGCACACACTCTAAACCTAATATCCCATTTCACGCCACCAAGTGATATATTCAGAATTCAAAGACAACTCTGTCGTACGTGATTTAATGTCATATAGTTATGTGAGATCATGACACTATTGTTTGCTTGACACTATTGGGAATGGTTATCAACTTGTGATGAGGTAAAATGTTTGGTCAAAGGGTAAACACAACAATTCCGCAAAACCGTTGTGATATGGAGATGTGTCATTAGACTAATGTCAATGGTTACTGATTGACCAATTGATACAACGATTGGTCAAAAGGTCAAATTTCTTCTTTGCAGGTTGTTCAGGTATATATATCCTGGGACAACGCCAGTGTGCCAGTTCCACGGCGACAGCTGGTTGCTTTTGAGCGTGTCACCATTGCTGCCAATGCTTTCCAAGTGGTTAACGTGACGGTGTCAGCAGAGAGCATGGCCGTTTGGGTGGATAACTCGGGGTGGGTGATAGAGCCAGGTGAGTGACCCTTGTGGGTACTGGTATATACTGTACCTCTGTTTACATGCCATGTACACTGTGCCTCTAACGCTGACGACCTAGGTGTAGATGCAATTCTATAGTTCACTGCACTGGTGACAACCCTTGGCTGGTGATTTAACAGAAAAAATAGTCTTTACATTTCAAAATATATGAGAATATTTCTTTTACTTATATGTGATTAGAATTGGTCTTCAGCAATGGGGTCGGGATCGGGTGGTCAGGATTGCTTTTGGTGGATGTCTTCCTATCACAATGTCAATACTCAGGATATCCCTCTCTTGATTGTCCTGTCCAAACTTGACTATACAATGCCATTTCAGAGTGCCCTGGGGCTATGGTTGTGGGGTCAGCGAGTCTCGGAGTAAAGATCATAATGGTTTGAGGGTAGAAAGCAAAACTACAGGCAGATCAAGGCAGATCTTGACTAATATATGAATTGGCCCTTTCAACCTTCTGCTTATATTAAGCTCAACCCACGCCACATCACTAAACATGTCCGCTGTAACAAAACAAAAACATTTGCGTTTGTTTTGCCATCTTATTTTTTCTCACGGGAGAATATAGATAAAGTATCTGTGTCTTCTTAAATATGATACATTTGATCTTGCTTGGACATACCGTCACATGATGTAATGTCCTAGCTGGTTGTCTACAGAAACAAGAATGGAGCACTTCATATCGCCGGCACGGTCGTAATGTCTCGTCCAATAATAAAGACTTCATAGCGTCTCAATCTTTTTTTGTTTAACTTACAATTCAATTCCCTATATCTTTTAGCTAATCGAATGACCGTTTGTAGTCTGGTGCAAGCCATGATCACTTTGCTGAACGAACCATCGTACTCTTCTTTACAGTAAAGGTCTTGGAACCTTTTTTCCCCAAAATTATTGTAAAAAGGAGGTTTGTACATATTTAGGAGACAAATACTTCTAAACATGTAACTGCGTATACACTTGTATAAGACTATCTAGCAGTTAACAAACAATGATATGCATCTGGCTGTGACCTGTTTAAAGCATGGGGACTAGTTGCCCAGTTCACTACATTGACTACTGAGACTACTTTGAAGTTATGGAGAGGGGTGAGGATGTCCCATTACGATTTATAGGTATTGAACAAACGTAAAAAATACAACACTGAAAACACCAAGGATTTTTTCGTCATTTACCAACACGATAATCCTCTTCAGGTTACATCCGATTGTTTGTTGGTGGTCAGCAACCAAGTCAACAAAAGTCTGCACCATCACGAGTGCTGGAAGGTGGATTCAAAGTCGAGGGTTCCAAGTATCTTGGTGTGTACTAAGACAAATACTCGTTGCGTCAATAAAATATGGCATGTTTCCGAAAACAGTCACAACTATTATTCCGTTATATCTTTCTTGTCTATCACAAATATACGATTATGTCGAGTACATAAAGGTTGCAACAGGTGACGTAGGAGTTTCATAATTCGGGCAAAACGCCTGTCTATATCGTCTACTAAAGGACGTATTTATTGCCATCCACACACAAAACGGAAATGTGATATCACCCAAATGATCTGATCAATGCAATGGCCGAGGATTTGATGGTTTCGGAGTGGATGTGAAGCCTTGAATATATTGTTTTTATACAATCAGAACAATGTTACAAAATACATGAAAACATGCAACTATTGTTTCAGTGGGGCGATTATTACAAAGGAAAAGTCTAAATATTTTCAAGACAACCATGTTTAACGGGCAATTGAGAGTTTGGACTAAAACCTTAGCACAAATTAGTTTATTTCCTCATTTCTTCGCCATTTTCCCAATCAAATTTTTGCCTGTAAAGCAGCTTGGGTGGACAAAAATGATGTTAACCATCCTTCAGGAGGTCAATCCCTACATCGGATTCTATTTAAGAGGAGGCTACTCACTCATTTCAGTGTAGTAAAAAGGGTCTTGAAGTTTTACCCAAGCGCCAATAGCAGGACAAAAGCAAATACTGACGCCATCCACAGGTACAGAACAACGAAGGCATGACTCTATGACTTAATGGAGATCAAATGCTACTTGTTTTGGGTCAATGGAAATATCTGTATGTACCTTGGGATTCTGTCCAGTGGTTTCCTGGAATTGTGATGGGTTACCATCTTAAATTGCTCTGTTACCTAGATAACATCGCAACCCAGAATTTTATGTCTGGCTAACGTCTGCCGATGAATTATGTTACTATGATCTGGAGTGAACTGATCATGTTCGCCTTTGTCATGGTGATATGGACACGTGGATACGAGCTTCAACCCCCATCAACTTTATTCGCCAGATCTGGCTACAGGCAGTTTCTTTCTACAACACAAACATATGTAAGTAAACTGAAGAAGAGTATATGAGAAAGTATATTGAAATACAAGGAGTACGCTATTTCGGTTCTAACATATCGTACAAAAGAAAATGTTTCTCTTATTAATCATGTGTTTAATGTTCGATTGGACTTATCTTTAGTGAGCAATATTAGATAAAGAAAAATTTACTGGCGCTTGAAAGTATCATAATTCACAACTGATGTACTTATTTTAGAATATTTTCTTTGCTCATCAATAAATTTCAAACATGGTACGGGTCATATGGTTGCATATTCATTTCGTACCCTAGTTTTCATTGAATCATCTGTTTTAGTGCTTAGAAAGATGTTGCGGGTCTTTTAAAATCTCTCCTAGGGACACTAGTTATTTGGCATGTTCACGATTTTACAATCTTTACCCCCAAGTGTGAAATGAAAGTGTGTGCTCTTAAGCACCCAGATAGTAACTTGTTAGGAATAAACTGAATATTAACAAAACCATTAAGAAGTTGACACTGAACAATAGTTAACATGATTTCTTAAGCACTCATTGGTGTTGAGTTCATTGATCGATGATATTGGTTTGGAACTGTGATTGATGGTATGACAAACAGCTTGTATAATGGTGGTTGATTGATGGTGTATTGTCAGCAAAGAAATATTACATCTTTATCTACAATTATGAAAATTAAATATTGCCAGCGGACTATGTTTGAAACGATGATGTCATTATGCTTGTCTTTTTATTCACTGTCATCTTCCAGGGACATGGTGCTAGAGGCCAAGGTCAAAGCAATACCTGCTTATCTGATAATTGTTTTACATTCTGCGAGCAAGCTGGACCTCGGTAGAAAGACGTACACGTGTTATCATGAATTGTCTTTCATTTGGATTTGTCCTAATCCTCCAATGCCTCTTTGTGTTAGGGGATTATCCCTTCAGAAACACATCCCTACCCTGGGATGCGAGGGTAGAGGACCTTGTCGGGCGCCTCACCCTGGAAGAGATGCAAGAACAGATGGCCCGAGGGGGGCGTGGGAATTTGGGTGGACCCGCTCCCCCTATCCCCCGTCTTGGTATTGGCCCCTACTCCTGGAACACCGAATGTTTGAGGGGGGATGTGGGGGCCGGAAATGCCACCTCCTTCCCCCAAGCTCTGGGTCTAGCTGCAGCCTTCAGGTAGGAGTCTGATAGGGTGGATTCAGTTTCTATTGATGATCATCTATGAATATCGTAGGGGCACGTTTAACACAAATAAAAAATGGAGGAAAGAGGAATACAAAAATGTAGGAGAGAGGTGACTCTGGCCAGTATGTATACAATCACTTGGCTTTGAGTTGGCAACATTAGTCGAAGGATACCTTATCAGAGCTATGGAATTTTGCAAACGATAAAGTGCTCAGGAATTTTATTTCGGAATCCTTTTCTAAGGAGGTTGGAGATATAGATACAATATAGAAATACGAACTAAAAAGGATTACTCGGAGAAAATTGAAAACGTTATTTTTGTGTGTGTGTGTGTGAATTATTATGCGAACTAAATTGTGTAGTTTTAATACGTTAGTGATATTTTGTAACATGTCTTTGTCGTTTATATTAATATGACATAAACGGTGAACTATGGACTGTGTAGTCAGACAAAAAGGTAAACTTTATTTTTAATCAATTTCGAAACTTTCAATTTTAAATATTTATAGCCGTGATGTTTCCATTATTGTTTGATGTTCAGCATTTCCATTCTATTAATGTCGTGCCGCCGTACCTGGTTGTATGGTCATTCAGCTCGCTTTCAGAGGACATGAAATTTCCAAAAGTGTATATTCACAGTAAGGACCTTATATACCGGATTGCTGAGGCAACTAGTGTTGAAGTACGGGGTAAATATAACGACTACATCAGCAAAAAGGAGTACGGCGACCACAAAGGCATCAGTTGCTTCAGCCCCGTCATCAACATCATGAGGGACCCCAGATGGGGACGAAACCAGGTCCAACTTTCTCATCTCTTCGTCGTTATATCTTGAATTGTTACGGTGCAAATATAATGTTTCATTCCGATGAGATTATGCCTGGTCAAGATCATGACTGAATTAGCTAGGTTAAATATTTTGGGTGAAACTAGAATGTTTCAGAATGAAAGTGAAACACCTTCTTACATCTGCCGCATGGAGACATACTGACAGAGAATACTTCACAAACATAGGTGACCCAGTGTTATGCACGTTATGAAAGTTAAATAGTGTTTCGTCTTCAGAGGAATCTTTAATAAATGACAAACTGTGAAAGCTTCTTCACTCGAATTTGATATGGATAGGTTCTTGAAGGTTCACCCAGGTCTTCCGGCTAATGAAGTGTTCTGTGATATATTGTGGCTGGTTTGCATCCTGTTGTTTCAAGTAATATGACAAAATACTTTCTGAGTTTAGGAGAGTTATGGAGAAGATCCTTACATGTCCGGTGTCCTTGCCACCATGTTTGTGAAGGGACTGCAAGGTCACGACTCGCGCTACATCAGAGCGAACGCTGGCTGCAAACACTTCGACGCCTACGGAGGACCAGACAGCATTCCCGTACAAAGACATAACTTTTCAGCCGTAGTGGGTATCATTGTTTTATACTTACGTCCACTAAAGGGACCAAATTGCTTCACGAAACGTGTGAAAAGTATCTGTGCATGAAAAACATCACAGTGTAAAAAGACATTTTCCATCTTTCGTACAGCGAAATCGGTGGTATCTATTGCTCACATAACGTCACAGGGATAGACGCGTGTGAAATATTCTATAATTATACATAAGTCACTGCTATTAATTAAAATTCCATATGTTTATCTGATACAAATCAGATGTTATTAGGCATGCAAAACTCAACGTGTGGGTTCGTGGTGACTTTGTTGACTTTGAGTAGTTTTAAATATTTTCAGCTAAGCATAGTTCAGTGACCCTGATATGTACTATATATACATTTACTATCTTATCTTTCACGGGAGGATAGTCAACACAGTACTTCGCCTTCGTTTGTCACACAGAGAGTAGGATAGACCGTCAGTGGGTCAAAACGTTTCGATACCTTAATATCCAACAATTGGGCATGTTACAACGGCAAAGAGTTCCTTTACTGTGGAAAACAACCGGCAACCTTGGTTGTTGTTGTCGTTGGTTTGTTGTTTAACGCCGTGCTCAGCAATATTCCAGCTATATGGAGGCAATATGTAAATAATCAAGTGGACCAGACAATCCAGTGATCAACAGCATAAGCATCGATCTACGCAGTTGGGATACGATGACATGTGTCCACCAGCCCGGCGGGCCGGAACACCCGATCCCGTTAGTTGTCTCTTACGACAAGCATGGGTTACTGAAGATCAATTCTAGCCCGCATCTTCATGGGTTGACAGCCTTAGTGATGTCCTCGATATGTGTGTGGCCTTCGCAACGACGATCTGTTTTTGTTTTTAAGGCACCCATAAAGGACCATAACATTTAATCGGTTTCAAATTATCGTCTAGCAGCTCTGCACAAAAGAATATTTTCAGGGTGTACTTACCAACCATAGACTAGGTGTTTAGGGCATACGAGGATAGTAGTTATGGTGAAACCTGTGTGAAATGTAACTTGCCAAATGTTAATGTTTTTGAGTTTATGTCTTAAAATCGCATGCTAATTTGGCAAGTGCCAATACATGGATAACACTGAAGACGCATTTCAATATTGAACAAAATTGATCTCAGAACATAATGTGAAGCCTTCTTTCACTTTCAATGCTCATTCTGCCGTCGATATCCAGTATATATAGTGTCACCTTGTCTGAATATGTGTAAGTCATTATGATGGTTAGAGTTGAGTGATATATGCCTCCTGTGATATATGCCTCCTGTTTCTACAGGTATCAGTACGAGACTGGCGTACAACATTCCTACCAGCGTTTCGGGCGTGTGTCCAAGCCGGGACTTACAACATCATGTGCAGCTACAACAGGTACATCTCTGGTCATGGTGCTCGTGAACATGAAGCGGCATGTAAATAACATCTATGTAAAACGTGTTTAATAAAACTAGTAGCAGGATATTGTTGACAAACTACATTTTGCTGCAGAAGTAACATTTTTAGGTGTGCGTAGTTTACAGTGTGAAATCCACCTTGCCTTGAGTCATGGGGCAATATTGCTAAACGTGTAAAACGTTTCAAAACACAGCTTAATAGTGGTGAACAATTTTCTTCAGAGAAGCTTCTTCAGTCTCTGCTAATTATATTCTATTCCACCGAGTACTCTGATCCAATGGTAATGGAGGCATCATTGAGTGTGATTCATAAGGGGTCCCTGCCATTCAGCTTCAACGGAACGCCAGCATGTGCCAACAGTCAGCTTCTAACAGATGTTCTCAGGAACGAATGGAACTTCACCGGTTACGTCATCAGTGACCAAGGGGCCATAGAGAGAATCATGACAACACACCACTACCTCGACAACGGCGTCGACATAGCTGCAGCGTCAGTGAACGCTGGTGTCAATCTGGAATTATCGGAGAATCTTCCCCAGCCATACTTCTCCCTAATATGTAGGTACCATTTCACAGTCTCTTCGTAGACAGTCTCCGTGAAGACTTGGGTTGGAAGGGGTCTTCAGTATCCCATGCTTCTCGGAAGGCAGCTAGCGTAATCGGGTGGTCAGGCTTGCTGACTTGGTTGATGCATGTCATCGTATCACAAGTGGGTAGATCGATGCTCATGATGTCAATCAATGGATAAACTGTTCCAGACTCGATTGTATACAGATCACCGTCATATTAATACACAAAGTCATATTGCTGGAACATTGCTGAGTGGTAGTCATCCTTAAAAGCGTTCAGAGAGTGGTAGTGTTAATCATCCTGAAAAGACTTCATCGCTGCCAACAGAAGAAACCGAATTCTATAAAGACATTAGCATGTAATGTGTAACATTTAAAATATCTAATAAAATTACACTACCAGGTCCTTTTTATCTCAAACGTCTACCATTAATTTGGCTATCCACCACAAAACAAAAATGAACTGATTACCAATTTACTGTTTTTATTAACGCTGCAACTTTATTGCCATTTAATCTAATGGAATAGACTTGATTCGAAAGAGACCTGTTTCTTTATCCTCATCGGTTCAGTGTGTTTCTTTTCTTCTAAGGGTATACAACCTTTATGAAACGAGGGGCAATATACTAAAAAACGTTTGCAAAACTACCGACTTCATGTAACCTCATCAGCTGAATTCGTCATTAACATGTGAAGTGTGGAGTTTGCAAGAACATGAATTGATATGTTTTTGGTTGTAGAACTGTTGTTTACTGGATCCTTATTTCGATTTATGCATTGACCGACTGCAGCCAAAAGCCCAAACGGCAAACGTGTAGCCGGTCATTCAGATAAATCTGCTTTTGAAGAATTGAAAAAATGCAGATACGAACTTCAAGTGTCAAAAACATCGATTTCTCCTTTGGTGCTTGAAACAGACTCTAATCCCTCGCAAAGTTGAAAATTGTAGTCAGCGTAGAAACAAACTCTATATAATCTGTTTAGCAAATATATTTTCCGAATAGAGCACTCGACCCATGGCCGATGTCCAGAAAAGGAACAGGACTCCCCAAGTTGAATGTATCCTGCCTAGCTCCTTCAGAGTTCAATACCATACTATGAAACGCTTTTGTTTTGACAGTACGTAAATGCGTACACAGCGTACATGTGTTCACCTACATGACAATGACCATTCTGAATCAGCTTCTAACCCTCTGTCAACAGCTGAAGCAGTCAAACAGGGCAAGCTCACGGAAGATTTGATTCGGGAGAGAGTGAAACCATTGTTTTATACCAGAATGAGGCTTGGTGAGTTTGATCCTCCGGAATCGAACCGGTACACTAAGCTGAACACGTCTACCATCGAGAGTGAGTCCCATAAAGCCCTGGCCGTTGAAGCAGCGATGAAAACCTTTGTCTTGCTGAAGAACGTGAACACCTTCCTCCCTTTGACAAAGAAATATAATTCTATTGGGGTATGGTATTTTGGTGTTTTGTTTTACATTGTTTTTAAATTGCAAACTTCTTAAACACTTAATGGGTTTAGGGCTTGTAGTTAGGAACATAGGTCTACAGTACACAAATACATGCAAAACAGAGGGTGTGAACACGTCCGCGTACATTTACAAAAAAGGGACATGGAAATGTAATTTTGTTGCCGTAGTTTGTGCTGATGGTCATAATTTGTTTGCATTGCGTTTGTCAAAACTATTCCAAGGTCACTATATTGGGTATTGTAATTCCCGTTTCTCGTCTAGGTGGTAGGTCCTATCGCCAACGACAAAGTCAACATATTTGGCGACTACTCCGCCGACAGTGACCCTCGGTTTACCATGACAGCACTGGATGGCATCAAACAGTTGTCCTCAAACGTCCAATATGGCGCTGGCTGCTCTAACACTTCCTGCACAAACTACAACTCTTCCTCTGTTCAAGACGCTGTGTCTGGGAAAGATTTGGTGTTTGTTTGCCTGGGCACTGGTATATAACAGAACTAGTACCATTTCCTTTATTGATGACTGTCTTAATACATACCGCATTGCAATTAGTATATGTTGAACAAAGTTTGTAACAGATATGAAACTGGGGTTCTGGTCTTACACCGTTACACTTCAGCTTTTCTTGCTGTTTGTCAGGGGATTCGGTGTGATAATAAAACTGTTCACCTATCCCTGGTGACCTTCGTTGCTATAATATATCTGTTATATTTCCTCCAATTTTGGCAATGACCTATTTCCTAAATAGCTTTTGTCAATATATTGTTTCGCAAATTGCAAAAAAAACATATCTTGCTAACTGTAACAAACCTGTTATTATGAAAGTTATCTATTTTCTTGCAGTTACAGATTTTTACTGCATGCGTTATTCTCAATCCTAATTTTCATTTTAAACCTACATTTCCAATTATATCCTTTCTGGATTTAAATCAGCATGATAGAAACTTTCAGAATATGCCCACGAGCAGTTTATATATTTCCGACATATATGCTGCAATGGTGATACTTATAATTATCTTCTATATTACAAGGACAAGAGATTGAAGGTGAAGCACGTGACAGACCAAATATGGAACTACCTGCAGGACAAGCCGAACTATTACTAGATTCATTAAAATTCAGTAGGTATTAATAGTTTTTATCATCAATATACTGACTTGCTGAAACTTGAGAAATAATGGTCTGAATAAATAAATAAAATTGTTCTGCTACTCCAACAACAGATACCTACTTTGTGTTTCGAGGCAGTAATTACACCATATTATTTCCTAATATTCCACTGAGAACCCAGGTTGAACATTTTTCACCTTTATCAGTATTACCTTTTAATTGTTTTCATTTTTTTTCGATTCTTTAAAGTTGCACATCTGTACAAAGGAAAACTGAACACAAACATAACAGCAACATCGATTGTTGTGGTGATAAGGCAAAAAAACTGTTTTTTGTTTTACATCATGAATTTACAACGAAACTATCAACGTACAAACTGCCGGAAATATATCATTCATTTCGTGCAGGCGCCAATACGCCGATCGTCCTTCTGATGTTCAATGCCGGTCCTCTGAACATCACCATGGCAGATGCCAGTCCTCAGGTTGCCGCCATCTTAGAATGTTTCTTTCCTGCTCAGGCTACAGGAGACGCTCTGCGACGTGTGCTCACCATGGATGGACCTGGTTCGGTTCCTGCAGCCAGACTGCCCTACACATGGCCTAAGAGTCTTGATGGGGTGAGTGATGTTTCATTTTCCTGTATAGAGTCGACCCATTAATTGCCAGTATGCTATCTCAATCAAAATGTTCCAGTACTGGTCATTCGCGTGAATACCTGACAGTTTCTCCCAGATAGACATGACGATCCCTTTTAAGAATGTGTACGATCAATATTAAACATGTTGATTTATATTATATGTAGATGAATTTATCCTTAAATTTAATTTTGATCAATGGAAAGTGTTTTTACCAGAGTTCGTACGGTTTATCATAGCCTTTCGAGTGTGCAGAGTGAAATCTTATATCATACCGTATACATTTGGGCAAAGGTGCCTTTGGACCTCGTCAGAATTTGTCAAACGTATGTAGTTCTCTTTGCGAGTTATTATCAAATTTGTATCAGGTGCTAATTTGGCTAATATGTTTTATATGGCAGTACCCGATGGCCTGGACCGTAGCTAAAGTTTCCTGTCACTAACTTACTAAGGTCCTGCTTGACTGTCTCAGCATGGTCGGAATATTACATAAGGCCCCTCAATAGCTGAAATCCATTTTATTCCAGTTTCCAGCCATGACAAACTATTCAATGGCCGGGAGAACATACAGATACTACGAGGACGACCCATTGTACCCTTTCGGCTACGGCCTCTCCTACACCGAATTCTCCTACAGCAGGCTACAGTACGCCAACGTTATAAAGGCAGGGGAAGATGTCGAGGTCTCCATTCTGTTGCAGAACACAGGGAAATATGAGGGTGATGAGGTCAGTGGAATCTACTTGTCTTTCGTTCAGTGTGATTCCCTTTGTATAACTGATGATTATTGCAAGAAAACCTAAGATGTGTTTTTCACAATATATATAGCCTGTCGAGCACATTTACTTACACAATACACATTGAATGTATTTAGTTTTGTTTTGTTGCTCTCAAATTCACGATGGTTGAGAATATATTCTGAAAGAACAGGGAGAAAAGTTCTGTACCTAAGTCACTGTTCTTGAAACGAGGAACGCTTTGATCACCAAAAATGAGCCATGTTCTTGTGCAATTCACACAATTAGAATATCTATACTATGCACATAATGCAATCATCCTCACATGACAAGCGTTAGAAATAGATTATAACCTGACTTTTGCAAAGTCCTCAAGAACAAAATACAACATATTGTTTCTAGTAGCGTATTGGTATTAAAATTGTGGCATGATATCTCAGTGGTAAAAGCATTATTTAGTATGCTTACAGACACACATGCAAGCAGTGCAGTTGCGATATGGAGACATGACATTATTGCGATTTGTTACTGTTTGGGTCAAATATTCTTCTTTGCAGGTTGTTCAGGTTTATATATCCTGGGGCAGCCCCAGTGTGCCAATTCCACGGCGACAGCTGGTTGCTTTTGAGCGTGTCACCATTGCTGCCAATGCTTTCCAAGTGGTTAACGTGACGGTGTCAGCAGAGAGCATGGCCGTTTGGGTGGATAACTCGGGGTGGGTGATAGAGCCAGGTGAGTGAGTCAGTGTGGGTACTGGTATATATACTGTACCTGTTTACTTGTCATGTACACTGTGCCTCTAACGCTGACGACCTAGATGTAGATGCAATTTTATAGTTCATTGCACTGGTGACAACTCTTGGCTGGTGATTTAACAGAAAAAAATAGTTTTAAATTTCAAAATACATGTAGTAGTTAACGTGACGGTGTCAGCAGAGAGCATGGCCGTTTGGGTGGATAACTCGGGGTGGGTGATAGAGCAAGGTGAGTGACCCTTGTGGGTACTGGTATATACTGTACCTCTGTTTACTTGTCATGTACACTGTGCCTCTAACGCTGACGACCTAGGTGTAGATGCAGTTCTATAGTTCATTGCACTGGTGACAACTCTTGGCTGGTGATTTAACAGAAAAACATAGTTTTACATTTGGTCTTCAGCAACCCATGTTTGTGTGAAGCGACAAACGGGATCGGATGATCCGACTCGTTCACATGGTTTATACAGTTCATCCCAGTTGTGTAGATCAATGCGCATGATGCCAATCACTGGATTGTCTGGACTCGACTGTTTAATGATCGCCATTATAAAGATGGAACATTCTTAGACCTCAAGCAACGACCAAATAGACCAACACTTCTATAAATCTGATACATGTAGAACAATTTTTTATTTTGTGAGTGCGACGTTTCGATACAGAATCTGTATGGAAACGTCGCACTCACCACAGGCAAACTGTAGCGCAAATAGGGTTGCGCAACCCTATTTGCGCTACAATTTACCTATGCACTCACGAAGTAAAGAAGTTGTTATCCATAAAAAAGCGTTCTATATTGTACGTCTCAACTTCTAAAATGCCACCCAAACAAATCAAAGTCAAAAGGAGTTTATTTGTAACGAGGCCAAGGGCCCATATACAAGATATAACTATACATAGTTAACAAGAGCATACAAATGAAGTCTAAAGTGTTTCTAAATACCTATTTCTTTTTATATATGCATGGTAAATGTAATACTGTACACGTCTGATTAAATTCTCCTGAGTTGTACATATCAGCCTTTTATATTTATGGATAGAAGGGAACTTCCAAAAGTGTTCCGGAAGAAAAGTTATTCTCAATTCATTGTACAAGTGGCATATAAGTGTGAAATGATACTCATCCTCTACAGAGGTGTTGCAAATGGGAATACAAACGTAAACCAGGTTCGATTGATTGCCACCTACCTTCATAATGACGCTGCCCTTAGCCATAATCCTGCAACTTCCATCAAAATGAGGCTTGTTCTCGTCGTCGGCAGTGGACGCAACCCTTTCCATTCAGAGTTATGGTTAGGATCTGCTATGTGATTTGTAAGCTCTGACCTCGTGTTGACGTCTTCTGAACAGCGTCTAGTACCTTACTGTCCAGATGGCTGTTCCCTCACGTGCAGGTAATTTGTCCCTGTTCCACTGATCTGGGTACTGTAGCAAGAGCATTATTCAACTAGTAATTTTGGTTCTGTTGCGGTTATTGATTCTCATCCATATTGTAACACAAGTCAGAGTTGTGACCCAGCGTGTCCAGTTTTTATGTGGTGAGCTTTCTTGGGTTCATCAGTGATGCGATTTTTCCATCATCCAGTATCTTAGCTATTGAAAAGTGCATTCCTATAGCAGGTTTAAGTCAAGTTGACAAGCTGATCGGTTATTAGCCCATTAGCAGAAAATAGCTCAGAAGTCTTTCGTTCCCTTGGGTAAGGGTCTTTGAGTAAATAGACGAGAAGTGTCTTCTTTGCCGTAAACAAAATGGTCAAGATTTGCCGAGACTTGAAAACACACAAGGTTTGTCTTCTCATTAACCATCATGATCATCCTCTTCAGGTTACATGCAGATGTTTGCGGGTGGGCAACAACCAGGTCAACAAAAGTCTGCCGCATCACAAGTGTTGGAAGGTAGATTCAAAGTCGAGGGGTCCAAGTATCTTGGTGTATATTAAGACAAATCAGCTTTGCATTAATAAAATGTGCCTTGCGAGAACTGTCATAACTATTCCTCTGTTATCTCTTTCACAATATATATGGGGTGGTGGGGATAGCCTAGTGGTTAAAGCATTCGTTCGTCACGCCAGAGACCGGTGTTCGAATCCCCACATGGGTACAATGTGTGAAGCCCACTTCTTGTGTCCCCCGCCGTGATGTTGCTTACTTACTCACTCTTTCATAATATACTGGACAAAAGAAGTTAGGGATATTGGTATTGTTATGATTATATTTTATCTGTGAGTCAATGAATAAATAGATCATTATTCATAATTTCAAAATTTACATATATCCCTAACTATTTTTGTCCAGTATATAAACCTGGAAAAATGTTAAGCACCAGTAAATATATTGACAGCCAACAGAACTGTGTTCAAGTTCAGCTTGTGTATGATAAAAATATTCATTTAAGAAAGTATAATATATTGCAAGTGTGTTGGTGGAAACACACCCTGAGGAGTGTGTCCAGAAGCAAACCCACAAATTTTCACATGTGCAGTTTGTGCACGTGTCAATATGTCAGTATTTCATCTGCATGGGTAACAATGTTCAATCATTTTTCTCCCACTATGTCACGAAGCTGATCATCAGATCGCCAGAGACGGCAAATTATCGGTATGCTTAACTCGGGAATGTCCTTTAAAGCAACTGGTGGGGAAATGACTGTCCACTAACCAAAAGTCGGCCGTTTGGTCATGCAATACAGGGAAACAAATCAGTTGAATGATCTCCCACGTTCTGGAGGACCTTGGATGATGTCAAATCGTGAAGACACCACACCAATGAGGCTCACTCCACGAGAACCACTTGCCACAAAAACTATTCTGAAGCACCACTGGTTACTCTCCACGAGAACAGTCAAGAATTGCCTAAGGAGTGTGGAACAACTCTAGAAGGGTCATCAACCGTCCACCACCGGCGATCATTACCAACAAGCATGTTAGGGTTGGTGTTTATCATGACAACGCTGGAATCTGAGGGCACATTGGTCAGATGAAAGTAACTGATGGATGCTTGTGAGTTTGGAGGCAGGGGAAACATTCAACCAATTGTTGTCTTTGGTGGAGATTCCATCTTGGTATGGGGGTGCATCTCACGAATGTACATGACTTGGTAACAATCCGAGGGCATATGACATGTGATCAGTATAGCCAGGAAGTGCTGGATCCAGTTGTACTTTGATAGTCATCCTCTTGCTATTTGACCTGTGTCTTATGGTTGACAACGCTGGGCCACACTCTTCTTGTGCAGTGACAGCTTTCATAGCTTTCATTTCTTGGCCCATCAGAGTCCAGACCTGAACCCCGTTTATCAGGCAACTGATACAAGCATGTGCACACCTTCAAAATCGGCCTGAGTAGAAGCAGATTTGAACCAAGGATGGCGACAATTTCTTCTGCATGACAGGGGTATGAGACGTAGAGTACAGGCAGTTACCAGGTTACAAATACAGGGTTCACTAGATATTGATTGTACAACGTTACCAGGTTACAAATACACGTGCCATACATGCCATATTGCCCGATCTCTGGTTCCATACTTGTAACAGGTATCATTTTATAGGTCTGTCCTTTTCGTGTTTTCTTGTACTCAAGACATGATCTAACAGAACAAAATGTAGCCTAACCAAAGTACTGTGCGTTAACACAATTGATATTAGCTGAAACTTGTAACTTTGCAAAAATTAGTGTTTGCTTAATTGTTTTCCTGGTGCATATATAATGAGGTGGAAGTCTGAAACCTCTACTTAATAATAACAGGATAACACTTTCAGTCAGTACTTTCTTGACAAGCCAATTGATGAAACCGAAAATTCACATTGTATTTGTCAAGACAACATTTATTTGCTGGGAACCCTCAAAACAAGTTTGTTTTCTCATCCCAAGTACTATATTCTTGTCAACACAGCCATAAAAATGCATAAAGACAGTTACAACTGGATGATAATTTACACTATTAAGGGTTTAGATTGCTGATTCATTTTTGAAGAGCTTGAAACACCAAAGTTCCTTTCATAAAGAATCAAATTAAAGAAATTAAATTAAATGTCAAGATGTTACAAATCAGGGAATAAACAACAGAAGAGCAACTGCACACAATATAATTTAATGAAATGATTACAAGCCCTGTACATTTGTATCCAATGTAATCTGTGTTTTAACCCATTATTCAGCATCGCTCTATGCAGCTGTAATGTCCTGACAATTGTGAATAATGAGTTAAGGCAAAACATAAGCCAACAAACAATGAAACCAGTTCCAAGTTTTAGTGTGTAAAAGCATAGGTTTCACATCACAAATTGTTAATAATACACCATCTTGCTGTACCCTAAACAAGGAACAAAATGCACTTTCTTAAAAATAAATACAAAATGGTTAGGTGTATAATTTAAAGGTCATAGACAAATTTAAATGATACAAAGACACATACTTTTTTGACAATATCCTTAATCACAATCAAGTTCGCAGAAACTGTGTTCATCGATGTTTGACAGACGCCTGGGCATAACCAATGTCGCCCCACAGAAAACGCCATCATTTGAGCATCAAAGCAAATCTATTGAACTAATTTGTTCATTTCGTATGTACACTATAAATGTACAAAATAAATGTGGAATTGAAGGTTTCTTTTCGAAAATGTATGATTGAATTGCTGGTTAAGTGTTTAAGAAATCATATTACAATAGTTTTCAATGTCACATTTACAATGGTTTAAGTTTCAATGGAGTACATTCAGGACCAGTTGACATCTGAATATACTGACATCACAGTATTTCATTTCACAGGTGAAATCTTGAATAGATGTGTGCACGTCACACAAGTAAGGTCTCTATGAGAGACCTTCAAAATACTAGCAACATTTTTCAGAACACTTTTTTTTTTATTTCTAACATAATTTTTAAGGCATTTAAATGCTCACAAATGAAAAACTAGAGTGTGCAAATAAAGTTAAATAACAGAAACGGTGGTAAATTGTCTCATATAGGAACACATAACACGGTTGTACAAAGTCAATAATTACTAATGTATGACAAAAAAGATTTGTCCTCTATCAACTTATCAAAGACTCATTTTAAGAGTTCAAAGATTTAAATATTTGAGTCTGATACATGTGAGCTGGTAAACAGAATATGAACCTTATCAAATTCTTAAGAGGCATTTAGAAGTTGGTGAATATATAAGACGAGTATATGGATAGCAACAATAGAGAAGTTGCCATCCATATACTTGTCTTTTATTATAACCTCATCAAACTTAAATATTCAATCGTTTAACACTTACAATGAGCCTTGGATGATTTAAATTGTAAAACTGACAATTTCGGTGATAGCTTTCAAGGCCTTAATCACTCAACAGTAGTTGTTCAAAAGAGTACTGATGACAAAGCTAAAAGTTCTGGTTCAAAGGGAGTACATCCAATAAGATGTTGCAGTATATTTGCAAGAAAAATAAGCACTGTGATTGATTCATTGTTCTGTTCATGACACTACCTCTGCTCTAAGAGTACATACATAACACTACATCAGCATACAAGGGAAACAAGGTGGGAACAATACTACTCGCTTTCGCATCAATATTGTAATTGCAACTGTAATACATATCCTGATTAAGTAGTGTCAGTCATGCTCTATCACAGAGAAGCATAGAATCATACACTGAATATTCAGATACATACAAGAGCAAAGACAGCACTTGTGGTAAAAGTGTCACTTTCAACCATTTTTCAAGTCGAGTTTCAATTAAATGTGACAGTGCTGAATCAAAACAGAATTGGGTGCTGGTATTAAAATACTGTCAAAACATATGAAGACAGTAAACAACTAAGGAAATGCCTTTCCTCTAACTGTACAAACCTAACAAGGTCTAGTATATGCACAAATACAAACCAGGTTTTATGTCAATTTCAAATATATTTCCATGTAAGAACACATTAATTTGTCAGAAAGCAAAAGCATTGTTTTGAGAAAGAATGAACATCAAATAGTATTGGAACCTTACCAAAACAACACTGGATGTGAACAAACCCAACTGAATGTCACAGCTGTAGATGAAGTTACTGATTAGGATAAGATAACATATCAACCACAATATTCCCCTTACTTTAGCACTAAATGTGGTTCATGTGAGAACCAAGGGTCAGTGAGACTTCAATATATTTCAGTGATTCTTAATGCTTCATACACAACACTGATGTTATGTTAGACAACAAAAAGTGGCAATCTGCTCAATGTTAGTTACCAACTGGTTACTTTAACACTTCCAAGACAGATGGTTTTACACCCAGCAAACAGACTGGAAAGTCTGGGCCCCAAAACAGTTCACTTGTGACAAAAAGAAGCCTTGATCTTGGTAACAGCAAATACACATCCCAATTGACTATCACATTCCCAATATTGACATGAAGCAAACCAATATAACATTTGTTTTTCTAACAAAATTACATACAAATAGAAATTCTAACCCAAACTTAACAAACCAGTTTCAGTAGGAAGGAGCACTTTACGCTTAAACAGTCTTAACAAATATATTTTCTTTGATGTTCATTCTGTGAATATTGTCAGTGTAAAATGCATAATTTCATTCCATTTCTAACAGTACAGATCATGAATAAAGATGCCAAGTTGAACCACCAGATCAATGTCATCTTTCACAATCCAAAAGCCAAGTGGATACAATAACATTTGACACAAGCATTATACATGTACCCATCTGTGCAACAGTAAAAGGAGATTCAAATATACCCAAATGATCTAGTTTCGTGATTCAAGAAGGTTGTTACATAAAATGCATATTTACTCCATGGCTGAATGTTCAACTGGGTCAATGAATTACTAGTCCAATACTGGATGTGCCCACAACATTCTCTTCAATCCAATGATGTCGACCAAGTCATTACGATACGCTAATGCATTTATCCATCAAAGTCTTTGTCTGTGTGAATTGAGATGACACTTGAGTGACTGGCAAGGCCTGCCACGAGTTGAGACTCAGGTCAGGATTGGGACTTGGTGCCAAGTATCACAAGAAGTTTGTCCTCCACACTGGCCACTAGCTTCTTGTTGAGGAGTCTCTCCAGGTGCTCCACCAGCTTTTCACTCGGGTTCAAGGGTGCAACGATGCTCTCATCAGAGACTTCAGACAAACACTCAACTAACAGTTCCACAAAATGACACCTGTAGACAACAAGATAACTCATGGGAGAAAAGACACAGGTATTACGAGATAAGGTTATTTCAGTGTTCATGAAATGCGGAGTGTTTATGTCAAAGCAGAATGGTCAGTCTATGCTAATCAACATCTAGGATGTTTGTGACAGTTTTTTTCTTCTTTTCAAAAAGTAAGCAATCAGTAAAAGAAATGGACATCACTTTTGACAAGTCCTTACAAAGATGTGGCAAAATGCCAAAGGAACCACAGGAATGGACTCAGGGTTTTGTGTAAATTTACTGAAATGCAAGCCATGGAGATTTTTCAAATCCTATATTTTGATTATTAGGAAGCTACTTCAAACTGACTTGTACTAAAACCTATTCATGTTGGCCACAATGGAATTTTCAAATTCTTTATTTTCAATGTCTGAAAGCTACTTCAAAATTTTTTTAAAGGTGATAAACTTTAGACTCCATTGATGGAATCCACCATGAAAATCGGTCATTTGGTTTCAGAGAGAATGCCCACATTATTAATTACTCAATGGCTATATAAAATGCCAGACAAGCACCCATGTCAAGACCCCAGGTGGAATTGGTTAGTGCAGGTTTAAATGCTTTGGGTAATCAGACAGAATGCAACGGTTGATCAGACTCAGAGACTGAGTTAAATGTATGTATTCCGAACAAGGACATATGTGGCTCATGACATCAATCCCTGGTTTGGCAGGCCCAGAAACAACTGTTAACAGGCCACTATGTGGTGTTGTCATCAAAAGACACAAGTTGAAGACAGAATTATCACCATGTTAACAATAGTCAATCTTCATGCATAGGTGCAGTGATCAGAAAACTGACAACTGGAACGACAGTCTCAAATAAAACCATTTTAAACTGAGCCAATTCATTCTAATTAGTAAGCAGAACAAGTGATTTCTTTCAAAACTGTACATGCATACCGGGTGATAACTTCATAACTTACCAGTTTGTTTGCAGCTGATTATCAATATCAACAGGAGAGGTATTCTTGTAAATATCTTCCATTCTGGCCAGCATTGCACACAGTATGGTTGAGCCAAACTGAAACATGAAGGACTCCTTTTGTTACAAATGTACATCTCTATGAACTGAGGTTTACATGCCACATTTGGGAGATGATATTCCAGCAATATCACAGCCGGGACACCACAAATGGGCTTCACACATTGTACCCATGTGAGAAATCAAACCTGGTTCTTCAGCATGACCAGTGAATGCTTTAACCACTAGGCTACCCCAGTGATGCCAAAACATTTTAGACAATGTGAACTGTTAGAAAAGAATCTTTGCATTCCCACTGCAGTTCTTTCACAATGGCAATAAAGTCAATGACAAAGTCATTTGCTGAAAAAGCAATTTTCCATGACTAAAACTCATATTACCTGACCTTGACAATCCTGCTCACTTATTCAGAAGCCCCACAACATCTCAGTACACGTATGAGCAAAAGCAAGAGATACTAACTTTAAATACACCTGCAATGTACATATACAGGGAGGTAACTCCAGCAATTATCTAAACACACAAAACTGGGATGCATTCTTATAAAGATTGTGCCAGATATGCAATGTAAAATGCACAAAAACAAAACAACTGGGGATAAAGGTATTTCTTTCTGTCAGTTTGGAATTAGATACTATCCAGCAAAAGCATTTGGTCATGAACAGTTACCTCTGTTCTTAACTCTATTAACCTCCACACAGAAGCTGACACTGGCTCATTGACACATTGTCTGGATACCTCATTTATGTCATGTTAATTCTTTAATAAAAATATGTTTGTTTAAACATTACCTGCCTGTAAGTCATGTGCATATATCTGACATTTCAATTTATTGAATTAAGGGTGGCCAACTTTTGCATTTTCTTTTCATATATTTCATCACTTATGTAGGACTGGATTTGTTTGGGTATTTTCTGTGATAGGACATTTGAAGTATATTCATGTACGCTTCCACATGGTAAAGAATAATGTAGTTTTGATGTACTGATTATAATACACACTGGACTGTTAACAAAATATTGTTGAAGTCAGCTGATGGTGATCTAAACAAATTGCATCTGGTCTGCTCGCTTAATTCCTAATTTTATTTGAATAGAGGTGCATGTACAAGAAAAAGAGAAAAGAGCATGTTCACATTGTGAATTAACCTATGAACACAAGTAGCAAGAACCAGTGATACCACAAAGATGTTTTTCACCACAACCCTCTGATGAATTCTCTGTGAGACAGACCTTGTTTTGCAACATGGCTGTTATTGCCTTTCCCTGGCTCTGCATCTGCCGGATCTGTTCTCCCACTGTTGCCAGCATTTCAAATGAACTCTTGTTCAGAGCTTGATGCACAGAATCTGTTAGCATTGACTGGCCCTGAAAAAAATTCACCAATATTGATTATTCCAGTTTGTTCCCAACAAGTAAGCCAGGCAGGTTACCCACAAATGTTTTCCCGAATTAAAAGCTACAATTTCTCAATTTACCTACATGCTAGGGTAGATACCCATTATGATTTTTCTCACTCCTACTTAACTCTACAGAAAGATACATAGCTTCTATGATAACTGCCCATAAATAAACAGCCTTGGCAAGGCACACCAGTCACAATCAGCCAGGGCGCATACTTCAACTACCACATCCACATCAGCAAGTTCTTACATTAGTAAGGGTTACTGGGGACATAATCAGGCAAGAATTACTTATGTACTATCATCACTTATTTATATCTATAGAAAACATTCCACAACAAACAATAGCGGAATGTGTACAAACTTCCATTGTTTCTAACAATGATGACCTAGGTATCAGCATATTCTCCTACACTTGACTAGACTGACAAGTAGTTTATCATAATTACTTGACCATATAGAAACAATACTACACAACCACAATGGAGAACACATGAGAGTTTGGTTTGGTTACATCTCAGATGTACTGCACATGATCTTGTACATGTACATGTGATGAAACCCAGCAACACAATATATGGTGCTGACAGGCTACGACCCAGATTTAAGTGTAAATCCGGAATTGGAAAACTGGTCCTGGCATGATAAAGTGATGCCACTCTGCAGGCCACCTGACTCATGGTGACCTCTGCAGGAATTAGAACAACTAGCTGCTTACCTCTTCTGCTTGATCTTTCCTCATGAGTTGTGTGAGGTTACACAGCATCAAGGAGACGATAATACACTGCTGAGCCTGGAACACAGTGAGACAGAAGCAGTAGCTTTAGAGAGAGAACTGTCATCAAGGAAGCAACAAAAAAGGTCACGTCATCTTCCATCTTTTGTTTCGAATGTAAATATTTTTACCCACTGCTTCTGAATAAATTCGATAAATAATGCCTGTTATGTTGAATGACTCCAAATAAATACTTACAGGATCCAGCAAAGGCAAGACTCGTGATAAGAGTTTTCTCCCCTTCCTAACTGACATGATTTGAATAAATGTTTCAATGTTGTCATCAGCTGAAAGGAAGGCAAACAACTGGTCCACTTTCTCCCTTCTTTCAAAGACCAGAGGCATCCTGAAACAAATAAGAAATGTTTTGAACTCATTGCAACAATTCAATTGCGACTTTGGTGGAAGCCACAAACATTGCTGAGTGAGCAAATTGGATGACAGAATTGTCATTCTCAGTGTCCAATATACCAGCTTTCCACAGAGATTCTGATGACATGCCAATATTAGTGAACAAAATGATCTTCTTGCTCTTCCAACTGTCAAAATGAACACAATAATCACATTGATATCAACTATACACAGAGGGGGTCAACACATATGTAAAACTGACTTTCCATTAATAAAGTAAAAGAAAGGTCTACAAGTAAACGTGTCATCACCCACAGTCCACTTCCCCACCACAACAGTCCTCTCCCCACCACACTAGCCTTGCCCGACCCCTCCTTCACATACCTGCTTTCTTCAGGAAGTGCCAGTAGCTTCTTCTCCAGGTCGTCAATATCAAGCAGAAGCAGAAATCCCTGAGTAAAGGAAATGAATATGCTATATTTCTAGATGACCACATGAATAAAGTTCATTCATTAGGAACTGAAAAACTCTAAATTTTACAAATTGTACCTATTTCTTGTAAAATGTATCTCAAGTGCTGAGCAATATCTATCACACTGATTACCTTCTCAATGTCCATGAGTAACTGGCGAACTCGTCGCAGCTCCTTGCTGACATTTTGAGGGTTGTCCTCCTTTGTCTGAGCTACATTCTTGGACAGATCGATGATTGTGCGAGGATTGTGAACACTGGCAGTTGTCAACCGACCTAATGAACCTTCAAACTGAGCTGGAAAACAAGAGCAAAAAAAAGAGTTACACAACCATGAGAAGCATATCAATAATTTAAAAGTAAGAGCAGATAATTCTACATTTACTTGCACATTTATTCTCATCTTTCTTACCTGGTGTGTAAGCCTTTGTTTCCACTTTCGCAAGGTTTGGTATGACAAGTTTTGGATCATCATCACTGAATTCCCCACTCTCTCGTAACTTCTGTCTCTCCTTAGCCTTCTTCTTCAGTGTATAATACTACACACAGAAATGAAATCAATGTCACAGTTCTTGCATATCTCTGTATTGTGCAGGCTTCTCAAGTCATCATGTGTATGTTCGGGGGCAATTACTCATCAGCTCTGATGATGTTTAATTCACCTATCAGCTTACATACCATGCACTTCGCCTTGAGGACAAAAGGGATCCAGCAAGTGGTATTCCGCAAGGTGAGTGAGTTTAGTTTTACGCCGCACTCAGCAAACTTTCAGCTAAATGGCGTCAGTCTGTAAGTAATCGAGCCTGGACCAGACAATCCAGGGATCAACAGCATGAGCATCAATCTATGCAACTGGAATACGATAACATGTGTCAACCAAGTCAGCAAGCCTGACCACCCGATCCAGTTAGTCGCCTGTTACGACAAGCATGGGTTACTGAAGACCAATTCTAACCCATATCTTCAGGGTTTAAACAAACTAAGAGCTGCAAGAACTATCTAACCAGTGGTATTATGCAAGGTGACAACTACCACAAATACCAAGCTATAAGTCCTCTGCAAAGTCACAGCTGCAAGAGTTATCTAGCCAATGGTAAACTGACATTGGTCAACCACCTGACTGGTGACAGCAGGTATTGGAATATTGACAATGGAATAAGATAAGCAAAGGAATATATTTTCAAATGGCAAGACAAGACAAAACTGTCCAAATATTCCCGTATCTGCCCTATGTCCCATTCCTGACTCCAATGTGCTTGACCTTACAGTGTAGTAGTAGTCGTCGAGGTAGGGGTTGTCCGTCTGCAGCTGCATCAGTTGTATTTTGATGATCCAGTCCTTCTCCTTCTGTGTCATCAACCCATCGTAGCTGTCCTCATCCATGTCGTGGTCCACCAAGTCATCCTCATGATGCTGCCTGTTGCGACTGTCGTTGAAGTACCGATGGGGATTGTTGTTGTTCTGGCCATGGGGGTGCCCCTGATTTTTGTGGTAACTACAAGTAAAGCAACATACACCATCGTTGAAGTAATAGTCGGTGCAGGCATTCAATGTTTCTCCAGATTGACACTGTCTGGTTTTGTCAAGAGTTGTAAAACCTAATAAAACTTATAAAATAACCACCCGTTTTCTGTCAATTACCAGCTGATCACAATACATGAAGAATACAATGCTTGTCACAATGCCATATACATGTTCCTTCTTATCTACTGAAAAACAAAGACTTCAGCAGAAAAGTATTGATTGTGTAAGTTCAAAAGTTTCAGAGTTTTGAAACTAAAAATTACACAGGAGCAGAGTTTCAGTTGTTTCATAATGTATGCAGAGTCGTGTAAGTATTGATGAATCTTGTTGAGAATCTAGCATCAAAACAAGTTCACTCGACTAGACGTGTGTGTGTGTCTGTGTTTGCAAAATCATAACCAGCCCTATTACTGTGATTTTCCTCAAAACTTCTACAGTCTTGACATAGCACCATGTACATCCAGTCTTTGGCCTTGATCAAGACAGCATCCAACAATTACCAAGTCTCAGGATTGCACAAGTGAATAAGTAACTGTAAATGATACAACCATGTTTCATGTAACCTTAAAGATAACCTTGACCCTGGACAGACAAGGCACCAAAAAATGGTACAATTGGTAAATCCTTGTGAAGATTTTTGTCTGTCGAGGAAACCAGTACCTCAGAAACTGACACTTGTATGATCATGCTTCACAAAAATCTGAGCGTTAACCTTGAACTTATTTTTTCAATCAAACACAACAGGACATGACTGACTTCTGGTAACTCAGGAAGCAATTGTATTCCTGCAACATGACCACTATGTCTGCTTTTAGAACTCACTAGTTATTTGGATGATATGGTCCTCCCCTGCCTGGACGAGGTCCCCTCATTCCATGAGGATCTGACATTGGTGAATGATGGGGGAACCTGAAATATTTAACACAATTCTTCAAAGCTTTTTGTTGCAGGGGTGGAAATAACTTTAAAGTTGCTCCTGTACTCTGGTACAGTGGCACATGTAAAATCCCTTGCCCTGATAATTTTTCCACTACACCGGCCAATTTTCTTCTTGATTTTCAAATAAACAACATACAGTCAACTCTCGTTAATCCGACACTTGTGGTTGCAGAGAAATATGTCAGATTAACGAAAATGTCGGATTAATGAAAATGTCGGATTAATGTATTTGTGTGAAAATATCAATGTTTACTAAATGTCATGATCGTCATACTGTTGCATGCATATCAGAAATGGTAGATCTAGTTATCTTCATCGTATGTAAAAATATTCACAGAAATAAAAAAATACTAACAATACATACTTGTTTTCATTTCTTAACATTCATAGATGGCATAACATACATATATAATCACATAAGCGAACAGTTTCATATCTATTTCATGACCACAAAACTCACGTTTGTTTTTACCGCATATCAGCTGCCATTATGACCCGGATGTTGAATATGTTACAGTTTCCATACAACATATATTTCCATAATAACATGTAGACGTCTAATGTACAATCAGGCGTGTATCATAACATATATAATTTATAACTTGAAAAAATCTTTGATGGTCATTAACATCAAAAACGTCTAAGTGGTGTGTCAGAAATGTTTGCAAATTAACGTGATTGTCGGATTAATGAGTGTCGGATTAACGAGAGCTGACTGTAATTAACATTAGAAAGTCAACTGGACACCGGTATAGAGTGGTATACAAATTTGCTTGCCCGACAGAAAAAAACACAGGACTGGGACGTCGGGCAATGGGTTATTTCCACCCCTGTGTTGAAACTAGTGTTACAAAACAATACATATTTTTCTAGTTTACAAAGTTAAAGGGTTAGTAAATGCAAAATCAGAACTTTTGCAGATTTTGATATTGACTTATTATGCCTTAAATTCAAAGTAATTTTGAGGCAAGTAACAAACTGTTCAAAATTTGTGCTTGGAATAATAGCAGTCAAAGGGTTTTTGCAAGGGCGTAACCACTTGGTGGGGCCCTCAACTAATATACCGGTACTGTAATACTATCAGCACTGGAGTGACTAGTGATGAGCTGGTGCAGAACCTACCTTTGGCCTGGACTGCCCATTGGACCAAAGGGCATGGGAACGCGGTGACCTCTTTGTATGATGATCGGGCTGGAGAACGACCGGTTTGCATTTCCTGAAAAACATTATTCCATTTAGAAATCTTTCGTATCAGTAATCATGATAACTGGGCATATTAACATCACCACATTAAGGTGGAGAGTTGGTCTTTCTTTCAAAACTTAACACTTCTGGTAAGGCACCAAGGTATTGTTCATCATATTAGAACTTTACATACGAGAAACAAGCACCATTTTCATTGAGTTTTACAACAATATTCAGAGTATAAGCCCACCTAATAAATTAATTGATATTTACATACTGAGTTTACAGTGAACGCAGCCATTGTTTCATCTGTTATGACTAAATAAGATATTGTGAGGCAGTGCAATAGTGAGTTGGGTATAACATGGCAAACTAGCTGAATATAGGGTGAAGTGAGGTGAAATTGGGTTTAACATCGTGCTTGAGAATATTTCACTCATATGACGACGTGCATGCGTGTGTATGTGCAGCTGCTTGTACTAGTCCAGACTAAAGCTGGTTTTATAGTGCTAGCCAACTGAGATACCATGCTGCAGTGAAGCATGAATACCCCACTCAGACACATTATACTGACTTCGAGCTGATCAGTCCTTGTTGTACCCATTAATGCCGAGCGCCAGGCAGGGACCAACAAGTACCATATTTTAACGTCTTTTGGTATGACGCGGTCGGGGATCGAACCCTCGACCTTCCACTCTCCAGGCTGACGCTCTAACCAATACACCCCGGAGACGGTCGCTGAATATGGGGAGCAAACACTGCAGTGATGCAGCTCCCAGATGTTTACCGTTTGTGTAAAACCCATGAGCATGGGAATACTGCTGACAAATCAGGAAACACAAACAACCACGATAATCACAGGTTTCTGGAGTGCGTAAGGGAGGCAACTCCACCTTAGACAACTTGGCCATCTGTGCCCCCATGTTTTGTAGTGAGCAAGGCAGGGATACAGATCTCATAAGTTATATCATTGGTCAAGTTGAATTACTGACATTGTTGCTGATTTCAGAAGGAATAACAGAAGAATAAGCACAGGAATCCATTTCAACTAGGATGTATTACAGCTTACTGTAACACAGAACACTATGGTTGCAACAAGTGAGTGAGTGAGTTTAGTTTACGCTACAGTCAGCAATATTCCACCTATATGGCGGCCGTCTGTAAATAATCGAGTCTGGACCAGACAATCCGGTGATCAACAGCATAAGCATCTATCTGCGCAATTGGGGACCGATGACGTGTTAACCAAGTCAGCGAGCCGGACCACCCAATCCCGTTAGTCGCCTCTTATGACAAGCATGGGTTACTGAAGATCAATATTCTAACCCGGACCTTCACTGGTCGCTGCAACGAATCCACTGTGAGGTGAATACCAAACGTATCATGCAAGTCAGCACTTGATGCATCTATCAACACATTCAGTGAAACAATAACAAACTATATTCTATCACATGTTTTGAGTATGGATTTTCACCGCTTTTAGCAATATTCCAGCAATATCACGGCAGGGGACACCAGAAATCACATGTTTTGACCATGTTAATTTATGATGACAATGACCAGTGACCATGTTACCATCACATTAAACATACAAAAGTGTTGACTATTATCCAACCTGACTTGTATATATATTCCATTTTCTATGTCTCTTTTGATAAATATTGCCCAAATTAAAGACAATCATTTTAAAAATATTTGACTCTAGTGATCGTAAATAAAAATTGAATTCATGAAAGGATATGGTTCGAATCACATAATATGTGAGTGATTAGAAAGTCCTAATCAACACATGCTCTTGTATATCCTTTTTGCCCTAAAAAGATTTAATTGCCAAGTGTATCAAGTACTGATAGAACCTACCCATGTAGATGGCGCCTGGGCTGTTGTAGGGCGACATGAACCTGGCTTGCACTGGGGACGGTGGTCTATGTATGGGGGTACCACAGAGTTGGGGAGGGGTGGGAGAGATGGACCGTGCAAGAGGGGACGATGACATGCCTGTAACAAGACACACTGACAACATCACATTTAACAGGACAAATCTGACAAACTGTGCCATGCTGATAACGGGAAGTAAATCTATCCTATTTAATTTTGAGTTGGTTATCGTTAATAAAACACAACTAAAAGCCATTTGTGGAAGTGGAGGATTCAGCAGTATCTGAGCGAGTGAGTGAGTTTAGTTTTACACCACACTCAGCAATATTCCAGCCAGAGGCCCAGATAAGCTGCATATCCGGGTAAAATACGCATATAAAATTTCCAATAACGCATTGAAAAATAATTGTTGCGTACCAATTACGCATTTTAAATGTTAGATGCGCAAAAAGTTTAAAACAAATGCGTACGGAATATATTTATAAAAATCGCTTGCGTAATGAAAAAGACATCGATTGCTATCAAGTTGTACTGTTAGTATAGGACAAGTGTTGTACTGTCAGTATAGGATGAATGATTTTTTATGAAATCATTTCCATTATATTTAAGTTGGTTTTGATTAGGTATGACATAAGGCAGAACATACCTGCTTAGTAAACTTACTCAATGACATAATACTCAGGTGAGTAAAATGACTGAAATACGCACATATTTGAAAGCAGTGGGTAACAGAAAATGAAATACCCACTCAACATTCATAATACCCACTCCAAAAAAATACAGTGGGTACAGTACCCACATGAGCTAAATGTTATCTGGAGCTCTGATTCCAGCTATATGACAGTGGTCTGTAAATAATCGAGTCTGGACCAGACAATCTTGTGATCAACATCATGAGCATCATTCCACGTAATTGGGCTACGATGACATGTATCAAGCAAGTCAGTGACCACCCGATCCTGTTAGCCGCCTCTTAGGACAAGCATGGGTTACTGAAGACCAATTCTAACCCTGATCTACATGGGTTTCTAATAAACTGTAAACCATCTTAAAATTTTACAGTATAGCTTTATGCCCATCTTCAAAATTCTTTACATTCTATTTGTCCTGGCCAGGACACCCTTAGAGAGCAATAGGTGACCCCTCAAACTAATGTTCCACAACCAATGCAAATACAAGACACACTACATCCATGCAGAAACACCAATGCACGACCATTGATTGGCTGATCAACTGCAGATTAACAGTAGGTTAACATGCAACATTCATACTTCTAAGTTCTATCTACGCATATCAATCACAACATCAACAACACCAACGTACCACAATATTGTGTAAAAATATTACATGTAAATTATTATGCGAGTAAATCTTAAAATCACAGTTTAGCAAAGCATCAAGTTAATATTCATTCACACCAACAAAAAACTTACCAAATATAACAGCCATCAGAAGGATTGCAATACTTCCTAAAGACAATAGCATTCCACAAACAGTGACAGTAAATGGCTCAACCTACCCATAAAGCCTTGGCCGGGTGAGTGCCCTCCAAGGGGTGGGGTCATTGATCGTTGGTGGAGGGGTGACATACGTCCGTCATGAGAACGAGACACCTGCACTGGGCTGAACCCTGGCGGTGGCTGGAACAGTTATCTCACATGGTTAAGGTAAAAGGTTCGAGATATAGGAGTTGCTTATGGTACTGCAGATCAAAATCAAATCATGGCATATACTAGTATATGGACAGTTGTTTGGGAATTTAAATGGCTAGGGATTTGTGTTTTGTTTATTGTTTAATGATTAAATCGGAAATATTACAGCTACAAGTATCCCTCGCCATGACACGAGATAAAGGCCATTGCACAACTACTTTTTCGTGTATTGTGCCTAGTCAGTACTATGTCATATCATTGGAGGTGAACAAATAAACTTTGTAAATGAAAATAGGAAACTTTAAATCTAACGTCACTAGACATGACAATTCACTGGTCTTTGTAATGCTACCTGTTATTCAACTAAGCCATATATGACTGCAGTTTGGACCAGAAAATCCAGTGACTGAGATCATCTGCATCAATCCACACAATTGGGAAATGATGACAGCATCAACAAAATCAGTGAGCCTAACAACCCAATCCTGTTACTTGACTCACGACAAGTATTGATTATAAAACATTATTCTACCCTGTATCCTTACAGGTCCAAGGGAAATGAGAGATCATGCTGCAACCTAGTTTGTATAATTTGTTCATAAAATACCCGCCTATTCTATGTTATGGACATGACAGTATACCATATAGCACTGACATCACAGTGTCTTAGTTGGGATACAATACAATTTCAGGACATGCTATAATGTCCCTTCAGTGATGATCCATTCAATGTACAAGTACTGATGATACATCACATATATACTGCTGCTGACAATACAACACACAAGTCCAGCTGTATAAAATATGCAAAGGACCTATTGCCTGTTAATTTGAGTTGATCACCAACAAACATTAATACATGTCAAAAACCTCACAAGGACGACCTGTTTAAATTACCCAATGTATCCTATGCAATTTGTGTTCCAGATATCATACATGAACTCCATTGCAGCGACAAATGCATAAAAAGGGTACCATGTCAGACTTATTTCAATCAGACATACATCCCAGTTGTAAGTTGATGCAACATGCTACATTCTAGAGGCAACACAAGAACTGATACAAAGAGACACTTGAAACATTTTGAATAACTTTTGAAATACCAAAACCACAGACAATAGGGAGTAAAAATCTATCAACAGAAACATATCAAAGCCCAGTAAGAATGATTTCTGAATTTGTTATTAAATACTCAAAAACATAGTACACCAAACATAGTTGTGTTGACAATATGATAAATGTACCAGTATAAGTGATAAACGCCAAACATATCAGTATTTGCAATAGTATACAGAGATGATATCATCTTCATATTTCATTTCAGGCTGTCAATCTATCTGTATGTGATATTGTTTTGTGAAGTGAGGTCACCTACCATCTGCAAAAAAGCTTGTGGACATGACCTTTTCGTACATGTGAAAATCCATCACTTCAAACATGAACAAACATGACCTCCTCTTCTCATCTTACCTGTGATAAGTTTGGCATCATGGGACCGAGAGGTCTACCAATGGGTTGGATGGGTACTGGCATGGAGAACGGGGACTTGTGATCTGGAAATGTGGAGACACTGCCTGGTGTGGCAATGGTTCTCTTCACAGGAGGGCGGTTTGGTGGGGACTCTCCCCTCATCTGGCGCTCCAACTCCTCGGCTGTCATCACCGTGGGCGTCTTCTTCTTCAGCAGCTGGTTCTCAATCTCTGCCAGTGTTTGGGCACTTGGGGGGAACTATGGGAGACTGGGGAGCAAGCAGGATACCCGACACCTGGGGCTTGGCTTGGATAACTGATGGCTTCTGTAGGTGAGGTGACATGGGGTTTAACATCATACTTGAGAATATTTCGTTCATATGATGACATGCATGCGTGTGTATGTGCGGCTGCTTGTTCTAGCCCTGACTCCAGCTGATTTTATAGTGCTAGCTCCCTGAGATACCATGCCGCAGATAAGTATGAATACCCCACTCAGACATATTGTACTGACTCCGAGCCGACCAGTCCTTGTTGTACCCATTGCCGAGCATCATGCAGGGACCAACAAGGACCATATTTTAACGTCTTTTGGTGTGGCGCGGTCGGAGATCGAACCCGCGAACTTCTGCTCTCTAACCACCCGTGACACTCTAACCACTACACCAAGAAGCCGGCGCTTATGTAGGTCACATTCAATACACTTACACTAAAATATACCAGTATACTTATTGCAAAAGCTCACATTAAACAATACTGACATTTGTTCCAATATTCTGAACAAAATTTATCATTTGAGTTTCGCCTTTTCTTGTCTCTCATAACATTTGCACAGCAACTGAGGGAACAAAGCTGTATGTCCAGTAGTGTTGTGTTATTTATATACCACAGTGGGTTATGATCAAGCAAACTATCGGCAGCCTGTTATTTATCAGGACCAACTAGTGCAAATCAGTGGTTTACAGAATGAGCATGACACTTGAACGTGCCATTTAAACCTCTGCCATATTAAAACATTATCAGCTGCTGAGGACCTATTCTACCTTGCCACTGGAGGACCACAATGAACTGCAGAAAAACTTACATTAGAATTCTGAGTAGGACTTCCAGCCCCCTTAGCAGAGTCAAACAGAGCCTGTAGTTTGTTGACTGGTTTTGTAAAGGAGTCCCTGGCAGGAGAACCCCATATGTTCTTGCTGGTGGGGGACACCTGCAACAAGCAACATTTACATATGAAGACATGCACATTTCACTCAAAACAGGGTCTACTTGATGCTACGATGATTAGAAGTACCATATATTAATACAGAGTTATGATGAGTTTGCAGGATCCTACAGAGTGTTAACGTCATGATGTTTCATGGAAGAAATACAATCAAACTTGAGTTTTCAATTACTATTATGTGTACTCACTGATTCAGAAATGAACACATTAAACCATCAGTTGATTCAATGAAAGTGTGGATCTGGGAAACTATCAAAAGTCCTACAATTTCAACAGGCCCTTCAATCCTACAAGGAGATGACCATATGGATCAGTGTTCTGAGAATACAGTTTTTACAGGAGTTGCAGAATGATGAGGAAACAAAATCATCACTGACAGAATTATGGTCAAAAAGATATCACCACATTTGCATGCTGGAATGATACCAAGATATGCCAGTAATTAATCAAACTGATCCCTCTGACAGCAATGAAGGCTGTTGACAATGAGTTCAGTCCTTACCAGGTGTTCTGTGTCCAGGAAAGCTGGAGGGGACGATGGTCCAAACAGCTTGTCAAGATTAGTCTGTTTCTGCAATTAAGAAACATAAAAAAAACTTAAAAAATTATTCATTGCTTTTGAGCACTGTTTTCTTTCAAATTTTGCTTCTACTGTAATGGTATTCACAGGATCTGAGATAGACCCAAACTTGCACAACCATTTGCCTACTCGTAGGTCATGAAGTCGTGACTATCTTCTATACACAAGAGTGCCAACTTGCCTAAAGTTGCCTTTATCAGCATGATCAGAGTCTAGTTTCCACCATTTCCATTTCAATGATACTTTTCTGTGCTGATACGAGTCTGCTATTGTACACAGTGATAGTTGAAACTGGCAACATTACACATAATCAACATCAGGTTCCAAAAAATATATATGGTGCTTTGAAAACAGCCAGCAGACGTGAAATTTGAAACATTATTCACTAAAATGAGCAAAGAAACATTTTAACTGGTTTAAAGTTTTCAATCTACTCAAACATGTAATTTTTAAAGTAAAATTGATATTTTTATACTTATCCTGACTCATGCTTATCTCCCTTTCCCTTTCGAATGGTAGTGGAACACTTGAATCCCTTGAAGTTCCCGAAGTGGACGTACAATACTCACCCACGAGTTACCTCCCTTTGCCCTCTCCCGTGCAAACCAGTCATGTGACACGCCTTACTTGTCACTCTCTCCTGATTTTCTGCCCATGCAGTTCGATCTGCTGTGAAATCTCAAGTGTCTTCAACGGGGAGGCTGGGAGGGCTTGTTCGTCATGAGTCAGGATAAGTATAAAAATATCAATTTTACTTAAAAAATTACATATTTTTCCTTATCCTGACTCATGATCTTTGCTTATAGAATCCGTCGGAATTGGTGGTGGGTCAAACCACTGGATTCAACAGCTGTCCTTAGATACGTCCTGTATCCCCGCCATGGGAACTGCAAACGGCATTTCCGTGGTCCTATTCTTCCAACTTGCATAGTAACTCGGGGGGGGACCACTCCTTGTCTTACTTCACTCTCAGACAAGTTGAATCATGTTGATTCGTGTGGTTATAGATAAACTAGTATTCTCCTGTACTAGATATCTTATAACAACCCATGGATTATGATAAGATCTTTATCATAAATGAGTTGCGATCCCTTTATGTGCAGGTAAGGTTATTACCCGCACAGGATCTTAATCACTCATGCTAGTCTGTCCTAGACTGTGCGCATGGACTTTCAAACTAATACTTTTCCTAGTAAAAGTCATCTACAAGTTAACGTGATAAAGGGTGAGATTTCAACTCAGAGCCTTTGAAGAACCGTTAGTAGCTGTGCTACAACGAGAGGCCCAAATTGGTGAATGCCTGAGACGTCTTCAGTGGCTATGTCTCGGAGGTAGTGGTTGGCAAACACCGTGTCCGACTTCCAGAAGCAGCCATCCATTATTGTCGGTATAGAGCAATTTCCATGTAGAGCTAGTGTTGACGCCAGTGCTCTATCTTCGTGTGGGTTGGAAGCTCTAGGAGGTTCTAGTCCTGCTGCTATATAGGCTCTCAGTATGACGGCTCTCATCCAAAACGATGTCATTCTCGAGACCTCTGTCATTGTCTCTGTAGATAACGGAATGAATAGGCGCTTGAACTTTTTGCCTCCTTGTCTTAGTCCTTTGAAGATATATCTTCAGAGCTCTGATTAGACACAAGGATAAATCTTCTACATCCTCTGGGCCGAGGATTGTAGATAGCGCTGGTACATTGAACTGTCTATCTGGTTGACCAGGTAGTTGGTTCTTGGCGATGAAGTCCCATCTAAGTCTTAGATGTACTGCCTCATTTCGCCCTGCGTCGAATCTAGTTCGAAGTCCAGGGTCCAGGGCATGTATCTCTGATATTCTTGCTGCTATGGCTAACGCTAGCAGGAACAAAGTCTTTTGTGTCAGCAACTCGAAGGTTGTTGATGTAAAGGTTCGTAGGCATCACTGGTGAGATGACGTAGAGTGACGTTCAGGTCCCAGGCCGGAGCTCTAAACTTCCTCTGCTGGTCTTCCAGTTTAAAAGATCTCAGCAACTCTAGTAGCTGTGGAACTTTTGTCAGTTTGATGCCTGTTATCATGGTGATCACTGAACTGATGGCAGCCAGGTATGTAGATAATGTCGAACCTTTAATGTGTCTCGTCTGTCTAGATGACACAAGTATTCCGCCAGTTGAGGATGAGTCGCTTTTATCGCAGTGAAGTTCTTCCGCCTTGCATAAGGTTCAAACTTCAGCCACTTGTCGTCGTATAGACTGCGAGTTGATCTGCGTAGCGCAAGCGATACTGCTTGGCTGCTCTGGCAGAGTATCCTCTCTTCGTCAAGCATGCTTTGATACGGTCCATACGTGTAACTGGAACACTGCTGGGTTCCCATGTGCTTGCTTGGTGTGCGGATGTACTAGGAGGTTCGGCCACTCTGGTAGTCCACCAGAGTAGATACCTCTTGAGGTTGTCTGGTAGCGAGATGGGATCGACGCTGTCTAGATGTTTTGTCAGGAATCGATGCAACGGCCTCAGTTGTAATCTTCCTGTACGGATTAAGTCTTGTGCCGAGGTTAGTAGACCCAGTAGAACTTGCCATGATCGTAGTGTAAACGGAGAGATGACTGCTTGTGGTATCATGGCTTGTATTTTAACCAAACGATCTTCTGGGATGACAATACGGTTCTCTGTTGTGATGATTCCCAGCAATAGAAGATCTTGTTGATTCTAACTGCAACTTCATCAGGTTAATTAGCCATCCTAGTTGCGTGAGCAACTTAATTGTGAGGTTCAGCTACTGTTAAACTTGATTGGCACTTTGAAGAAAACTGCATGCCGTCGTCCAGATACCCAACACTGCATAGACCTCGATGTTATCGATCGGTGCCGATAGTCTTGATTATTCGTATGAATAATAATCATAAAGCCGACAATATTCCAAACAGTAGGATCTTCCATCGGAAGTGCTAACCTCTGATTGCAGTGATGATACATCATTCTTCCCCTCTATACGGAGGCAATCTGTGTTGATCAGCATACTTGTCTATTTAAGCGTGGTCTATTTATAGCACAGCTGGGTGCAGTGTAGCCTCGCCGGGGACAGGCACTCATGCCGACTTTCCTCAGCAACAACTTCCAAAATAAATCTTGTTTATGCTGCTGTGAAGGGTAGACATCTATCAGATTCCCCCGATGATAACAGGCCGTAGTTGTATACTGTTTACATGGCTGTCGATGAAGTAATCCCCCGTACTGCGTCTTTGTTTACAAGTCAGTAAACTTTCTGCTGCTTGCTCTGTCAGTGGGAGGCGTCGTCTGACGTGGACCAATCAGCTGAGCGTGACGCTCATCAGTCTTGGTTGAGTAAAAGCGGGCGTACCTCTACACCGCTCATATAAACCTCTTGAATAAGGGTTGATCCCGGCGTAAATTCTTGTTCAGTGATATAAATCACCTCTTCCCACTGTAGATAATATAAGCCAGCATGACGAAGTAGGCTGTCGAGATGTATATCTGCAAAACTTGATATATCAGCTTGATAGGTGATATCATCTTGAAGTCACAGTCATCAACATATATGCAGTACGTCTCAGATGGGTTGGAGTGAGTGAGTGAACGACAATTTCCGCAGGCCATCTGCTACCCGGTATATATCTCCGCATCCGTGTAGATGAAGGGATTCTTTCATCAAGTAGGTTGTCGTTTAAAACTGAACCTATATAGGTGTAAGGTTCATACCGGTTGTAGAGTTGAGCAGGCTGCAAAATGTAGAGATCGCACATGTTGTAGATCTTTTTGTTGAGTTTACGTAAACATTCTGCCTGTTGACCTAAGGTTCTTAAACCTTGGATTCGCAAAACCCTGTAGATGTCTGCTTGCTGATATCTGCCTGTAGATCTGAGAGTTCGCGAACCTTGTAGATGTCTGCTTGCTGATATCTGCCTGTAGATCTGAGAGTTCGCGAACCCTGTAGATGTCTGCGTTTGTTTGTCATCATGCATCTGATAGGAGAGGATGTCATCTGTATCTTTAGATGGTGACTGCAGATTCAGGCCGTTAGCTATCCAGCTGTATCTCTGGATCAGGAAACACAAGGTCTTCTTGTTGCTCCTGTAGTGGTTGCTGAATAGAGCTGATACTGCGCTGTTCATCTGCCTGTGAATCTGCATTCCCTCGTGTGCTGTCCTTTCGCGAACCCTTCTCAGATGATTTCCCTCTTTGCAAACCTTTATCTTGGGAAAGATGAGTTAGCGAACCTCTAGATGACTCATCATCCTTTCGCGAACCCTTGTAATGAGAGCTGTACCTTTGCGAACCCTTGTAAGGAGAGCTGTGCCTTCGCGAACCTTCTACCGCCGATTCATTACTTCTTGACTTCGAATAATGAGAGCTGTGCTTTCGCGAACGTCTGCTCTGCAGGCTGCCACTGTAGGATGATCTATGCTCATGCGATGCTCTGTGGTGTGAGCTTTGCGAACCTCTATGATGTGGTGAAAAGCTTCGCGAACGTCTGCGAGATCTAGATCTGGAGCGACTTGAAGATGATGACGTCCAAACTCGTTGCTCTGCTGCATCTGGAGTCTGAAGATCTCTCTGCAGGTGAATGAGGGTTCGCAGAAGTAGATTGTTGAGTGAACGTTCCCGAACGTTATCTCTCACTGCCGATGTCTGCATAGAGGGTTGACTGAGGCCTGTATCTTCACGCTGATCTGAGGGTTCACGAACCCTTCCTGCAGCTAAGAGGCTTCGCCGAGCATGTGCTTCTTCCGCGAACCTCCGCTCCATCATGGACATCATCTGGTTGGTGAACTGCGTCATAAACTTCGCGCAGGCCAGAGGTTTGCGCACGATGTCGGCAGACTGTTGTGTCTTCCTTGATTCTTGCTGGAATCTCTGCTCCATCATAGCCATCATCTTGTTGGTAAACTGCGTCATGAACTCCCCCGGGTTGAAGTTATGCATCTGTTGAATCGGCTGCGATGCTGTTTTCTGTGCCTCAACTTCTGTCCTCGAAGGAAGAGGTCTTATGTCCGACAGCTGGCCTACTGTGACATTCATGAGTGATGATCTGGTAGTAGTATAGGGGGGTCGTCAAACACGTCTTTCTCATGAGGTGGTACAATCTCCTCGTTGAAAGATCTCTGCGTAGCAGCTGTAGCACGTGTAGATTTGCCCTCAGATCTAGTACTCGTAGACTTCCTCTGCGTAGTAGAAGAGGACACCGTCTTCTTCTTAGACTGGGACGGCGTAGGTTGCGAGGTTGACGACCTTTTCTTAGTCCCCTTTGCCGCAGACTGGCCCTGTAATGTACTAGGCAACACATCACTATTATGACCATCAGCCGCAAGTAACATATGGTTTTTAGGCTGATCTCCAGATTTATCACCTGTGACTAGAGATGACTTTATCACCTGATCCATGGCACGTCTATAAACATAAGACAGATATTGATAAAATTGTAAGTCAGTTAAATCAATGCAATAGATACAACGCAAGGTGGATGAACATGGATCTGTACACGATGGACATTGTGGGTGAGGATCAGCCAGAGACAACCTGTGTTTACACACACAGCACAATTTCAAGAGTTGTAAACACGGTTACAACACGATGAAAACACGACTCAAAGTCAATAAATTTCAACAATTTTTTACAAATAATACATCGTAATTATAATCAAAACCATACACAGCTTAATTAAGAAGAATAGGCCTAAGAGTAAACAATAATATTGCCTTATACGGGACTCCAGTGCTTGCCCAACCATCCGCTTGGGCGAAAAGGGAGAGAGTCACAAATAAATAAGGCCACATGACTGGTTTGCGCGGGAGAGGGCAAAGGGAGGTAACTCGTAGGTGAGTATTGTACGTCCGCTTTGGGAACTTCAAGGGATTCAAGTGTTCCACTACCATTCGAAAGGGAAAGGGAGATAAGCAAAGATCATGAGTCAGGATAAGGAAAAATAAGTATTTTTACATGTCTGAGTGCAAAACGCAGTTTTTTACATGAATGACTGAATGCCACTTGCAGAGACAAAGATGCAGTGCAGTATCCAGGCAACAGAACATTTCATGCTACTTTGATACGCAGTGTTACCTGATACTGTGCATTCAGTATGTCTATTTTTTTTCAGCACAACAGTTAAATGTGTAAGTCAGGAATTAAATCCACGTTTCTTTATCTGCTTTCTAAAATCATCTGCTACAGTTGTCATCTTTGTGAAGCCATTTGAAATAAGAACAGTCTAAGTAAACTTAGGCTCAGTATTATTCGTTACACTGCTATACTGAGTCTAACAAAACCTTGTGAAAGGTCGCGTCAGGTAACCTTTCCAATTGACCAATCAGAACACAGCTTACCAAATCGCGAAAGTGGACATTCCCACATACCTTTTGAACATTTACCTCGAAAAAGTTTGTACCAGAACGATTCTGAATGCTTTTTTCCGGACGATCAGTTCCTAGTGATGCATGCCACAGCAGTGAGAAAACATTCGCTGAAAATAGCGCTTTGTCAGTATTAAAGCATGTCAACTAGCAGAAATATTAGCTAATTATAACCATGTCAACAGGAACCTCAAAGGATATATAGTGCAAATATCAGTGTTTTATGCGGATTTTCATTTGTTGGGAGATCGGTGTTGGCGACCGGGGACGAGAAAATCCATTTTGTAAATCCCGCCGGACTCTAAATAGTAGCCGTTGTCTGATTGGTTAAATCCGTTCGGCCATCTCGCCTTTGATTGGATGGTCATAGATCGCTCAAAGGTTACCTGAAGCGACCTTCCACAAGGTTTTGTTCGACTCAGTATAGCAGTGTAACGAATAATACTGAGTCTAAGTTTACTTAGACTGAAATAAGAACAGCAATCTATTTGGATATTTAAATTTTCACAAGGGACACAATTCATGTTGTAAAGGCAGCTGCACCAAGATTAAACCTAACAAGTGTTTGCCACTGATGTGGCAATGTCCCCCGCCACTAAAGAATGGAATATCTATATTTACTACTTTTTATTTTTGGGTCACATACAAGATGCCTGAAATGACTGGTGTCTGCATAATCACCCAATGTAGGCTGTCAACATACTTGAAAACATTGGGTCCAATGTTTTATGAGATATCGCCTTTAAAAAGCGGTCAAAGTATCATGGTGACCTTGAAGATAAGGTCAAAGTCACCCAAATAAACTGGTGTCTGTGTAATACCCCAATGTAAACTGTCACCAAATTTAATGACATTGGGTACAACAGTCCATGAGATAGCGTTAACAAGAGTTGAAAGTGTGAAAGTGTCGTGGTGACCTTGAAAATAAGGTCAAGTCAAAATCAACTGGTGTCTGCGTAATCCACCAATGTAGGCTGTCACCAAATTTGAAGACATTGGGTAACAACAGTCAGACCCGGGTCGATGAGATGCCGTGGTTAAGAAGAGTTTATAAAGTGTGAAAGTGTCGTCGGGTGACCTTTGAAAATAAGGTCAAGGTCACCCAAAATCAACTGGTGTCTGCGTAATCCCCAATGTAGGCTGTCACCAAATTTGAAGACACTGGGTACAACAGTGCATGAGATATCACGTTAACAACAGTTTGAAAAGTGGCCAAAGTGTAGTGGTGACCTTGAAAATAAGGTCAAGGTCACCCAAATCGACTGGTGTCTGCATAATCACCCAATGTAGGCTGTCACCAAATTTGAAGACATTGGGTACAACATTTCATGAGATATCGCGTTAACAAGAATCGGGACGTACGGACGGACGGACGGACACCGCTGAATACATAGTCCCCCGTTCCGCGTTGCGGCGGGGGACAATAATGTACTTGAACTAGATGGCTCTAGATGACACAAAACAAAGGTGGACACTCTTGTCTCAGACAGCTGCAGTCACAAATGAAGCAGTTGCATGTTTCCACATATAGACATACTTCAATATTTCGAAAAGCCTGAAGAGATTCATTACAGTTACAGTACAACCAGAACTTATTGAGAAGTTAAAGATTGTAAGTTTTTATCTTTTTCACTCATTACTGACTGACTGACTGAGTTTAGTTTTACGCCGCTTTGTAGCAATATTCCAGCAATAGAAGGGGAACACCAGAAATGGGCTTCAAAGACAGGTGAACAGTTAGTATTTTGCTACCCCACTCATTACCGTATTAAATGTGAATATTAGCAGAACATAACTCCAGATTCAAAGACAGGTGAACAGTTAGTATTTTGTCAAGTCACCATGGGCAGCAATGTTGGCTTCAATGCGGCGAGTATAATATGGATCAAAGAAGTTAGAAAGTCGTGGTCCATGCTGTCCCAATATCGGACCACCTCTTCTTTCATTTCAGCAATATTTCTCAGATTTTTCTTATTGACACTTTCCTTCATAAGTCCCCAAACATTTTCTATTGGATTTAGGTCTGGGCAACAGCTTGGCCAATCTAATAATGTCATATTTTGGGTCCGAAACCAGGCCTGTGAATGCTTTGAACGATGTTTTGGGTCGTTGTCCTGCTGGAAAATCAAAACATTTCCATAGAACACGTGAGCCGATGGAAGTAAATGTCCCTCGAGAATATCTGTGTACCGCTCAATGTTCATATTCCCTTCAAATACAGTTTTTCAGTTTGTTTGGTCCAGAATTTCAGTGTATTAGGAAACAGCCACACAGAACTTTCATCTGAGAAAATCACATTGTCCCAGTTATAATTTCTATGCTGTAAGCACCAGTTCAACCTTCGCTCCTTTTGTTCAGGTTTCATGATCGGTGATGGAATTCCTCGACTTTTCTGCCAACCCATTGCATGCAGCTCAGTTCTAATTGTCTCCTTACAGACAGCCACAGTTCCTCTATCAATCATATCTAGCCTTAAGTTTTCTAAACTCCTTCGTTTGTTTTTAGAAACAAGAATACCAAGCCGCCTCCTGTCACCAACAGTCAATTTTCTGGGCCTACCTGCACCTCTCTGGTGCTCAATGCCATATCCATTTGCAATATTTTTCAAAACACGATAAACAATGGACAAGGGGATGCCTTTCTACTTGAAATCACTTTAGCTGATCTGATGTCCTTGTTATAATACTCTAAAATAAACTTCCTCTTCTCTAAATCATCCATACTGAGGATCACTGAAAATGCCGTCTGCTAGCAAGTAAACACGGGGATAACTCTTCACAAACTAATGAAAAAGGATTAACGGAGTTGTCTCTCTTGAATGAAACCAAGCACTTGATAGCTGGTGAAGGTTGTTTAGACTAGAAATCCAATAAAACATATTCCTAAAATTCTCAATAATTTCTGGTCATACTATAGTTGTAATGGAAAAGAATGCGTAACATTTGTTACTGACACTTAAAACTGTATGGCATCAAAGTGGGGTCAGATACTATCTAGCAAGAACTTGTTTACATGCTAAATTCAAGTCTTGTGATTGTACATCACTCCCCAGTACTGACAGTAAAGAGGACATGCTTCAGAACTGTAATAGATTTAGTGGATATTTCCATAGGTGCATGTGATTGAGTCCCTGTGTCAAGTGACTGTGATAACCTACATGAGATGAGAATGGTATGGCAGCACTTCCCGACACATTGACAATAGCTGGATCAGTGAGGTGGCGCTCCTCCTCTTCATCCAGCACCAGGTGGTTGATGCTCTGTTCCATGATCTCCTGTTGACCCAAAATACCAGATTTTACACAGAACATCATCATAATCAGGTACTTGCAATAACAGAAGACCCCTGACCACCACTTCAGAAGGCCCCAGAAATCATAACGATCATGCACGTCAAGCCTGATACAATTACCTTTATTAACAGGAAACATGCCTACTAATTACTGAATATAGACTGTACCTTTACCTACAGCAATGAAGAACATAAATGCATTGTTGGGTCAGATACTATCTAGCAAGAACTTGTTTACATGCTAAATTCAAGTCTTGTGATTGTACATCACTCCCCAGTACTGACAGTAAAGAGGACATGCTTCAGAACTGTAATAGATTTAGTGGATATTTCCATAGGTGCATGTGATTGAGTCCCTGTGTCAAGTGACTGTGATAACCTACATGAGATGAGAATGGTATGGCAGCACTTCCCGACACATTGACAATAGCTGGATCAGTGAGGTGGCGCTCCTCTTCTTCATCCAGCACCAGGTGGTTGATGCTCTGTTCCATGATCTCCTGTTGACCCAAAATACCAGATTTTACACAGAACATCATCATAATCAGGTACTTGCAATAACAGAAGACCCCTGACCACCACTTCAGAAGGCCCCAGAAATCATAACGATCATGCACGTCAAGCCTGATACAATTACCTTCATTAACAGGAAACATGCCTACTAATTACTGAATATAGACTGTACCTTTACCTACAGCAATGAAGAACATAAATGCATTGTTGGGCAACATACTTCTTAAGCATGCACGGTCACTCTGAAACGATTTCCCATGACCCTGGCTACCTCATGACCTTGATCCTCAATGTCAATCAATTGCATTAGGATGAGCTTCCAGTGACCTTGAAGGTCACTCAAACCCAACAATATGCTTGATCATAAAGGTTTTATGTCGGAAAGTATTACGGGAATCAGCTTCTTTATTATACATCCATCATGTTTCAAGGCTATCTCTTGTACATTATCAGGTCAATCATTCAGTATCCCTTAATTGTGTATGTTTAGTAAAGAGGTTGTTCATAATTACATCAAACTTCCAAAGGCTAAAAAAGATCAAGAATGACACGAACCAACCGTTGGACCACAGGAGACACATTCAAATTATAGTCAAAGAGTTCCGAGTCTGGGTGGGGTCAGATACTATCTAGCAAGAACTTGTTTACATGTGAGATTCAAGTCTTGTAATTGTACATCACTCCCCAGTTGTCAAGGATAACTGCATGGTGGTAAGAAGCAACCATATATATCGTACCTCTTGAAGTCTGTAGCTCTTTTCAGCTGTGTCAAAGCCTGAATCCCTGGTTCGATTACCATTTTGCCTTGAATCATTAAACGAGTGGGCCTCCAATTCTTCAGCAAATCTTTCATGTTGTTTTTCCCAATCAAACTCAGCTGAAAGAAAAGTCAGTGATGATTCACAGAACCCTTAAAAACAGGCTAAGCTTGAACATGATTTCCATAAAATAATTACATGGGGGATTTCTGCAGGGAAACAGCAAATGAGGCATGATCATGATTAGTGTATCTCTCAAAACATTTTTGCAAGCACACATGGTTTATACAGCTTTTCAGGGCAGATTTTAATGTAATACCTCTTCAAGGCAGGTTCAATGTAATACCTTTTCATGGCAACATTGCAATTCCAAACCTGTGTAAACCTTGTTTAAAACCACAATGCAACTCAGTCTAACATTAAATATGTACAAAACCACATAACCATGGCAAGTTCAGTCAGAGGTACAGATAAGCTGCGTATCTGGATAAATTATGCAAATATTTATGTGAAAAGTCAATTCCTATTAAGTCTATTGCGTACAAGTACGCTTGAACTTTTGTAAATACTCAATGTGATCTTACATGCGTACACAAATGTCAAATCTTTGCTTGCGTACCGGTGGATAGATAAAATAACTGAGGTATATTGAGATTCTATTTCAGGACATGAACTTAGAAACTTGCAGTCTTTCTTATCGTTTCTCATCACAGATCAAACATAAATAACAAACACTAACATTTAAACTTTATTATTATGTTTTCAAAATTAATGGAAAATGGCAAAATACCCAACTGACTTTGAGTGAGGGGAGTACAATTTATTTGGTTACTGAAAGGAAAATTAGGATATCCAATTGGAATGAACACAAGTGAGTACATAACTCAATGACCCTAAAAGTTATCTGTAGCTATGTCAGTGCAAAAGTCACTCACTTATTGCATGAGTGACACAAACTCATGTCAAATTACAGCAACAGGTCTTCTAAGTATGCATGAGATGAAACTTCAATACATCAGTTGGACTGTAATATTTGTATCACAATTAGAATGTATTTACTGGAGTAGGTTTAATAATGATGGAGCACTCTTCAGATTCTCAATGGCCCACTTCCTTGCAGTCAACAGAGACATGTGAGCCATGGCCAAAATTACTATGAACAAGAATGAACACCTTAAGTGAAGTACATACTGTCTCCAATATCCCCAAATGTCTCTTCATTTAGTACATCAAAGTCGTCTTCATCTTCTGGGGCCTCCATCAGCTCGTTGTCTATCTGGTTAAGCTTCCCTGCCCCAAGGGCCTGCAAACAAACAGTGACCAAGTCAAAGTCATAAAACTCAGCACATCCTATTAGTATTACATACATATTACATACACAATAAATATTACAATTGTTACAATTAGGGATGTCATCAATCATGTAAGCAGAACAGGGAGGAAAAACTTGATTTTTTCCCATATCACCGTTTGATGGTAATTTATTTTTTAATTTAACGCAATCAGATTTATTTGATATTTTAATGGGGACAGTGAGGTAGCCGAGAGGATCAAGTGTTCACTCATCATGCAGAAACATTGAATTCCATTCCCCACACGAGTGCTGTGCGTGAAGCCCATGTCTGGTGTCCCTGCTGTGATACTGCTCAGATCATACTCACACACTGTTTTTTAGTCTCCCTCTCACCAATATTTCTATTTGAATCCAGCCTCACAATAATGGAACCTCGACCAGTCAAGCCAGTCATAGAAATTGTCAGGCAATGATGACACACAAGCAAACAAGTCACAGAAGCTGAAAACCTGACTCATAAGACAGAGCCTATTCAAAATAAGAATTCCCACAAAACAACAACACACAGATTTGCATGTGAAGCATCATGAAGGTAAAAAAAAATTAAATTGGGGATCTGCCAAAACTTTGTTCATGAGCATATGAGCAACTGCAAAGTCATGCAACTATTAACATAAGCACACGAACACCTGGAATACTGTGTACAGCGACATCATTTGCACCAAACATGTACAACAGAAGCAAGCAGTCTGATTGTGAATGATATTTGTCAAGATTTCAAAGATGTCTGCGGTGTCAAGTGAGTAGAGTACTGCCTAATGCACAATAAGTAACCGGTTTGCTCAGCAACAGGGCTCCAGATACTATTTCATGATCAGAGCACGTACTCCTTATTTATTCAATATAGGAGTAGTGGAAAACCTTAAGAGTACAATTAGAGTACTGAATGGAAATTAATGGCGTATCAGTAATCTTGTGTTTCGTTTCATATATGCACCACAACATTGCTACTCTTGTGTAAACAGGTCAATAAACAATAAAACAATACTTTTTTCAGATAAATACGTCTGTAAATGATTCTAAGACCGTACACAATTGCTGTGGTACGTATCTGCTACGCTTTCTAAATTATTTTCTACCGTATCTTGCATATTTTTTATCCGTACATACGCCGATACGACCCTTATCTGGAGCCCTGCAGCAACATATCAAGATAAATGCTTGTGTACCGACATTTGTGTTTGGAATTGGTTAAAATCTCACAATTGATGATTGGCTCATTACAACCGATCAATCATCGAGAATAATTGATTAGGGTCATTTATCAAATTCTCCTGGTTATGTTTGTTAACATGGTTAATGAACAAAAAAACACAGGGGTGGAAATAACTTTAAAATTGCTAGTGTACTCCGGTACAGTGGCACATGTAAAATCCCTTGCCCTGATCATTTTTCCACTATACCGGCCGATTTTCTTGTTGATTTTTAAATAAACAACATAATTAACATTTGAAAGTCAACTGGACACCGGTACAGCGTGATATACAAATTTGCTTGTCCGACACAAAAAACACTGGACTGGGGTGTCGGGCAATGGGTTATTTCCACCCCTGAAACATAGAAGAACCATATAGTGCCTTTGGGTTTTTTGTTGCAAATTGCACAAAAAGCATTTACAAATTTCACATGTTTAAAGGATGACTAGTATGTTAGGAACATAAATTTCCTGGGGTCTTAAAGATAAATTCAATTATGACAAGGAACGAGATTATGAGAAAACATTATCGGTTGCTTGGCCTTTTAGTCATTGCGAGCAATCTTCGATTATTTCAATTAATCGGACCACCACTAATCATCACGAATGTTTGTAACGTCCTAATAACACAAAAAGAATGTAATTTGACTCATGATCTTTTGCTTTCTCCCTTTCCTTTGAGAATGGTAGTGGAACACTTAAAGCCTTGAAGTTCCCGAAGCGGACATAAAAATACACTCACCCACGAGTTACCTTCCTTTTGCCCTTTTCCGCGCAAACAGTATAGTGACCAGCCTTACTTGTCACTCTCTCCTGAGTTTTCTGCCCATGCACTTGGATCTGCTGTGAAATCTGAAGTGTTTCCAGCGGGGTGGTTGGGAGGGCTTCTCGTCATGAGTCAGGATAAGTATAAAAATATCAATTTGACTTAAAAAATTACATATTTTTTCTATCCTGACTCATGATCTTTTGCTTATAGAATCCAACGGATTGGTGGTGGGTCAAGCCACTTTGTGGATTCATCAGCTGTCCTTAGATACGTCCTGTATCCTTAATTGTGAAGTTCAGATGCTGTCTGAGTTGATTGGCACTTTGAAGAACCTGTATGCCGTCGTCCAGATAACCGGCACTGCGTAGACCTCGATGCTGCAGATAGGTGCCGATAGGCTTGGTTATTCAGATGAATAATCAGAGCCAATGATATTCCAAACAGTAGGATGTTCCATTGGAAGTGCTAACCTCTGATTGCAGTGATGATACATCATTCTTCCCCTTACGCAGGCGATCTGTGTTGATCAGCATACATCGAAGAGTTGTCTATTTATAGCAAGGCTGGCTCCAGTGTAGCATCACAGGGGACAGGTACTCATACCGACTTTCATCAGCGACAACTTCCAAAATATACATCGTTTTATGCTGCTGTCATGGCTAGACATCTATTAGATTCCCATGATGATAACAGGCCGTAGTTGTATACTGTTTCCAAGGCTGCCGATGAAGTATTTCCCCGTACCACGGGTTTGTTTACAAGTCAGTAAACTTGCTGGTGCCTGCTCTGTCAGTGGGAGGCGTTGCCTGACATGAACCAATCAGCTTCAAGCATGACATCACCGGTGTTGTGGCAAGTTGGCCTACATAAAATCTGGTGCAATTAGTTGGTTGAGTAAAAGCGCTCGTAATACTACACCGCTCATATAAACCTCTTGAATAAGGGTTGCTCCAAGTGTAAAATCTTGTTCAGTGATATAAATCATGTATTCCCATTGTTGATAATATAAACCAGCATGACGAAGGAGGCTGTCGAGACATATGTCTGTATGGATCTTGAAGAAATACCGATGTTGAATCTATTTGATAAGATATAAAATCATAATCCCCACGCTGTGTGACGAGTGTTAATAATATCATCTGTACGTCCGTTCAAGGATTCCTGAAGGCGTTGGTAACCTTCAGCCCTTTACAAAGGTCGCCTTGGGGTTCTCCAGTACTTGAGATATCGGTGATATCATATTGGAGTCGAAGTCATCAGCGTATATGCAGTACGTCACTGTTGGGTTGGAGGAGTAAGTGAAAGACAATATCCGCAGGCCATCTGCTACCCGGTATAAGACCTCAGCATCCTTGTAGATGAAGGGATGTAGATGTCGTCCGAAACTGAACCTATTACAGGTGTAAGGTTCGTGCAGGTTGTAGAGTTGTGCAGGCTGTAAACTGTAGAGATCGCACATGTAGATCTTTTTGTTGAGTTATAAACTCTGACAAAACCATCCGTTTTCATCATTGCTTCGTTTTATCCAGCCGTATGGTAATAGAGTCGACGTCACCATCCTGTCTGTTGATGTAAGGGTTCGTTAACCCTAGGGTTCGCGACCCTGTAGATGTCTGCGTTGCTATTATCTGCCTGTAGATCTAAGAGTTCTTGAACCTTGTAGATGTCTGCAGCTTTCTCAAAGCTGTGCGTAGGTTAGAAGGTATCTTGGATATAGGTTCAATCTGAGGAATAGTCACCGAGTCAAAGTCGTCATTATGCATCTCATAAGTGTAGACTTCATCTATTAGAAGGAGACTCCAAGTTCAAACCATTGGCTATCCAAGCTGTAACCTCTGAGTCCGGGAAGACGAAGTCTGGTTGTTCATCAATTATCTCCTGATCGGTAGAGCTATGCCTCCGCGAATCATCCTTCTGCGAACCTGTATCCCTTCTCGAACCTCCATCATCCCTTTGCGAACCTCTGTCTGAAGATTCCTCCCTTCGCGAACCTCTATATGTGGATTCATCTCTTCGTGAACCTCTATGACGTGAGCTTCTCTTCGCGAACCTGTCTCTAGATGTATCCCTTCGCGAACCTTGAGATATGAGATCTCGATCTTGAGCGGCTGGATCCTTCGATGTTCTCTAACGTTGAGGGTTCTCAGATGTAGAACGGTGAGTAGGCATCTCATGTCTTCTATCCTCCTCCAAGATGACAGAGTCGTCCGACTGTGGAGACCTTCGCAAAGGTGTACGCTCGCCAACTTAGTCTTGAGACGTAGTTCTATGAGGAGTAGGTTCGCGCAGGTCCGTAGGTTTGCACACGATGTCAGTAGATGAGAGGCTTCGCCGAGCCATTGCTTCTTCCTCGAACCTACGTTCCATCATGGCCATCATCTGGTTGGTGAATTGTCTCATAACTTCACCCGGATTAAAGTTCTGCGTTGATTGAAGCTGCTGCGGTGTAGATGAAGCGTTCACGAACGCTGATCAGTTGTGTGTCTCGACTTCACTCCGTTGAGAAGTTGGTGGTAGTTCGTCAAACAGCTGGCCTGCTGTGACAGTTGCAGGAGACGATGTAGTAGTCGTGGAAGTCAATTGAGTTGCCAATCTCGTAGGTACTTCGGGTAGAAGTAACGGGGGATCATCAAAAACATCTACTTCATGCGGAGGTAATATCTCTTCGTTGAAGGATTTCTGATGCGTTGACTTACTAGGCCGTGTAGATTTACCCTCCGATCTGGTAACAGATGCTTTCTTCTGCGACGCAGAAGACAACGACGTCTTTTTCTTAGCTTGAGTCGGAGTCAACTGCATTGTAGCCGCTTTCTTCTTGACCCCCGTACCAGCAGACTGCCCCTGCAACGTACTCAACATAGCACCAGTATTATGAACTTCAGCAGTAGCAAGCAACATACGGTTTGCAGGCTGATCTCCTGTTTTATTGGCCATGACTTGTGATGACTTCCTCAGCCGATCCATGGTACATCTATAGATATCAGACAAATACTGATTAAATTGTAGATTTGATAAATCAACACAATAAGTACAGTGCAAGCTGGAAGAACATGGTTTGATGCACAAAGGCATTGGGTGTGAGGATCAGCCACGGATAACCTGTGCCTGCAAACACTGCAAGATTTCATGAAATGTAAACAAGTTACATCACGAAGAAATGACACAAATACAAATAATTTTTTCGAAATTTTTACATATAATACAATGTAGTTATAGCCAAATCCATACACAACGTAATTTTGAAGAATAGGGCCTAAACAAAAAAGGATATAATGCCGTATACGGGACTCCAGTGCTCGCCCAACCATCCACATGGGCGAAAAGGGAGTGACAAGTAAGGCTGGTCACATGACTGTTTGTGCGGGAAAGGGCAAAAGGGAGGTAACTTGTGGGTGTGTATTTTTACGTCTGCTTCAGGAACTTCAAGGGATTCAAGTGTTCCACTACCATTGGCAAAGGAAAGGGAGATAAGCAAAAGATCATGAGTCAGGATAAGAAAAAATAAATATGTTTAAACAAGAATAAAAGTCTGCCATATCCCCAGTCTGTCTGATAATGAACAGAATGATGTGCAGGGAAATGTGACATTGTATAAAAAAACCTGCTTTCCACAGCTGCTTGTGGAAGAGGTTGAAATCATAACATACAGTCTTGCCTCGTTGTAAAGCTCAGTACAAATATCTGCTTTAGTAAGACTGCTAAACAAAGTTTCAAATAATCTATGTGAAGGCTTAGACTGCTGTGTATCTTTGTGTACAGCACCATATGAATATCATGAATTCTACAATGTAGCATTGCACGCCTACCCTTTAAGGTTAACTACTCAAGTAAGGTATAATGTAAGGCTGTAACGATTCACTTGCATATTCGGTAAATCGAACCGTAGCCCTTAATGAATTCAATTCGTTAATCATGGTCATAAGAACCGAATATTCATGAATATTTACAATTTTTATAAGGGAGTGTGTTTTACTTGAACCCTATGTCCTTTTTCAAAACGGGATATGCAAGAATGCAATATGTACTAGCCTTGTAGTAGCCCAAGTCATGTTAGTTTGCCAAGGCTGCACATGTTACTGTCAACTGTAACTATTACATACAAAATTTGAGTGTCATGAGATGACTGGTTATTGCTGAGACAAATTAACACTGTCAACATTGGCATTCAATATTGTGCATCAATCATTTAACTACAATATTGTATTCATGAATAATTATTCGTATTCGTTACCTAATATTCATGATACGTATCATACTCGCAACATAGTGTATTCATTACAGCCCTAGTATAATGTGCAAGAATTGTGAGCTTGCTTGCTTGCCTTTCAAAATCTTTTGAACTTCTGATACATCTGCTATGAATGCTTTCCTCTTTTAGCCCTGTTTGTTGCAGTGTCTACTGGTGTGTCAGTTACAACAATCAATACAGAGATGAACTGGGCAAAGAAGTGAAAACTTCATTATTCATGATTTATGACTAAATCCCTTCAAAACAATTTTTTAAGGGATTTTCACGTTTAATTATGAGACACAAAAATGGCAATATCAGGGATGGCAACAGGAAGATCTATATTCAGCTGAAAACTTAATATTGTTTAATCGAACGGGGGCTTTGAATTGATAAATTTGAAGTAAAATTGGCAGAAATCTGCAGAAAATTGCCATCCCTGCAATATATATGAGCCGACTTTGTTTCTCAGTGCTGTAAATTAGCTCTGACAAAAACATATTACTTACTGAACCCAAACCATCACACAGCACCAGGTCAGAACTAGACCTAACCATGGTAACTTGTTACCAATTTTTGCAAAGAAATATTTTATGGTTTTCAATATCTGCTCCAGGAACGAGCACTAACTATTTAAAGCCTACAACAAAGTTATTATCATGAAAGCTTAAAAAATGAATTTTTCAAAAAATCCCAATGCATCAAAGGGCACCAGTTAAACACCAGACCTATCCCTGTGTAACATTTGGTGAAGAAATATTGTATGTTTTACAAGACTTTATTAGACAGGGAATAAGAATACATCTGGACATTACTCCCAGTTTGTCTACTCTTTGAAGACACTCAGGTCCAGAGTTATTAAATTTGCTTGAGAGATTTAAAAACTAAAAAAAAAAAACAAAACAACAACAATACATCTGGACTTGGACAGTTACAAAGAAATCAAGTGATCAGTAAAGTGAAAAGGCTATGTCAGGCCCAGACGGACAGATTTCCGACCGTGACCTTCATTTTTTATCATTCTATGCCTAAGAATTGATGTTATTTTATGAACCCTACCCCTAAACCTCGTAATAATCCTAATAAAGAGAATACATTTCAAGCAGTGGTTATGGGCAGAACTCTTGCCGCCCAGATTGATTGTCATTTTAAACTTTATGATTCACAAAAATGCCCCATTACCGTTTGTATTCAACAAAAATCACTGCATTCATTATCCGATGACAAAGGGAAAAACAAAGTTGTACAGTACAATTTTGGTGACAAACTTCATGTGCAGACTAACGTACAATTTGTGAAAGAAATAACATGGAAACTAAAGCAAATACCATGTTTATGTTTCCTCTACACATATGCAAGTACATGTACTATTGTATAATACTAATCTGAATTTACACTTAACAAATTCGCATGTCTGAATCAGGTGTAAATGAAACATGCCATTTCCCCCTGCATGGATATGTTGTCATGTTATGGTTCAAGCCAAAGCCAGAGGATGATCCAGTTTTTATATAACTTCTGATTTTCTAACACTGAACAAATTGGCAAAACTAATACATTCTGAAGTTGACGTTATTCAGTATACAGCAACATATCTGTGATGCAGACATCCCTACATGAGTGGACAGTGTTTTCTGTGGGTGCCAAGAAGTTAACTATTTGTACACTGGTTAAATTCAGTACATGTTGCTTCATGATCCATACAACTAATAAATATGTGTGATTTATACCATTTCCACACCTTAGTTAATTTTCATGTGAATACAATGTCGATTTGCATATATTCACTTGTATAACTTCACTTGATGTTGTGAAAATTCATGATGCGAGTAAATGATGACAACATCAACCCCAAGTTATATAATCTTATTTCTTGAGGGTACTTAGGGACCGTTCATAATTTATGGCTAGGGGGCGATGATGATTTTAACGGGAGGGGGGGTTGTCACCCATTCTGTTCTGGGGGTGTAGGGGGGTCAGCAATTTTGTACACATGTACTAGGAGGGTCAGGAATTTTGTCCATAAAGATATTAAGAAGTTATGCTTAAAAATTATGGGTAGGGAGGGTCATTGAGTTTGTACATGATATGCAAGGGGGTCACTTACTTTGTACATAAATTGTATCAGGGCTCATACACATTGTACATGCTTCTGCATAAAAATCATCATCACCACCCCAACCCCCTTGCCATAATTTATTAAGTCCCTTAGGCGATTCACTTTTCAGGCTAACTGAATATGTGTCTGCAGTGAAGTTAACGACAATGTTACATCATTCTTAGAATCATATTAAGTGTCATTGTGTACATGGACCGAACGTTTAACTCCATTCCATCTGATTCAGTAGCAGTGTCTTTTGAGGCAAATTTTGAGTATTGCGTCGAGATTTCCTTTCCCAAATGCAGAGCAATTGAAGTTCCTCAATCATGTACAACCAAACGTCATGTTGGGAAAGTGTTCCTTCCGTTCCCCCAACCCCAAACCTAACCCTAAACCTAACTTAAATTTGGGACTTTTAGTCATTTTGTGAGTTCTCTAGTAATTGTTGTGTTAAGTTTTGTGAATAATTTTAGTATATTTGTAAATATTATATGGGATAGGGGAAGGGGAGGAACTCTTACCCTGTGTTGCACTAACATATTCTGGAATAATAATTGTTGTAACACTCTACTAGTGCCCTTTCCAACAATCTCTATTCGTTTTATTTTGAAAACGTGGGCAAGGTGTCAGTAGTTACGAAACAAATTTTGAAAATTCCAAACAGTAAGAAATATAACATAATATCAGCACTTCAATATACACCAATGTAGGTTTTACTAATATTTTACCAAACTAACTCTAATGTAACTGGCATACAACACTTACAGAGAAGCCTGAACCGAAAGCAACATGCGGATCAGCCATTTCAAGTCATTTTCACATTGTACCTACATAGACTCGAACCCATCTTCGCAATAACCATTTTTCCATAGAAATATTTTTATTCAAATGATATGTGTAGATACAGAAGCCATAAATATTACCTTATTGGTGTGAGCCATTATTTATTATCAAATGAATGTGCAATACAAACTAAATAAATATATGTGTTAGAGACTATGGGCACTTCGTTCGATTTTCCGCCATATTTCGTCAAAGAACGGAAATGACCGAGGTCACTCCAAAATTTATGTTGTTTCAGCTATTCGTCCACTTTTATCGGTATTGAATGTAAGAAAAATGTTCTATTAATGTTGTTCTTTGCACAAGCACCACCAAGATGTGTGCAAAACCGTTTTGATTGACCGTTTTCGACCACAATGTCCGAAGTCGATATTTCCGAGGAACTACCGAATACTGACGATTCGGCCTTCGCCGAAGATCAACAACAAAATGGCGAAGGCGGCAACGATAACCACGCTGGTACCACAACAATATCAGCACCTCATGGCGCAATAGCGGCTGATCACGTATTCGTTGCAACATCCCAAGGTCTTCTTACAGCAGAACAGCTGCAAGAGGCAGCTGGCATCAAAACGACACATATTGTCATTCACGATCAAACATTGAATGTGGATTCCTCACCGACCGAGTTGAAGACTCCCACCACCCCTCTCCCCCCTCCAACCCCAGCCACGCCTCAAAGCAAGGAAAGGGGCTTTAGATATCAGTGGGACAGTTCAGTGCATTCAGAAGTTTTGCCAGTTAGATGCAAGAACACAAACGGAGAACTGCACAAAGCAAAGTTTGGATCAGGTACATATCAACTTGGAGAACTTGTGTAAACCACCCCTGCAGGAAAGGGATCTTAGGTGATCTCAGATAACCCAGTTACATAAAAAACTTGGGGTGAAAGCTATTGTTAGTCAAACATATGGAGTATTTTAAATATTTTGTACTTGCCATTGTAGCAATTTACCACATTAGGAAGTACAGTCTGGTGGTGCTGGGTGATTTGCAGTAAGATTGCATGGATTTGGATCCTCATCGGTCAACCTAACTGTCATTGTCAATATGTCAGAACCTCTTCCCCCCCTTGGGGCGGTGGGATAGCCTAGTGGTTAAAGCGTTGGCTCGTCACGCCGAAGACCCGGGTTCGATTCCCCACATGGGCACAATGTGTTAAGCCCATTTCTGGTGTCCCCTGCCGTGATATTGCTGGAATATTGCTAAAAGCGGCGTAAAACTAAACTCAGTCAGTCAGTCAGTCTTCCCCCCCTTGATTACACACGGGCAGTTAATTTACAGGTGGCACAGTTACAGCGCTACAGCGTTACCTCTCTCTCCATATACCCAAGCTTTTGCTTGATTGGACTCTCATGTCGAAGATGGTCCCTCTATGGTTCTGCAAAGTTGACGCACTTTTACTATCCACCACCCCTTTTCAATCTTTCTGGAACTGACATTGATTTCTTGCCAAACACTCCTTTTCAATCCCAAGGGAAGTGATTTGCCTTTACCTGTCAAACGCCCCTTTTTGATCCCGAGGTTTAGCCTGTGTGGTCGCAGTGTTATCTCAATGTTAACCACAGCACTGCTCATTTTAATGGTCAAAGTGTCTAAGATATGGTTTCCAAAGTGAGCAAATTTCGAAAGCTGGGCATAAGAGCCAAGAATAACTATAGCTTACAGCCAGGGATTGGGAAAGGCATAGGCAATTTTGCACATTAGAATAAAAAATGGCCCATTAAGATTTTGAAGTTTACTATTGATACAAGGGCAGTAGCCCATTCTAAATTCAGAAAATGGCTAATAATCCTGAAAATAGCCCATTGTCAAAGTTGTCTTTCCGAGTCCTGTTTATAAGGCAAGTTATGATGGGGAAATATGTTAATAGATGACAGATTTAATCAAGAGTGATCACTGAAAGTGCCCAATGAAATTAAATCATCAAAAGCAACGGCTGAACTTTGATATTATTATCTCCCTGCTTAAAGTGACTTCAGACAATGATTGAGGATAGTAAAGGCTTCCCCCAAATAGCTTTTGTATGCAATTTTTAGAGTATTGAAAGGCCCCATTGACAACAAAATTTACAGGCACAGTCTGCGACTTTTATCCTGAAACTAAGTCTATCAAAATGTCTTCTGGTCCAGTAAGATCACATTACTCTGATCCCTAAACTAAGACTATAATATATTGAATATTATGCCAAAAGACATTTTCAGGCTAGTAAACTAGTAAACTCAAAAAAGATTTGGCACTGACCATGCAGACTGTAAAAGTGGTTAGTGAATGTTTGACATGAAGAGCAGTGAGCAACTGAAAGTTGGAAGAGGATAAGTTAAAGAAAGCAATTTAAATTTTTAAATGTTACTGTTTGTTTTATTTGCTGTCATGGCTTAAACTTTATTATGTTTATGTCCATGGTATTTCATTAGACGAAACTTTAACAGTGATCATTAAAGCCAGAAGTCTGCCGTTGTATGAAGGTATGCGACAGTCTCATACCTTTCAAGGTGTTTAAGCTGAAGAATAGGTCCAAACCTCCGTAATCATCATAATAGTGACAACAATCCATTCTGATCCCTTGCCGAAGTCATGAAAATGACAACACTGAAAGATGGCAGGTTATACTTTCTTGTTAATATTCTATATATTGTTAATTGTAAAACCATATTTTACCAGCAGAGCAGGGCAAAAGTGACTGCAAAAGAATTTCTTCCATTGTTAGTAACATAAGAGCGATTCAGTATATGTATGTGGACATAAGTATGTAAGGTTGTCCAGGTGAATAGAAACTAGGCAACATGATTGATGATTAGTTAGCCAGGTGAGGAGTATGTCAGCTCAACTGTGTCAATTCATTTTGTGTTCTAGGTGGGAGAGGGAAGTGTATCAGGACCCCAGAGAATCAGTGGTTTACCCCCAATGAGTTTGAGTCTATGAGTGGTAGAGCCAGCAGCAAAGACTGGAAGCGCAGTATACGATACGGTGGTAGAACATTACAGTGTTTGATTGAAGACGGCATCCTTCAGCCCCATGCTACCTCCTGTACATGTGCTGCATGCTGTGATGATGAGTCAGTGGTGAGTTTAAACACAGTCTCTCTTGTCATGTGACCTTCAGATGTTTTGGGGCCCGTGAAGATCCGGGGTAGAATAGGTCTTCAGCAACCCATGCTTGCCACAAAAGGCGACTATGCTTGTCGTAAGATGCGACTAACTGGATCGGGTGGTCAGGCTCGCTGACTTGGTTGACAAATGTCATCGGTTCCCAATTGCTCAGATCGATGCTCATGCTGTTGATCACTGAATTGTCTGGTCCAGACTCAATTATTTACAGACCGCCGCCATATAGTTGGAATATTGCTGAGTGCGCGGCTTAAAACTAAACTCACTCACTCACTCAGATGTTTTGGAAGACATATTCATGAATCAGATCATTTTCCTTCATGAATTTAATTCATTATTTGCAGTCATGTGAATTGAATGAATTTATTAGGAGTTTTATACTTGAATTTGTTATTTATGAAAGTGAGATGAGTGAAATGGAATATATCCAACCCAGGCAGCATAATGGTCACCACAGATAAATATTTGAATTATTTTATGGACAGTAATGTGGTAATTGGTCACTTTTGTGACAAATGAACACTGTCAATAGTCAAAACATGTCTGATAATATACTTGGTCATCATTTGATCGAATATAATGAGTAAAACATCAACTGGTGATGTGTTGTGGTGTTCGGGGAAAATATTCATAATTGTAACCCTGTAATCATGGCATGTATAATATTTTATTTGTATTAGTGGGTTCGTTGCTGCCCTAGCATTTAGAAGTGATACATACACCCAGGCAAAATTTATGTGTTGGCTCAATTTATTGTTAATATGTCAATAAACATCATATAAACCTGGAAACTTGAGAGCTGGATTTCCTGAACACTATCATGATTAGTGTTGGGAATTGGTTGAAATCTCACAATTGATGATTGCTTCATTTCCAATGAACAATCATCGAAAAAAATTGGTTGGCGTCATTTTTCAGATTTTCCTATCCAGGTTGTTATTGCAGATATGTATAACATGATGCAACTTGCTACTTTAAAGTGATGACTAATATATCATGAACATAAACTTCCCGGAGTCTTCAAGAAATATTCAGTCATGGCTTTTCAGTTAGTGAAGCGAGTTTTCTAAGAATTAAACACGTTTTCAGGCCCTGACAACTTCAACAATATGTTCCAGTGCAAGTATTTCAAAGACTAAAACAGTAGTTCCAAAATCGTTTATGTGCGATTATGACAAAATGTGATCGATTGCTTGGTCGTTTGGTCACTGCGATCAATCTTCGATTATTTCAATTAATCGGAACACCACTAATCATGACTGCAAGAATTGTTATGGTTTATTTGTCCTGGACTCTTAAACTAACACAGAAACGGTGCGATCATCCAAAACAGGATTTACTGTCAGGTGCACTGGCATTCAAAATTGGAGTGCCTATGTTAAGCTGTGAGATTGAGAGTGCCAGATTGATGAGGTGCAAATATCGGTTGTGAAATGTAAAAATTTATGGCATTGTCCATTAAATGAATAATGGTGAGAATTATTTGTATAATTTTAGGCATGCCCCAATTGCATTGTGAAAATATATCATCTGTGTCATTTCAACATTTACCATGCAATGGCACTCAAATTAAGCACTATGTCAGTCACTGACGTATTTAGGCTCACTGCTTCCGAGCTTTCATGAAGGACTAAGAATATACTATGAAACATAGTGTTTCTCATCATTCTCACAATACAGAAGTTAGCATCAATAAGTTTAAGCACTTTATGTCAAAGGACATCCCTCAAATATATTTTTTTAAGAACAGCTGACTTCAGTGTTAAGTCAAAGAAAAGCAAAAGGAGCAAAAGTTCTTTGGCACTTTGTGTCTTTCCCTCCCTCCCTTTCTTTCTTAAGTCATAATGGATGATAACACAGACTTAAAAAACAAACATTTCAATCAGTAAAAGCTTTTGAGAAGCATGCATCAATTGTTTTCTCTGTCATGTTAGTGCATACATGCTATGATTGTGACAAGGTCATATATGGATATTAGCATAACATGATCAAACTAGAGATAGAGCTATTTCTGTAAATAGTTAATCATCACAATCATGGGGCATAATAATTGTTACATTTGATAGAGGGTACGCATACTATTGGTATACAGGAGCCCAAACAAGATCCCCATCACCATGATCACTTGAGTGAAAAACTGCCTACATTTAAATCTTTGGGATGTTGAACGTCAACCAGTATGAGCAGTCCGACCGTAAGCTAATCAGGCTGTTAGGTATACTGGAAGCTGGAAGGATCTATCAGTATATTAGCATTTCTACAGGTTCCTTTTCAGACTGGTCCAGTGAGATTATTTGTGCCGTATAAAAGGCGAAAGAAGGATAGTGAGAGTGGTCCCCCTTCACCACCACCCAAAAAAGTGCGGCCTTCATCAGCCAAGTCACCTCCTGCTGTTTCTGCTAGTCACATGACCAAAGAAGGTAATGACATTTGACAAATATGGTTGATTGCTTACTCATCTGCTGTCTGTTTTGATGTCTGTCCTGAAAAGATTTTAACATGCAAATCAATAGCATGACCTAAAGTTCTGTTCAGAATCATGTATTCGTCCAGATAAAAAATATGCATCCCACAAGGCAGAATAGATATTGTTCAGGCGAAGTTAATATGTCACTACTTTTCCATATGTTATGAAATTATTACTTCACAAATATAACACTTCATTGCTTGACTCCAGAAAGTGTACATAATATTTATTGACGATATAAACCGATACGCATGGTATAGGTGAGAAATGTGGCAGCCATACAGGGGTGGAAATAACCCATTGCCCGACATCCCAGTCCTGTGTTTTTTTCTGTCGGGCGAGCAAATTTGTATATTTCGCTGTACCGGTGTCCAGTTGACTTTCCAATGTTAATTATGTTGTTTATTTAAAAAATCAACAAGAAAATTGGCGGTATAGTGGAAAAATTATCAGGGCAAGGGATTTTACAGGTGCAACTGTAGCGGAGTACACCAGCAATTTTAAAGTTATTCCCACCCCTGCCATATCCAGTGATGTCAACGTTCTTTATATGCATGGGGCGGCAGTGGGATAGCCCAGTGGTTAAAGCATTCACTCGTAACGTAACTTTGACGATACCATTACCACTGACTTTCTTATCTTGGGAAAATCTCTGCTTGTCTCAGTTAACACGGTATATTTTTTTTGTGTCATTGTTTTGACATCACTTCAGCGCTGACATATTTTGTGCTTTTAATTTATCAGGTGTGGTTGTATCTATTGGTAACGGACAAGCCCTGAGTCGATCCATCACCGTGGCGAACGCAGAGAATGGAGAAACGGTGCACATCGTCACCACTGATAGTGCTGGCAACATTGTGACAGCTGGAGGTAGGAGATGCTTCATGTTTTGATAATACAATTTGCAGAGATCCATATCGATTTTGCCATGGATTCAGCCTGATAATCAAATAAGGGTTAAGGTAAAAAGAAATAACTCTGACTTTCTTGGGACCGTTATTTTCTAGTAAATGTTGACTTTGACCGAAATGTGTTTTGATTCTATTAACATTAAGTCTATTGATATGATATGAGACATTAGTTTTGCTGTATTGTTGATACAGTTGCATATGTCATGTCCCATGTATGTGCCATATGGTCCATATTATTCATACGTACATGATAAAACAGTATGATATGACCCTTCGGACCTCGGGCTGATATGACTGGCGAAAGGAAAACTGTCATATAGTAACCCCTTATTATCATATGCCTATAGATAATATGGACCATATTGCCCATAAAATACATCCATATTGACCACCCGCTCCCGAAAATGCATACCAGCCATATCAGCCCTCAGGCCGAAAAACGCTTAAAACTTCAATAGACAGAGCCTGGTTTATTACATTCCTATAATACAAAGGTTATGATATGACAGTTTCCCTTTTTCCAGTCATATCAGTCTGAGACTACCATATCAGCCCTCGGACCTACAAGGGCTAATATGGTAGTCTTGGGCTGATATGACTGGCGAAAGGGAAACTGTCATGTAACAACCTCTTATTCCACGATGTAAGAAATTATTCGTTGCAACATGCAGTATTTGACCTGGCCTAGGTGCTGGAATTGACAGTACAGAGTTGTGTTTACTTAGACATGCCAAAATCCAGTCTTTATGGGTTTCCAATCCCACATTCTTGCTGAAGATGATGAGAGATTTTTAATAAGTGTGCATGTTGAAGTGTCTTAAGATCTGAGACCATGGTCTTGTTCTGGTACAGATGCAGTGGTGATGACTCCAATCGCCATTGCTCCCAACCCCAAGAACCAGACAGCCACTGTGGTGTCCATGGATGTTTCAGAGCAGAAGCAATGGTGGCAGCTGGAAGAGGTGACAACCTTTAATCACACTTAGTTTCAGTGTCAAGTCATAAACAATCCAGTTGTAAAAATTAACATGGAATTCATTGTATGTTTCCTGATCCTATCATAATCATCTCCTGAATCTTTATGGTTTCAATTTTGGTTCTACTGTGGTTTTAATACTTTGAGTTTGAAATTCAAGTGGTATTCCTCCTACAGTTGTCATTACTGGGGAGTGATGTACAATTACAAGACTTGAATCTCACATGTAAACAAGTTCTTGCTAGATAGTATCTGACCCCACTCTCATTCTACACTCTGCATTTTGATAGTGTTTTTAGGTATTTATGTATTTTGAAGAATGGATCAATGACAAGGAGTTTGAAGGATAACAAGTGCTTCAATACATATCCATTTTAGGGCTACTGGATGCATGAATTGGCAATGGCTTCAGAAATAGCCTTGAAACATGTATATGTGATGAAGTAAATAAATACTCCCTGTTATGATCTCATCCTTTTGGTTATCATCCAGGTTGTTGTTTTGACTGACCTGCATGAAGTTCAAGGTCACAGGAAAGTTCATCCTTGATTCCTTTTGTGCATCAACAATCTTCATGTTGGTATGAAATGTCTGTATGAGCTTGGCACAAGAGAAGTAATATGCAGATATGTTATAGGTTGATGTTAGGGTCAAGGTCATAAGGTAGCTAAAGTCATTAACTTTTGTTTCATATAATTATATGTAGTTTTGCTGCACGTAAAATAAAACAGCCCAGTTGTCTAAATGTACCTTAACTTATTTGAATTCTGCTGATCATGCTGACGTTATCATAATCAATATTGAATTGAATTGTGGTTTGAATGTGGAATTGGATTTCACTAAACTGCTCTTACCTATGAGTGCTGGGGAGTGATGTACAATTACAAGACTTGAATCAGATGTGTAAACAAGTTCTTGCTAGATAGTATCTGACCCCGCTCTCATGCCGAACGGAGGATCATGTGCCCTCTTTTCTCTCTCTCTCTCTCCCCCTGCATGAGCAACAGGGACAAGAAGTGTAAGTATGAGTTCCAAAATGACCCAGGACTGGGCTGTCACACACGCACGACACTGCACATGCTGACACGGATGCACTCTGTCAGTTGAGAACATTGTGTGTCTTGTGAAGTGTCCAGTTTCTTGCATGAGGAAATGCCGGATGAAAAAGAAAATTCATTGTGTGGTTGATGGTGCTTATCAGCATGTTTGGGGTTTCTAATCTGAGATGTGTCAACCTCTGAGATTGGACCTGTGGAGTTGAAGAGGCTGCACACAACTTCAACAAGTTTGGATTAACTGCTCATCATGATCTATTCTGGATGCTGTGTCTCAGTGTTATGGGTTGATTGACAGTTTGTTGTAAGAGGCTGAAGCTTGTTGTATCCCAGGCATCACCACAATCCTGACATGAGACATGGGCTGTCAATTCCACAGACTGCATCCAAGCTTGTTACAGATGATGCTAGGAGGAAAACATGTCTAACATTGATCCCTCTGCAGATCTCTATCACCAGCTTCAAGTATTTGTCAGCAGTACACAGTATTATGATGAAGTAGACGCCTCTTGGCAGGTGTGTGTGTGTGTGTGTGTGCGTGCGTGCAAGCGCAGATCGTTGTCACCCATTTTCACGAGTTTCATTGGTCATTTAATAAACTTTCAGGAGGGGGGGAGGTGAGCACCCCTGCACACCCTTCCCCCTTCCCCACAACATCCACCTATGATCCCTTGCCAGGTTTACGTGCCACAATACAGTTCAAATAATGATCGAAGCAGCTGAAAATATGCTGTTCTTTACTGCATTTTTCTCAATTTTGTCCGTTAATTTGACCCTAAAATGATGTCCTTGACTTGCAGATGACCGCAAGTTTGATTCAGCAAGCCCAGGGTCTGAAGGCCATGTTGGAGCAGGTGAAGCAGCAGAGCCTTATCAGCAAAGATCACGCTCTGCAGCAACTTCGGGCTCACATGGAGAAAGAGAAACAAGAGGTCTGGAATGAGCAGGATTCTGGAAACAAACTTTATTATGCCCCCACTGCTTCTAATACTGCCGAGGGCACTTACACTTTTGCTGTCCGCCCCGATATCTAGTAAGCACTGCACGGAGACACATTCAAGTATTGGCTCCTGTCTGGCTAGTACTCGCTCTACTTCTTTCCTTGACTTTGTAAAATGGCTCACTGTGATTTTGTGTAAAGTTCCTTTTCTTCTAAAGAATATCAATGCATGGTTCAAAGTTCAATTTTTTTTCTCTGAAAATGTTCCATATCATGTACTCTTTCCATTGTATAGCATCAACACCAAGTTTGGTGAACTGTTAAAATTCTCGCAGCTTTCATCTAAATGGATCAATTTTCATTTTGAAGCATCATAAAATCAATGTTATCAGCTAATGTGTTCACCGATGGGTTCCAGGCCTTGCAAGCTGCTAGAATTGAAGCTCAGATGAACTTGTCTCGTGTACTGATGGAGGAACGAGCTCAGAGAGACTTGGCTGTGCAGCAAGCCCTGGTACAGGGCAGGGCGGAATTGAGTGACAAACTGGACTCTGTGACTGTTGTGACTGAAGATAAAGTGAGCTACAATGTGACATGGCCACACCAGACCACACAAAACAATATTGAGAATATCATCTGTAATGAGGTGGATGATGAGGAGGAAGAAGATTCAGATAAAGAGAAATAGACTGCATCTGCTCAGCAGTTGTTAAACAAGCGTACTTGATGTTCCTACCCTGCTATATATATTTCTGTGTCTGTTTTGGAATTGCAGTTAGGCTTCAGCATTCAGGTCTCCTCCATGTCCTTGATCCAGATCTCGGTTCATAGTATTAATCCCTTCTCATCATGTCTCCTTAGTTCGTCCTGGGTTTATTTCACTATTTCCGTTCCTGTTGTATTTCTTTCATGCATGGGGGCGGTGGGGTAGCCTAATGGTTCATGGGTTGGCTAGTCACGCCAAAGACCCGGGTTCGAATCCCCACATGGGTATAATGTGTGAAGCCCATTTCTGGTGTTCCCCGCCGTGATGTTGCTGGAATATTGCTAAAAGCGGCGTAAAACCAAGCTCAGTCAGTCAATCAGTCTTTCATGCATAAATTGACAAGGACTACTCTGATATTATTGTGAAACTCAGTGATTTAAATGGTTCTCCTCAGTGTTTGCCCTTGACCCCAAAAAGCTGCAGATTCTAAGGACCCAGAACCATAAAAAGTTGTGTGTCCTGATCAGAATGTGTATGCCCTATATTTTAATAGGGAAATAATACTCTTTAGTTATTGGGGATGAAAAAGTTGTTGGCCATAAGGACCTGCAGAAAAAAAGCTGTGAGTCTGAGTGGTTCTCAGTCAGCTTTGGGCCTAAGGACCAATGTTAATTTCAAATGCTGTGTCTCGTGCCAGTAGTTCAAATCATTCTTTTACAGTGAAATTTCAGAGTAACCTAATAGCAGTGGTTTGACTAGCAGTATTTGACAATTCATGCTTAGAAACTTTCCTTCTTTTGTTGCAATAGGAGAAAAGTTATGAGGTATTGATACGTCCAAAGTAAATCTAAGAAAGGGTACTTATTTTCCACAGTGTAAAAAGATTTGCAATATAGTAACCAGAAGAGGTAAAAAAAAAACTCACCCAAGATAGTAAAGACTCTGCTTTTCTTCATCACTGACATAGATTGTGTCATTACCCCGTAAGTCTTTTGTCTGATTCTCTGCCTTGGGAGTATGTTTTTACTCATTTATGTGTTGCGGTATCATTGAGATTCATTTGACTGTAGACCTAACAGGCATTTAGAGAGGGTTCTCCTGTGTTGGGCTTGTCAGAGTTTGTATGATGTTACTTCCCTTGAGTTTGTGCTGTACATTTTGCCTACCAGTATCATATTTCATTTATTCTTTATTTAATTGCTCTGAGGCATAGGTTGAAGTTTTGATGTTCTGTTGTCTTCATGCCCACTCCAATCCACTGTTAGTCTGAGAGGTAATAGCCCCATGTATGGGATGCAAATTATGACTCACATTCATATACTTGTGTCCTCCTCAGAAAGTTGAGAATGAAATTTCGGTACACTGATCCATGGTATGGGTAATCATGTAAGCATTACAAGCTAACCAACAGGCATGGGATTGGGAGCTATAAGAAATTTACTCAGTATTATGACATTTGTAGCAAAAACGGATATGCATCATAGCTTGTGTCGCACACATAAACACAACGTATAGTGATGAGCTTTCTCTTTAATCATGCATGTTAAGGGTAGTATCTTTTCATTGTCATGCTAGTTCTGTTCTTATAATATCCACACTGATGCGAAACTAGACATCTAGTCTCTCTTCAGATTACTAATGTTTGAGAAACTAGTTAAGGCTAGTTGTTTGAAAGTGAAATTAGTCCCTGTTAAATATGAAACATACAACTTTATGGATGACAACATTTTGTTTATTGTGCATAGAGCGATAAAAGCTGACGAGAAGTTGTCATCCATAAAGTTGCATGTTTCATTTTTTGACTCGCCAACTTCTAGAATGCCAACCAAACAATTAGTCCCTGTTACATAAAGATGGCAATTTTAGTCTGATCCTTTAAAGTGGAAAATGTGTCCCCTGTTGCAGTGTTGCAGGTATAGCTAGTTTAATCGTTGAAATTGGCTCGTGACGCCGAAGACCCAGGTTCGAATCCCCACATGGGTACAATGTGTGAAGCCCATTTCTGGTGTTCCCCGCCGTGATGTTGCTGGAATATTGCTAAAAGCGGCGTAAAACCAAACTCAGTCAGTCAGTTAATCATTGAAATAAAAAACCTGTCTGTTAATTGAACAAATGATCCAATCATGCAGAGACCAATGAATTGATCCGAGTGAACTTAAATGTAGCCTAACTTAATTACTTTTAAAAGGTTTAATACAATTCTGCATGCTGGGTTAGTACTAGTTGCCCCCACTGTTTGTTGCGCCCTTAAAAGTGTTATTGATTAGTTTTTTACCTACATTTGAAAGGATGACATGACATCTGTATGCTGGAGAGGGCATGTGAACTTTTAATGATTTTTTCTTGACAATATGGACTGTAAATATGCTTCTAATCTTTCAATGTGGCGTTTTAAGTAATTTCATTCATCATTCATCATATTTTGTGATATTTGTACACACAAGATTCTTTAATGACTAAGTATTTCTGCAGAAAACATACAAGCATTATTGAAGTAGAGCAGATTTCATCACTAAAACAATTCTATGATATTTTAATGAAATATTGTCGCCAGATTGGAAAATAATTCATTAAAAGAATAATTTGTTTAGAGTTTTTCTTGCACTTATATACCTGAAAATGATATATTATATTAACTTAGAATGAACAAATCAAGAAAATATTTGTTTTGGGTTGGGTTGGGTTTGTTTTGTTTTTTTGGGTGGGTGGGGTATTTTTGGGGTTTTTACTCAAGAAACTAAAGATATCTGTTTTGCTTGTATCAATTTGTTACAAAAAGAACATGTGTTTCAGGAAAAGAAAATTTATTTGTGTATGAAGGGGTCAGAAACATGTATTCTTTGAATGAAATATGATATTGCTGCTGTGTTTCATGTTTACTCATTTTTTAAACTGGTGTTTTGCTCTGTCGAACTTTCAAGTGCTACTCATCAACATGAAGCTTGTAGTTTAACGCTTATTGTGTTGTCTATTGTTTCAGCTTACTGTCAATAGGAGCCACATGTTTGTATGATTATGGTTAGAAAAATATCATAACATGGCAGGGTATAGGACAATTTTTTTGGGCCAAATTTGGGAAATTTAAGGGCATGTCTAGAATTTGTCAGGTGTAACATGGATAGTGAAAATGTCAAACTGCATCAAGACAGGGGGTTTTCAGAGAGCAGGGTTTTAATATACATTTTGGTGTACCGTAAAAAAAATCATCAAAGGATATTGTCAAAGTAGGCTTGTATTTATTCAAGGTACATTCACATAGGCATTCAGGATTGTCTTCATAAAGAAGTCAATCTTACGGTCTTAAGAAATTGATGTGGATGTCCCAAATTTCAAGATTAATGGACCCACATCATACCTCTTTGTAGACATCACCGGACACTATTCTAGAGGCTGCTGCCCATGCAGGGATACATAAATACTTGGAAGCCTTAACAACCAGTGGATAAAGGAGAAAACAATTCTAGCTCAACAGCAATTCAGTTTGTGGCATTTTTTAATATTTTGAGGAGATTGTTTGGTTTTGGGCATGCATTGACTTGTTCAACTGGTTCTTTGTAATTAAGTGGATCAGTCAGTTTGAATACAAGGCTTATCCTTTTCTATTTTATTATATCATTCATGTTCATACAGAATAAAGAGATTGATTGTTAATATATCAGTGTTGTTTGTCTCGTGTGGAAAACACTGTGATGTGTAATTAGTATGCTTGACTTGCCTGACCTGTGACATTCAGTGGATGACAAGTGGAAAAATGTCATTTAGTAACCTAAAGTATTGATCAGTAAAATAGAATGATGTTTTTGGTAGATATCGTGGAGATAATCGATTGAAAAAGAAGGACATCTGTATATATCAGCATAAAAATAAAAACACTATCTACTTGTGCCATAGATGAGTACCTAAATGACATAAATGGGAGAAACCTACTGAAATAAAAACTTTTCTAAGTTTATTATGCGTTTATTGAAAAAAACTACAACATCCATGCTTGTTACGTCCTCGCTCACGTGCTGTCAACATGGGTAGAGGAACAACAATGCCCGTATCAGTTGTGAAGGTAATAAAGAGGGTATGTTCTTTCTTTTAGTGGGAAAAGAAATTAGGGAAGAATATGGTAAATTTGAATCGGGCATTGCCAAGAACAGCCCGAGCTGTGGGACTATCTGTGACTCAAGTCATCATCAATAAACAGACGACGAAAGGTAGTGGAGGGACCGTCTCAAAAGAGCGGAGAGGTAGAAAGAAAGTGGTTGACAGTTTTGACAGGGCCATAATCAGGCGCGCAGTTCAAAAGCTTTATCGTAGCCGCATCCCTCCCACTGTCAAACGTATCCAACTTGAAATTAGGGATACTATTTGTGTTTCAAGCAGGACTTTAACACGTGTTTTGAAGGACATGGGGTTCCAATATTCCAAACGAGGAGAAATTAGACATTTGTTCGGAGAAAAAAAGACTATGGTCAATCAGAGATGTGCCTACCTGAGACAGATACGTGAGTACAGAGAACTGGGGTTTGACATTGTTTATACTGCTGAAACGTGGGTGAACAAAAATCATTCGACAGATAGAATGTGGCTGCCATGTGACATGTCCCCTGCACCTCATATACCGTCAGGTAAAGGGAAAAGACTCATCATATTACACGCGGGTAGGAGAGACTGTGGACTGATTCCAGGATGTGATCTTGTTTTCGAGGCTAACAGCAGTGAGGGTGACTATCACAAGGAAATGAATTCTCAAGTCTTCATGGAATGGCTGGAACATCAACTGTTACCAGAGTTACATAACCCAAGCGTCATTGTTTTAGATAACGCCTCTTACCATAATGTGAAGTAGGAATCAACAGTTGCCCCAACCATGGCCAGCAAAAGATGTGTGATGCAATCCTGGTTGAAAGATCATGATGTTTCTTTTGATGCCAGAGACACAAAGCCAAAACTTCTTGAACAAATAAAAGTAAACAAACCTAAACCACAGTACCAAACCGATGCTCTAGCTGGATCTCAGGGACATGTTGTTCTGAGAACTCCAGTGAGACACTGTGAACTCAACCCCATTGAACTAATATGGGCGAATTGCAAGAACTTCGTGGCGAAAAAGAACAGCACGTTCAAACTTTCAGATGTGAAACGATTGGTACAGCAAGCTTTTGAAAGGATTGACAGTGAAACATGGACAAATGTTGAAAACCATGTCATCAAGATTGAAAATGAATACTGTGAGGTTGATTGGGTTGCTCAGAGTGATGTCCAACCAGTGATTGTCCATCTTGATGGCAGTAGCTCAAACGGGTTATGAGACGACCCTCCACTAAAAGCATGTGCATTTCATTCACGTTTTGATTAACAGACGCAATTGACATGTTATAGCCTGTTACATACTGTTTGCTGCATCAGGTATTTTGCTTGAATGTAACACATATTTATAGGGTAAAGTCCTAATTTTATATGACACAGTAAAGTTTTAGAGCCCAATTAAGATAATGAATTATTGTTAAATTTCATGTTTCATGAATTCAACTACGAAGATGATAATGTTATTGATTTATTACAGATAATCATCCATCTAATATTTTGATTTCTACTTTAGTGTTAAATTTGGAAGATACAGTGTGTGCCTGGAACATTTTATTGCCTCATCCTTGAAGATCTGGGTTACAACTGGTCTTCAGCAACCCATGCTTGGGGCGACTAACCAGATCAGGTGGTCAGGCACACTGATATATTCTTGACACATGTCATATCGATGCTTATGCTGTTGATCACAGGATTATTTACAGACTGCCAAGATATAGCCTCCCTTCAGGATGAAACTGGCTCCCTCTCTTAATGCTTTCATTCAACAAATTGGTTCTGTTTGTGTTTTTACTCAATTATAGCAGGGGCCAGCCTCCTCGCTGGACAAAAATCGCAATTGGAATTCCATGTGTTCATTCTGATAGTACAAGCAGCCGCACATACACATACACACGCATGCACGTCGTCATATGAGCCAAATATTCTCAAGTACGACGTTAAACCCAATTTCACCTCGCCTCATTCTGATAGTAACTGGAATATTATCAAGTCAAGACATCAGTGTACACGTTTCCATGTTCAGAATGGAATGTTTGTAAACTGTTGGTATCAATGATTTCACTTGAATAATGTTTGTATTGAACTCATATATTCATAAATGGCATGAAAATTAAGAGTAAATTGATTAGAATACAAGCTAATCAGATAGAAAAATGACCTTGCTTAGATATTTCATTATTACCTTTTATTAATGAATATCTTTCAAGTTTTTAATTTAATGGAGCTTTTGAGGTAAGGATTATTTTTGCATTGAATCTTGAGTTCACGGGTTTGAGTAAGTTATAAACAAGTGCTGGGAGGTTCTTTTCGTCATACATTTTGCAGAATGTATAAAAGGAGTGCACGGGGAGAGGTTTGACCCTGAATGGAGCGGTTTGATCCTGGAAGGGACCAGATCCTCCAAAACAGGTCTATATATAATATCAATGATGAAAAAAAAACATGAACAAAAAACAGAACGAGAGTTTCAATATTCTGAAGAAAGCCAGTGCCTGATTTGTCGCATTGGCGTGTAGACCCTTAGTTTTCTCTGATTTACCAGGGCAAGTTGAAAAAAAGACAAAGCAATTAGGCAATTTAGCCTCTTGGCACGCCCCTGGAGAAGGTTGTTCCGGCTCCCCACGTGTCCAGTGTGTTCTACTCGTCTATGGAACTCACTCACTGGTAAAAGAATATTAGTTGTCTGAGACACAAGAACTCAAATAAAAATTAGTCTTCTTGATGATGCTGGCTGAAAGTCTGCCAGCCACCAAGACATGCTACAGATTATCAAGGATAAGGAGAAATCATGGCAAATACATATTACTGAATATTTCTCCATATTGCAACTCATCAATATACACTCTCTCAAAAAAGAAACGCAACCCCTATCTAAATATCTGACATCATTTCTAGAATAAAGATGGTGAATGTAAATTAGAATTTTCTTCAAAATACTGTTAATACGTTCCCATCTGATCAGTATAAGCTCCCAAACGGAACCATTTTCACACATGATGACCTTTGTATCCGTGTTATTTGAGAAAGTGCGAAATTGTCATGTACAAAATGCTAAAAGCCTGTTGCACGTGCAAATCGTTGAAAACACAGTTCATGTAGAGGGTTTTAAAAGCACGCGTAGTTTGTAATTTTTCTCTCATAATTTGCTCTGCAAATCAAGTTCGAAAATGCCCCGTTTGAGTACAGCAAATCGAAATATTGCCATTGGTCGCATTGAGGCCGGGGAAAGCTTTGGAACAGTTGCCCGTCATCTAAACGTACACAAAACAACAATCTCACGACTTTGGAATCGTTACACACAGTTCCATGCAATTGAAGATCGTCCCAGGAGCGGTAGACCTAGGATCACCACACCGGCTCAGGATCGCTTTATTCGACTCAGCCACCTACGTAATCGGCATGCCACACCCACCATCACTGCAACACAGGTGCCAGGTTTGAGGAGAGTATCGGCCCAAACCATCAGGAACCGTTTACATGAGGCAAATTTACGTGCAAAAGACCAGTTGTTGGGCCCGTCTTGAAACGCCAACATCGACGCCAACGTCTCAGGTGGTGTACTAACGTAAGGAGATGGACCCTAAGAAACTGGAGAAGAGTCTGGTTTAGTGACGAGTCTCGTTTTCTTCTTCAACGACGTGACGGTAGACAACGTGTCTATAGACGAGCAAATGAACGTTTTGCACCGAACTGCGTTCGACAGGTCGACAGATTTGGAGGAGGAAGCATCATGGTATGGGGAGCCATGTCTTACAACCAACGGTCAGACTTGGTCATCATTCGTGGCAATTTGACGGCACAACGGTACATTGATGACGTCTTACAGCCACATCTTCTGCCGATAATCGACCAACAGAGGGAGTTGTTTCAACATGACAATGCCCGCCCTCATACAGCTCGTGCAACAGTGGCATTCCTACAGAATTCAAACGTCAACGTGATGCCGTGGCCCTCCAGATCGCCAGACATCAATCCTATCGAACATCTGTGGGACCAGCTGGATCGTCGTGTTCGTGCACGTACACCACAACCGCACACGTTGGTTGAACTGGCCGCAGCACTCCAGGAAGAGTGGAGAGCAATCCCCCCAGGAAAACATCCGCCGTCTGATTCGTTCTGTTCCGAGGAGGTGCACTGCTGTGATTAGAGTTCGTGGCTCTACAACGAGATACTGAAGACAACGCCCCCTAGCGTAAATTGAGAGTTCGATACTGACCTGCATTAACTGTTACCTTATACCGTGCTGACCTAAGGTTCACCATGTCAAATTTCATGGCATTATCTTTAAAAATACAAATGTAATAACCAGTTAAAATTGATATAAACATTACCAAAAAAACCAGGGGTTGCGTTTCTTTTTTTGAGAGAGTGTATTTACACAAGGTAATTACGTTATTGAATGACACGTGACCAACACAATGCTATCAAATCAAACCGATTATTATCTTATCAATGAACAGCAGCATGTGTAAACGGTCAAGGTACACTATGCCCAGGATTCCCAAAGATCGACCACCGAGGCAAGCGTTATTGATCCAGTTTCTTATATATTTATTGTATTTTGTGTTTAACTTTTAACTGTTTTAGCATTTAACTTGTACAAGATGCGGGTCATCGGAGCTTAAGTTGATGTACCTACGAGTCAAAATTTAACGTCACCTCGGCAATATTTCAGCCATATAGTGACGAGAAAGATTTTACATGCACAATAAATACAAATTGCTAAATAACCAGTCATCGAAGGACTGTAAAATAACTAGAGTATCACAGACGGTGTTTAAAACTAGCATGAAAATCTAAAACTGTCTTATTTACGAAGACAATACAATATATAGAGCCAGTGCCTGATCGCCCCCGTACTGGCAGACCAAGGGTGACCACAAGACGACAAGACCGACATGTTGTGCGACAGCATATACAGAATCCCTTCATCAGACATCCGTACATTTTAGACATATTAGTGCACAAAGAACAAGTCCGGTTTTTACTGTTGGTAACTCCGTTTAAGAAATTGTTAATAGTTATAGCTATTTAGGCCTACAGCTCACAGAACATCTTGACTATAATGCTATGGCTAAGGCAGCAGCAAAGTCTGCTAACAGAGCTTTAGGCCTTCTTATTTGTAAATATAAGGCACTTGGAGGAATGGAATCCACAACTTATACAAAGTTATATGATACGATGGTGTAGTCAGTTTTAAGTTATGGGGCATCTATATGGGGACATCGGGAGGTATCCGCAGTAAATGCTGTCCACCATCGTGCTTTGAGATTTGTCTTGGGGGTGGGTAAATATGCTCCTAACGTTGCAGTGAATGGAGACATGGGATGGATCCCTCCAATTGTTAGACAATGGATATGTATTGTTAGACAATACTGTCGTTTTAGAAAAATGTCTTTTAGAATAAATAACTATGTATTTATATGGTCGGAGAGTTGTGCGAGTGGATGTGTGAGAAATTGGAATTTCCCAGTAAAAGCAAGGTTAAATGAATGGGGCCTTAGTGTGGAAGCTGATGTTAATGTTAAACGGGTATGCGAGAAGGTGCGAGATATTTGTATGCAGAAGTATGTGAATGATTGGTATGAGTTATTACACGAGCCAAGCGGTAGAACGGGAGGTAATAAATTACGAACGTATCGAATGTTTAAGGATGTGTATGGCTGTGAAAGTTATGTGAGTATGAGTTTGCCCCGTTCTTACCGCTCTGCCTTCTCCAAATTCAGATCAGGTACTGCTCCTCTGCATTTGGAAACCGGCAGATATACAAATGTGAATGTGAATGAGAGGGTATGTTTTCAGTGCAGTGAGAGTGTTGAGGATGAAAGACACGTTCTGTTGTATTGCCCTATGTATGATGATTTGCGTGAAAGTTTATATGAAAATGTCTGTTTTAGCTATCCCAACTTCTTAGATCTTTGTGATGATGATAAATTAGTTTTACTTTTTAAACACCATGTATATTTCAGTGCCAAAACCTGCTTTTATATCTTGCAAAGAAGAAAACATATTTTATACGGATAGATTTTATACTGTATGTACCTATATAATTATTTAGTATTTAGTATTTATAATGTACTAATACATTAGTCTCTCATAACCCTTAAAGGGTGGCTCACTTATATGCTATATTTTATAAATATATTTATATATGTATTTTATGTGAGGTGAGACTGAAATAAAATATATGTCTGTCTGTCCGAAACAGCACGCCAGACAGTGAGAACACACGGACGACCAATCAGTACTGATACAGTACGCCGACGTCTTAACAGCGGGAACCTCCATTGCCGTAGACCTTATCGTGGACCAATCCTCACCCCTCGTCATCGGCGTGAACGTCTACAGTTTGCCCTACAACACCAAAACTGGCGGTACAGGTAATGGAGAACTGTTCTGTTCACAGATGAGAGTTGGTACTGCGTATCAACTGCAGATGGCAGAACAAGCATATGGCGACGACGTGGCCAGCGTTACTCAGACCAATGTGTTATGGAAAGACACTCGTGGGGAGGTGCAAGCATCATGGTATGGGGTGGAATAGGCCTGGACCAGAGAGTGGGTCCTGTGGTGTTCCAGAACCTTAGTCCAGGGAGAGGAGGCGGCATCACAGCGGTGCGCTACATCGACCAAGCTCTCAGACCCCACGTCATACCACATTTCGCACGTCACCGGAACAACATTTTCCAGCATGATAACGCCCGGGCCCATACTGCCAGAGCTACACGGGACTTCCTACAGCAGAACGGTGTCAACATTATGCAGTGGCCAGCCCTTAGTCCTGATTAAAACCCAATTGAACATCTTTGGGATGAAATTCAGAGGAGACTGAATAATGTCATACCAAGGGCCAAACACAGCCGATTTATTGCGCCAGGCCTTTCTCAGAGGTTGGTTCCAGGTGCCAATGGCCTTCATCAATCGATTGGTGCACTCCATGCATAGACGCTGTGCTGCAGTTATTGCCGCTCGTGGTGGTCACACTAGATACTGAAGTCAAGAGTCTGAATGGACTGCAAACGTTCACGTAATGTGTTGAAATTGTGCTGAGTCATTGATTGATGTGTCAAAATATTGTACACAAAAAATGTTTTGATCCGCTTATTATGTCCATTTCTGTAATGATTTGATTACCGCGCCTATCTAATTTTGAATTCGTACTGACGTTTGTTTGCTGCTGAGTATATAAACAGGCTATAGATCACCAACATCTGAAGGTAGCTCACCATACCAAGGACCATGGGGACCATCCCTTCAGCTGCTGGCGATTGTAGGAAAATTTAGCCATAATGTAAAATAACAAGAATACTACGTTTAAAGTTTCTGGTAAGTTTAAATTTACTTTGAAAGTTTTGGGGACTTACGTCCCACTATACCTACTAGACAACTTAATTGCATTTAACGTTAAAGAAAGGGTTCTGGAAATCCGCCACAGATGAACCATGTCTGGCCAAAAGTGTGTGTGCAAAACAATATTGAACAACCGAAACAAACAAAAGAAAAACATGTTAATTTCTGACTACGAGAAGGTCAATGCCAATGATTAATTGTTGATTTGAGGACAATGCAGATATATTTAATCTTGTTACGGCTGACCCAATTATCCCTGGAGTTATTATCCTTTACAAACTAATATAACTTGGCATGCATGAAAGGGATTAACAACAAAGGATATCTGGTTATCAATGACAACCGGGCATTGTGTTGGTCGGCATTCTACAAGTTGGGGAATCAAAAATGGAACAGACATATTTTATTGATGACAACTTCTGGTTTATTGCATGGAATGACGTTTCGATGTAGACTCTTACGTCGTTACCAAGCTATAAAGTGACAACAACCAAATGGTGGGAAGTATATACATGGTATGTTATGACAAACAGCAGAATAACATTAACATCAGCATATAATAGGGAAAGGAGTAATAGATAATTGGAAGACGTCAGTTGGGGACTAAAAACATCGAATAGCACTGGTGATGGAGCCAATAAACAATGGGCGCGGGGGTTGTAACAAGCTGATAGGATGCTTTAGTTTGATTAATTCTTCATAGGCCGATGGTATGTGGTATCAGTGGATCAAAGGTTTGCGGGTGCGGATTTCGATGCCTTCCTAAAGTCCTGAATTTTGGTTGATAGAACTTCGAATGTGTCACGCTTGATATGATGGGTAATGAATTTCTACTCGAGATCTGAGAGGGCTGATTTAATGTTTGCCTTGGCTGTTGTCATTCACCGTTGCCCGACAACGATGTCAGAATCTAAACCGAAACGTCGCATCATAATTTAATAAAGAAGTTGCCATTATTTATATTTGTATACACCTGTATGTTCTGCACATCACATTTTGTATGTGTGTGTGTGTGTGTGTGTGTGTGTGTTTGTTTGTTTTGTGTGTTGTTGGTGTTTTTTGTGTGTGTTTGTGTGTGTGTGTGTGTGTTGTTTGGGTGTGTTGTGTGTGTTTTGTTTGTTTTGTTTTTTGTTTTGTTTTTTGAGAATATAATTGTCTTGCTCTGAGACAAGTACAGGCTTATATCTCATCAATAAGCATTGTTTATTGTGCCATGCACGAGTTCATTCTCAGTTGGAAGCGTTATATGTATTTTCATGTATATTTCATGAACATTTACTTTGTCTGCACGTCGTTTTATCGATTCGCGCCCATGGGTTCCTAGAACATAAACAGACAAAGTAGGCTGCATAAAACAATTACTGGAAATAACAATTTATAAAACCATGCGATTTTGTTTCTAAAATCGATTTTCCCTGAAACCGTTAGTATATGTAAGAGAGAGTAAATGTATTTGTATTCCTCTTTGTCGGAATTTTATCGCAGCGGAACGATTTCGCATGTAGATTTTTATTGTCTGTTTTGTGCTATTTCCCTGATCCAAATTTAATTTTTGTCAAGTATTGGTGGTTACTCCTGAAGTGTTTATGTTGAGAGTACCTGCTTTCAACAGCCTCAGGATACACTTAGTAATATTGAATTGACTTTAAAAAACACAACCATTAATTTCAACATTCAAGGCAACTTTGATGATGATACGAAAGACGATCTATCATAGGCATGTGGGTTCTTATCATGTCTTTAAGAAATGAAAATCTAAATAAACACATCGTCCTGTTCAATATCTTGACTCTTTTGAATATTTTGTTCAATATAAAACAATACTGAAACAAATAATATACACGTACTAAACATAATGATCATTTGTTTAATATGGATTAATCCCGATTAACACATTTACAGAAAAATGTACTTGTAGACCCTAAAACTTACAAAAGTAAATAATCCCTAGTTACATTAAAATTTACATCAAACCTTGAATTACATTTATGAATGCGTAAGTTAATACGTAACAATTAAATTCGTGAATGTTTACCTGCTACCTCCTCTGGGCAGACAGAAGGATGGGCGACAATTGTGGATCTTGGCGTGTTTCTTAATACAGACAAGAAACATATCCACGGCTATCTCTTTGTGATCGTTGGAGGTGTTTGCTACAGCTGGACACCCAGATTTACAGGATTTCAATGTGTATCTTAATTCTGTACAGACAGACAGATATTTTATTTAAGTCTCACCTCATGTAAAAGTACATGTACATGTAACTACAGGCCCTCGATGTCTTTGCGAAGATTAAAGATGTTAAGAAAACATAATACATTTGAGATGACATTCGACTCGAAATGCTACACAGTACAATACATCATAATCTATTGTACTATGAAGCATTTCGAGTCGGGGGTCATCTCAAAAAACAAAATATTTTCTTTCAATCTTTAATCTTCGCAAAGACAGATTTATGTAACATTTATAAAGTGATTATGTTACAGGGGTGAGTCAATAATGACAAGCTGCGGGTGTGTTTGTGAGGTGACGTTTATTCCATCATCATATGTATATATCAATTATTCAATTGATCAGTCATTCAATTGATCAGTCAATCAATTGATCAGTCAATCAATTAATCAGTCAATCACCCTGTAATATAAGAAAGAATGCTATACATAAATCTAAACATGCAACAAGTACAGTTACACATAACTAGTTCATAATAAGTTATTCTTATTACCACTGATGTATAAAACACTACATAATGGTTGTAATTTAACATGCAAATGATCAACTTAAATGATCATAGAGGTGATATTTAAATCACACATAGATAATTACATACATGATAAAAGATAATATGTACATACCCTGTGGGTGACACCGGGGTGTGCCTATATACCCACACAAGTATTCTGTGTTAATGCATTCCTAAAACAAATAATAAGTACAATATTTTACTATGCCTACAATTAATAATGTAGAAAGAAACTTCTTGTTCAACATTACATTCAAACTACCAATCAAATCATGCTCTCACACATTCATACATTTACACACTTCATATTGATAAATTAAAAGGTACATTGGCTACTTTATATAAAATAGTAATATTTACAACACTTTATATTATTTATAACATATTTAATGGATAGTTGAGATTCTATTTAGGTTAATATAAAGTAAATGTCTAACCTGAGCTGTGCTGAGTTGCTTGTCCTGTGCAGAGTTGTTAGCAGTGTGACTAAAAAGTGTGCAAGTGCTATGGAGGAAAGCTGTAGTTACATAATGTTAATCAAATAGGAAGCTGAGGGCTATTGTATTGAAAGCTAGACTGTTGAGGCCCTAAACAGACCAACTGCTTGGATAAGTAACCCAAGCATATAAACTAATGAACACAAAAACAACTTGAAGTCATAAATATAAAACTTTATTGCTAAAACTATAAACACAATCTCCTGTTAAAATTACGTCCTCTTGGTGCATGCGGAATGAAGCGAACATTGACCAAAGCATTCGCCATATTAAATGTGTGTCAAAGGCATTTCAGTCATGTTGACAAATTCACTCATTGTTATCATATTTGTGACTGAACACTAGTCTTGCCAGTATTATATATCACACCTCACTCCAGTGATATGAGCTAGGTCATGGATTAATCTAGGTTTAAGTACTTTTTTTATCAGTAGAAAGTGGGTACATGGTGGGATACGTCACGTGAGTATTAACTTTCTAGCGCCCCACAGGCAGCTTGCATGGGAAATCCGGCGTTATATTGTCCATCATGTTGTAAGCAGTTATCCAGGTACACGTCACTTGGAAAGAGAATTATTTTTGTTCTGTAACATTTACGTGAAAATTTAGATGCAAGTCATCTGGGTTAAAAAAAGTACTATGTACTACTATTTATTATATGTATGTTACATGTCTTATATTCACACTACCAGCCCTATCACCAAAATGTATACACATAATCATTATGATCTTCATATACCGTTGTCTTACGGCCTGAAAAGCAAATAAAGTTCTGTTCTGTTCTGGAACATGTCCGTGCGGCGTGGAATTCAGCGCTATTTAGTGGCGATATTTGTATTGCTATTTTTAACAAGAGGTCGGACACTTCCTCGGTGGTGTCCAATGAGTGACTTATTGTTCATTACAGAAAAACAAAGCGTACTTGTTAATGATGGACGTTACCAGGACGATGTCGATCGAAATAATATCATAGATAAAAGGGAGAAACGAAAAGGAAAAAGAAGAAAACAAAACATGCTATTTTCTTTTCAAAAGGCTTCCAGCTCATCGGACACACCAGAGGTACTTTCTGTCATGGTGATTTGGTCGTTAGCAACTCGACTGACTGACTGACTGAGTTTAGTTTTACGCCGCTTTTAGTAATAATCCAGCAATATCACAGCGGGGGACTCCAGAAATGGGCTTCACACATTGTGCCCATGTGGGGAATCGAAATCATATCTTCGATAAAAGAGAGACAATTAAAGGAAACAAGAAGAAAAAAGAGGAAAAATACATATCATTTCTTTTTACAAAATTTCCATCTCTTCAGTACACAACAAAGGTACTTGGTCACTTGCAAGTGTCACGTTTCATGCTCACGTTTCTTAGAACATGGCCGTGCGGCGTGGAATTCAGCGCTATTAACAGGTGGGACACTTTGTCGGTGACGGCCAATTAGTGACAGATTGTTCATTACAGAGCACAATGCATACTTGTTAACGAGAAATCGAATGGACGGCATTGATCGAAATCGTATCCAACATTAAAGAGAGAAAATGAAAGAAAACAAGAAGAAAAAATAAGAAAAATACATATTATTTTCGTTTTTAAAAAGTTTCCAGCTCCCCGGACCAAATCAATGGTACTTGGTCGTTAGCAAGTTGATGGTGTTAATACAATAATACAAACATTATTTTGCCAATTGTTCAAGGGTAACTCAATCAATAACACGTAAATGGACAATAATGTTGTTTTAGTGATATCTAAACGGGTACTGAGCACTGCATGCAACATATACTGATGAAAATTGAACACATACCTGCCGGTAAACAGGTGTTCAAATTTATAGTCACAATATACTGTTATAAACTCATAATAAACACAATTAAATTGTAAAAAAAAAAGAAGGGCAGCAAAATAACTACAATATCACAGACAGAGAATTAAAGCTAGCATGTAACTGTAAAATTCGACAAACTTTTAGAGACAATACAATATAAAACGGGCTGGAGATCACCAGCAACTGAAGGTTGATCACCATACTAGGGACCATGGAGCTTACAGTACCTTTGCTGCTTACATGGACCCTAGCGAGGTAAGTCAAATAAAGGAACATAGACCAGTTTTCTGTTTTGGCATTAGATGCACCTGATATATGGCACTAAGCGTAAGTGTCTGCTGATTGAAATCAACCTAGCCACAATGTCTAGCAACCAGCTCCATTTTAACCGTCTTCTACAAAGAAACCCGTATTATCATTAAGGTGTAGGGAGCACACTTGGCATCACTACGGGGGATCCTAGGTGTTGTGTAATTATGAGCTGATTGGCATGGAAGAACACACATTTGGTAAATAAACGTTGACACGAGTCCCAAGACCAATATCAAACTTAAGGAATACCTTACGATAAAGTGGCCCACCTTTAGGGAAAAGCCGTTTAAAATATTGAATACTGATGCCTACTTCTCTTGCCTCTGAAAGACAGAGCAGGCTAATAAATATTAAATCGTGGTGTACAGCTCCCATTTCGTACTCAGAGTATGAACTGTTATATACTTCCCTTCAAAAGTTTAGACTCACTGGTGTCAATATAGCCACTTACTTCATGTTCACCGGATGCCGCTATTCTACAGCACTGTTATGGACATGTTCACCGGATGCCGCTATTCTACAGCACTGTTATGGACATGTTCACCGGATGCCGCTATTCTACAGCACTGTTATGGACATGTTCACCGGATGCCGCTATTTCTACAGCACTGTTATGGACATGTTCACCGGATGCCGCTATTCTACAGCACTGTTATGGACATGTTCACCGGATGCCGGATGCCGCTATTCTACAGCACTGTTATGGACATGTTCACCGGATGCCGCTATTCTACAGCACTGTTATGGACATGTTCACCGGATGCCGCTATTCTACAGCAGTGTTATGGACATGTTCACCGGATGCCGCTATTCTACAGCACTGTTATGGACATGTTCACCGGATGCCGCTATTCTACAGCACTGTTATGGACATGTTCACCGGATGCCGCTATTCTACAGCACTGTTATGGACATGTTCACCGGATGCCGCTATTCTACAGCACTGTTATGGACATGTTCACCGGATGCCGCTATTCTACAGCACTGTTATGGACATGTTCACCGGATGCCGCTATTCTACAGCACTGTTATGGACATGTTCACCGGATGCCGCTATTCTACAGCACTGTTATGGACATGTTCACCGGATGCCGCTATTCTACAGCAGTGTTATGGACATGTTCACCGGATGCCGCTATTCTACAGCACTGTTATGGACATGTTCACCGGATGCCGCTATTCTACAGCACTGTTATGGACATGTTCACCGGATGCCGCTATTCTACAGCACTGTTATGGACATGTTCACCGGATGCCGCTATTCTACAGCACTGTTATGGACATGTTCACCGGATGCCGCTATTCTACAGCACTGTTATGGACATGTTCACCGGATGCCGCTATTCTACAGCACTGACATGTTATGGACATGTTCACCGGATGCCAGATGCTATTCTACAGCACCGGATGTTATGGACATGTTCACCGGATGCCGCTATTCTACAGCACTGTTATGGACATGTTCACCGGATGCCGCTATTCTACAGCACTGTTATGGACATGTTCACCGGATGCCGCTATTCTACAGCACTGTTATGGACATGTTCACCGGATGCCGCTATTCTACAGCACTGTTATGGACATGTTCACCGGATGCCGCTATTCTACAGCACTGTTATGGACATGTTCACCGGATGCCGCTATTCTACAGCACTGTTATGGACATGTTCACCGGATGCCGCTATTCTACAGCACTGTTATGGACATGTTCACCGGATGCCGCTATTCTACAGCACTGTTATGGACATGTTCACCGGATGCCGCTATTCTACAGCACTGTTATGGACATGTTTCACCGGATGCCGCTATTCTACTGCAGCACTGTTATGGACATGTTCACCGGATGCCGCTATTCTACAGCACTGTTATGGACATGTTCACCGGATGCCGCTATTCTACAGCACTGTTATGGACATGTTCACCGGATGCCGCTATTCTACAGCACTGTTATGGACATGTTCACCGGATGCCGCTATTCTACAGCACTGTTATGGACATGTTCACCGGATGCCGCTATTCTACAGCACTGTTATGGACATGTTCACCGGATGCCGCTATTCTACAGCACTGTTATGGACATGTTCACCGGATGCCGCTATTCTACAGCACTGTTATGGACATGTTCACCGGATGCAGCACTGTTATGGACTATGCCGCTATTCTACAGCACTGTTATGGACATGTTCACCGGATGCCGCTATTCTACAGCACTGTTATGGACATGTTCACCGGATGCCGCTATTCTACACTGTGCAGGTGCCATTTTCAAATATGGTCATGCATGTGTTATCACTCGACAATGGAACAATTAGGTCATCACAATGCGTGTTTATCAAAAAGCGTGTGAGTTATCAAATTGCTGCTGTTCGATCGACCCTGAACATCACTCGTAGCCTTGAACTGATTGACGTATATAACGTCACGCTTTCAGGGTATCGTCCCTCGGTAGTGTAATAGATGAGGCATTCTGTACGAGATGACATCGCATACACGAGGCAATGCCCTTTGGAAGGACGTCATTGCAGCATCATATTTGAACGACAACAGTGCCCACCTGGACGTCGCTGCGTATGATTATACGTTCAGGTTGACTGTTGGCCTGTCTCTCCGGGAAAGGCGGGAAAGCAACACCATCTATCTCCATCTGAAGAGAAAAGGTTTAAAGAGCATCAACAACAGCATGAGTGACATTTGTCTGTTAACTGTTATTATCACAATTTTTCTGTTTAGTACTTTGTAAAATATATCTGTATTGTGATAGATTGTGTATAGTTACTTTATGAAAGAAATATTCCACCCGGGGATCAAAGTTTGGATGAGTGTTGGAACTACTAATGCAAGCCGAGCCTGGGGCCACGATGATGCGATGTTGAAATATTAAACTGCGTAGCATATGAAAGTATGTCTCACAGCTGGTTTTATCGTATGTTTGATGTTCACTTGAAAACGTCGTTAGGTTAGCGATATCATATCCTATATTTATTTAACTTAGGATACTTCTACATTGGTGTAAGTAATACATTAGATATGATTTGATCTAAAAAATTACAATTAAAGAAGATTTTCGTAGGATACAATATTGTTGATGAGTTTTGAAATGTTCATTAATTAATGAATTTGGCTTCGCCTCTTGTACAATTCATGGTAGCATTCATGAGTTTGGAAATTAATTTCTTCCAGTCGTTATCGAATCGATGTATTTTTACTCAAAGTTAAAACTGTTGCAGGGCTTAGTGATGGTTTTATAATAATCCAACAATAACTAAAGAACCGAAACCGGACCAGGCGAAGTAGTGGTTAATACTATGAGCAAAACCCAAAGCGACGCAGTCAACAATGGTTGGTGACCCGATGGAATTTACGACAGGCCGTTAAGTGTCAGTCTAAGCCGGATTCATACATGAGTCCACCTACCGTGTAAACCCTTTCCTTGAGTTGGACTTTAATGTTAAATTCCGTGTTGGCCGTAACAGTCATATGTGACACATTCAATGCAGTGCCCCATTTCCCGAAAAGTGTACTGTAAGAGATTGAGTTTGTGTCGACTTTAAAGCTCACATGGAATGTAGCATTTGTGCCTCCATCGGATCGAACTGATATCTCCATTCTGAAATAACAAGAATGATTATCTGCATTTTGAAATAAACCATCGGGAATTTTTGTGGAACAAATTAATTGCTAATAAAGTCGGTAAAATGAAGATAGTTACATCCTGGATGGATTTCTTATAAATAATCAATTGAAAGGTATTCCAACAAGCACAATGAAATGTAATGAGTCATTTTCCATTCATCCCGCAAGACAAACGTGCTCTTCGATACACCAGCAGTTATAATCAACCTACCATTTAACACGACTGCAGTCGACCTTGCAGTTTACCTGACACTACAACATTTCTATCACTGCTTATTATTAATAATAATGATAATAAATGAATAGTTATAATTATATTAGTAAACAACTAACTTGTCAATCAATGTAACCGCTTTCGTCTTGTTGAAGCCACAAAATATGAGAATCATGGGACATCTGGGCTTTACACTTGAAAGTACAGGCCAAAAGATTGATGAAGCATCTCTTTCCTTTACCGTGTAGGAGAATCGGGAAAACAACACGACCAGCGGATCTAAGTACGACTAAGGGGCGTAACTTTGTAAAGTCCTCTAGGCGGTGTTTCAGCAAGAACTTGAAGTCTCCTAATGCCTCTATAAGAAGGATATAATGACCAAGTATTGGAATGTCAATGTAAGATATACCAAGTATCACTGATACGTTAATGCTGAATGTCTCACCACATGATGTTGATATTAATACACCCGCAATTCCTCTCACCCGTGAGCATTCCTTTGATAGTCGCAGTGAAGTGACTTGTTTGGCCACAGGGGAAATGTACCACTCCCTGAAGGATAATATAAAATAATCTTGAATCAAATGCAGCAAGGTGAGTGAGTGAATGTGTGGATTGCCTGAGTTGACTCGCCATGACTAATCAGTTTTGAAATTTATTATAGCGTGTCAGTTTCATGTGGGAAGCAACATGTCACGGAAGTCTAATACTGACGAGCATGGGCATTTGTTCCGGCCTATATATGGCTGTATAGACAACGCCATAAACCCAACATATGAACGCTCCAGGGGAAGCCAAAAACATCATCGTCACACAGTCACGACTTATTAATTACATCTGTGCACGTTGTTAACTTCCAAAACAGGTTTTGCAAATGTCACTTGAATATGTGATCAACATAATGCAAATCCCGTAGAGCAGACCACATGCTCGTCTCGTTCTGTGTGCGTTCTTAGTTGATAATTCAATCACAGCGATGTTCTTTAACAGTACTCGTACGACCATGCCTTTTACAGAACGTCTTTCCCGTCCATACCACTCTTCTTAGTCCCACGGTCTACATGCTCACAAGTAGACTATCCCTGAAGCACAAGCTTTAACAATATCGGCAGGGAAATAGCGAGAACATCAACGTCAATTCCAAATAGTTTTAAATCAAGTGAAAAGTATTTCAATTTGCCCAATATTCTGAAGGCCAGGATACCACATTTGAAGATGTGCGCCTAAATGGGGATTCTGATTGTATCACATGACACATGCGACTTGCTTGTCAAGAGGATCTGCAGTGTCAGGAGAAACGGTTGGCAAAGGGACAAAAGCATTTCCCTTGGACAGTCTGCAGCCGTCGATGCTCCCTTATGTCACGTGTGTGGCTACATCAACCAGGTCCTAAGAGCAAAAGGATCGTCTCCAAGGATGGAGTATATCACGTTTTGTCATTTGAACGGGTTCTGGTTCAGGAAAACCAATGCTGTCATCTTTCCTTTAATTCTGAAATGTTGTGGATATGAAATCAGACCTACACCTATCGCCTCCATCATTTACATAGATGAGTTTGTAGTCAGAATTGACAATTGCAGTTAAGACAGTGGAATAGAATCTTTTCTAGTTGTCATAGGTGGAACCACTGCCCCCACACAAGCAGCGTGTTTACCATCAAGGACTCCACACTCTACCAGATGCACCATATACGAACATTCGTCAGGGATCACTGGACAACTTATGACCTCCTCAACATACTCATGTGTGACTGCCAGGCTGACTTCTCATATGGAGATGCATTTGTGAACGCTGAAGCCAACCTTCAAACTTGTATTCTCATCTTCAAATGCTAGGTGGCGCAGAGTGACAGCCATCTCCACTCCAGATTCCAGAGACTTGCTAAACTATTCGAACTAAATAAATCCCATAAAAATAAAAACAAAACGTTTGAAATTAAACATAGTGTCACGTATCACGCGTGGCACGTGCGCTTTGTGCACACTGAACTACTCACTTTTGCATGCTTTTGACACCTGAAGTTCACACTTAATTTAATTTGCTGCGGACATGGCGTCACGTCAGCAAGACAACCACATTCGGTTGACCCATCTAAGGAATCGATTTCACACTGCCAGTTTGACAGCTCGGGCCATTCCTGGCTTACGTCATATCAGTTCCAGGAATGTACAGAACCAACTGTAAGGGAACACAACATCCGTCCAATTCTGCTCCAACGTCATCCACAGGCACGCCTTCCCTGGTGCAAACAGCACCTACGGTGCAGGAGACAAGATTGGGATGATGTTTTGTTCACTGACGAGACGAGATTTTATCAGGACACCTCAGATGGCAGAGCAGTGCTGTACTGACAGCGAGGTGACACTGTATGCTGGCGCATGCGTTGTTCATCATCGATAGTTTGGTGGCGGACATTGTTATGAGGGTATAGGGAGGCATCGAATCTCATGGTCGGTCACATCTTGTCATTGACATTGACAATCTAACAGGTCTTCGATACAGGGATGGGATCTGCAGCCATTCATTCCAAGGACAGAGACGGAACCTCATGCTTCAGCATGTTAATGCCCGTCCACATGCTGCTCGTGTTGTGACAGATGTCTTGAGACGGCAGAACATTCCGGTCATCCCTGGCCAGCTGTTTCCTCGGACCTGTCCCCTGTCAAGCACGCTTGGGATGAAATGGACCGACGTTACGTCAAGACCAGAATCAGCCATTGACGTTATCTGAATTGGGAAAAACTTTGGCTCAGACATGGAACGACATTCCCCAAGATTTCTTCAATCGCTTTGTGTCGTCTATGCATCTTCGTTGCCTAGCCTGCGTCAATGCCAATGGTGGACACACCCGATACTGAGTTTGTGAGCTGACTTTTGACACCACATCTTTTCAAGGGCGTGTGACGGCACGGTTACTTTCTTCCAGTAGTAATTGTATCGTTCTTGGTTATTCTTGGGCCAACTCTGGCAAGGTGCTCATCATACATCTCTGGTGGTGTTCTCTCTGGAAGGTGACAAAGAATGGAGCGTCTTCCGGACGTAGTTCAGACATAGGGCTCCAGCTTAACCCTCCACTGTAACACGGCCATATCAAGTGTCTTCTCCAACGTTTGTCTCTTCCCTCTAACTTGGGCAATGACAGGGTCATTTTCTGAATCATCTGAATTTTTTCGTGCTCAATTCTGTAACACTTTCAATCTCTCAGCAGCAGCAGCCATGGTTGGACAGGCTGATTAGCTGAACTTCAGACAAACTACATGGTCATACAGGCATCTCAGTGCGGGTAGACTCAGTGAGAACTTGGCTAGGACGGCTGCGGACCGGACAAGACGGGAAATATCCATACATGAAGGTCTCACACTGATGCTGCAGACTGCCGGTACATCCTTGAGAAGAACATGTTGTACAAAAACATATGTACAAAACAATCGGCGAAGTTTGTCGTTGTGTCAGGACCTGTGGTGGTATGTAAAGTTCCCAACATGTCCCTAATATGAGCTCCACGTAGATAGATTCATAGTCGATTGAGTCAAGATCTCGACCCGGCTTGCGAAATGGGGTAGTGGATCTACCTGGTCAACATCTCTCACACAGTCCCGGCCTAAGAGATTCTCATACATTCTGACATTTTACGAGGAAACTGCACTGGGTTAAAACACAAACGAACACCGTATGTGTTTTTTTTCTGTCCATGTAGAGTTTTCGTATCTTAATGAGAAGTACATCATACAGCAGCATGTTTTTACTGAACACAAACTGTAATGTTGCTTTATATATTGATGTATTTAGAGTTTTTTTGTACAGTTTGGGGAAAAGGTAATGATGTCACTGTTCAAAACAAAATAATTTTCCTATAATTATATTGGGTATGTTTACTCGGTAGTGTGTCAAGAAAACATATCACATCACGACACAAAGTTAACAACTAAGGAAACCAAGAAAATATATCAATTTTTTTCCATGAAATCTGTTTACAATGGGCATTATCGGCTCAGACCCATATCGTGTTATACTTATACGATGGGGTAAGTAAGTATAAGGTTCATATCGTTGTTGAAACATTATATTGCGCACCTGGTTTTGGAATCTGAAACGTCCACAGAGGTCGGTCAGCTCCTCCCACCTGCCCGTCGATGACTGGCACACGCTTGTGGTGTTCTTGTGACACGACAGGAAGTCGTCTGCGCAGGTGTACTTAGCCTCGGCTCCTATGTAGTGGCCATCATACACCACTTCGCTGTTTGGTATCAATGGAGGCGGAGAGCCACAACCTGGGAATTCTGCATTGAAAGGAGGACTCTAATTGTTGCACAACATACAGCTTGACATACTGTTATGTTATATAAGGCCTTTTTGACTGCCATGGAAAATGAAATAATTATGTCATCAAGGATAGGACGTATGGTTAGCATGTGGCGTTATATCAATGACAGTGCCATAACTATTCTTGGTTGATTAAGATAATGCAGCGATAATATATCAGTACTCCGAATAATTATTTTTTACATATAATTAATTTATTCTTATTCATAATGCCTGCGAAGATCCGGGTTAGAATCGGTCTTGAGCCACGTAAGAAGCCGCTATGCTGGTCGTTACAGAATGCTTAGTGGATCGGGAGGTCAGACCCACAGACAGGTTGGTACATGTCATCATATACCTATGGCACAGATCGATGTTCAGTCGCTGATTCCTTACAAAGTATCGTCACACATCTGGAATATTACCGTGTGCGCATTAAGCAACAAGGAAATCGTCTAATATTTGTGATCATCCTGTCAAATATTATTTCTCAGCAATGTCATCTGTGCCACCTGTGCATTGTGTTTCTTCATACTGTGGCGAACTAACCTGGATGACAAGCTGGACGGTCCAGTCTGTTTACTTTACATCGGTATCCAGGCTGACACTGGAGCTGTGCACATGGACCAGAGAGAGTCTGTATAAACATGATCAAGATATCACATTAACAATCGATGACAAGTAAGTATAAAACCTAAACAGCTAACGGACCGACCACTTTACATTTGGGGATGGGTGGTGGGAGCTTTGTTGCTGAAAGTACATTAAAACATGACTTGTTCTCAATATCCTGGCAAAATTAACTGTGCATCAGAATGTCACGAAAGAAAGGTTAAAGTCACAGAAACATCGTTGCAAGGCGTTTCCCTTTTCACAAATACATTTAGGTTCATGTTTTTATCAACAAAGAATAAAGTTGTTCAGCTGTAGCTAAAAATATCTAGTTTCCACACAAAATACATCTCCCGCCCACCACATACCATGTTAACAGGAATGACTAGGAAACCGTGCTCCAAATTGACAAGGTTCACTTCCCTTTGTCTCGAGGGTATTTCATACAATACCGTTTGGTCTACGTGACAACACAGTACAAATTGTATTTCGGATTAATAGCTAAAGTTACGAAGGGTAGAAACCTAGATTTTTAGTAATGCGCTCAATAATACCTTGTTTAAGTGGCTTCTAGATGCTGATATGATGAAGAGGAACACCATCCTGATTATCGTTTACGCGGTACATCATTTCCTTGACAACGGTGTTAGGATGTATACCGAAACGTCGCATCTATTGCAATGAAGCTGTCTATCCATGCAAAAGTGTTCCTCGCTCAATGATATACAGCTATTGTTTGAAATACTGTCGTTTGTGAAATCTGAATTTGATTTTCATGCTGTAAAACATATTGCAGACAGATCTCCAGTGTGTATTCAAATGGGTATAACTTGACATTTAGCATCAGAATTTAGATAGCACCACCACAATTATGCCACAACAATTATCACCTCAGCAAGCTAAGATTGCACGTGTATAACAGTGAGTGAGTTTAGGTTTACGCTGCTTTTAGCAATATTCCAACAATATCACGGCGGGAGACACCAGAAATGGGCTTCACACATTGTGCCCATGTGAGGAATGGGCGTGACGAGCGAACACTTTACCCACTAGGCTACCCCACCATCCGCGCGGGCGTATCACAGCCATTCCTCGTTTCCACTCTACACCAGCGATAGGCACAAAACACACCTTTTCGCGAACGTGAAACTAGTTTATAGTCATTGAAAAATGCATGCTCATGATAAAGTCAAAATCGTTCACTGGATCGTATATCTTTAATGCCCCTGCTATCTATATCACCTAGCCTTTTCCTTTTGTGTACAGTGTTTTCCACATAAAATGGTGGTTGTGTCATGGAATGGCACTGTTTCTCTAAGAACCCTATATCTGTTCCTGTTTACGTTCTTGAATCTTCATTGAAAATGTCACTTCCAATAACATAAATATGTTTCAGGGTTTGGTAGTGCTGGCTTCAAGAGCCCATACCTATTCCTGTTTTCGATTCACATCAACAGTTCCTATAAGAATGATTGCCTTTTTAGGTGAGATAAAGAATGTATGTTTTCGAATAGTTTATGATGGATGTATTAAGGTGTGTATATTAAATAGCACCCATTTACGTGTACACACCAATAGCACCCCCTGTACTAACCTTGAGTAGAGGTCATAACAATGATTAGTAGATGATGGCACACGGTACCTGCACCTTAACACTTACTGTATGACATGTTATTTCAATCGCACCTTGAAGGTCAAATTATACAAAAACATAGATCTATTGAACTCACAGAAGGCCACAAGTCAATGTCACTGAAGACATAGTCTTGTAAAGAGACGACGTTGGTGTGGTAGCTGTTGTTGCTGTTGAGTTGGCAGGATCGTGTCACCAGATCGAAGTTAAATGACTTGCAGGTTGAAGATCTGAGACACTCTGAAGAACAGCCATATACAGTGGAAGGCTGCATGAAGTCAAATATATAACCCGTCATGGCGATATCTTGCTCCAGTGAGGAATCCATGTCAAAGCAGGTGCTACATGTTACAGGGTACTTCATACCTAGGACAGCCAAGCACAGAACTGCGAGGTCCATCTTCCTTGCTGTGTCACAATGCATGTCTTCTCCTACAGTGTACAGTTGACTTCCAGCGTCTTGATAATGTATCTTCGTCTCCTGAGAATTACAACAAAAGACATCTATTTCTCATGCTCATCGTTACGGTTTGGTTAGTTAGAATAAAGATGAAACACCTTATGTCCAGCAATGCAACCGTCACTTTGCGTGTTACTTGAATAACCTCTCCCTGAATAGTTGACTTTCAGCGTCTTGATACTATCTAAGTCTCCTGAGAATTAGATAAAAATACCTCTATCAGTGATGGAAAGAAGTTACGGTTTGGTTAGCGTGGAATGTAGAAAGAAGATGAAAATCCTCATGTCCTGCAAGGCGAGTGTCACTTGAAAACGGGCGTGTCACTATGTTGCTAACACTGGTACACGTTTGCTATTTCATGAAGGCTGTGACATTCCGTGAACATCAGTTGAAATTCTCTCATTTGCATCCTGGCGATACATTGCTCCACGTGACTTGCAATATATGAACCACGTGATAAGACACAAACGCCCACTTTTCACGTAAGCAACACGGCTTAGCATTCGCTGTCTCTTCTGATTACCTGGGTATTGATTTATTAATGCATGGCGATAAGAAGTGCAACAACAAACATCTATTTTTCACCGACAGTCTAATACTGTGACGCGTTCGGCCTCTTACCAGATGTATTTACCACCTTCAAATAATCGAATAATGGCAGACAAAACAGCGGTAACGATCAACGGTCCATGCACAGGGGTATGGTGACAGCTAGGTAAAACACTGGGATCACCTGAACCCTTCCAGAACACAAGGCCCGATGTAACGTTTAACCATACGCCTGCAGACACGTGTCCTGCCAACAGCTCAGTGAGGAAGGAAACGTGACTCATGGGTGAACAGAACTCTTCTCCACTCACCTGCTCCCTATCGCACATGTTGTCTGCTCCATTAGAGATGTCCACGTAGATGTTGTGGCTTCAGAATTGACTGTCGGGTTTGAGAATTTTACACGGATGCCATAGGCGCGTAGACGTTATAGAAGTGATCCCGAAGATACAGCTCTATTGCCAGGTATGGCATGGAACATGTGTTGTTTACTCGTAACATATGTTATATTTGGGATTACACTTTCTTAGTAAAGTACAGATTCTAGTACTTTTGTTGGGTGGAGTCCCATCCGGGATTCGAACCCACACCCTCAGAGTCAGACATCTAATCGCCAGCACACAAAGTCAGCCGCCTAGCCCGCTCAGCCAACGCGACTTCCACAAAAATGAAAATCGGACAACTGGTAGTACTTCTACACTGCGGACTTTGTGTGCCATTCTGATAAGTGTAAATTGGCACAGCTCCCACGACCGAAAGCTATGATTACACAATGCCATTTAGAAAGTGGTCAAACGTAACATATGTTATATTTGGGATTACACTTTCTTAGTAAAGAGGGGTCACTTTTTATTAAACGTTTTTCCTGTACTTGTGTATTCCTGTATTTTAAACTTTACATCAGTTGCCTGTCAGAGCCAGGATAGAATATAAAATCCTAAGTCTAGTCAACACACTCCAATAAGTGACAGGTACATGATATGCTCTTATATCATGGCTTATTCAAAGACGACTGAATTAATTATATTATTAATATGTTTGATAATTAAAACTAATCTTGTACTTGTGTGAATGGTGAGTGAAGGATTGTCTTGTTTCGTAAAAAATTCCACCTGTATCCCATTACATTACTGTATATCTTCAGACTGATCTGTCCCCTGGTTGCTTTGTTTTGAGTGTAACAGGGATTCAGAAATAAAATTTAAATTAAAAAACCAAAAAGTGACAGGTTGTGCATTACAGAACACAAAGCATACTTGTTAACCATAAATGGATTGCGAACGTTACCAAGACGACGTCGATTGAAATAATATCCAACATAAACGAGAGCAAATTACAGAAACAAAGAAGAAATATACATATTATTAGTGCATTGAAAACATTTCCAGCCTTTGGGACACGCCATTTCCGTCATGGCGACTTGGCCGTTAGCAAGTTGATAGTGTTAACATAATACAAATATTATTTGCCTATTGTTCAGGGGTCACCCACTCAATAACGTAAATGGACAATAATGTTGTTTAAGTGATATCACACTTCCATGTGTTCCTACAGATAAGCCACTTTAGGTACAAAAGGACCAATATTCTTTATATATAAAGCATAAACTGATAAACTGATATGAAGACGTTAAGATATCAGCTGTTTATAGTTTTAATCACTTTACCTGGAAACAAGTGAACATGATACATAAGTGGGTCAAGATAGTACAAACTACATATGAAAAGAAGAAAGTATAATGTATATCGTATTGGGAATATGGATTAAACAACTGAAATTCAACACAGTAATACAGAGAATGTGAAAGATTAAAACCTAAATTAAAAGACATCATCTAGACCATTCCATTTTCTGTAAAAATGTTTCATATTGTCGTCTTTTACTAAACGTCCTTCAAAAGAAAGTAGTTTTGTTGTAATTGTAATAATGTGCTCTAACACAGGGCTTTACAGGACGCGTAATTCCTGCGTAGTTGACACTGTGTATGATATGCTCAGTGACATTTGAGTACAGATTTTGAATGATTTTGGCTACCATATCCCATCACCTATATGGTTCTAAAGAGTCGGCAGCCTGGACATCTCACTTTATCAAACGCTTTTTCAAATACAATAAATCCTACATCCTACATTCTGTGAACATCCGACCCTTTTTCTTCCAACCGTGTTTTCCAATAACAGAGTTTAATACAAATACATTATTGATTATCTATTGTTGAATAATCATGTCTGAAGCCTGCCTCCGGTGCTACATTTAGAGTCAAATATCTTCAAGTTTTTAAATCAATTTAACAGCAGTGGTATATGCACATCAGTGCCATGTATAAATAATTCTGCGATCGGCCTTTCCTGACCAGGCGATGTATTCCTTTTCGTCGAATTAATATCATTTCCAGTTATCTCACTGTTCAAAATCAGATTAGAAAAAATATGTTTCCTTCGCTTTTAAGTTTTATAGCCTTTGGTGTCATAATGGTTCCAGAACGAACGTCTCTTCCTTCATCTTCAACCCGTTCAGTGACGTAGTCTGCAAACCTCAACAAAGCTGGATTATGTAGGTCAGCGTCATCCAAGGCGTTCACCCACACATCATCTATGTCACAATGTCTCATAAGTGAAGCACGTCGACTGAAAAGGTTAACAGACGGTTCACTTCTAAATCTGGCCTGCATATTTGCCTAATCTACGAACCTTTGCTGCCAGTGCAAATTACTTCTGTGATGGCACCTTCTATTTTTTATAGATCTACCCTGATCTAATCTGCAAACTATACAAAACCACACATTCGCCGACAAGATGTTTTCTTTGATTCATGCCCTTGTTCTAGACAAGACATTCTGAAACAAGAAGACAGCACAAATCAACGTCCGTCACAAACCAACCCAAGTCGCCATTGATTTCCATCAAGAACGTGTTCCAATGTAAATGGAAGGGCTGTTTTTTTCCATTACCGTGAAGCAATATGTTGTGTTCAATTGTTTGCTGTTTAACAGCACACCCAGCAATATGCCAGCTATATCACGACTGTCTGTAAATAATCGACTCTGGACCAAACAGCATGAGCAAATCTGACTGTCAACGTTGAGAAGGAAATTCTTTATGATAACTTGACAAAAACAGTATATAATCCCAAGTTACATTAAAATTTACATTAAGATTTTAATTACATTTACGAATTTGTTTGTTGGAGGTGTTTGCTGTTGTTTGCAGCATTTCCAGTGAATGTTTGTATTTGTTTACATTTTCTTAATTCGGTACTTGTAACCCTAAATAAAACAGAATACATCCTCCTGGTGTATTCGGAATGAACAGAACACCGGCCAAAGTATTCGCCTTTTGGAATGTGTATTAAGTGCATTTTAGATTTTAATATATAGTTGACATGAAACTAATTAGTCATGTTGATAAACACAATCATTGTTATCATATTTGTGATTGAACACTAGTCTTGGGATTATTATGTATTGCATCTGACTCCAGCTAACTCACGGATTAATCCAGGTTTAATCACTTTTGAGACGACCCCCAGTAAACAATAATCGCATGTGCCGACCATGTCATATAATCCCCAACAGGTGCCGGCACAATGAGAATTAACCGTTCATGCAGGACGCATGTTTTATGTTCGTGTGGAATCATAACACTGGTGTTTCAATGTGAACAGCACACACATATTGAAGAGCTATCAAGTGTTCATAAAAGCATTATTGTTTAGGCAATGCCGAAACTTAAATATAAGTCAATGTCCACGTATGGTATGATGACAGTAGGATTGGCGGAAAACGAAGTTTCCCGACATTTTACTGTTTATCTATCCTTTTTGAGACGTGACCTGCAGGAGTGAGTGAGTTGAGGCTTACGCCGCACTCAGCAATATTTCAGCTATATGGCGGCGGTCTGTAAATAATCGAGTCTGGACCAGACAATCCAGTGATCAACATCATGAACATCGTTCTGCGCAATTGGGAACCGATGACATGTGCCAACCAAGCCAGCGAACCTGATCACCCGATCCCGTTAGTCGCCTCTTACGACAAGCATGGGTTACTGAAGGTACATTCTAAGGTACATTCTAACCCGGACCTTCACGGGTTACCTGCAGGACGGAAAGTCTAATGACGCTTAAGTCGTCCACATGTGCCATGTCAACTAGACAGCCATAATCGGTTGATGAATTTATGGAATGGACACCTAACTGACATATTAAAAGTGGTGTTGAGTGGCCTTGTGCACAGAGCCCATTTCACGAATCAGTTGAAGTTAATGAGCAATGGTTACGGAGAGTCCTTGGATGGGTGACATAGGATGACAGCTTGACCCCCGATAATTTCTAGGACTTCTGCCGTGCCACATGTTCTCTCACATTTAGAAAATGGGTACCCGGTGGGATAAGTCATATGACTATTAACCTGCTAGCGCCTCACAGGCTGTTTGTGTTATCCGGGATAATAATGTCCATCATGTTGCATGCGCTTAGAGCACGCCCGTGCGGCATGGAATTTAGCGCTATATAAGTGGCCTTATTTCTATTATTATATTCATTAACAAGTGGGATACTTCTTCGGTGACAGATTGTTCATTACAGAACACAATGCATCCTTGTTAACGATTGAAATCATATCCTCGATAAAAGAGAGACAATTAAAAGAAACAAGAAAAGGAAAAATACATATAATTTCCATCTCTTCAGTACACAACAAAGGTACTTGGTCACTTGCAAGTGTCACGTTTCATGCTCACGTTTCTTAGAACATGGCCGTGCGGCGTGGAATTCAGCGCTATTAACAGGTGGGACACTTTCTCGGTGGCGGCCAATAACTGACAGATTGTTCATTACAGAGCACAATGCGTACTTGTTAACGATAAATCGAATGGACGGCATATCCTACATTAAAGAGAGAAAATAAATGAAAAGAAGAAGAAGAAATAAGAAAAATACATATTATTTTCGTTTTTAAAAAGTTTCCAGCTCCCCGGGCCAAATCAATGGTACTTGGTCGTGAGCAAGTTGATGGTGTTAATACAATAATACAAACATTATTTTGCCAATTGTTCAAGGGTAACTCAATCAATAACAGGTGAATGGACAATGCTGTTGTTTCAGTGATATCTAAACGGGTACTGAGCACTGCATGCAACATATACTGATGAAACAAACAGGTGTTCACAATACTATAGGTGAAAATTGAACACATACCTGCCGGTAAGTCAAATAATGAGTGAGTGAGTTCAAATTTATAGTCACATTGGCAACATTTCAGCCATATCGTTACTTCAAAAGTTATAAACTCATAATAAACACAATTAAATTGTAAAAAACAGGAAAAGAAGGGCAGCAAAATAACTACAATATCACAGACAGAGAATTAAAACTAGCATGTAACTGTAAAATTCGACAAACTTTTAGAGACAATACAATATAAAACGGGCTGGAGATCACCAGCAACTGAAGGTTGATCACCATACTAGGGACCATGGGGCTTACAGTACCTTTGCTGCTTACATGGACCCTAGCAGGATTTACATCATTCCTTCAGATGTTGGTGATTGTTGCGCAATTTAGCCATACATTAGAAATACATATATACTACGATTAAATTCACAGTACTGTGAATGAAATGGGACTTACATGCCCTCTCCGGGGGAGGTAGGTCAAATAAGGAACATAGACCAGTTTTCTGATTTGGCATTAGATGCACCTGATATATGGCACTAAGCGTAAGTGTCTGCTGTCTGAAATCAACCTAGCCACAATGTCTAGCAACCAGCTCCATTTTAACCGTCTTCTACAAAGAAACCCGTATTATCATTAAGGTGTAGGGAGCACACTTGGCATCACTACGGGGATCCTAGGAGTTGTGTAATAATGAGCTGATTGGCATGGATGAACAGGCATTTGTTACATAAACGTTGACACGAATCCCTAGAGCAATATCAAACAGTGTGAAATATCTTAAGATAAAGTGGCTCACTTTCAGCGGGAAGTCATTTAAAACGCTGAATACTGATGTTGCTAGGCCTACTTGTCTCTGAAAGAGTCGCCTCGCTATTGTTGTGACAAAATCATGTGTTGAAACTGATATATGTTGTTGAAAGGATTAATGCAAGCTGTCTGTGAATATCGGTTTGTTGTTGGCCGGCCTTCAGTCAAAAAGTGCTAGTTATGCTGTATCCCAAATGGTACCTTAGTATTGGTATCTCTGTATTGTAGATTTTGTAAAGGATATGTATAAAAACACCACGTTAACTTATTGTATGTTTGACCAGAAAATCCACAGTTGTAACAGAGGCCTTAAATTGTTACCACACCACACGTACAATCTGTAGAAGAAGACAGAGGAGTTAAGACGTGAAGCTATCAACGTTTGGTAATTTCTGAACAGTCGTGGCAGAAACCTAAACAAAGCTTATTAGTCAAGGATATGTACTACGACGACAGCATGGACAACCATTATACAGCATTCTTATGGACATGTTCACCGGATGTCCCGATTCTACAACACCCTCATGGACATGTTCACCGGATGTTCCTATTCGACAACACTCTTACGAACATGTTCACTGGATGGCGCTGTCTTGCACCTCCATTATGGACACGTTCCCATCCTGGGTTTCAGCCATTATACAGCAACTCTTATTTACTGGATGTATATATTACACAACACTTTTATAGACATTTGTCACAAATATCGACAATTTCTGTTCAGTACTGTATAGCTTTCAGTGCAGCATATGACACTATGATTCTTCAATGGTTTCCTTGTGAAGCTACATGGTTTTATCATCACTGCTTTCGAAGTTTCCATCACGTAGAAATGACCACACAGCACGCCAAGTAATTTTCCATATATCATAATGTATTTATTAATTTGTTTGTTTAACGCCGCAGTAAATATTTCAACTATATGCACTCCGTGTAAATAATCGATTCTGTACCACATTATCCAGCAATTGGTGGTAAAAAGAACTGATCTATGTCATCGGGTACGACGACATGCTCTCAACCAAATCACCAAGCCAATACAAGCATAGGCTGCTGGAATTTTTATCAGTTCAAGGCATCCTTTGAGCAAATATAAAGAATGTAAAGATAATTGTTGTTCAGTGCTCGACGTGAACAAGTAGAATTAAAAACAAACAAACAACTAAGCTGAAGAAAAAGCTCACAGTTTACTTTGTGCGTCAGTTTTTTGTACGTAGTGACACGCATAATGAAGTCAGTGCAGGTGCCATTTTCAAATATGGTCATGCATATGTTATCACTCGACAATGGAACAAACAAGTCTGTCACATACTAGAGTAAACACAAACCCAAATTTAAAAGTTAATATAATTTATTAACTAAATCTACCTTAGTTACAATAGTTCATAGAGACTTGCATTCCCAACTTCATTCTCACATCACCAAACACACCCACACGCTTTCCCCTACACACGCAAGTACACACATCATACCTCACCATTCACATATACTCACAGACATTCACATCACAACTCACATTAACCCTTAAAATATCACAACACTACAAATGTCTTTTTAAAGAAACAAACAGCAATTCATATCATTACGTTATATACATGGACGATTGGAGCACAAATCAATAAGTATTGTATACTGTACAAATAACTGTCGATGTTGTTATGTGGGATGTTCAAACAGTTCAGTTCTGTAGTGGTAGGTTAGGGGTCCTTCCCCTGCATGTAAATCTTTACACACTTCGGCGGCATGTCACTCTGATCCCTGCTGATCAGTCGGTACAGCCTTACTGGCGGGGCACGTCACTCTCCCCAGACACACAGATGTCAGTTCACATCACAGGCGGCATGTCAGGATCGATTCCTCACGATCGGCGGGACAGCCTTACGGGTGTAACACCTACCCCGACACTGGATACAAAAGGTACACCATGTACTTGGTGACTTTACACATACACGATATATACATTTCACACACACATGATGTGTTAACAGGGCTGTTTTACAGTCACTTGATACACAATACTACCATTATATACTAGCCACATAAAGAAACTGTGCATTGTCAAAATATTATCCCAGTTGATAAGTACGATAACAATGTCAAAGGTACATATAAACTTTAATGGAGGGATCATGAGACCATAACAAGTTGGGAGAATTTCAATTGAAAAGTCAATCAGAATGACGTCACGAGTCCACAAGCGGGACAGGGGTCAAACGACCATGTCACAAGCTCAATAACGGGTATGTCCACCATCGGCATTGAGAACAGCAGTGCATAGGCGACGCATAGAGCCTATCAAACGTGCAAGGAAGGCTTGTGGGATGTCACGCCAGATTCTCTCAAGTTCTGTTGCAAGGTCAAGGACGTTATCTGGCGGATGAGGAAGACGGCGTAGACGTCCATCCATCTCGTCCCAAACATGCTCTATCGGGGAGAGATCCGGTGAATTTGCAGGCCAAGGCAGTAAGTCAACGTTGTGGTGTTGCAAGAAATCCATAGCAACCCTTGCCGTATGAGGGCGGACATTGTCCTGTTGGAATGTTAACCCAGGGCCATGACGTTGCAGAAAAGGAATTGCCACAGGTCGAAAAATCTGATCCCTGTAGCCCACACCAGTTACGTTGCCCTGAACAATCACCAAAGGAGTTCTTTGGCGTGCTGTTATTCCACCCCAAATCATCACGGAACCACCACCAAAGCGATTCCTCTCGAGGACACAGGCCTGTGCATAACGTTCTCCCACGCGTCTATAGGCACGTTGACGTTCACCACTATGGGGAATGTTAAACCTGGACTCATCTGTAAAAACAACATTTCTCGACCAAAACAAGGGTCTGCGGACATGATTTCGGCACCACATTCGGCGAGCTTGTCGATGACGTTGTGTCAGGATAGGCCGTATGGCGGGACGTCGTGGTCTGATCCCGTGATGACGTAAACGTTGTCGAACTGTGTTGGGGTGGATACGGCGAAGTCCTGGAATGGTTCGGGCAGTCATCACTGCAGTCTGAAACCTGTGGAGAAGATGGGTCACCCTTATCCATCTGTCCTGTCTTGGCGTTGTTACACGTGGACGTCCAGAACGTGGCCGATCGATGACGTCATTTGTGTTCTGGTAGCGTCTCACCAGTGCAGAAATGGTGTTCCGGTGGCAGTGGAAATGTGCAGCCACTTGTCGTTGAGACATTCCCCCCACGGACCATCCCAATGGCCTCATGACGTTGTGCAGACGTGAGCCTTGGCATGCTATGCGTTTCAATAGCCGTTTAATTTTTTGAACGATCGCAAAGAGAAGGGGTTGAGCTTTACAAAGTGACAGTATTGTGTGGCATTCATTTGCTCTGTTTCTCTTTCCCGGAATGCACGTGCAACAACGTATTGCACGTCTCAAGGACGAACCCACATGTCACTAATCTCTGTGTCTACACAGGTTTGATAAATTTAGATTTTAATTTTTGTATGCACAGTTTCTTTATGTGCCTAGTATACATTACACATGAATGCTGACTGAATATTATTACGCCAGTATACTAGCTTAGGGGCATTCCCAAATGCTTTCATATAAATCACAATTCCATCATATTACTAACCTCAACAATACTAATACATATATTTCACCTAAGTTAAAGTTACATATTTTAAGGTGAAATGCCATCAAATCTCAATACATATACAAACAATTCATTGACCTATTCTCACTAATACATAACATAAAATTATAATACTCACACCAGTTGAATATACAGGAAAAACAGCCAACCTGACACACACATACACTGTCCAACTGGTTGCCAACTCACAACTTTCAAATCAGTCCTTATATACCCCCAAGCTGCTTGATTGACCCCAAGCTTACTACCCAGATACATACAATGGTCTCTCATACTGCACACCTTCGACACAAACAATCGCTCACCGCTTACATCACTGCTCTTGCTCGCAAGTCCTCACTCCAAACCTGTCACACCGGTACTCAAAATAAGATAAAACAGACATTACACTACTTGTGATCTTGACAAAGTCATCACAATGATTGTTTGTCAACAAGCGTATGGATTATCGCAGTGCTGCCGTTCGATCGACCTGGAACACCACTCCTAGCCTTGAACTGATTGACGATTATCACACTTTCAGTATATATCGTCCCTCGGCGGTGTAATGGATGAGACATTATGTACGAGATCACATCGTATACACGAGGCACTGCCCTTGGGAAGGACGTCATTGAAGCATCATATTTGAACGACAACAGTGCCCACCTGGACGTCGCTGCGTATGTACATTAGGTCGGGTTGACTGTTAGCCTGCCTCTCCGGGAAAGGCGGGAAAGCAACACCATCTATCTCCATCTGAAGAGACAAAAAGTTAAAGGAGCATCAACTACAGCATGAGTGACTTTGGTTCATAAGCTGTTACATTATCACAATTTTCTGTTTAGTGCATTGTAAATATAGATGCATTACCATCTCATTATGAGTGTATCTACATTGTTAGCAGATGGTCAAAGTTCCTCTGGACACGACAGTTTGGATCAGTGTAGGAACTACGATGCGCCGGTGTTGAAATGTTCAACTGAGTAACAAATGAAAGTATGCCCCACAGTTGGTTTTATCATATGTTTGATGTCCACTTGGAAACGTCTTACCTTAGCAATATTATATCCAATTTATGAACTGCACTAGCGCCTTGTCAGCACACAAGATACTTCTACATTGGTCTACATTATACACATGATTTGATCAAGAACTTTTACAATTAAAGCCGATTTTCTTTGGATACAATACTGTCTTTGGGTTTCTTTGAAATGTTCAATAATTACTGAATTTGACTTCGGCTCTCATGTACAACAATGCAAACATGGCAGCGTTTATGAGTTTGGAAATTAATTCCTTCTAGTCGTTATCGGATCGATGTATTTTCACTCAAAGTTACTAAAAAACTGTTGTAGGAATTAGTGATTGCATTATAATAATCCAATAGGAGGCAAAGTAGTGGTTAATATTATGGGCAAATATCCATGGACTGATGCGCCAAATCGACACAATCAACAAAGCCTGCTGACCCGATGCAATTTACAAGCCGTTAAGTGTCAATCTAACCCGGATTCATACATGAGTCCACCTACCGTGTAAACCCTTTCCTTGAGTTGGACTTTAATGTTAAATTCCGTGTTGGGCGTAACAGTCATATGTGACACATTCAATGCAGGGCCCCAGGCCCCGAAAAGTGTATTGTAAGAGATTGAGTTTGTGTCGACTTTAAAGTTCACATGGAATGTAGCATTTGTGCCTCCATCGGATCGAACCGATATTTGCATTCTGAAATGACAAGACTATGATACATTGCAATCAAACAACGCCAAAGTGAGTTTTAAACATTGGGAATATTTCCTGACCAAATCAGTTCCTAATGGTGCAGGTAAAATGAAGAAAGATACATCCTAAATGGGTTTCTTAATAATACTCAGTTGAAAGGTATTCTAACACACACACTCAGTCCATGTACTCAAAATGGAACCACCTCCGGTGGTACCTGAGTACATGAAATGGAATGCAGAATATACAAAGTATGCAAGAAGGTGACAGGGAATATACGCAATGATTACTGAAAACTAGAACATATACATTTTATAAATTTAGATAGGTGTTTGATTGTTGAAATTTTAGTACTTGACATCAATTTGTTATATGTAGAGAGATTAGGGAAGGAACAAGAGCTATCTTCTAGGTGAGGGATGCGTTGTTGGCTAAAATATGAACAACTAAAGATATAATGGAATTCATCCCCAGTTAACTGCGAGTTACATAGATTACATACTCTTTCTTTTCTTGCGAGATTCGTCCATCTCCCACTTTCTGTTGGCAATTTATGGTTAGATGTTTTAAAATATAGAATAGGTTTCCAAATATTTTCAGATAGCAGTAAGTATTTGTCAGTGAAGGTGAGTTTTTAAAAATCTTATAATATTGTCCTTTAGATGAGTTATTCATTTCACTGGTCCACGATTGTAAAAACTGGTCTTTCAGGACTGATTCAGATTTTGATATGATCCAGGATTGAGTATAATGAAAGGGGTTTACAAATACATCCGGTAAGCCGCATTTACAAAATATAGGTTTCACATGATTTAGCCAGGGCGCATCATCCATAATATAATCTAGAATGAAAGCTGCTATTTTGTTGTTTGGATAGGAAAATTTCAATGTGCACCAATAAGTAATTAATTTGGACAATGAGATGTAATGAGTCAATTTCCATTCATTCAGCAAAGCAAACATGTTCGTTGAGTACACTAGCAGTTCGACGTTTAACACCACCACACTTTGCAGTCTACCTGACACTCCAACATTTCAAACACTGCTTGTTAGTAAACAACTAACCTGTCAATTAATGTAACCACTTTTGTCTTGTTGAAGTCACAAAATATGAGAATCATGGGAGACCTGGGAATGATACAGGCCAAAATATTGAGGAAGAATCTCTTTTCTTTTCCTTGGATTAGTACGGCTAAGGGGCGTAACTCTGTTAAGATTGCTGGGCAGCGTCTCATGAAGAACAGCACTTCTACTTTGAAGTCTCCTAATGCCTCCATGAGAAGGATACAATGACCAAGTAATGGAATGTCAATGTTAGATATACCAAGTATCACTAATACGTTAATGCTGAATGTCTCACCACATGATGTTGATATTAATACACCCGTACCTCTCACCCGTGAGCATTCCTTTGATAGTCGCAGTGAAGTGACTTGTTTGGCCACAGGGGAAATGTACCACGCCCTGGATGATAACATAAGATAATCTTAAATAAAATGCAGCAAAGTGAAAAGACTGAAAACAATAAATCAAAGTATAACACATCATCTAAACCTATGATTGAGTGAATTGGCTCGCCACGGCTAAATCAGTTTTGAAATTTCTCATAGTGTGTCAGTTTCATGTAGGAGAAAATAGGTCACTGAAATGCAGCAAGGTGATGGAGTGAGTGAGTATGGTTTTAGGTTGCTTTTATCAATATTCCAGCAATATCACGGCGGGGCACACATTGTACCCAGGTGGGGAATCGAATCAGGGTCTTCAGCACGGTTACTGTCTTCCAGTGGTAAGTGTATCGTTCTTGGTTATTCTTGGGCCAACTCTGGCAAGGTGCTCATCATACATCTCTGGTGGTGTTCTCTCTGGAAGGTGACAAAGAATGGAGCGTCTTCCGGACGTAGTTCAGATATCAGTCAGTTATAGGGCCCCCAGCTAAACAATCCTCTGTAAACACGGCCATATCAAGTGACTTCTCCAATTCTTTCCTCTAATAACTGGGTCATTTTCTGAATCATCTGATTCTGTGTATGCTAAATTCTGCAGCACTCTATCTCTCAGCAGCAGCCATGGTTGGACCGGCTCATTAGCTTAACGTAGAACAAACTTCATGGTAATGCAGGCAGCTCAGTGCGGGTAGACTCAGTAAGAACTTGGCTAGGACGGCTGTGGACCGGACAAGACGGGAGATATCCGTACATGAAGGTCTCACTGCTGGTACACCCTTGACAAGAATATGTTGTTGCAGTTTCCGAATGTTTTGCATATGTCCAAAACAATTTGCGAAGTTTGCCGCTGTGTCAGGACCTGTAGTAGTATATAAAGTTCCCAACACGTCCCTTATACTAGCTCTATGTAGATAAAGTCATAGCAGATTGAGTCAAGACCTCGACCCGGCTTGCCAAATCTGGTAGTGGGTCTACCATATAAACATCATACATCATTCTGACACTTTACCACTGGGTTTAAAAAGCAAACGAACAGCCGTCTGTCTTTTCTGTCCATGTAGAGCTTTCGTATCTTAATGAGAAGTACATCATACAGCAGCATGCTTTTACTGAACACAGACTGTAATGTTGCTTTACATATTGATGCATTAGAGATTCGTTGTACAGATTGGGGAATCGTATCCCAAGAAACTATATCAAACATGTTTTCCATGAAATCTGTTTACAATGGTCATTATCGGCTCAGACCCGTATCATGAAATACATTCAGACAATGGGGTAAGTATCTATAAGGTTGTCACGGTTAAAAAAATCATTTTCCTGTTGTATTTGGGTTTTACTTGACAATGTGGCAAGAAACATGTCACATCACGACACAAAGAAAATCAAGAAAGACTATATCACACATTTTTCCATGAAATATTTTTACAATGGGCATTTTTGGTTGATATCGTTGTTGAAAGATTATTTTTCACCTCATTTTGGAATCTGAAACGTCCACACAGGTCAGTCAGCTCCTCCCACCTGCCCGTCGATGACTGACACACGTTTGTGGTGTTCTTGTGACACAACAGGAAGTCGTCTGCGCAGGTGTACTTAGCCTCGGCTCCAATGTAATGTCCATCATACTCCACCTCGCTGTTTGGTATCAATGGTGGCGGAGAGCCACAACCTGGGAATTCTGCAATAAAAAGAGGACACTGGCTGTCGCACAACATACTGCTTGACATACTGTTATTTTTTAAGGGGCCTTTTTGACTGCTATGGAAAATGAAATAATTATGTCATCAAGGATATGATATATGTTTAGCAAATGCAGTAACCATCAATGACAGTGTAATAAATTTTCTTGGATGGATTGAGATAGAATTCAACAAGACAAATTTACTTTTGCAGCGATAATATATTAGGACTCTGAGTTATTATTGTTTTCGTATAATTAATATATTCAAATTCATAATGCCCGTGAAGATCAGGGTTAGAATCGGTCTTCAGCCATGTAAGAAACCACTCTGCTGGTTGAAACAGGATACTAAGAGGATCGGATGGTCATACCCACAGACAGGTTGGTACATGCCAACATATACCTATGGCACTGATCGATGTTCAGTCGCTGATTACTTATATTGATGTGTGCGCATTAAACAACAAGGAAATCTTCATTTATTTGTCACCACCCTTTCAAAAATTATTTCTTAGCAATGCTATTTGTGCCACCTGGGCATTGGGTTTCTTCATACTGTGGCGAAGCTGACCTTGATGACAAGCTGGACGGTCCAGTCTGTTTACTTTACATCGGTATCCAGGCTGACATTGGAGCTCTGCACATGGACCAGAGAGAGTCTGTATAAACATGATCAAGATATCACATTGACATCCGATGACAAGCAAAGTATAAACTCAGGGACCGGTCACTTTACATTTGGGGGTGGGTGGTGGGAGCGTTGTGGCTGAATATACATTTGTCCTAAACAGCCTTGCAAAAATAACTGGAAATGTATGGTATTAAAGGTAGATTGTTAGAGTGGTTATGTAATTACATATGTAATCGCTATCAAAAGGTCCTTGTTAATGGAGCCCTGTCTAAACCAAGGTTACTCCAAGCTGGCGTCAGATCAGTGTTGGGTCCGTTTTTATTCATTGTTTTTGTAAATGATATTGCTGATGACTTAGATTGCATAACGCGACTATTTGCAGATAACACATCATTAGGCAAGGCTTCGGGAAATCTTAACAGAATAGAAACCTCATTAAACATAAATCTCAGACGGTTAAACGACTGGGCAAACAAGTGGTTGATATCATACAACCCAGATAAGACAGAATCAGTACTTTTCTCACTTAAAGATGATATTTGCTCGATTAACTTACTATTTGACGATAAGATTGTTAAAACGGTAGAAGATCATAAACATTTGGGGATAATACTTTCATCGAACGGCAAATGGTCCTCCCATGTATCTAATATTGTTTCCAAAACCTCTAAAATGATTTACTCAATGAGAAAACTTAAATATATTCTTAACAGAAATACACTTCTAAAGATTTACACAGTTTTTATAAGACCCCACTTTGAGTACGCATGCGAAGTCTGGGATGGCTGCGGAAAAGAACTAAGTTTAAAATTGGAAAAGCTCCAGATGGAAGCTGCAAGAATTATTCCAGGACTTCCCAAATATTCTTCTTTTAATTCACTGTATTATGAAACAGGCATGGAAGCACTATCAGAGCGTAGAAAAATAAGAAAATTGTCTTTGTTCTACAATATTCAAAACAACAAAAGTCCAATTTACCTAAAAGAAATAATTCCTCAGTACTGGGATCCAGGAGTCAATATAATCTAAGAAATTCAGGCAATATCTGCTTGCCAAGAACAAGAATAAAACATTCTCATGAGTCGTTCTTCCCATCAACTATAAGATTGTGGAACAATTTACCTACAGATGTAAGAAATTGTACTTCACTATCAACGTTTAAATCGAGCATAATAACATCATTTAACTCAGCTCCACTGTATTTTTCTTACGGTATTAGAAAATTTAACATATTACATACACAAATACGACATGAAGCTAGTAGATTAAGTTACGATCTGTACAGAGTAGGGCTAATCACTGATCCATCCTGCGCATGTGGAAACCCATGCGAAAATGCTCATCACTACTTCTTAGAATGTTCTTTATACAATCAACATAGAAAGATCATGCTTAAAGCTATTCAAGATGTATGTGGTAGTAATTCTGTGATTACATTATCTGTTATTTTAAACGGCATTGCTTATCTGACAAATCATAAAAATGAAATTATATTCAAAAATGTACATCAATACATATGCAAATCTAAACGATTCCAGTAGTCTGCTCTCTATACACCTTTTGTATTATAGCATTTCCCCCTGTTATCTTTCAGTCTTTCTCTGTCTCTGTTTCTAATAATTGCTTGTGATGTAATTAGTTATTGTAAATATCTTCGGAGAGGGGTTTAATAAGTTGAAAGATCTTGTCACCGATCCTTTTCACATTGTGAATAAAATATGTTTAAACTAAACCAGAGAGAGTCTGTGTAAACATGAACAAGATATCACATTGACATCCGATGACAAGCCAAGTATTAACTCAGGGACCGGTCACTTTACATTTGGGGGTGGGTGGTGGAAGCGTTGTGGCTGAATATACATTTGTCCTCAACAGCCTTGCAAAAATAACTGCGTCAGAATATCACATAAACGAAATTTGAAGCCACAAAAACACATTGCTGCAAGGTGTTTCGTTTTCTAAAATACATTCAGACGAATGGTTTTTATCAACAAAACTTTAATTTAGCATTGTCTAAAACTAGCATGTAAAAATGAAACTATTTTATTCATGAAGACAATACAGTATAAAAACAGGCTATAGGTCGCCAACAACTGAAGGTAGATCACCTTACTATGGACCGTGGGGACTTATCTGATGACATAAAGCTGTTTCAGGGTTTGATAGTGCTAGCATCGAGCGCCCATACCTATTTCTGCTTTCGATTCGATTCAACAGTTCTTATATGCCTTTTTAGATGAGATAAGGAATACATGCTTCCACCGGTTTCAACAATAGTTTATGATCTGCTGGATGTAACAGGGTCGTGTATATTATATAGCACATATTGACGTGTACACTCCATAGTTACTTGTAGCGACTTTGAACAGAGGTCATAGAAATTATTAGCAGATGATGTCACGCGCAACTGCACCTTAACACTTACTGTATGACATGTTATTTCAATCGCACCTCGAAGGTCAAATTATACAAAAACATAGATCTATTGAACTCACAGAAGGCCACAAGTCAATGTCACTGAAGACATAGTCTTGTATGGAGACGACGTTGGTGTGGTAGCTGCTGTTGCTGTTGAGTTGGCAGGTTCGTGTCACTAGATCGAAGTTAAATGACTTGCAGGTTGAAGATCTGAGACACTCTGAAGAACAGCCATATATGGTGGAAGGCTGCATGAAGTCAAATATATAATCTGTCATGGCGCTATCTTGCATCAGTGAAGAGTCCATGTCAAAGCAGGTGCTACATGTTACAGGGTACTTCATACCTAGGACAGCTAAGCACAGAACTGCGAGGTCCATCTTCCTTGCTGTGTCACAATGCATGTCTTCTCCTCCAGTGTACAGTTGACTTCCAGCGTCTTGATAATGTATCTTCGTCTCCTGAGATTTACAACAAAAGACATCTATTTCTGATGCTCATCGTCACGGTTAGTTAGAATAAGCACGTATGCTGTTTCATGATTGTTGTCACATTCTGTGAACATCGAGTCAAATATTCTGTCATTTGCATCTTGGCGATACATTTCTCCACATGACTTGCAATACATGGACCATATGATAAGACATAGACGCCCACCTTTCATTTAAGAATCGTGGCTTAGCATTCGCTATCTCTTGCCTGTTACTGGTGGGCAACAACTACGGGACGGTCGTTTACTTGATTGCTTTACTAAAAACGACGCATCAAGATTTAGTGCCAACCGGTGTTGATACGGGCTTCAAATCGACAAGAACACAAGGCCTGATGTAACGTTCAACTATGCGATTGCAGACATGTGTCCTGCCAACAGCTGGGTGAAGAAGGAAACGTCACCCATGGGTGAACAGAACTCTTCTCCGCTCAGGTGCTCCCTGGAACATGTGTTGGAGGTATATGGTTCGAATCCATCGGTCTTGACAAGCTGCGAGGCACCAGATCGAAGCATACCTATAGCTCTCCATCGGCCATTTTCCCCGAGGCATGCGTACTTTCTGACTTCTGCACTTCTTAAAACTTCATTGAGTGCAAAATATACTGAACATCATTGAAAATGCACCAGTCCATATTTTCACAAGATGTATTTCAGCATGACAATGATCAATGAATATAACTAACATGAGGCCGAAGGGCATGTCCAGTTGAAAAAATGCTTTAGAAACAAATTCCTGTCCACAGTATGACTCTTAATTCCAAAATGCATCAACATTCTGAAATCATACTGACTGTGACATTAAAAGCGGATGTATGAGAACCGATTCTCATTGCTTCACTAACGATTGTGAAACGAGAGATGCCGAGGTTAACACCTCATGAAAGAGAACGTGCACTAGGCATGATTCAGGTTGGCACCAGCAGCAGGGATATTGCTCGACAACTTGGACTTGGCCACTCCACCATCGTTAGGCTTCATAGACGACGTCAGTAGACAGGCAGCACCCGTGACCTTCAATGACCTTGGCAACAACGTGTTACGACGCTCCATCAGGATCGCCATATTGACCATGTCCATATCAGTGATTGAACACTGCCGACTGCCAGGACTGCTGCACTAGTTCAAGGTTGACGTGGGGGTCATCAGCGCTGACTCCATGCGACGCCGTCTACACGCTACAGGGCTCCATGCTCGACGTCCTTACGTTGGACCAATTCTGACTTACAGACACCGTAATGAGCGTATACAATGGGCTAGCAGGCATTTTCAGTAAAGGTTACAACAATGGCATGGTGTGGTAGTCACTGACGAGTCACGCACGTCTTCATCTACGTAATGCTGACGGCCGATTACGTGTTTGGCGTAGACGTGGTGAACGTTATGCTGATGAGTGTGTGGTTCAGACAGACCTTTGGGTGGTGGGAGTGTCATGGTCTGGGGTGGAATAAATTACAATCACAGGACTGCCTTCATGTCTGTCAAGGGAGAGTTAATGCCCTTTATTACCGTGAGCAGATTCTTCAGAATCACATCGTATCTGTCTTCAATCACCACCAAGATGTCCATACTTTTCAACAGGACAACGCACGGGCACACACAACAAGACTTTCCATGCAGTATCTGGCCCAGCAACACATCCAGGTTATTCATTGGCCAGCACAGTCGCCAGATGTATACCCCATGGAGCACTTGTGGGACGAAATTGGTCAAAGTCTTTCGCGGCGACAACAGATGCGAAACATCCGGGAACTTGGGACAGCACTACTGCAGATGTGGAATGTCATTCAAGAACTCTATTCGGACGCTTATTGACTCAATGAGGAGACGTTGAACTGCATGTGTCAATGCAAATGGCGGTCACACGCGATATTGACTTTTCGATTTGACCCCATGTGTGTTTGATCCTTTCTGACTGTGGAACATTTCAATGAATCAGCGTCTTTTCTGTGTTGTTGTTTTTGTCAGTCGTCCATCTGTTATTATCCACTTAAAAAATATCAATTCCTTACACGTGCTTTTAATAATCTGAACTTTTATAAGCGGTGCGTTTTCAATGATGTTTACTATATAAGCATTTGGTTGTAAGTTTGAAAGTGAACATTGATGGCGATTATTCTCGAGTTTGTCATGCTTCTTGCAAATGTCGCTGCTTGGTTGCGTTTATTCTACCATTGTACAACATTCTTTCTCAGGTTCAAATTTAAAGATTCATTAACAAGATTACCCATGAAAAAATTCCATGCCCGAATAACCTTTGCTACTGACTTGTTCATAACAAGCTGAAGTTATCATGATTTGTCGTCAGTAGATGAATAGAATCAAAGACAATAGTGTAAAGTCACAACTTTTACATTCCCCTAAATTGAGGACATTCAAGACAATCAGACAGTGCCTGTTATTGCAGGAAAGATGGCGGCCGGTACAGGCTGTTGAAATGAAAAAGTCTCTCCCTAAAGTAATCCGAAGGGATCATAACGTAACCACATTTTTTTCTTGTGAAACATAGTTATTAATATGGGACGTGACTTTTTATCAAACGTTTTTCCTGTGATTTTGTTTACCTGTACTTCAAACTTGACATTGGTTGCCTGACAGAGCAGAATGTAAAATCCTATGCTTAGTCAACACTCAACACTCGGTGGTGTCCAATTAGCGACAGATTGTTCATTACAGCTCTTCTGTTGTTTAAGTGGACATGTTCACTGTATGTCGCTGTTCCACAGCACTCTTATGGATATGTTCACTGGATGTCGCTGATCCACAGCAATCTTATGGATATGTTTACCAGATGTCGCTATTCCACAGCACTCTTATGGATATGTTCACCGGATGTCGCTGTTCCACAGCACTCTTATGGACATGTTCACCGGATGTTGATGTTCCACAGCAATCTTATGGACATGTTCACCGGATGTCACTATTCCACAGCACTCTTATGGATATGTCCACCGGATGTCACTATTCCACAGGACTCTTATGGATATGTTCACTGGATGTCGCTATTCCACAGCACTCTTATGGATATGTTTACCAGATGTCGCTATTCCTCAGCACTATTATGGATATGTTCACCGGATGTCGCTGTTCCACATTACTCTAATGGATATGTTCACCGGATGTCGCTATTCCTCAGCACTCTTATGGATATGTTTACCAGATGTCGCTATTCCTCAGCACTACTATGGATATGTTCACCGGATGTCGCTCTTCCTCATCACTCTTATGGATATGTTCACCAGATGTCGCTATTCCTCAGCACTCTTATGGATATGTTCACCGGATGTCGCTGTTTCACAGCACTCTTATGGACATGTTCACCGGATGTCGCTGTTTCACAGCACTCTTATGGACATGTTCACAGGATGTATCTGTTCCACAGCACTCTTATGGATATGTGTACCAGATGTCGCTATTCCACAGCACTCTTATGGATATGTTCACTGGATGTCGCTATTCCACAGCACTCTTATGGATATGTTCACCGGATGCCGCTATTCCACAGCACTCTTATGGATATGTTCACCGGATGCCGCTATTCCACAGCACTCTTATGGATATGTTCACCGGATGCCGCTATTCCACAGCACTCTTATGGATATGTTTACCGGATGCCGCTATTCCACAGCACTCTTATGGATATGTTCACCGGATGTCGCTATTCCTCAGCACTCTTATGGATATGTTTACCAGATGTCGCTATTCCTCGGCACTACTATGGATATGTTCACTGGATGTCGCTATTCCTCAGCACTCTTATGGATATGTTCACCGGATGTCGCTGTTTCACAGCGCTCTTATGGACATGTTCACCGGATGTCGCTGTTCCACAGCACTCTTATGGACATGTTCACAGGATGTCGCTATTCCTCAGCACTCTTATGGATATGTTTACCAGATGTCGCTATTCCACAGCACTCTTATGGATATGTTCACCGGATGTCGATGTCCACAGCACTCTTATGGATATGCGGATGTCGCTATTCCACAGCACTCTTATGGACATGTTCACCGGATGTCGCTGTTTCCACAGCACTCTTATGGATATGTTCACCGGATGTCGCTATTCCACAGCACTCTTATGGATATGTTCACCGGATGTCGCTGTTCACTGGACAGCACTCTTATGGATATGTTCACCGGATGCACTATTATCGCACTGTTCCACAGCTTTCTTATGGACATATTCACAGGATGTCGCTATTCCTCAGCACTCTTATGGATATGTTTACCAGATGTCGCTATTCCACAGCACTCTTATGGATATGTTCACCGGATGCCGCTATTCCACAGCACTCTTATGGATATGTTCACCGGATGCCGCTATTCCACAGCACTCTTATGGATATGTTCACCGGATGCCGCTATTCCACAGCACTCTTATGGACATATTCACCGGATGTCACTATTCCTCAGCACTCTTATGGATATGTTCACCGGATGCCGCTATTCCATAGCACTCTTATGGATATGTTCACCGGATGTCGCTATTCCACAGCACTCTTATGGATATGTTCACCGGATGCCGCTATTACACAGCACTCTTATGGATATGTTCACCGGATGTCGCTATCCCGAAACACCATTATCCTGATCATAAAGAAGCACTAACGAGGCAAGCGTCATTAATTAGTTTCTTATCTATTTATTGCAATAGAAGAAGATAGGGAGCAAAATTTGCTATACCTACGAGACAAATTAATGAATTGAGTCGTTGCATATAATCGCTTATTGTTAAAGAAAGGGTTCGTGAAACCCGCCTCAGATGAACCATATCTGGCCAGAAGTGTGTGTGCAAAATATTATTGAAATGTTTGTTTCTGACTAAGAGAAGGTCAATGTCAATAAATAATTATTGATTCGAAGACAATGCAGACAGTTCTAGTCTTGTTGGAATACGGCTGACCAGGGAGCTATTGTAATGTCACTTGGTGTGTATGAAAGGGGCTCACAACAAAGGGCATTTGGTTATTAATGCAGTGACAACTGGAGGAAGCTGAGTGTTCCTGAAGCAATACGGCTATGCATGCCACCATGATGTCTTTGTTAATCCTTCCTTCATGAATATGTATGTTATGTGCTGTCATACTTTACCATTGCTTGACAACGGTGTAAGAATCTAAACCAAAACGTCGCGTCATAATGTTATAAAGACGTTGTCATCCATTAAGTATCCTACCTTTTAAGTACTCATCATCCATTTCTAAAATACCCATTAAACAGACCACCAATTCTTGGTCGGGACCACTAATTCTAGTTCGTTATAATTGTAGTTCGTTATGCGGTTTTCAACTGAAATAATCAGCAAGTTGTAGGGATAAGAAAAACATTTCCTTATATCCGTCATTATAAACGGATTTCACTGAAGCTTTGTTTTTCATTAACCGCATTGTCCCTGTATCGACCGGTGACATCATTCAACAACAGACTGGGTTGTTCTGAGCCGTGTATTTAACTGATATCCGCCTGGGGATTTATCACCTAAATGTATGATACACTCTCACAGAGACAAGTACAGGCTGAAAACTCATCAATAAGGATTGTTTATTGTGCCATGCAGGGGATAATTCTCAGTTAGAAGCTGGAAGCGTAATATGTAGTTTCATGAATATTTCATGAACATAATTTGTCTGTACGTCGTTTTATTGATTCACGCCCATGGGATCCTAAAGCATAAACACAAAAGGTACGCTGCACGCAACAATAGCTGGAAAAGACGAGAAGAGAATCTTTTCCGTATTCCCGTAGGTTGATTTTAGTCAATAATATTTTCTTTCCACAGAGACATACTACCTGAATTCAACAGTGTATCACTTTCCTACAGCTGTATGGATCCTTACCTGCTACTTCTTAAGGTGTATCACACAGTATTATGACGACATTCACTTGGGCAGCGCCATGTTTTGTCGCAATGGTTACCTGCATGGTTACTCGATCAATTACTTGTTGTCGTCAAGAGCAAATTAAAAAAAAAAGAGATTTAAGCGAAAGTAAATGTGTTAGCATTATCACAGCGAAATGATTTCGCATGTTGTTTTGCTGTCTGTTTGTGTTATTTCCCTGATCCAAATTTCAGTTTGGTCAAGCATTGGTAGTTACTTATAACATGAAATTTTTATGTTGAGATTACGCGCCTTTAAACAAACTCAACATACACTTAGTAATCTTAAAATGACATAAAAAACACAACCATTAATTTCAACACTCATGGCAACTTTGATGATGATAAGGTGTCCGAGGCGATCTATCGTAGACATGTGGGTTCTAACCATGTCTAGAGAAATGAAAGTCTAAATAAACACATGGTCCTGTTCAATATCCATATAAAACAATGCTGAACGAAATGATATACTAAAAGTAATGGTCATGTGTTAAATATGGTTTAATCCTGATTAATACATCTACAAAAAAATATGTACCTGAATAGCCTAAACTTTTTATATTAAACTTTAACGTATTTCTAATGATAAAATATGCTAAGAAGAAAAAGCGAATAGTTGAATAATTAAGACAGTAAAGTGTATGTGAAAATATATGCCCATTAATGTGTTTCTTAATTTTTATCCTCCACTGAATCATAAAACAGGTTACATTTCTAAAGGGTTTGTTTGTCTTGATAAGAAATTGAGAATGGCCAACTTACCGGAAGAGTTTTCATACGTCATAGAATAGACTCACAAAGATTACTACAACAAGAAATCTATTAATTGAAAGCATTGTCAGAGTTGATATGGTGCTGTTATGTGTTAATTATTTATTTATGCTACTTGACTTCATTATGATGACTTGATCGACCGAGCTGTTGTCATAAACTGGATTGGTCTTGATGCCTGATTTCTTCTTTATCTCTGGAACCATCTAGTCATTTCTGTCCAAGAACCAGCAACATGTTACGTATTTACACTATTACAAGCCGTTACTTTATGTCATCAAAAGAAAGTAGTTGTGTTGCAATTGTAATTATGTGTTTTAACACAGACCTGCGTATTTGACACAACAATTATGTAAAATTCTTACGTATTGTTTTGTCAAATAAACATAACTTGAATCCAGATAGTTACACTATATACAATAATGCACTGCTTCTGATAACTTACACCAGAGGGCTCGTATATACAATAGAGAACAAAATTGGACTTATAAATACATCCTTGCCTGACGCCCAAAGGTCAAATTTTATCATACGCCTTTCAAAAATCAATAAGTCCTACATCCTACATTCTGCGTATATCCCACCCTTTTTCTTGCAACTGTGTTTTTCAATAACATGGTTTAATATAAATGCATTATCTATTTTTGACGGTTTAGAAATTACTGTGATAACAAGCTTGTGAGACCCTTTTAAACCAACAAAATAAAACACAGACGAATCTATAATATATTTAATTGTATATTGAATAAACAAGGTTACAATGAATGACAGTACAAATTTCTAATAAGGTACTATTGGATCGTAAATCTAAGATATTGGGTCACAAATCTAAAATATTAACACACCAAAATATTGATATTCCCAGTAGAAAACAGATGTACTGATTGAAGATTGTTGACAGCTGTTGAAAGTTCAACGTAGACGAGGCCTCTTGAAACGTAGATGTTAGCAGGCAGCTGAGCGTAAATCCAAAGTAGTCCCCCTATACATCTCAGCAACAACATTTCATATACCGATTTTACAGTTCCAGAATTCCACCAAAAACAATGCCATACCACTATCATTGAGCAATTACTGGAATCAGAGACCATATCTATTATATGGTCTCTGCTTGAATCCAACGTCTTCCACCGGAAACAAAACAAATGGGAGGTAACTCTAACTTACTCCTAACAAGTGAAATTCCATAGCATAAGATCAAGATGCGAGTTCAAATCCACACTCAGTGCTTTAAACTTTTGTGACCCGTAATAACTAAAGGTTAATCGATGTGACATTACGATTAACAAAAACACATCCTCATAACACTATTGTTGAATGATCATGTCTGAAGCCTGCTTCTGATTCTACAATCAGAGTCAAATATCATCTTAAATACATTTAACAGCAGTGGTATAAGCAAATCAGTGCCATGTATAAATATTCTGCAATCACCTTTTCCTGACCAGGCGATTTATTCCTTTTCGTCGAATTAATAGCAGTTCCAGTTATTTCCTTGTTTAAAATCAGATTAGTAAAATCTTCGCTTTTACGTTTTATAGCCTTTGGTGTCATAATGGTTCCCAAACATAACCAACTGTTATGCTCAAAGTGTAATTTAGGATTTGAAGATGAATTTCATTTCCTTCTGTTATGTTCTCATTATAAGACATGTAGAGAACCATTTGTACCACCATTTGGTTATAACATAAATTTGTCTCATTAATGTCAACAACATATTCTGTTCTCATAAAGAAGATTTTACTGTTCTGTATATCATTAAATGAAATGTATGCGTTAACAGACGGTTCACTTGTAAACCAGGCGAGCAGTCACAAACGCCGTGCACCAAATTGCGAGCCGTAAAAATTTGGGTTAGAATTGGTCTTCGGAAACCCATGCTTGTAAGTGGCGAAAAATGGGATCTGGTGGTCATCTCGCTAACTTGGGTGACACATATGCATGTCATCATATCCCAATTGCGTGGACCGATGCTCATGATGTTGATCACTTGATTGTCTGGTACACACCGCCGCCGTACAGCTGCAATATTGCCGAGTCCAAATCTACGAAACCTTGCTGCCAGTGCAAAATACTTCTGTGACGGCACCTTCTACATCTACCCACATCTATTCTACTAACTATACACAACCACACATTCGTGGACAACAAGATCGTTTTCTTTGGTTTATGCCCTTCTTCAAGACAAGACATTCTGAATGAAGAAGACAGCATAAATCAACATCCGTCACAACCTAACCCAAGTCGCCACTGATCTGCCGACCATGTCATGTATAATCCCCAACAGGTGCCGGCACAATGAGAATTAACCGTTCATGCACGACGCAAATGTTTATGGTCGTTTGGAATCATGACACTGGAGTCATGACCCTGGAATCATGACACTGGTGTTTCAGTGTGAACAGACCATACTGATTGAAGAGCTATACGTGTCCATGTGTTCATGAAAGCATTATTCTTCGAGCAATGCCGAAACGTAAATATAAGTAAATGTCCACGCATGGTATGGTGAAAGTATTAATTGTGCAAAACGAATTTTCAAGACATTTAATTTACTGTTTACTTATCTTTTTTGAAACGTTACCTACATGTGCCATGTCAACTAGACAGCCATAATTGGTGGATGAATTTATGGAATTGACACAAGTGACTTATTTAAAGGTGGTGTTGAGTGGCCTTGTGCATGGAGCCCAGGTTGAATCCCAGTTTGAGCCCAGTTAGGCAACATTGGTCACGGAGAGTCGTTGGATGGGTGACAGTGTTTGGCAGCTTGACTCCTGAGAATTTCTAGGACATCTGTCCTGCCCTACAACGAAAAAAACGATACACACGTACTCTCACCTTAGGTAAGTGAGAAAATGGGTACCCGGTGGGATAAGCCATATGACTATTAACCTGCTAGCGCCCCACAGGCAGTTTGTGTTATCCGGGATAATAATGTCCATCATGTTGCATGCGCTGAGAGAACGCCCGTGCGGTGTGGAATTCGGCGCCATATATGTGGCCTTATTTTCATTATTATATTCATGAACAAGTGGGATACGTCTTCGGTGACAGATTGTTCATTACAGAACACAATGCATACTTGTTAACGATCGAAATCATATCCTCGATAAAAGAGAGATAATTAAAGGAAACAAGAAGAATATAAGAAGAAAAATACATATCATTTTCTTTTTATAAAAAGTTTCCATCTCTTCAGAACACAACAAAGGTACTTGGTCACTTGCAAGTGCCATGTTTCATGCTCTTTTATCAAGGTTATTTTGGGGTGTATTTTGGTAGGGATGGTTGTCACCCCTAAAATGAGAACTTATCTCCCAAGCACACCATTTTATACAGGTGGAAAACATGTATTTGTCTCTCATTAGCTGCAATACAAAGTCTTGTTCAGTTAAAGTAAACACAGTTGAACTTTATTCTGTCAAGGGAGATATATGGAGAAGGCCATTTTGTGAGTACATATTGTTAACAAAGATAAATATGTAGATGTATTACTTTGGTTTGAAGTTTGAACGATATTTGTCTATTTAACGACTGTATCTCGCATGAATTTTGGGTATCTTTTTTTTTTGTTTTACTTTTTTATTTTAAAGAATTTTGTTGTGTTATATGTGTTGACACGATACGTTGTTTGTCTTCAGGTTACTAGCAAGTAGATATTTTATTATTTTCTGACTTGGGGCGGGGGGATTGCACCTACTTCTGTTTACATACTTAAGTGTTCAGCAAGGCATATTTAATACCGTTCCTCTCTATTCTGGATGACGGAACTAAACAAGTATTCAAGTATATATACACGTATAAACATGGTATGCAAGATTTCATCCATGGACAATTTTCTGTGCTTATGGACATTCACTGACTGTTAATATTCTTCAACACTCGAATGGACATGTGATCAAAGTGTCGACATTCATCAGTATTGTATAGCATCGAGTGCAGCACATGTTACAGTGACGCTTCAATGGTTTCCTTGTAAAACTACTTGAGGTTAACGCCAGTGCTTTTGACGTTTCCATCACGTAGAAATGATAACACAACACGCCAGGTGAGTTATTTATTATTGTGTTTGTTTGATGCCCCAGTGAATAGTCCAACTATATAAAGGCCGTCTAAATAATTGAGCCTGCACCACACGATCCACTACTCGGGGTTATAACAACCAAATCACCAAGTCAATACAAGCATAGTTTGCTGAATATAAAATATATCTAAGACATCTGGGCCTAGATTTTCGAAGCTCTCTTATCGCTAAGATAGTCGTAAGTTAATGTTAATATCTGTCACTTACGACTGTCTTAGCGCTAAGAGAGCTTCGAAAATCTAGGGCCTGTTGTACAAATATGAAGAATATGAAGATACATGTTGTTCAGCGTTCCAAGTGAGATGGAAATAGTGACACAATATGAACTAAAGCTACAAGTAGAATTAAAAACAAACAAACAACTAAGCTGAAGAAAAAGCTCACAGTTTACTTTGTGCGTCAGTTTTTTGTACGTAGTGACACTCCGGTGCCATTTTTAAATATGGTCATGCATGTGTTATCACTTGCCAATGGAACAATCAGGTCATCACAATGATTGTTTGTCAACATGCGTGTGGGTTATCGCAGTGCTGCCGTTCGGTCGACCTTGAACATCAGTCGTAGCCTTGAACGATCCATATAGCACGTCACTCTTTCAGTATATCGTCCCTCCGCAGTGTCGGACGTCATTCTGTACGAGATGACATCGTATACACGAGTCACTGCCCTTTGGAAGGACGTCATTGCAGCATCATATTTGAACGACAACAGTGCCCACCTGGACGTCGCTGCGTATGATTATACGGTCAGGTTGACTGTTGGCCTGCCTCTCTGGGAAAGGCGGGAAAGCAAAACACCATCTATCTCCATCTGAAGTTAAAGTTAAAGGAGCATCAACTACAGCATGAGCGAGTTTGGTTCATAAACTGTTACATTATCACAATTTTCTGTTTAGTGCATTGTAAAACAATTAGATGCATTACCATCTCGTCATGAGTGTATCCACATTGTGTAGTAGATGGTCAAGTTCCTCTGGACACGACAGTTTGGATCAGTGTTGGAACTACGATGCGCCGGTGTTGAAATGTCCAATGAGTAACAAATGAAAGTATGCCCCACAGTTGGTTTTATCATATGTTTGATGTCCACTTGGAAACGTCTTACGTTAGCGATATCGTATCCAATTTATGAACTGCACTAGCGCCTAGTCAGCACACAAGATACTTCTACATTGGTCTACTTTATACACATGATTTGATCAAAAACTTTTACAATCAAAGAAGATTTACGTTGGATACAATACTGTTGTTGGGTTTCTTTGAATTGTTAATTGATTAATGAATTTGACTTCGGCTCTCATGTTCAATTCAAATATGGTAGTTGTCATGAGTTTGGAAATTAATTCCTTCTAGTCGTTATCAAATCGAAGCTGTTGCAGGGCTTAGTGATGGTTTTTATAATAATCCAACAACAACTAAACAACTGAATCCGGACCAGGCGCAGTGGTTAATATTATGAGCAAATGGTCATGGGATCATGACCCAACGCGACGCAATCAACACAGCCTGGAATTGAGGAATTTACCTGAAGCCGTTAAGTGTCAGTCTAACCAGGATTTATAGAGGAGTCCACCTACCGTGTAAACCCCTTCCTTGAGTTGGACTTTTATGTTAAATTCCGTGTTGGGCGTGACAGTCATGTGTGACACATTCAATGCAGACCACCAGAGCCCAAAACGCGTATTGTAAGAGATTGAGTTTGCGTCGACTTTAAAGTTTACATGGAATGTAGCATTTGTGCCTCCATCGGATCAACCGATATTTGCATTCTGAAATGACAAGACTATGATACATTGCACTCAAACAACGCCCAGTACGTTTAACCATCGGGAATATTTGTTGACCACATCAGTTCCTAATGATGTCGGTAAAATGAAGATAGATACATCCTAAATGAAAGGTATTCTAACAAGGACAATTAGATCTAATGAGTCAATTTCATTCATCCTGCAGGACAAACATGCTCTTCGAGTAAACCAGCAGTTATAATCGACACACCTTGCACACCCTATCTGACACTCCAACATTTCAAACACTTTAACAAAAATTGAGAATCATTGAAGATCTGGAATTCATACTGGAAAGTACAGGCCAAAATATTGAGAAAACATCTCTTTTTCTTCACCGTGGAGGAAGAATCTGGATTAAAATCCACTACCAGCGGATCTAAGTACGGCTAAGGGACGTAACTCTGTTAAGACTGCTGGGCAGCGTCTCATGAAGAACAGCACTTTTACTTTGAAGTCTCCTAATGCCTCTAAGAGAAGGATACAATGACCAAGTAATGGGATGTCAATGTTAGATATACCAAGTATCACTAATACGTTAATGCTGAATGTCTCACCACATGATGTTGATATTAATACACCCGTACCTCTCACCCGTGAGCATTCCTTTGATAGTCGCAGTGAAGTGACTTGTTTGGCCACAGGGGAAATGTACCACGCCCTGAATGATAATATGAAATAATCTTAAATATAATGCAGGGGAAATGTACCACGCCCTGAATGATAATATGAAATAATCTTAAATATAATGCAGCAAGGTGAAATGACTGAAAACAATAAATCAAAGCATAACACCTCATCTAAACCTATGATTGAGTGAGTTGGCTCTCCACGGCTAAATCAGTTTTGAAATTTCTCATAGTGTGTCAGTTTCATGTAGGAGAAAATAGGTCACTGAAATGCAGCAAGTGATGCATTGATGGAGTGAGTGATTACGGTTTTACGCTGCTTTTTACAATATTCCAGCAATATCGCGGCGGGGGACACCAGAAATGGGCTTCACACATTGTACGCAAGTGGGGAATCGAATCCGAATTCAGCCACAGGGGAAATGTACCTGTAACATAATCTTGAATCAATTGCAGCAAGGTGAGTCAGTGAGTCAGTGAGTCAGTCAGTGAGTTGGCTCGACACAGAAGTTTTGAAATTTCTCATAGCGTGTCAGTTTCATGTGGGAAGCAACATGTCACGGAAGTCTAATACTGACGAGCATGTTAATTTGTTACAGTTTATATGTGGCTGTATTGACAACACCATAGATTTATGAATGCACCAGGGAAAGCAAAAACACCAATGTCACACACTCACGACGTATTAGTTACATCTCTGTACGTTGTCAGCTTTCAAAGCAGTTTTGGAAACGTCGCTTGAACATGTGTTAAACATTACGCAAATCCCGTAGAGCAGACCACATGACGTCAATGACATTTTACGTCTTGTTCTGTGTGCGTTCTTAGTTGATCGTCGTCAGCAACCCATGCTTGTTGTAACAGGCGACTAACGGGATCGGGTGGTCAGGCATGCTGACTTGGTTGACACATGTCATCGTAACTCATCGTAGAGCAATGCCCATGCTGTTGGTCACTGGATTGTCTGGTCCAGACTCGATTGTTTACAGACTGCCGCCATATAGCGGCGACGTTAAACAACAAGTCAACCAATATTTTTTATCTTTCAATCACTGAGATGTTCTTTAATCGTTTTCGTTCGACCATGCCTTTCACAAAACGTCTTTCCCGCTCATAACACGCCCTTAGTATGTTAGTCACACGTTTTAGGTGTTCCCGAGTAGACTATCCCGGCTGCAAATATCGGAACGATAACAGTCCATTCTATTCTGTTGCAGAGTGCACATCGACGTCAGTTTCAAATATTTCAACTCAAGTGAAAAGTACATTCTGAAGACCAGCATACCACATGTGGAGATCCACGCCTAACGATGATTCTGATTGCATCACATGATACATGCAACAAGCTTGTCAAGAAGATCTACATTGTAAGGAGAAACGGTTGGCAAAGATAAAAAAACAAAACAAAACATTTCTCTTGGACAGTCTGCAGCTGAGGATCCTCTCTTGTGTCACGTGTGGGTTAGAGGACAGCTTCATCAACCAGGTCCTAGGAGCAAAAGCATCGTCTCCAAGGATGAAGTATAGCACGTTTTATGTTATCATTTGGAACCAATGCTGTCATCTTTCCTTCAGTTCAGAAATGTTGTGCATATGAAGTCAGATGTGTACACAATTAACTTACTCAACTCTTTGTATGCTTTTTGACACCTGAAGTCCACACACCTGATATTGAAAGTTGAAGAACAGTTGATTATTCTCTAGCCTCTGGATGTTGTGGAAAACACATTAACTTCAATCTTAACTGCACGTACGTCATGCCATGGTTTACAGAAAATCAGCGTCTCCATGCCGTGGGTATGCTGGAGACTGGAGACTGTCCATCGAAACGCGATATCATCTCTATGGAGACGTTTTCAACATAATGGGAACACTAGAGATTTGCCTCGGACCGGACGTCCACGCGTGGCGTCACGTCAGCAAGACAAATACATTAGGCTGACCCATCTAAGGAATCGATTTCAGACTGCCAGTTTGACAGCTCCGACGATTCCTGGCTTACGTCAAATTGGTTCCAGGACTTTACGGAACCGACTGAGGGAACACAACACCCGGCCCCGACGGCATGTAATGCGTCCAATTTTGCTCCAACATCACCGACAGGCACGTCTTGCCTGGTGCAGACAGCAAATCTCCAGTACAGGGGACAAGATTTGGATGGTGTTTGTTCGCTGACGAGTCGAGAATTCATAAGGACAGCTCAGATGGCAGAGCAAGTGTGTACAGACGGCGGCGTGAATGGTATGTTGACGCATGCGTTGTTCAACGTTGACAGTTTGGTAGCCAGAAGCGTCATAGTATGAGGAGGCATCCAATCCCATGGTCGGACACATCTTGTCAATGGCAATCTGACAGAGGTCTGCGATGCAAGGATGGATGAGATCATGTGCAGCCGTTCATTCAACGTAACTTCGCGCTTCAGCAAGATAATGCCCGTCCACATGCTCGTGTTGTGGCATTCCGGTCATCCCCTGGCCAGCTGTTTTTCCGGACCTGTCCACCTTTCAAGCACGATTGGGATGAAATGGACCGACGTTTACGTCAAGACCAGAATCAGCCACTGACGTTAGCTGAATTGGGAAAAGCGTTGGCTCAGAACGACATGCCCCACGACTTTCTTCAATTGCTTTGTGTTGTCTATGCGTCGTCTTTGTCAAACCCGCATCAACGTCAGTGGTGGGCACATCCGATATTGGTCAAGCATGTCCTGCTTGACTGCATTGATTTTTCCATCACAAGGGATAAATATTTTAATGTCAAAACAATTAAAGATCTTTTTTTCTGATGTCAATAGACCGATCCAGTCTGTCAATCAAAACTGGCGCATGCGTCAATTTTGGCCAATCAGCAGGCCGGGCACGCTGTGTGGATTTGTCAGACTTATTCCCGGGGTCAAACGATGCCCCCGAAGCGATCCGCTTCTAACTATTCCATTTAGACTCGCTATATCTATTACATATTGCCGCGATTTGATGTGTACCTTTACCAAAACCATTATGTGAGAAGAATAGTGACTTTCTGGAGTGTTGGACGGAGTGAAATAAAGTGTATATCTTAATTATGAGAACATTATTTGAAGTTTTTTTACAACATAAATTATTCACATATATTGGTACATTTTAGGAGTAATATTACAACTGTCATTTTGATTAATTCACTGGAAATGATAGCAAGGTATGTTTTAAGAATCTGGCTTTTTTTTAGTAAACGTGGAAGGGTAATAAAATAAAAAATAATTTAATGAATTATAAATAAATATTTAATTGATTGACATATCAGCTTCATATGATTTAAGGCAGAACTAAGCAAACAAGCACTATAAATATCATGGCAGGACAATCACTTGGTATTAACTTAGTTTCTTGGCTCCTGCTTTTAAATGTGTTTTTTTAAATAATATATTTACTAATACGATAATTCTGAAAGTGATTGCTAGTATCATAACTCATTAAGTTATTTCAACATCCAGAGAATTTGAAAAAGCAAAGGCTACGTTTTGGTCACACCCTGGTAAAGCATTATCCAGTTCTGGAACAGAATAACTTACAAATATCTCAGTTGACTTTTCATGTAACAGAAAAAATATTGAAACATATTTAACCCAGATTTGATGTAATTCTTATAAATCATCAGATTTTTAGGAGGTTACTAATATTTGAAGACTGAGCCAAAGCTAATGTTTATTAAGATGTTGGTTTTGGACAAATTGTTCAAGGTTTGTTGATGGTTATGTGGAAAATGAGCTTCATATGAAATTGCACACTGGCTTGTAGGAGGTGCAGGCTTCAGGACATTTTCATGTGTGTTTTCCTAAACCTTTGTTAAGATTTTTACCAAATTTTGAATCAACTTTACTATATTTTTTATGACACTAGTAAGTATCTGAGAAAAGGAAACAGAATAGAAATCAGTGTTATGTCCCTTAGGGGTATGGTCTCAGATCTAATAAAACAAAGATTATCATTAATGTTAATTAATGTAATTGTATTGACAAAAAGTTTTGAACATAGGATATAATCTTTGCACCTTATTTGCACTAGTATTTAGCAGTTAAACATCTCTGTTGAAAAAAACAATACATTTGTATTTTGTGTAACATTCTATTTCAATGCTAGTTAATTGTTCGGATAACTTTGGATCCTCTGTTTCAAAATTTTGCATCACAGGTTTCCTATTTCTGGAAGATGGGTCAGTGTACAGGTGCAGACTGTATCTTGGATCTTCTTTGTGTTCTGGTGCTTTGACATACCTGTACATAAACGCTGGCAGTTCATGAAGTCCAGTATTGTGGAAGTTTGTATGTAAATTAGGATTCCACAACAAAGTACATACAGAAAAATAAAATGGATTTTAGGATGGTGTCAGCTGTTGAATATTTGCTTTTGGGTATGTCCAGATACGTCCATGGAAACATACTGTTTACAAGCCCGATTACCTTTTCCAGATTTCCAAATAAGATCAAACAGGTTATGGTGTGATTGATTTGTTTACATTAGTTACATACAGACAAATAAGGTGCACGAAGTAGTAGACGGGTTTTATTTTCTGCTTTCTATTTACCATTCTTTTAATTCATGAAATGACAGAAACACATGTTTTCTGATTATTGATTTTACTAAATTGGAACAACTCCAACGGATAACTATAAGTAAAGGCGCCACGCGCAGTGTTGACAATCTATTTATAGATACCGAACGAGCAGCAACACGAACATGTGGTTGTGTTCACGGTTATTATAAAATTATGATGGGAATTTTTTTTTAAAAACAACCCAAACAACAAAATTACCCTTCCCCTGCTAATATATTTGACGGGGGTGAACTGCCAGATAGATTAACTGATTCGAGAGAAAATACGTTTCCTACTCTCTGCAGCTGGATGATTTTTCATCGGTCATGTAACTCATTTTCACTCGCCAATTGCAATCTGCCAGCTAAAATATATTAAAAATCACATACGTATAACTTGCCTCTTTAAATATCATTCACAAACGACGGATACCAAAGTACCTGAAGCAAAATTCATCAACATCGTTCGCAATCACGTACGTTTCGCCGTTGGTTACGCCATTGTGATTAGTCAGTGGTTGTCCCCCCTAACGTCAAAAATACTATATTGTACGGGGCTTATCGGCCGGGACTGGACATCGGTCTATTATCATTTAATAATTGATTTTTTTAAAGAAAATAGAATTATTAAATACATTTTGAATAATATGTTTTGTAAATAGACATATGATATTTTAAACATGGTAGTATAAATTAGCAACTGCGATTGTTAGTGGCTGTATCCTCGAAGGGGGTTAAAGCATCGTAAAATTATTGTCCTCCTGAGAGGGTACGTAAGTAGTAACTTTTAAACGTAGTATTATTGTTCTTTTAAATTTTGGCTAAATATTGCATACAATCACCAGCGGCTGAAGGGATGGTGTAAATCCAACTAGGGTCCATGCAGGTAGCAAAGGCACTGTAAGTCCCCATGGTTCTAGTATGGTGATCTACCTTCAGTTGTTGGCGACCTATAGCCCATTTTTATATTGTATTGTCTTTGTAACTGAAATATGTTTACATTTACTAGCTAGTTTTAGACCATCTGTGATATTCTAGATATATTACAGTCCTTCGATGACTGATTACTTAATAACTTGTATTTATTGTGTATGTAACACTTTTCTCGTCACTATATGGCTGAAATATTGCTGAGGTGACGTTAACTTTTAACTCACTCACACATCCGATACCGAATTTGTGAAATGACATTTGACACCACATCTCTTAAGGGCGTGTTGATACAGATGGGACGTAACTCTAAACCAACACAGTCACAGGGACGAAGCGATGCCTATCGCCCCCTTATCTAGCGTGACACACTCAGTGCGGAGTTCACAGCTGGAATATCCCAAATCTATTTTTAGCCATGGGAGGTTCTTGGATTGTTATATCAACCTCTACATCGCTTGGCGTCAAAGCTGTCATGTGACCAAGTGGGCCAATCAGCAGGGCGAAATCTACCCGCCATATAATAATGGTCATTATCGGCTCAGACCCGTATCATATTATACTTATACAATGGGGTAAGTAACTATAAGGTTCATATCGTTGTTGAAACATTATATTGCGCACCTGGTTTTGGAATCTGAAACGTCCACAGAGGTCGGTCAGCTCCTCCCACCTGCCCGTCGATGACTGACACACACTTGTGGTGTTCTTGTGACACGACAGGAAGTCGTCTGCGCAGGTTTACTTAGCCTCGGCTCCCATGTAATGGCCATCATACTTCACCACACTGTTTGGTATCAATGGTGGCGGAGAGCCACAACCTGGGAATTCTGTATGGAAAGGAGGACTCACAACACACTGCTTGGCATACTGTTATGTTTTAAAGGGCCTTTTTGACTGCCATGGAAAATGAAATAATTATGTCATCAAGATATGGTTAGCAAGTTGGGTATCCGTCAATGGTACTAAGAGGATCGGGTGGCCAGACCCATAGACTGGTTGGTGCATGTCATCATATATGTATTACACAGATTGGTGCCCAGTCGCTTTACTGACAAAGCACCGTCACACAGCTGGAATATTGCTGTCTGCGCATTAAACAACAGGAAATCTTCTTCTGATATTTGTCATCATCCTATCAATCATAATTTCTTAGCAATGTTATTTGTGCCACCAGCGCATTGTGTTTCTTCATACTGTGGCGAAGCTGGCCTGGTTGACAAGCTGGACGGTCAAGTCTGTTTACTTTACAGGCTGACAATTGAGCTCTGCACATGGACCAGCGAGAGTCTGTATAAACATCATCAAGATCACATTAACATCCCATGACAAGCAAAGTGGACAACTCTGGACAACTCAGGGACCGGCCACTTTACATTTGGGGGTGGGTGGTGGGAGCGTTGTGGCTGGAATTACACTAAAAGTAATGAGTTGTTCTGAACGCCCTTGCAAAAATAAATGTACATCAGAATGTCACGAAAAAGGTTTAAAGCCACAAAAAAAAGCATTGTTGCAAGGCGTTTCCCTTTTCACAAATATGTTCAGGTTCATGGTTTTTATCAACAATTTAAGTTGTTCAGCTGCAGCTAAAACTATCTCGTCTCCACACAAAATACCCCCTTCCCATTCCATTTAAGGATCTGTCCCTTGGAGATTATGACTAGGAAACTGAGCTCCACTTTGACATTTAACAAAATACGGTTTGGTGTACGTGTACAAAGGAATACAGATTGTATTTCGTTTCCTCCTTATGCCAGCAATAGGCACAGCAGCAATTCACCCGTTATCGGGTTCAACGAGACTGCTATCTCACCTCAACTCTTGACAGACTCTGAACCATCAAATCCCTGAGCATGCTCATTCCGTAATTACTTTTCAAGTGAACAATCGACTAACATTTTGTGGCCAGCACCACTGATGGGATCAGATAGACTCACCTTATCGCGAACGTCAGACTAGTGTATAGGCACTGAAATATGCATATTCATGATAAAGTCGGAATCGTGCACTTTATCGTATACCTTTAATGCCCCCGATATTTATATCATCTCGCCCTTTCATTCTTTAATTTGTTTTCAGTCTTTTCCGCATAAAATGGTGGCTGTGTCATGGCATGGCACTGTTTTCTCAAGAGCCCGTATCTATTCTTCAATCTGGAATCTTCATTGAACATTTCTGATGACACAAAGCTGTTTCAAGTTTTGATAGTGCTGACTTCGACAGCCCATACCTATTCCTGTTTTCGATTCACATCAACAGTTCTTAGCTGGATTTTTAGATGGGACAAAGAATACATGTTTCCACTGGTTTCAAGAATAGTTTATGATCTGCTGGATGTAACAGGGTTGTGTGCATTATATGGCGCATTATAAGTTGTTCACTGGTCGCGAGGTGGGCATGGGTTGATGTACCCTCGATGTTTGTTTATGTTCCCTGAGCCCGAAGGGCCCCGGAGAGACCAGTGAACAACGTATTTATCTTACCAACACCTTAATGTTAATTTGTTTGAAGCACGGGTACAAATCTTTTTGTAGCCATAGCTAGATTTTGCTGACAAGAAAAACAGATTTAGAGTTATCTCCCTTCCATCGATTTGCATTCGCAAAACATCGGTAATTTCCGCACATCATATGCGATTCAATGTTATTCGAGATAAACAATTACTACCACGAAGTACCAAATGAGTTGCCATTGACAGCGGGGTACATTGAAATGTTACTCCCTTGTAAGCGGGGTACATTGAAAATAATAGAAGAGCGCTCAGCCAATGAGAAACCGACATTTATGTGTGAGGTAAGATAAATTAACGTGTACATTCCATAGTCCCCTGTAGCGACTTTGAACATTGGTCACAAACATTATTAGCAGAAGGTTGTACACGGTAACTGCACCTTAACACTTACTGTATGACATGTTATTTCAATCGCATTTCGAAGGTCAACTTATACAAAAATATAGATCTATTGAACTCACAGCAGGCCATAAGTCAATGTCACTGAAGACATAGTCTTGTGAAGAGACCACTTTGGTGTGGTAGCTGTTGTTGCTGTTGAGTTGGCAGGTTCGTGTCACTAGATCGAAGTTAAATGACTTGCAGGTTGAAGGTCTGAGACACTCTGAAGAACAACCATATACGGTGGAAGGCTGCATGAAGTCAAATATATAGCCCGCCATGGCGCTATCTTGCTTCAGTGAAGAGTCCATGTCAAAGCAGGTGCTACATGTTACAGGGTACTTCGTACCTAGGACAACTAAGCACAGAACAGTGAGGTCCATCTTCCTTGCTGAGTCACAATGCATATCTCCTACTATAATGTACAGTTGACTTCAGCGTCTGATAATGCATCTACATGTCCCGAGAATTACAACAGAGACATCTATTTTTGATGCTCATCTTCACGGTTTGATTAGTTAGAATGAAGATGCATCACCTTATGTCCAGCAGTGCAACTATCGCTTGGAAACGGGCGTGTTACTTGGTTACAAACACTTACCTACTTTTGCTGTTTCATGATTGTTGTGACATTCTGTGAACATCGGTTTAAATATTCTGTCATTTGCATGTTGGCGATACATTGCTCCACATGACTTGCAATACATGGACCATGTAACAAGACATAGACTCTTTCTTTTTATGAAAGCGACGTAACTCAGCATTTGCCATCAGTTGTAAGGGTATTTCGTACAAATGACCACCAGAGTATTGCTTGTTTTAATGCCTGCCGGAAAGAAGTGCAACAACACACATCTATTTTTCACCGACAGTCTAATAATGTTATTCTACATTGCTTCACGACGCCTTCAGTTTCCTACCCGCTGTGCTAACCACCTGCAAATAATCGATTAATGGCAGACCAAACAATGGTAACGATCAACGGCCCATGTACAGGGGTACGGTCACAGCTAGGTAAAACACTGAGACCGGAACACAAGGCCTAATGTAACGTTCAACTATGCGCCTGCAGACATGTGTCCTGCCAACAGCTCGGTGAAGAAGGAAACGTCACCCATGGGTGAATAGAACTCTTCTCCACTCACGTGCTCCCTGGAACATGTGTTAGAGGTATATGGTTCGAATCCATCGGTCTTGACAAGCTGCGAGGCACCAGATCGAAGCATACCTATAGCTCTGCATCGGTCATTTTCCCCGAGGCACTTCATCACTTCTTAAGACTTCATTGAGTGGAAAAGATAAGCGTCCAATTGTCTGGAACATTGATGGCGATTACTGGGAATTGAACATAGTTTATTTTCCTTTAACGTATTTCAGGAAGCATCAATGTCTATGGCATATTTCTAAACAATTACAAAGTCAACAAAACTATCTTATGGCCTGGATATAGATGGTTCTGTCTTGTATTTAGCAATACTACTAGCTGACGTCATTCTGTCCTGTATAAGATATGTCTTATCAAAAACAGCAGATTCTACCGAGAAGCATTTTAGGGATACTATAGAAATGGAAAAATATGTGACCAGAAAAAAATAGCAGTATTTCGAATGTCCATGAATGTAGCGCTGTATTAGATATGAACTACAGCATACCAAAGCCTACTTTTGTTGTTTTGAAAGGTGAATACCTTGTATATCCATGACGTATACCATATACACTAACTGAGATAATTTGATAGAATTTTTTAAAACCAAAACCACTGTTCACTATTAGACAACATGTCATACCAGAAGACAGATTCTTTACCAGCAGCCATTCTGTTAATTCACTGTTTACACCATAGCCTCTAAAACCATGTATTATGCCGTATTCTGTCTACGTACGCTTATTAAATATCAGATAATACTATTCATTACTAGTACTGTTAGTTATTAAAATATTGACTCTTGATAATGCACACGGCTAGCTGGTGGACGGCTAAGTGATCTGTATAAAGTCCCGATTAGTATTCGTGAAACAACGAGTTCACACGAAACAATTGTGTAAATGCTTAATCACATCCCATTCGAAGACTTTCGCTGTTACATGTAATCAGTTAAACTGGTCGATGATCTGAGTAGAGAGTGCGATCGTGTGACACTGATTTTGTTGAAACGCTGAAGCATTCTTTGCACATACATGATTCGTATTTTCAAGACAGGATAGAAACGCCACGCCCTATCCAGTCTCTATTTCTAGACACTTGGGATGTTGCAGATAGTACGTTTATCCTAAATGTCCAACTTCAGGACCGTCCTGCATGTTGCGACATAAGCATCCGTGTTGCCTCTCTTCTTCTGAGGGCCTTTCAGAAAAGCAGCAATCCTTTCCTGTGACACCATCATTGATTTGAAAGCCTGAAATACAACAGTGGAGTAGAAGGACACGATAACACACATTATTACATTCTAAATTATATGACTGTAGCGTATTTGGAACAGATACCAGTACTTCTGGGAGTAGGTACACCTATCTTATATTTGTCTTGGCCATGTTCACACAAAGATTTAACATACTTAGATAGGTAATTTTGTAATGATTGTAATTTCTTTTTCAATTGAAACTTAATTTCAATCGAGGGAATTTGCATTTCGTAACATCATATTCTGTCATAGTGAAACGTGTCCCAGGTAGAGCAATAATAACACCATCAATAGACTCCAGGTGTGGATATCCTTTCATAACAAACCACCATCTTGATCACGTGTGTTGACACCAAGCTGATGTGTAACTGAAATACCGGCCTTGATTCCAACTCACTCACTCACGAACAAACGAACGACAAGGACTGACCTTCAGTGACGGGTAGTCTGAGAGTGTCTCCTCTCCGAAGTATTCCGTCACACTGAGCAGAACCTCAATCAGGCCAATATCAGCCAGGCTCATTGAGTCGCCCACCAGAAAACCTGTCCCGTTCTTTTTCAGGACCTAGGTAGGAAAAAAATAAAATTGCATTATATTATTTCTGTTTGGATTCAGCAGAGGTCAGTGGTGTTGAAGTTGCATTTTTAAGAGAAGCTTCTAGAACAACTTTATGGAAATATTTATGGATATATTGTAAGCCATATTACATTACACCAGCGGTTGTGTTATGTTTCACCCTGGATACACTCAAGCATATGCCTAGTCTGGAGACTTGACCACTTGCTGCCATGTGAATATTATTTTTCACTGATCTTATTGCTATTTCAATTGAATTAGAGCCAAGCATACATGCGTTTACATGTATTTCTTTAATTGCTGACATTCAGACTTGTTGAAAGAACGATAATTCATTGGAACATTCCATCTACATCTATTCTACCAATCACAGCAAATTCTATGTCAGCGTTACCTCGATCTAAAGCGAGATTTCGAATGCGTTTCGTCTTCTCAAAAATATATATTTTATAATATAGTGTTGTGATATGTCTCAGTATAAGTGTATAACTATGTTATTTCTTTCTCTTCGATGTAAACAAAAGGTGCACGTTATTTGAGTGTAAGTGTGTTATGACACAACAATACACTGGGTTGGGGCTTTCAGTGTTCACTACTTCTCATTCTTCTGAATCATGACATTAGGACTATCAACAACAACATTCATCCTGTGTACATCTAACCTGGTCAAAGATGGGCAGATAACGAGGTAGAGCTTTAGCTTTGGCTGTTGCTAACACCTCCTTTGGATCCAGGAAGCCGATCTTGAGAAAGTACGAGTAAAAGTCACGAGTTCCTTCGTAGAACATGTCAATCCTGAAAATTAATGCATACTTTCAGCGTACAAAATGTACCAAAAATAGTAGGAAGCTGGTCATTGAGGACCAAGCTGAAGCTAAACTGAAAAGAGGAGTTGATTTATTAATTCGATCCTTCTACTCAAAACCAGAATACACCTTAAACACTTTCAGTTTGTAATGGTGTAAAGTAATGTGAATGTGCTAAATGGGTTATTTTATTGTAAAATCACATAAATGGCATCACTAATATATTGCATGCTTCTGATATATTTCAATATGGATTTTTTTACAAAATGTCCAGGGTATTCGATGTACACATGAACACCTGGTGACACTACAAGACATTTAAACCAATATTACCATACGTTTCGGTTATTTAGTGTTCTGCTATTCTTCATGGCACGGAAGAATCGTAAAGGAAAATGGTAATTTGAAGACAATAATCATTTCACAACATAACGCTATTTCCTTCATGTACGCTCTCATAACTGAAGCATTCTATTATGGTTGAAGGTGGACGTCTGACGCCACACCAAGACTACGTATAAATCATGATGCATCATCTCCGTAACAGATTTGTTGCAGCCTCCACTAGCAGACAGTTGCTCAGGCGTATGGAATCGACTTTGCGCCGCGGGTATCCGAGCGAGACGACCCTGCGCAGGACCTATACTGACCAAACTTCATCGTGCTCAAGGATTTCGTGGAACAGGATTGTCACGCTTCACATTGCGCTTTGCTGATGACAGGGAATGGATGTGACACAGGAGACAGGAACGTCATCCTCTGTGGTGTGTTCGTGAAGATGTCCGATTTGGAAGGGTCAGTGTAATGTTTAGGGGAGAATTTTATGCCAACGGCCGATCTCAACTGATTGGGAATCGTCTTGCTAGTATCAAGACAAGCTTTGACCCTAGTCCCCCTGCCATTCACGCAGCTGACATTTTAATATGACAACAATACGATCCATTGGCAGTTCTGATCCGCAACCTCTCACGTGAGACTGGTGATGACACCATGGACTAGCCTTCGCGTTACCCAGACTTCAGCCCAGTCGAAAACACATATGGGAAGACCTGGGAAGACAAATGTGACAGCAGATGAATCAAACCCAGACCTTTCAAGAACTTTTCAAGCACTTGTTTACCAATGGCGGCAGCTTTCAGTAAGAGTGTTCCGACAGGTAGTCATGTCCATGGGAAGAAGTTGTATGGCGATCACGACCTCTCTATAAAGTCACATGCTATTGACATCTTCTGTTCCAACAGTCATCAATGTTATTATTACCTGATTGATAACAGTGTGATAGACGTCTATTCTCATAATAACGCACATACCAATTTCATTGTGGGATTGTATTTAACAAGTGTCCAGTTTTAATTCGGTTGAGTATACATTCATGATGTGTATGAGCAGTCTTACTAATTAAGTCAAGCTGATGTCAAAACCGGATATATATGTTTTCTATATCTGTCATGGCAGCTGTTTTAAACTGATCAAAAAACATTTGTCGGGATTTTACGGAGACTGCAAATGTATGGACGAACGGTAAACCTTCCTGTGACCATTCATGGTGTGGTTTGTAATCTGATGTTGACCATACGTTGACCAACTTAATTGTAAATATGTAAGAATTTTTAGCGTACCCTATGTTCAAGCTCACTTAGATTTTTCTTCATTTGAGTGCCCATCTAATCCTCCCTTCCTGGCCACGTATCTCACAATGGCGGGAGTTTGCACCAGCTCCAGCCCATCAATCTCCAACAGGGGCACCTGATGAAATATTAGTTTCCCATCTGTAACAAACATACATGCAGCATATATTTAGATTATCTCTATTTGTAAAACATGGAATGGACCTAAGAAATAACTTGTTGAATGGGATTTCAGATTTACCTTACTCTAAAACGTCCTCCTGATTACCACCAATTGTTAAATGAATGCTAGATTTTTGTCATTTCCACTGTATCTACTAATCGGTATATTCTCAACCAGTGTATTTATGTAAACATGTATGTGGGCTGATGGCCTTTGATACAATAAAACACCTTTTACTTGACTTGACTTGACATAGAGCTATCACCTGTTTATATGCAAGTATAATGCAGGATTTTAATTTACTTTACTTTGACTGTATATGTTATAGTGTGGTTGGACTGTATGTCGTGGTTGGGTGGTTGCATGGTGTAGGAATCAGTCAAAAAGCATGCAAGGTGATGTTCGGTCAAACGCTTGGGAAATGTGACAATATAAGGTGCATGACAGGTGTATTAAGTGCAGTCATTGGAGAACACACTTCCAATATGGCTGGTTGAAGAAGTGGCTGGTTTTATCTCATGACGTAAGTAGACTTGAATTATTTAGAAATGTTTACAAATATGTATCGCGTTGCTTCATAATGTTCCATAATTATAGGAATGTACAGATAGTTGTGTGGCATAGTGAATTATCAAATGCAGTAGCACTTATGTGTAAATCTCACCACTGAATTGTAAGTGAATTGTTGTATAGATGGCGGTCGTAAAAGTATGTATAATATTGCAGTAACAATGTGTTCAGATGGTTATTAGCATAATCGCTTGTCTGTGTGTTGATAACGTTCGTTATTCTTAGTGAATTGTAATGCTGTAAACATTCTGAGTATATAATCGAATAATTGATAAGGTGGGGTGAGGTGAAATTGGGTTTAACGTCGTGCTTGAGAATATTTCGCTCATATGACGACGTGCATGCGTGTGTATGTGTGCGGCTGCTTGTACTAGCCCAGACTAAAGCTGGTTTTATAGTGCTAGCCCACTGAGATACCATGCCGCAGTGAAGCATGAATACCCCACTCAGACACATTATACTGACTCCGAGCCGACCAGTCCTTGTTGTACCCATTAATGCCGAGCGCCAGGCAGGGACCAACAAGTACCATATTTTGACGTCTTTTGTGTGGTCTTTTGTATGACGCGGCCGGGGATCGAACCCACGACCTTCCGCTCTCCGGGCGGACGCTCTAACCACTACACCACGGAGGCGGTCGTATAATTGATAAGCACACCCTATACTGACATTGAAAATTGTTACACTCGCACCTTCTGGGCGCGTCGCTCAATCACTGCTACTGAGTATGGGTTTCGTTGATGAATTTGGATGATGAACGTTGGTCAGACGAATGATGGAATATATTTTAAGTACCAACATTTACACCACTATATATTTTGCAAAGTTACTTATTTCTGGGAGAATAAACATGATTACCTTCCAGTAACTTTTCATATTCTTGCCTCTCTTGGAGCAATGTTTCGGTGAACTGAAAGAGACCTTGAGTTAACTGTAACGTCAAATTGCCTTCAAAATGTATACTGAACAGCAAAAGAAACGCAAGTCTGACTTTTTGTCAAGTTTTTAAATAAAAGACTACTAAAATATTTGTCTCATCATATATTCTATAAAAAAAACACTATCAATTTAACAGCTGGAAATTGCTGTTGACATTGAATTGCAAGAAGTTCAAATTGATCACAGTCCGTCCAATGGAGATACCCCTGAACGCGAAAAGTGACAGTCTCTTTAGTAGCGCTTATAGCCACCTTGAGCTTGCACACGGGCCGTGCAACGTTGCCTCATTGAGTTCACTATGAAAATCTGAAAGAAGGCCTGAGGCAAGTGGTTCCACTCAAACACAAGTCTCTGTTCAAACTGTGCAAGTGTGACTGGCTGTCTACCTGCAGCAATCCCACGTCCAATTTCGTCCCAGAATGTTCAATGGGAGCCATATCCGGGGAAAGAGACAGCCATGGAAGAATGTTAATGTTGTTCTGAGCCAGATAATCGATCGACACCCTTGCTGTGTGAGGGCTGTAAACGTCGCTGGCGTTGTTGACGTGTCAAAATTGGCCCCACATATGGCCGTCGGCAGTGGATTCCGGCAGCTCGAAGACGGCACCTAATCGTATCGCTGGACACTCCCCTTGACCCATGAACTAAGGCTGCTGTTACTGTTGCTGCTGGGGTTCGGTTCCTTAGATGAGTGACCCGGATGAACCAATCTTGCGCATGAGTCCTGTACGGGGACGATCAGTAGCAACCCCGGTTTGCTGATGACGTTGAGCAAGTCTTGTAAGTGTGGTAAGATGACAGCCCAACTGTCTAGCTACAGCGGTTGCAGAGCTACTTCCATGCAACTTTCCAATGGCCATTCCTCTCTGCTCAGTCGTTAGTCTAGGCACCGTTTGTGTGGCGTGTACACCTCCTAGCGTCAATACTGAACTGTTTTTTGACGCAAACTTTTATAAAGGAGACATCAGAGTGAAATGCATGCTTTCCATCCAGAACCGTCGATGTACGTGCTAAAATTATGGTTTTTCTGCACCGTGGGTGTGTTTGTACGAATGTTTCATATGGACGTCAAATTGTATGACATCATATCATCTGGAATCATTACGTCACTTTACCATGACATCTGGTGTCCACCGATGTGATCTTGCTGGAATATTTCTAAACTCACTAACTCTCTCCATTAAAATATATTCGGGGTCTTATAATGTAGTTAAGACGGCACTGCTGATGTGCATTGTTGCAGTTGGTTATTAATCTTTGCAACGACGTCGTGCGTGGACCAGCTAAAGTACTGTCGGAAATGCTAGAAAAATGCTTTTTGACTTATATTTAAAATTCAGAGGTAATACAGTTACTTAAATAACAAATATCACTTTAAGAAACATCTACCTAATGTAGACCGAGGGAATAAATTTTGAGACATGCCCTAAAATGCGTTTTTACTGATGAAAATACCAAAAACTTAGAAAAATAAGGGGTAATGGGACGTTATTTGATACAAACATTAACTGCCTGTGTTACGTCATCAGCATGCACGGTATCGACAGGTGAAATTGACACCGGAGCACCCGCTCGGGCGAGGGGTCATCTCAATAGATGTTTTCTTAAAAATGTTGAATATGTGTACGTATAGTATACGTATTGGTTATGTAAGGGATCATTTGTGTATGTGTGTTTGTTGTGAAATAAACATACGAATTACTGTACATTGGAAAGAATCCTATCACTTGTGTTATCTTATCGATTGATTGTAGAAATGTGCAACGTTTTAATGATGTTTTGCATGTCAACAGTATATTTCATTGCAAAAATATGGATGTAATTCGGTCAGTTTAATCTAGTTGTGAACATTGACCAAAGACTTAACGAAGTCACTGGTGTAGATTCTTTAGAATATATATATTCTTCTTCTCCTAAAGTTTGTAGACCGCCCGTCTAAGTACTCCCTTGTCAAAGTTGTCAAGGATGGTTTTACGTCCCGGTTTTGCTTTTGAGACGGTCCCTGTCTTGTCTGATTCGTTTACAATATTGTAAACTTGTTGGTCACACATACCAATAGCTCTACTAGTTCTGTAATAAACCATTTCTATACTAATGAAAGGTTTACCTCTGTCTTTTTCAAGCACAAAAACCTTATAAACCTTTGCAACAATCCTCTGCAAATAGTTGGCCATAGTGGACGCTGTGATAAAGATGTGCATGCATGACGGGAAACTTATTTATCAAGACTTAACATTTATATTAATATTTCTTCAATAAAGAAACGATAATTAAGTAAAGTAACAAAACATTCAACATTTATTTGTTTTAGAAAAACGTTAATTTATATTTTTACACCACCTGTATTATTAGCATAAATGTAAAGACTATTTCAGATTCCTGTTGTTGAACTCTGAAAAAACACAAGAAAAAAAATGGTGATTTAGGAAGGATTTTACTACCACTTCTTTCAATTTCTCCTCAACCCAAGGATCCCCATGAGTGTATAGATATTTCACGCATCTATTGTTCTGTTCGAGTTCTTATTGTTGATATACATAATGCATCTTGCATGTGACATATTTATTCATGAGAACTGCAGGAATAGGCCGTATTTTGATATTATCCATTTGTGCTTTATATTAATGTAATTGCATCTGACGCGTGAAGAGATACATTTTTGAAAGTTGGGATCATGTTTAAAGTAAGTGTTTTCTATTCGCCGTCCTATGCAATCAACTGGGAACCAATTCTATATAATAGTATAACTTCACTCATCTTCATCCTTTTTGTTCTAAGTGTCAAAAATTGATATTGACTGTCATATTTGCCCCTAGTATGGCTAGCATTTTCTAAAATACTGTTTTAAGTGTATGTTTTACTGTTATCCACAGAAGCGCAAATAATGTTTCCCTTTTCACTGTTTGTATAAACACAAATTACATAGACCTACGTTACATTATGGATTAAAAAAAAGTTTACAGGACTCACTGACTGACTGGGCAGGGTTTATTACATGTCATAAAAGTGAACTCTTGCCAGGGAATAATACACATATCGTTGTAGAATACATTCTCTAATTGGTACCGTCTAGTTAACACCTGTCACAAGGGATGGGCCGTTTGGGTTTATGGTCAGAGATGGTGTTATGCAATTGATGTATTCACGAAATATCATGAACTTGTTAATAGATAATTGCTTATGTTGTCCACACACGGGCGGACTTAGGCAAAAACGGTGGTAACTTCTTTTGCCAGTCGGGCAAGTTATTTATTTTAAGAGTAAGAGGATTATGAGGCATGGTCGACTGGGTTTGTTTGTTTAACTAATCCCACACGGCCTTCACTAGTAGAGGGAATGATTTTGGTTCAGTTATTACATGGCTGTTCTCCATACATCTCCATGTATCTAGAGCAGCAATAACTAACAATGTTGTTTTACTGTAAGGTATATAAGGTGCCATGTTATGGCAAGTCTTCACTTTATCCCATGATGGCAAATGCTTTGGTGAACGTTCAGTTTGTTCCAAATGGTCGAGGTGGTAGAAGTTTAGTGTATCAGGGATATAAGTTTCGAATTATAACTAGCAAGCGTGATACAACACATTGGAGATGTTGCTATCCTTCTTGTTGAGCAACGATTAACACCAGGGACGACTTGATCAAAAGCTACAGAGACCATTTCTTTGTCGCCCTCAAGGATACAGTGAGAACAGACCACAGGCCATTTACACAAGTGACACAAGTGGACTATCATTTGTATTTTTATGTTCGCATACATAAATTGATAAATTACTAATCACAATCATACATAACACATAACATACATAACTGTACACAATGTTTAGCATTATGTAACTGCGTAAATATAAGAAATTGATAAGGTACTAATCACAATCATACATAACACATAACATACATAACTGTACACAATGTTTAGCATTATGTAACTGCGTAAATATAAGAAATTGATAAGGTACTAATCACAATCATACATCATCAATGTCCACAATTATGGTTCATAAACAACTGACTTTAAAGTCAAATAAGATGAGAAACAGCATCTCCATATTCTATCATGGTCTTCCTTCCTGCTTGAAGATAGTCTTTTTCTCTCTGTAGTCTATCGTTAAGTTCTCTGTATTTTCGTTTACTGGGTCATTTATGTATGCTGAACATGAAAATACAAATGATAGTCCACTTGTGTCTTTCTTGGCTTGGTCATCTCCTTAGTGAATGAATGAATGAATGAATTGTTTATTAACGTGTCACGCATAAAATTACAAGGTATACACACAATAAATATACAAAGATAAAATAGATTATGCAGGGCCTCAATAGGCCGAAGAGACACGGTATAAAACTGTAAAATATAACTTATTTCAATAAGATAAAATAACCGTACAGTACAATGTATATATAAGGTACATAAAATTGTAAAAATATTTAATAAAATAATGACTAGATAGAATTAGTTGAAATATTAGTCATCCCCCACCCACCCCCACCATCGTCTTGCTAATTAACATGGTCTGGTGATCATCTTAATCCCTAAATAAACAACTTGCCCGACTGGCAAAAGAGGAACACCCTGCAAAAACAACCCAAATGAATTCCTTCTTTAATAAATTATAGTGTAACTAATTAATTTGGTCATTTACAATAAAAGGTGACTAAATGTTTAATACATTATTCACTTTAGATCACGTTGAATAATTTCTAGAGAAATCAGTACACAAGTTTATATCACAGATGATTCCAGAAACAAATAGTTTATGAGATTCTAGTTTATGAAAAGCATTAAAGGGCGTTATTGAAAAATGTTTCTCGCTAACAGTCTAATTACGAAACCTAGCTGCAAACTGGTCAGCCCCTGCTCCCTGGACCGTGACGGACGCGGGGACCCTGCTACTGTCCGCCTTGGCAGAATCTCTTCAACCTGATCAGTGGGACATTAGGAAGGGTGGATGCCCATCAGATGCCGTTATTTGAAACTATCCCCGGCAGTTCTTGTCTGATTGTAATAAAGTATCCCAGCAGTGTAGGCTTTTTCAGATTTTCAAATGTTTGGATGGTTTAGTGACTGATCCAATTTGATCCTATTTCTGTGTTTTTACCTCAATATTTAATCATGTAAGAATATGATGTCTATTACGTATGCTATGATATCAAAAACACACATTTGATATATTTGAATCCATAAACTAAACATCCCCACTTTGCCATTGCAAAATAAATCTGAAATTTTACTTAGGTACATAGGTATAGGTATATACAGTTTTTAACTAAGTACACAGCAAATGCTTATATATATTTCTTATGTAACAATGAAGTTCCGTTCGTATCCTCAAAACAGTGTCGGCCCAATCAAACTTGCATGCAATACAGCGATTACTACTCTCTTGCTGTAACCCTTGTTTGGTGGTAAACCTACACATATGTTATTTGTCATCATTCACTTGATGGTCAGTCAATGAATTTATACGGTATAATTAGTGATAAAACCACTCAGATTACCCAACAAAGGTTCCCATTTGGCATTTCTTGTGTCTGGAGTAAATACTTATCATTATAAATTGAGGTCTGATGTGGCAAAAGTATTACATCTTATGTAATACGCGCATGGAAGTGCAGTAAGAGGAATTATCAGCTGAGTTACAAAACAAACATCGATCAAAGAATTAACCGACAACACGCTGATTGATTAATTGCTTTTACCCTGCACAACGGATTTGTCAAAAGGTAGTGTTTATATATGTAGATTCACTCATCTATACTGAATACACCCTGTCGTAAAGTGCCTGTGTAAAAACAACGTCCTTCCTTCAAATGATTAACCGCCAATACATTGACTGATTGCTCATTACTGGCTAACTAAATTATTTTTTTAAAGAATGGCGGACATCATGCAATTAGTTGCCAGGTGTGCTATCTTGGGTGACCAATGGGACTATACACCAATGTGAAAAACCTCAAACAATAACTCACTTTTTCGCATATAAGACTGTTAAAAGATACATGACATGGAACAGGATACTTTGTCAGCTGCAGATGAATGGCATCTCATTCCTTTATGTGGATATTGATGGATACATTCCCCGAACAAGGTAATAGCTTGATATTGTTGCTATAACTTTAGTCTGTTTTAATTTTAATATTTGCATTTTGCTTTTATTTATTTGTTATGACATTCAACAGAATTTTTTTTTGGCCGTGAAGTGTAATAAGACAGACAACATACACTAAGTCGCACTCGGGGCGTGTCTGTGAAATATAATACACGTTGGCAATTTATAAAATGTCTAGATATTACAATCTTGTTACAAATTCACAAAGTATAAGCATTCTATAGTAAACTAATTAGGATTATAAGACAAAATATAAAGACGTACATTGACTTCGTTATCACTCCTAACATTTTTTACCACTGGCAGATGGTTAATAAAACCTGCATTGAGGATCGTAATCCAATGCTTGTTTGATCAGCATTCTTGATTTACTCCCACTTTGCCAGTAGTTAATCCGACTACAGTTAACGAATATCAGATTATAATTAACACCCTAATTAGCAAGGTCATGTCTGGATGGTTATTGCCAGTTTCTGAGGTGTCCTCTCACGCAGCCAGATTCTGTCAAAACAGGTCTCTCACATAGCCAGAGTGGGATCTGGCTGACCAGGGTTAGTGTTTTGATAAAGCATGTCCAGATGAGCCATATAGTCTGTATCAACAAAACGCTCAATTAGTGAGATTTGTGAATTTTGTATTGAGACACATTTGGATGGTATTATTTGAATTTCTTTACATTTGTCATATCATATGTGCTCAGTTTGTAAGATTAGTTAAATTTATATTAAAGTGAGATACATTGATATGGTATTATTTGAATTTCTTTACATTTTACAGAGAATGTAAATAAAAATATGCTTGGTGCAAAAGATGTAGTGTATTAAGAAAATTATGAGAAATGGTTGCTGAAAATGTTAACAAATGATGCTTCTTTGGCTGTAATATTACACACACATGGACACCACATATATGGAGTGCAAGTATCCACTTCTGAATACCAGCCTAATCATTGAGTGCTAGTAACCACTTCTAAATCCTAGTCTATTCACAAAGTCAACAATCGGTTCTAAAGTCATGGTTTTTTTTGCTGCTTGTTAAGAACCAGTTCTTAAGTCAAGCCTATTTATGTATGTTAGCATCCACTTTTTAACAGTGATAAACAGTGCCAATACCACTCAACACGTGTAGGACAAGGTAACATTTTAACTGTTACACTTGCAAATTCCATTCACATATGTATGGACCAATGGATTATAAGTGACACTGGGCGGTGGGACAGCCTTGTGGACACGAAATTGTGCAGAACTATGGATTGAGAAATAACTAAATTTTACATTGTCGTATTAGACTGGGATGCAGCAACTTGGACACTGCATTATCTAATCTTTGAAGGACTGTTGTAATATGTATTAGTTTGGGGAGCGACATTAATATAGGGGAAACACAGTTTGTCAATCTCACTGTACACTACTAGTGGTACAAGAATGAATATTGTTTAAACTATACACACACTTGCATACATCTTCAATCGTGTCGCATTGTAGATATACACTATAGCCCTAGAACAAAGGCTCACGCTTCAGTGGCTAATGCTAATTACCTGGCTGGCATCTCTCACCTAGCCATAGTGCAATGTTGTATTAACAAGACCTTTTTAGGAAGACTCTGGCTAAGTGAGAGTGAACCATTTCTGAGCGTGGTGAGCCATGAACAGTGTTCACCACATGCAAAACAATTTTAATCAATAAGTGTTCACAATTAGTATCTTCAATTATCAATTTCTTATGCTTCTCCCACTTAGTGGGATTGTAAATATTTGCATTTGATTAAAATGACATTACATGATTATAAGTTATATATGTATCATTTATTTATCTGTAACTAAATTTATAAGACTAATCATCTGCTTAAAATGATAAAAATGTTAAAGAAACATTATGTGACTATAAACTATTATGTTATATGTGTATAATTTGTTTATTTTGGATATCTGTAACTTTATATATAGCATAAATCGGATATATTTTTGTAAATTTTGTAAAATGAAATAAATTGGCAAAGTGTTGAATCCCCAACTAATCCCCTTTGTTGCACCATTAACGTTAATTAATTGCTTGACAATGAAACTGGCAAAGTGGGAGGACACCACATTCTTAAAGTACGACTTTACAAATGCCAATTTTTTGTTGATGCATAGATGGGAGTTTCCATATTTATTCCCACACCGTTATCAATATAAAAGTTACTACAACCAGGTGAATAGAAGTATATACTAGTATGCATAATGGCAACCAGCAAATTAACAGATAATTTAGCAAGTAGCACATCGTTGGATGGAGGCAGCAGGGGAGTAAGATCAACAAATTGTAAACAGGCTGATTGGATGCTAATTGAACAGCTGATTGACAGATTCTAGCTGTAAATCAACTTCAGTATGACAAAGTCGAAATCCACTCCACTGTCAAAGTGATGGAATCAATCAACATTCAATCAGCTTGTTTATCCTGAACGATGTACATCGAAATGCCGCCTTATTCAATAAACAGGGAGTTGTTATCACTTAAGTGATATGTTTCGTTATGTATTCCCATACTGTTTACTGCAGTATAAGTGAGATCTGATTCAGTTTGCGAATGACCACACTTTTGAAGATTATTTAAGTTCTACATTAGTAAACTGCATCCTAATAATTTGATTTCAGATTAAAACATCTCATTCCGAATTTGTGTAATCCTATTTCTGGTACTAAGAAATACTGTATTTTTACATATTAGATATAAATCTATCAGTACCAGTTTGATGTGTCTGGTCATGAGTTAACTAACATAATGATTATATATTTATTGTCATTACATGTGTCATTAAGCGTCATTTATGCCATTATAATGTTCTCTGATCCATTTCATCGTACAGCATTTATTTCATTCAATGTTTTGAATCTCACATGATGACATGAGAAATGTTATTGTTCCAGTTCAGTTCGTTCTTCAAGTGTTCCAACCAATATCGTCATTATGGTTACAAACGGCCTGATTTTAATACCTATCAACTTAGATGTTATATATGAGTATATGCACACACATTCACACAAAACATACGTAATTTGTGAATTCTGTTTCAGACGAAAAGAAATATCTAATTTGATAAGAAACACTACATAAAGTATCTTCCCTCACTATGAGAGAAGCATGGCATTATTCGTTAATTTTTAAATAATTTTATCTGCATAAAAGAAGGGATTATAAAAAATCTGAAACAAACTTCCGTATACTACCATTTCACCAACATTGCGACATTGACCATGGAATCATGTTAATTTCAGTCTGATTTTAATGTCATAATTATGCGAGGTTCCTCATTCACACATTCATACAAATTGACAGCTCAACACAAAACAATATGCAACCAACCAAATTCAATACAACACAACTTTCACAGCATGTGCATACCACACTGTTGATTTTGTATATTTGTATACATGCAATATTGTGTATGCATATGATGTTACATGCAATATAAGTAAAATTAAAAATGTCACCATATTTTCAAATAACTCATATTCGTATATTTGCTATTGCTATATGCAATAAACAAAATGTGATAAACTTTACTGTTTACCAACAAGCGCTGCATACTTGCTTTTCTACAACATATAGCTTTAATCCACATTGTTGTAACGATTAGTACGGTCCAGTAATTTCAATCTCAAAACAGTACGTGCAGGCAAATAGAGAACATCCCGAAGCTTGGAACTTGGTTTTCCTTCCAAAGGCCGTCTTTACTGACTTGACTCACTCATGAATTAACAAGGCAGTACGCCTTGTTAATTGGTGAATCTTAACAGCCTTGAATCACTCATCAATTAACAGGGGATTAGGTCTTGGGGCGTGCAAACTACTATCATTTACCATCACCCACCAGTTATCTCCCCTTGTGGACATTTCCAAAATTGGAAATCTCATATTTCCAAAATTGGAAATGTTTGGAAACATCATCTTTCCAAAATTGGAAATGTCTTGGAAACATCATCTTTCCAAGACATTTCCAAGCTTGTAAATGTGGACTTTTTTTCCAGTGAAAGTTGTTGGTTTGGTACCAAATTCTCTCCTGTAAACTGCCCTTTAAATGCATGGGAATGTTAAATCAATTGAAATCATAATTAGGTACACTATAGGTGAGTTGATATATTGACAACATAATACATTTATCACCTTTCTAAAGATATTAAGGCTAAAAAGCATTTTTCTAGCATTTCCGACCGTACTTTAGCCTTCATTCCGCGCTCCGTGCACCACATGTGACATAAGTCGGTCAGCCCACTATTTCAGTCCATATTTTACTTTGGCGCCAACGTATATAAACAAATTTCATGAATAGGAAGCAAAACAATTGAATATCACAACTGAACATACCTCAATGCCACATGCAGCAAGTAGGAGTCGCACGCCTTCAGCTAGTCCACGGCCATCAAAGTATGTCAGCCTTACTGTCGCCATATTGCCTAACTGTTGACCCGATCAGCTCCCTAGACTAACGCCCAGTCTCTTGGAGCATGACAGAAACAAGACAACTTAAATAACTCAAACATTTCATTTTAGCTGAATTGAAAAGGAATTCGTTTAAGATGGGAGATTCAGACTTGATTCATTTAGGGCTATAGCTGAGTCATCACACAGTGGGTAGATAATACGGCTAGGAGACTGTGCGAAAGACCATCAGCTGCCGGGTCAAAAGCCAAGAAGGCTATATGAGCTTTCTGACGAGTTGGCCTTATCGCATTACAGACCTTACAAAAGCAAGCAAAAAGTGCCAAAATTCAACAAAGCGTTAACACCATATCTCCGCCAGTTGCTACGGAAGCCTAGTGGTGCCACACTGGTATCGTATTTTGAAAATAAAATATTCTCGTTATTTCAAGTATCTGTCTATTGTTAACGAAATTTGTTAGTTCAGTTATATTTTCGTAATTTCTCGCTAGTTGTTTGTTTCAAGAACTCGTAATTTAGAGAAATCAAAATTAGGAGACAATTATTGAAATAACGAGACAGTACTATCGGGACAGCATACTTTCATCACTTGTTGTTCTGTTTGCATGCTGTGAGTGTCGATGTTTTAGGACGCCAATGCTCACCTCCAGCATCACAACACCCCAGAATGTCTAGCAATTAGTCTTGATCTTTCCCAACTTTAACACTTGTGGGACAAACTTACTCACATGACATTTCAGGGACTCATACGGAGTGAACAAATCTTTGACAAATTGTTGAGGTGGTTTGACTGTACAATTGATAAAGAATCGCTCGACCGGCCTGTGGTACAGTCCAACCAGATTACGATGCCTCTCTCGCTCGCAAGCTAGTAATGTGAAATGGAACAAGTGATACTCGAATCACGCTCAATATGTGAAGAAGAGGAAAGCAATTGACATCTTCTGTTCCAACAGTCATCAATGTTATTATTACCTGATTGATATCAGTGTTTAATTCCAATCTCATTCCGTGAAAAACTGTGAAATAATAACTAGACCGAAGTGATGGGAACATTTAATGCAACAAATGTAATTACACGTTCTTATTCACTGCCAACACGCGGTGGCTCAGAGAAATAAGACAAAACTCCCCACGTTATGGGTGAATAAATGCGTAGTGATTTAGTACAAATGCAGGTAGTCATCATGCGGTGACATACAAACAATACATTGTAACCCTTGTAGGGTGCAAAGGGCATAAGTAACAATGCAATTCTGTGCTGAAATGTAAGCATAGATTAATGAATCTATATCAAGAACACCGAAACCAATAATACTACTGGGAGGGTGGGTGGGATCAAGCATGCCGCCATTTCAACCGCTAGGACGACAAGAATTAGGTCAAGGGAGATAACTCTTATTAACATGAAGAGCGGTAACTGAAGGCCGTTGGCTTGCCGCTAAAATAAGGAACTAACATAATTCAAAACTATTTTAATAATAAAATATTACTGATAGACGTCTATTCTCATAATGATGCACATACTAATTTCATTGTGGGATTGTATTTAACAAGTGTCCAGTTTTTAATTCGGTTGAGTATACATTGAGTTCATGATATGTATGAGCAGTCTTGCTAATAAAGCTGATGTCAAATATATATTTTTTCTATATCTGCCATGGCAGCCGTTTTAAACTGATCAAAAAACATTTGTCGGCATTTTACGGAGACTGCAAATGTATGGACGAACGGTAAACCTTCCTGTGACCATTCATGGTGTGGTTTGTAATCTGATGTTGACCATACGTTGACCAACTTAATTGTAAATATGTAAGAATTTTTAGAGTATCCTATGTTCAATCCCACTTAGATTTTTCTTCATTGGAGTGCCCATATAATCCTCCCTTCCTGGCCACGTATCTCACAATGGCGGGAGTTTGCACCAGCTCCAGCCCATCAATCTCCAACAGGGGCACCTGATGAAACATTAGTTTACTACTGGGAGGGTGGGTGGGATCAAGCATGCCGCCATTTCAACCGCTAGGACGACAAGAATTAGGTCAAGGGAGATAACTCTTATTAACACGAAGAGCGGTAACTGAAGGCCGTTGGCTTGCCGCTAAAATAAGGAACTAACATCATTAAAAACTATTTTAATAATAAAATATTACTTTAATTCCAATCTCATTCCGTGAAAAACTGTGAAATAATAACTAGACCGAAGTGATGGGAATATTTAATGCAACAAGTGTAATTACACGTTCTTATTCCCTGCCAACATGCGGTGGCTCAGAGAAATAAGAAAAAAACTCCCAGCCCAGAAGAGATTGGACTAAAGTAATAAACATGAAGTGAAGTAGATACAAAGACATCAAAAAAACCTTCTCAATAAGTATCTAACAACTGGGGAGAGATGTTCCAAACTTTTGTAAAGCTTCTAATTTTGTTACTGATTGAATGTTAATGTATCTCAAGTAAGCTGGGCTTTTCCAAAAGCCTATGTCTTGAATTATCTCTCCCGGCATCTCCTGCTTGAATGCCCAGCTTGCTCCACCCCCTTCGAAATGAATGTCCAGTGATTCGCATCGAAGGGTCGGTCTCGTGCAGTATGTGATTAACAGTCTCTAAAAACACACTCTCTTTCAATGCCTCACGTTGATTGTTACACAACAAAGGTCCCGCTCCATCATCAAGACCATGTAGCTGTAGGAGGTTTACCATAGCTGACACCGGGTCTAATGGATGGGATTCAATCGCCGGCAGTATTACCTGCAGACGCTTCTCACGAAATTGTAATGTCTTAGACCAGCGTAGAGTCACGCACATACCCCCCCTCTATTGTTGATACATCACACAGTCTTATGTCTCTATCCACACTAATAATAATAATAATAATTGATTTATAGAGCGCCTATTTCCAAAAGATATTGCTCAATGGCGCTATGAAGAGAAAAGATTGTAGACAATGTCTATGGAAAAGAGAGTTTGAACAGATGAGTTTTGAGGGCAGTTTTGAAAGCATCAGCAGATTCTATTTCTTTTAGGGTGACTGGTAGAATGTTCCAGAGATAGGGGGCTGCAGCAGAGAACGCTCTTGATCCCATGGCTGTTTTGACATGAGGCTGTGTAAGCAGTAAGGAGTTTGATGAGCGGAGTAATCGGCTTGGAACATGGAGATGAATGAGGCTTTTAAGATATTGAGAAAACATGTTTTCATAGATGCAGCTGTGTGTAAGAAGAAGAAGTTTGTATTGAATTCTGCTTGATACAGGAAGCCAGTGAAGAGTTTGGAGGATAGGTGTCACAGTTTGGTAGCGTGGTGCACGGGCAACAACACGGGCGGCTGAATGCTGAATCCGTTGGAGTTGTGAAAGGAGCTGTTGAGGAATGTTGTAATAGAGGGAGTTGCAGTAATCAAGTTTAGAGAGAACAAGGCTGGACGTTAGAAGCTGCGCGGTGTTGAAGTCTAAGAGGGTTCGGATCTTGCTAATATTGAAGATATGGTAGAAACATCCTTTGCTGAGTGATTTGATTTGATTTTCTAATGACATTGTTGATTGAAAGATGACACCAAGATTTTTTGCAGAGTCGGACTGCGTGATAACATCTTGTCCAATTTCAAGAGATAAACTGTCAGGCACTTTGGAAAGTTGATGCCTGGATCCGATGGTTAAGAACTCAGTCTTTGTGTCATTCAATTTCAGAAAGTTCAAGGTCATCCAGTCTCTTATTTCAGCAATACACTAAACACAGTTCTGCATAAGAAATTGCCCGGTCAGAGCATACCGTAAAATCCCAGCAGGCAACCCATGAATATTGATGCCCCAAGCAGAGTGTCCAGTTTCAATCTTGAACGGACTGAGAGCAGCATCTCTGGTGTCACGGGTACAGCCCCTGCTTGTGAATCTCCTAGTTCACGTCTGGCGCCTCGCAAGGCTTGTCTAATTTGCCAACTATCTTTGACGGGGTCATTGTAGCCATGCCAGAGATGAACATTTGTCACTATACACAAATATTGGCGAACACTTGCATATTTGAAACATTTCACATCAACAAGATACACAATATACTGCAACAAATGAGCTTCCAAAACGGGAACTGGTTCTATCTGTAGTAATCTACAGAAGTCTAGAAAACACTTGAGTTGACTGGAGTACGTTTTTGACGTTGTCTGTGCCTATCCGTTCATAAGTAGTCTATTAGCCGACGCCTTCAGCATGGTCTGCAGACTTTCCCCACCTAGAAGTGAGGAATTTACTTGACATGTGACACAACAATAAGTCCCTGGAAATATACATCATCTGCATACTTGGTATTAATTTAAATAATTCAGATAGTCTACCGTTTGTAGTCAAACGGGAAATACAGTCAACTAGCACATTTTGTGAGCCTGGTAGGTACTGAGCTTGAAGAGAAAAATTATACGTAGCTTGCAACCACACAAGATATCTCAAGTAACTCATCATAAATGGAGATCTAGATGTTTTCTTATTAATAATAGACTTGGCTGTGATATTGTCTGTTTTCACCACAATCTTCTTATTCTGCCATGCTGATGACCACCTTTGAGCAGACAAAATAATTATCATGGCCTCTTTTACATTAATATGTTCTGATTCCATAACAGGCATGTCAAGTCTCCAATTTACATAGAAGAAATCTCCATTATAATATGCACCACCTCCGGTCATGCATGCATCTGTTTGTAAAGTATTGATAGGCCTTGGGTCAAGGAACTTCTGTTTTCCATTGAAAGTTTTGAAGAACTGTGACCACCACCAAATGTCTGCCATAAAATCACTGTCTAAGTTAACTTTGTCATTGGAGTCTCGAAGTAGATTCTTTAGATTCAGAATTCTACGAAGAAATGTTCGTCCACCTTGAACAACCATTGCTGCCCAACTCATTTTCCCTACCAATTTCTCCAGCTGTTTCTTGCTGGCCCGCTTGGGCTCTTTGTAACTCTGCAACACTTCGGTTAAATCACACACCTTCTCGTCTGGTAATCTCAACACACACTGCACTGTATCAATTTCAACTCCAAGGAAAGTGAGTCTCTTGGTTGGCCCTTCTACCTTATTCCAATTGATATTGAAACCTAACCGACGTAATAGTTGCACAAGTAATGTTAGTGCTTGTACACAAGTATTCATGTCATCACACACTATCAGAAAATCATCCAAGTAAGCGATGGCATCCAATCCATACCGGTTTTTCATGATTCTACACACAGCTGCTGTTAATGACTGAAAGATCTTGGGACTTTTAGAGGCTCCAAAGGGTAATTTTGCATCATAGAAATAAGTAAGTTCTGTGTCCCCCTTAAACCGCCAGGCCAAACCAGTGTATTGATAATTAGAAGGATGAATTCTAACTGACCTGTAAACACTTTTCAAGTCAAGTTTTGCAATATAACTCCCTTCCTTGATTAATTTGGTTGCGTGTCGAAGGTCCATATAATCACAGTCACATGAAGTCATGAAGCTGCTCATTCCTTTACCAGCCGGCAAACTGCCGTCATGAATTAATCTCACTTTTCCATTGGATTTTGGGATTGCACCAATGGCACTTACAATTTTTGGTTTAGATGATACTTTAACATAATTCCCTAAACTCATTTCTTCTAAAATTTGTTGTTCAACCAACAACTTGCTTTCCATTGCTGATCTATGATCTTAGAAATACAATGTTCAGTCTCACCACTCACATCATCATCATCAATAAGTTTAAAACCATTTGCAACCCCATCAAGTATATAGTCTCTATCTGGATCTGTGAATGGTAGCAGCTCCTCCCAAGCAGCAAAATTTAATGAGTTGAATTCCCTTGTGACATCGACTGGCCGTTTTTTGGATATAAACGGTCTTCTCTAGGTGATCCACGAAAGGATCCCTGGTCAGCAGTAAGGTCATGGTCTAACTTGCTGTGCCTTCCAAAACAAACACTACAGACATGCCTCAGTTTGCACAGTTCATCTCGACAAAATGTGAAATTGTACCGCCTAGCTACATATTTCTTGACCATTAGGTGTGAAAGGTCCGCGTGGTCTATACGGACGTCTGTTGTTGCGTGATTGCTCATTCTGCCTCAACAGTTCTTTAGTTGTACCATCGGATTTTTGGACCAATTGATGGTCCCGGATGTCTTGTGATGGCGTTCCCCAACGAAACCCTTCCTTGGCTTGGAGCATACGATATTCCTTATCGTATAGCACAACACTTTGCCAAATATACTTGGATGAGTACCTAGCAATGTCCTGCATATACTTGAGATAACTATCAACATCATCATTGTCGAATGCACCTTTCTGGACCTGGTCACGCAATAATCCTAAATTTGCATACATCCACATGTCCAATGATATCTTAGATAGGTTTGTAGATTTTTTTCCTACATCGATGCTAACACCTCCCCCTAGATCGACTGTTTGTCTTGCCGTATCCAGTGAATTGACCCATAGAAAATTTGTGTAGTCTAAATGTTTGTTATTACCATTGGCGCCGCTATCTTGACGTCTTTGACCTTCACTTTGGTTGACCTCTCTGTTCACGTGATCGTCCTGTTCACAAGTCAGTTTCACCTTTAATCTGTCAATTTCTCTTCTGAGTTCGGCTTTCTTGTCTTCTAACCTGAGTTGATGTAACTCTTCACTTAATCGTCTATATTCAGAATCAAAGTCATTTTTCTCAACGCCAGCAGGAGCTGTCATGGCGTCTGTCGACAAGGACACAGGGGACACTCGTGTAAGGCTTGATCTTCCTTGTTTCTGCGATACTGGACTTTTCAAAGCTTCCATCACGTCTTGCATCCGGTTACCAGCGGTCTTGCGCTTGGGTTTTACCTCCTGTATACTTTCTGCCATTATGTTTTTCTTTACCAATTGACTGATTTTTCGTCACGATAGATCAAGCATGCCGCCATTTCAACCGCTAGGACGACAAGAATTAGGTCAAGGGAGATAACTCTAAATAACATGAAGAGCGGTAACTTAAGGCTGTTGGCTTGCCGCTAAAATAAGGAACTAACATAATTCAAAACTATTTTAATAATAAAATATTACTGATAGACGTCTATTCTCATAATGATGCACATACTAATTTCATTGTGGGATTGTATTTAACAAGTGTCCAGTTTTTAATTCGGTTGAGTATACATTGAGTTCATGATATGTATGAGCAGTCTTGCTAATAAAGCTGATGTCAAATATATATTTTTTCTATATCTGCCATGGCAGCCGTTTTAAACTGATCAAAAAACATTTGTCGGCATTTTACGGAGACTGCAAATGTATGGACGAACGGTAAACCTTCCTGTGACCATTCATGGTGTGGTTTGTAATCTGATGTTGACCATACGTTGACCAACATAATTGTAAATATGTAAGAATTTTTAGAGTATCCTATGTTCAATCCCACTTAGATTTTTCTTCATTGGAGTGCCCATATAATCCTCCCTTCCTGGCCACGTATCTCACAATGGCGGGAGTTTGCACCAGCTCCAGCCCATCAATCTCCAACAGGGGCACCTGATGAAACATTAGTTTCCCATCTGTAACAAACATACATTCAGCATATATTTAGATTATCTCTATTTGTAAAACATGGAATGGACCTAAGAAATAACTTGTTGAATGGGATTTCAGATTTACCTTACTCTAAAACGTCCTCCTGATTACCACCAATTGTTAAATGACTGTTATATTTTATCATTTCCACTGTATCTACTAATCGGTATATTCTCAACCAGTGTATTTATGTAAACGTGTATGTGGGCTGATGGCCTTTGATACAATAAAACACCTTTGACTTGACTTGACTTGACATAGAGCTATCACCTGTTTATATGCAAGTATAATGCAGGATTTTAATTTACTTTACCTTGACTGTATATATTATAGTGTGGTTGGACTGTATGTCGTGGTTGGGTGGTTGCATGGTGTAGGAATCAGTGAAAAAGCATGCAAGGTGATGTAAGGTCAAACGCATGGGAAATGTGACAATATAAGGTGCATGTAGGTTATTCTTAGTAATGCTGTAAACATTCTGAGTATATAATCGTATAATTGATAAGGTGAGGTGAGGTGAAATTGGGTTTAACATCGTGCTTGAGAATATTTCGCTCATATGACGACATGCATGCGTGTGTATGTGTATGTGCGGCTGCTTGTACTAGCCCAGACTAAAGCTGGTTTTATAGTGGTAGCCCACTGAGATACCATGCCGTAATGAAGCATGAATACCCAACTCAGACACATTATACTAACTCCGAGCCGACCAGTCCTTGTTGTACCCATTAATGCCGAGCGCCAGGCAGGGACCAACAAGTACCATATTTTAACGTCTTTTGGTACGACGCGGCCGGGGATCGAACCCTTCCGCTCTCCGGGCGGACGCTCTAACCACTACACCACGGACGCGGTCATATAATTGATAAGCACACCCTATACTGACATTGTAAATTGTTACACTCGCACCTTCTGGGCGCGTCGCTCAATCACTGCTATTGAGTATGGGTTTCGTCGATGAATTTGGATGATGAACGTTGGTCAGACGAATGATGGAATATATTTTAAGTATCAACATTTTCACCACTATATATTTTGCAAAGTTACTTATTTCTGGGAGAATAAACATGATTACCTTCCAGTAACTTTTCATATTCTTGCCTCTCTTGGAGCAATGTTTCGGTGAACTGAAAAAGACCTTGAGTTAATTGTAACCTCAAATTGCCTTCAAAATGTATACTGAACAGCAAAAGAAACGCAAGTCTGACTTTTTGTCAAGTTTTTAAATAGAAGACAACCAAAATATTTTGTCTTATCACATATTCTATAAACAACACTATCAATTTAACAGCTGGAAATTGCTGTTGACATTGAATTGCAAGAAGTTCAAATTGATCACAGTCCGTCCAATGGAGATATCCCTGAACGCGAAAAGTGACAGTCTCTTTAGTAGCGCTTATAGCCACCTTGAGCTTGCACACGGGCCGTGCAACGTTGCCTCATTGAGTTCACTATGAAAGTCTGAAAGAAGGCCTGAGGCAAGTGGTTCCACTCAAACACAAGTCTCTGTTCAAACTGTGCAAGTGTGACTGGCTGTCTACCTGCAGCAATCCCACGTCCAATTTCGTCCCAGAATGTTCAATGGGAGCCATATCCGGGGAATGAGACAGCCATGGAAGAATGTTAATGTTGTTCTGAGCCAGATAATCCATCGACACCCTTGCCGTGTGAGGGCTGTAAACGTCGCTGACGTTGTTGACGTGTCAAAATTGGCCCCACATATGGCCGTCGGCAGTGGATTCCAGCAGCTCGAAGACGGCACCTAATCGTATCACTGGACACTCCCCTTGACCCATGAACTAAGGCTGATGATACTGTTGCTGCTTGAGTTCGGTTCCTTAGATGAGTGACCCGGATGAACCAACCTTGCGCATGAGTTGTCATTCGTGTCCGTCCTGTACGGGGACGATCAGCAGCAACCCCGGTTTGCTGATGACGTTGAGCAAGTCGTGTAAGGGTGGTAAGATGACAGCCCAACTGTCTAGCTACAGCGGTTGCAGAGCTACCTCCATGCAACTTTCCAATGGCCATTCCCCTCTCCTCTGCCGTTACTCTAGGCATCGTTTCTGTCGCGTGTACACCTCCTAGCGTCAATACTGAACTGTTTTTGACGCAAACCTTTATAAAGGAGACATCAGAGTGAAATGCATGATTCCATCCAGAACCGTCGATGAACGTGCCAAAATTATGGTTTTTCTGCACCGTGGGTGTGTTTGTACGAATGTTTCACATGAACGTCAAATTGCATGACATCATATCATCTGGAATCATTACGTCACTTTACCATGAACTATCCATCAACATGAACGCTTACTTTTATGAGATTCATTTTTTTCGAAATTTGCGTTTGTACGCTCAGCATGGGTTGCTGGAAATTCTAACAGGGCAGATGCAGCTTAAAAGGAACGTTTCAGTTGAATACTTACAGCAAAGACAACACATAGTTTTCGACTCCCCATGGGTACAACGTTTGAAGCCAATATCTGGTGTCCCCCGACGTGATCTTGCTGGAATATTTCTAAACTCACTAACTCTCTCCATTAAAATATATTCGGGGTCTTATAATATAGTTAAGATGGCACTGCTGATGTGCATTGTTGCAGTTGGTTATTAATGTTTGCAACGACGTCGTGCGTGGACCGGCTAGCCTTCATTCAGAATACTGCATATGCAACGCGCTCCGTGCACCACATCTGATTGAAGTAGGTCAGTCTTCCCCTCTACAGCTGATACATTATATTTCCACCCGATCGGAGGATGCCTTCACTATTTCAGTCCATATTGTCCTTTGGCTCCAACGTATATAAACAAATTTCATGAATAGGAAGCAAAACAATTGACTATCACAACTGAACGTACCTCATTGCCACATGCAGCAAGTAGGAGTCGCACGCCTTCAGCTAGTCCACGGCCATCAAAGTATGTCAGCCTTACTGTCGCCATATTGCATAACTGTTGACGCAATCAGCTCCCTAGACTAACGCCCAGTCTCTTGGAGCATGACATAGAAACAAAACAACTTAAATAACTCAAGCATTTCATTTTAGCTGAATTGAAAAGGAATTCGTTTAAGATGGGAGATTCAGACTTGATTCATTTAGGGCTATAGCTGAGTCATCACACAGTGGGTAGATAATACGGCTAGGAGACTGTGCGAAAGACCATCAGCTGCCGGGTCAAAAGCCAAGAAGGCTATATGAGCTTTCTGACGAGTTCGCCTTATCGCATTACAGACCTTACAAAAGCAAGCAAAAAGTGCCAAAATTCAACAAAGCGTTAACACCATATCTCCGCCAGTTGCTACGGAAGCCTAGTGGTGCCACACTGGTATCATATTTTGAAAATAAAATATTCTCGTTATTTCAAGTATCTGTCTATTATGACCGAAATTTGTTAGTTCAGTTATATTTTCGTAATTTCTCGCTAGTTGTGTTTGTTTCAAGAACTCGTAATTTAGAGAAATCAAAATTAGGAGACAATTATTGAAATAACGAGACAGTACTATCGGGACAGCATACTTTCATCATTTGTTCTGTTTGCATGCTGTGAGTGTCGATGTTTTAGGACGCCAATGCTCACCTCCAGCATCACAACACCCCAGAATGTCTAGCAATTAGTCTTGATCTTTCCCAACTTTAACACTTGTGGGACAAACTTACTCACATGACATTTCAGGGACTCATACGGAGTGAACAAATCTTTGACAAATTGTTGAGGTGGTTTGACTGTACAATTGATAAAGAATCGCTCGACCGGCCTGTGGTACAGTCCAACCGGATTACGATGCCTCTCTCGCTCGCAAGCTAGTAATGTGACATGGAACAAGTGATACTCGAATCACGCTCAATATGTGAAGAAGAGGAAAGCAATTGACATCTTCTGTTCCAACAGTCATCAATGTTATTATTACCTGATTGATAACAGTGTGATAGACGTCTATTCTCATAATGATGCACATACTAATTTCATTGTGGGATTGTATTTAACAAGTGTCCAGTTTTTTAATTCGGTTGAGTATACATTGAGTTCATGATATGTATGAGCAGTCTTGCTAATTAAGCTGATGTCAAAACCGGATATATATTTTTTCTATATCTGCCATGGCAGCCGTTTTAAACTGATCAAAAAAACATTTGTCGGCATTTTACGGAGACTGCAAATGTATGGACGAACGGTAAACCTTCCTGTGACCATTCATGGTGTGGTTTGTAATCTGATGTTGACCATACGTTGACCAACATAATTGTAAATATGTAAGGAATTTTTAGAGTATCCTATGTTCAATCCCACTTAGATTTTTCTTCATTGGAGTGCCCATATAATCCTCCCTTCCTGGCCACGTATCTCACAATGGCGGGAGTTTGCACCAGCTCCAGCCCATCAATCTCCAACAGGGGCACCTGATGAAACATTAGTTTCCCATCTGTAACAAACATACATTCAGCATATATTTAGATTATCTCTATTTGTAAAACATGGAATGGACCTAAGAAATAACTTGTTGAATGGGATTTCAGATTTACCTTACTCTAAAACGTCCTCCTGATTACCACCAATTGTTAAATGACTGTTATATTTTTATCATTTCCACTGTATCTACTAATCGGTATATTCTCAACCAGTGTATTTATGTAAACGTGTATGTGGGCTGATGGCCTTTGATACAATAAAACACCTTTGACTTGACTTGACTTGACATAGAGCTATCACCTGTTTATATGCAAGTATAATGCAGGATTTTAATTTACTTTACCTTGACTGTATATATTATAGTGTGGTTGGACTGTATGTCGTGGTTGGGTGGTTGCATGGTGTAGGAATCAGTGAAAAAGCATGCAAGGTGATGAACGGTTCAAACGCATGGGAAATGTGACAATATAAGGTGCATGTAGGTTATTCTTAGTGAATTGTACTGACTGACTGAGTTTAGTTTTACGCCGCTTTTAGCAATATTTCAGCAATATCACGGCGGGGGACACCAGAAATGGGCTTAACACATTGTGCCCATGTGGGGAATCGAACCCGGGTTTTCGGCGTGACGATCCAACGCTTTAACCACTAGGCTACCCCACCGCCCCTAGTGAATTGTAATGCTGTAAACATTCTGAGTATATAATCGAATAATTGATAAGGTGGGGTGTTGTGAAATTGGGTTTAACATCGTGCTTGAGAATATTTCGCTCATATGACGACGTGCATGCGTGTGTATGTGTATGTGCGGCTGCTTGTACTAGCCCAGGCTTAAGCTGATTTTATAGTGGTAGCCCACTGAGATACCATGCCGCAGTGAAGCATGAATACCCAACTCAGACACATTATACTGACTCCGAGCCGACCAGTAATTGTACCCATTAATGCCGAGCGCCAGGCAGGGACCAACAAGTACCATATTTTAACGTCTTTTGGTACGACGCGGCCGGGGATCGAACCCTTCCGCTCTCCGGGCGGACGCTCTAACCACTACACCACGGACGCGGTCATATAATTGATAAGCACACCCTATACTGACATTGTAAATTGTTACACTCGCACCTTCTGGGCGCGTCGCTCAATCACTGCTATTGAGTATGGGTTTCGTCGATGAATTTGGATGATGAACGTTGGTCAGTCGAATGATGGAATATATTTTAAGTATCAACATTTTCACCACTATATATTTTGCAAAGTTACTTATTTCTGGGAGAATAAACATGATTACCTTCCAGTAACTTTTCATATTCTTGCCTCTTGGAGCAATGTTTCGGTGAACTGAAAAAGACCTTGAGTTAATTGTAACCTCAAATTGCCTTCAAAATGTATACTGAACAGCAAAAGAAACGCAAGTCTGACTTTTTGTCAAGTTTTTAAATAGAAGACAACCAAAATATTTTGTCTTATCACATATTCTATAAATAACACTATCAATTTAACAGCTGGAAATTGCTGTTGACATTGAATTGCAAGAAGTTCAAATTGATCACAGTCCGTCCAATGGAGATATCCCTGAACGCGAAAAGTGACAGTCTCTTTAGTAGCGCTTATAGCCACCTTGAGCTTGCACACGGGCCGTGCAACGTTGCCTCATTGAGTTCACTATGAAAGTCTGAAAGAAGGCCTGAGGCAAGTGGTTCCACTCAAACACAAGTCTCTGTTCAAACTGTGCAAGTGTGACTGGCTGTCTACCTGCAGCAATCCCACGTCCAATTTCGTCCCAGAATGTTCAATGGGAGCCATATCCGGGGAATGAGACAGCCATGGAAGAATGTTAATGTTGTTCTGAGCCAGATAATCCATCGACACCCTTGCCGTGTGAGGGCTGTAAACGTCGCTGACGTTGTTGACGTGTCAAAATTGGCCCCACATATGGCCGTCGGCAGTGGATTCCAGCAGCTCGAAGACGGCACCTAATCGTATCACTGGACACTCCCCTTGACCCATGAACTAAGGCTGATGATACTGTTGCTGCTTGAGTTCGGTTCCTTAGATGAGTGACCCGGATGAACCAACCTTGCGCATGAGTTGTCACTCGTGTCCGTCCTGTACGGGGACGATCAGCAGCAACCCCGGTTTGCTGATGACGTTGAGCAAGTCGTGTAAGGGTGGTAAGATGACAGCCCAACTGTCTAGCTACAGCGGTTGCAGAGCTACCTCCATGCAACATTCCAATGGCCATTCCCCTCTCCTCTGCCGTTACTCTAGGCATCGTTTCTGTCGCGTGTACACCTCCTAGCGTCAATACTGAACTGTTTTTGACGCAAACCTTTATAAAGGAGACATCAGAGTGAAATGCATGATTCCATCCAGAACCGTCGATGTACGTGCCAAAATTATGGTTTTTCTGCACCGTGGGTGTGTTTGTACGAATGTTTCATATGAACGTCAAATTGCATGACATCATATCATCTGGAATCATTACGTCAATTTACCATGAACTATCCATCAACATGAACGCTTACTTTTATGAGATTCATATTTTTCGAAATTTGCGTTTGTACGCTCAGCATGGGTTGCTGGAAATTCTAACAGGGCAGATGCAGCTTAAAAGGAACGTTTCAGTTGAATACTTACTGCAAAAACAACACATAGTTTTCGACTCCCCATGGGTACAACGTTTGAAGCCAATATCTGGTGTCCCCCGACGTGATCTTGCTGGAATATTTCTAAACTCACTAACTCTCTCCATTAAAATATATTCGGGGTCTTATAATGTAGTTAAGACGGCACTGCTCATGTGCAATGTTGCAGTTGGTTATTAATGTTTGCAACGACGTCGTGCGTGGACCGGCTAGCCTTCATTCAGAATACTGCATATGCAACGCGCTCCGTGCACCACATCTGATTGAAGTAGGTCAGTCTTCCCCTCTACAGCTGATACATTATATTTCCACCCGATCGGAGGATGCCTTCACTATTTCAGTCCATATTGTCCTTTGGCTCCAACGTATATAAACAAATTTCATGAATAGAAAGCAAAACAATTGAATATCACAACTGAACGTACCTCATTGCCACATGCAGCAAGTAGGAGTCGCACGCCTTCAGCTCGTCCACGGCCATCAAAGTATGTCAGCCTTACTGTCGCCATATTGCATAACTGTTGACGCAATCAGCTCCCTAGACTAACGCCCAGTCTCTTGGAGCATGACATAGAAACAAAACAACTTAAATAACTCAAGCATTTCATTTTAGCTGAATTGAAAAGGAATTCGTTTAAGATGGGAGATTCAGACTTGATTCATTTAGGGCTATAGCTGAGTCATCACACAGTGGGCAGATAATACGGCTAGGAGACTATGCGAAAGACCATCAGCTGCCGGGTCAAAAGCCAAGAAGGCTATATGAGCTTTCTGACGAGTTCGCCTTATCGCATTACAGACCTTACAAAAGCAAGCAAAAAGTGCCAAAATTCAACAAAGCGTTAACACCATATCTCCGCCAGTTGCTACGGAAGCCTAGTGGTGCCACACTGGTATCATATTTTGAAAATAAAATATTCTCGTTATTTCAAGTATCTGTCTATTATGACCGAAATTTGTTAGTTCAGTTATATTTTCGTAATTTCTCGCTAGTTGTGTTTGTTTCAAGAACTCGTAATTTAGAGAAATCAAAATTAGGAGACAATTATTGAAATAACGAGACAGTACTATCGGGACAGCATACTTTCATCATTTGTTCTGTTTGCATGCTGTGAGTGTCGATGTTTTAGGACGCCAATGCTCACCTCCAGCATCACAACACCCCAGAATGTCTAGCAATTAGTCTTGATCTTTCCCAACTTTAACACTTGTGGGACAAACTTACTCACATGCGTTTCAGGGACTTATAGGGAGTGAACAAATCTTTGACAAATCGTTGAGGTGGTTTGACTGTACAATTGATAAAGAATCGCTCGACCGGCCTGTGGTACAGTCCAACCGGATTACGATGCCTCTCTCGCTCGCAAGCTAGTAATGTGATATGGAACAAGTGATACTCGAATCACGCTCAATATGTGAAGAAGAGGAAAGCAAAATTACAACATAAAAGTGACTATGACTTCAAATGGATGATTCTGCACTTTGGACATTAAAAGAAAGGCATTTAATTCACTGTGTAAGAAATTATTGAATACTGAGAACACTATTGACCGCCTTCAATATACAATCAGATACTGTTGAAAAGGGTTATATTGACTTGTTAACTGTATGTGAATATATTTTGAATGACGGAGGACATTATTCTTCTCTTGTGTCGACAAATACAGTACCAGAAGAGCTTGTAGATTTCTTGACCAAATTAGACCGTAACACTGAATGTTTTAAACATTTTCAATATGACATTTTTGCATGGTTGCAAGAAAGAAAACCAGATAGATGGCAAAAGGCACAGATTGAAGTGCATCAATTTCTCGTTAGTTTAGTTTGTATCAGGAACTCGAAATTTCGAGGAAGAAATGAAAGTTAGGGGAACATAACTGAAATAAGGAGACTATACTTTCACAGATCATTATCAAGATGAAGATAATTTTTTTGTACTTAGGCCTCCGGACCGTATATATAGTATTATAATGACATGAAAAGTATGGACTGTGCAAATAGTGAAAAGCATCATAACATTGTGAAATTAGTTGCCAGAAGAATTCAGACTCTTCCTTAATGTCAACGAATGTATTTAAAATAGGGCTAATTTTACATGAAACGATTCTTTTTCTGATGATAAAAATCTGATAAGTGTTCCCTTGTAGGGTGACACAAATATTTCTGTGGAATATACTCCCTCCTAAGATCGACATATGTATCACATGTAAATAGGACAGCATACTGACATCATTTGTTGTCCCAGTTGCATTCCCCGAGTGGCGATGTTTGGTCCCTAGAATCCCTAGAATGCCATGGCTAGCGAGGAGTCTTGACCTTTACCAACTTGATCCCTATCGTCCTTGAATACAGTTGACGGTCAACAGATTTACTGCCATACATCATTACCGTTTATTTATTATACCTTCTGAATATTTGGCGAAAGCAGGCGACAGCAGGCGACAGGTTTCTTTGCAAGTGTCAACACGACTGATCCAAAAATCTTCCCGATGGAGAGGCGGATTTCAGGTAAAATATTATCGTGTACCACACATATCTTTTTTTTTGGTGCAAAAAGCACCTCGCCCAAACAATCTTTAGTCTTAATAATGGACACCACCGAAAAAACGAAGGGTCTAATAATAGCTGATTTCGCACGACTTGATAACATGGCGTCCAGAGCATACCATTCTCCCTCTTATTGCCTTGATGTGGAGACGTGTTTTGAATTTAAGAGAACCCTTTTGGTTTTGGGGTTTTTTAGTCTGTATCATTAAACACAAAAAGATAGGTCACTATGTATAATAAATTAAGTCCTATTTGACGTGGAAAGCAGGACCTTCACTCCATATGTTGCGACTGTCGTTGCCAGTGTAATGTGAAAGTTAATGTCTCTCGGAGTTACTTTCAACTTTACATGGCAGAAACGAAATACAGATCACCCGTCTATATCTACAGCTAAGAATACTGAACATCGTTTCCCTTCTCTAAGGGTGAGAGTATCTCAGGTGAGGCCCGGCTCGGTATCAACATACACGCTTACGGGATCACAATACTTAACTTTGGCTGATCCAGATCTATACCATCTTTCGAGTGAGGATCACATGGATCACAGCCACCATTCTAATAAGAGATGTAATGAATAACAAGTTTAACAGTATCAATATCTGTCACTTTGCTTCACATTACCATTCGACCAGGAGACTACGTGATCAGTCTCAAATTACAAGACGCATATGTACCATTTGACGAGGAGCATCATCAGTACTTTGGCTGCATTATCAAAGAGATACGCTATAGATTGAAGCCACGTGGTTACCCAGCAGTATCTCAAAACCAGTCAGAAGGTTCCTTCATCGTCAAGGGATAGTCTTTGAAGCCTACATCGACCACATAGAAGGACACTGACCATATTATGTTTAGAAGCATATCGAATTCACAAAGACGTTGTTTGGTCCACTGTGTTGGCCGGTGAATGCACAATTCCAAAGGCATGATTCATCTTCCAACACCATTACACAAACATCACCAGTGCTGTGGAGTGAAATGCCTTTGCAGAAATCTTCATGATGCCATTTGCATCGTCCCACAACTTGTTCGTCGACGATCCGTCGATTTGGGTGCACACCTTCTGGATCAGCAAAAAACAGGATATTGGTCTGCAGACAAATGAAACAGTTTTGAGTTCAAGGCAGTAGAGTTAGCAATAACCAGAAATTCTCTCTCCATACTGGACCCACACGTATTGGATCAGGATGCGTATATTTTACCGGCGGCATTATAAGGTAGAACTAAGCACAGTAATAGTGCCAGGATTGCCTGTCCTCAACAGACAATCACGACGTGTGATGTTCAGTCGTCAATCCAGCGCGTTCCAATATTCTGTTATCAGACACTCAAGCACACGGTTATGATAAGCTCATTTGTACCATTCTGATGCATATTTATTACAGTAAAATATTCGTCATGTTTCTGGTCTTTCTTTGGTCATTGGTCACCATGTGATGATCGGATGGCACAGCGTATGTTCTGTAACCTTTGTTATTTCCCCGGTCTGGTTCTCGACTACTGACAAAACCACCCTGTCATAGTGTTCACGGATGAAACACAATATTAGAAAATACTCCTGCGTGTATAAAGGACATAGTATGTACTCATTTTATGGCTGTTTCAGATACCTCAGACTGAACAGTCATTTCAAATACAATGTTCGTGGAGCAACACTTGCAATCACCTGAACCGTAAGTGTATTTACTGTTACACCTCAAAATGTATAAGCAAGGACTTTGTTTTTCTAAGAAACGATGACGTTGTTGAGATAGAGTGTGGAGACTCTATTTCGTCTGAGTGAGCAGACATTTACATATCTAGTAGCCACGATAGACACATACGACGTCTGGAAGCTGTTGTATTTTGCTGTCATGATGGGGGTCATGCTCACAAGCTTTCATACATACGTAACCCAGTGGCACCTGGAAGTATATACAACGGCCACCTCTACGTCACTGTACCGACTTTTTCACTCAACACTTTAATGTAAATAATAAGTAAATTACGTTGTAAATGTTATAAACCATAAACGTTACATACAACAGTTGATTGATTGTTGTTTAACGCCACAGTAGTTCAGCCACAATATTTCAGGTTCTTGAGAGGCATATAGAAGTTGGTATTCACGCGTTGGACAAAATATTATGGATGTCAACTTCTTCTTTATGTGTACACAAATAAAATAGAATAAAGAAGAAGTTGACATCCATAATATTTTGTCTTATACACAATATTTCAGCAATATGGAGGCGGTCTGTAAATAATCAAGTCTGGACCTGACAATCCAGTGATCAACATCATGAGCATCGATCCACGCAATTACGATACGATGACATGTGCCAACCAAGTCAGCAAGCCTCACCATCCGATCCCGTTAGACGCCTCTAACAACAACCATGGGTTACTGGAGACCAGGGCCTAGATTTTCGAAGCTCTCTTAGCGCTAAGATAGTCGTAAGTGCCATACATTAACATTAACTTGCGACTAACTTAGCGCTAAGAGAGCTTCGAAAATCTAGGACCAGATCCGGGGGTAGAATAGATCTTCAGCAACCCATGCTTGCCACAAAAGGCGACAATGCTTGTCGTAAGAGGCGACTAACGGGATCGGGTGATCAGGCTCGCTGACTTGGTTGACACATGTCATCGGTTCCCAAATGCACAGATCGATGTTCATGCTGTTGATCACTGGATTGTCTGGGCCAGACTCGATTATTTACAGACCGCCGCCATATAGCTGGAATATTGCTGAGTGCGGCGTAAAACTAAGCTCACTCACTCACTACTGGAGACCCAATTCATGGAAATTGTGCTGATCCTGCTCACAATGCCGATGGCAGCCTAGTAGTTAAAGCGTTGGCTCGTCACGCCGAAGACCCGGGTTCGAATCCCCACATGGGTACAATGTGTGAAGCCCATTTCTGGTGTCCCCAACCGTGATGTTGCTGGAATATTGCTAAAAGCAGCGTAAAACCAAATTCAGTCAGTCAGTCACAATGCCGATTGTAGCATTGGGTTGATTCTACAGCTGTAATGCATGTGACAATAAATTATTGTGACGTAAATGACTTATGACAGTTTGTTGCTGTGAAACAAAGTCGTGAGTGTACGTTGTCCAGGCATGATTGACATGTACATAATTAAGACATGATTGACTTGTGATAGTAGGGGAGACCGGGGTCAATTGTAACACGGGTCAATTGTAACAAGGGCGATTACTCTAAACGTTTTCGCTCAAGCATAGTGTAGTGAGTAGAGTTATTTCCCTTTACTTTCCTGCGGTATACTCATCCAGGCGTTTTTCATCTGCTCGGTTATGGCGAGATACAGTTGACGAAAAATGAAGTAATTTTTTCACAAAACGTATTAAAGCGTTCTTAATGCAGTAAATGGTGTTTGGTATGAAATTAACTTTTCAAGTGTAAAATTTAGATATTACGACATATTTGGAAGTAGAAATATTTGAGAAGCCCAAGGTTGTTACGTGTGACGTGGCATGAAACATGGCTACTGCCAACAGGGGCAATTGTAACACTGTGTTACAATTGCCCCCATGTAATTTTCCCTTGTGTTATCATAATAAAGCAAATTATGATGAACGTTTTATGTTAGTTCTTTTACTAGGTTTATCATAGTAGAACATTTTCAGTGTTATGTTGATAGTATTAGCCTCGGGTGAAAGTTTTTGGTTTTAGTCTTTGTATTATTTTGGGGGCATACCAATACAAGAATTTTAAACGAAAAACATTTTAAATGTCGATGGTGATAAAGGTTTATTGTTAATCCATTTCCACCTCAACTGATCAAGATAACATCTTTCCACATTTTATTTTGATTTCATTTGGAAAATAAACAAATTGTTACATTTGAACCTTCTTTGTTACAATTGCCCCATCCACCTGTTACAATTGCCCCGTGCTAGGGGTCAATTGTAACACTTGTAGTCATTGCATTTGATACGTAATAACTTTGTAAAGACATGATAGTGAACTTGAAACGACACTGAGGTTTAAAGCCACGATGCCAATGTACTAGTTAGTACCGATTAACTTTGTGAGCGGTCGTCTGGGATCGAACTACAAGAAGTTAAGTAAAAAGTGTTAAAATTGACCCCGGTCTCCCCTACATAGTTCAGACATGAATGCGTCATGAGAATACACAATTAAGACATGACTGACTTGTGATCGTACATAATTCAGACATGAATGATTCGTGAGGAGACATTTCGACCACAGCGGCACGAATCACCCTTTACCGCTGAAAGCGTCGATATTATTCAAAATGTGTCTCGAATTTAAAAGAAAAATAACACAAATATTCGCTTGTCAAAGACTTTTATATTAAAAATATGACCCAGTTAAACATGTCAGAAACGACAGACACCTATCACTTAGGAAGGTGTGTCGAAAAAAGGAACCGCGAAGGAGGGTTTGCACCTACATAACTTCACGTAACAAGGTGAGCTAACACGCATCTCAAACTACTGACGCTGTTCACACGGCCAATCTAGAACGATGAGATCATTAAAAGATGACCTTCTTCACGGTGGAGACATACACGTCATCATTAGGCTTCCTCCGCTGTGGTCCTGCCAGGAACTCAGCCATGTTCGGCAGAGACGTAACCTTCTTGTGAAACTCCTGAAAATGTACGGAACATGTGTACAGATGAACATGCATGTGACTTTGTCCTTTACAAACTTTACACCTGTTGTTTCCTGCACGTGTTTTCCTTTTGTACTTTATTCGTGTTTCCTAGCTGTTCATTTCCCAGATAAGCATTTTTTGTACTTTATGTTGTTATATGATATTTATATAGCGCACATATCCACGCAACTAGTACATGCGGCGCTGGTATTATTTTCCATCGATCATTGGATGTCAATCTCAACGGCACATGGTATTATCAATCTCAACTCCCTGGGGACCATACAACTCTTGCAGCCACTAGGCACACCGAGTTAATGCGGCATTCCCATCCTTACGAGGTACCCATTCGCAGTTCACTGCACGTTGCTGTACCCGCAACTAGGTATTCATGTGGCAAACATCTGGTCATATTCAAACGGAATCGTCTGTTCTTTAAGTGCACAGGGTTGTGTACTGTACACTAGGGATTGTGACAACACTCAAAGAGTCTGCACACAAAGTTGACTCCAAGGTGTTTACACCCGGTCACAAGTGGGCTCGGCCCCGGCACCTTCAAGCTCGCTTGATCACTAGCCTGGCGCCTTAGACAGCTCGTCCACCATGCTATGCCCACATTACACGTGTCTTCCTGTTGTACGTGACCCGTGTTCTCCTACTGTACACCAAAAGGTCAACAAGATAAAATATATATAACAAAACCACCAGGAAGAGGATACAATAAAAACACGGACACTTCTGCCCAGGAAGCAATGAAAGTGTTGCATGCAGATGTTGTTCAATGGTTACAACTTTGTAACAAAGCAGTAAATCTCAAGCTGGTCAAAGCTTTCTGACTTTTCTGAATTTTTCATGCAGACTTACCTGAAGAGATGGATAATCCTTTAGAGCTTCTAACCCATAGTAGTCAATTGTCATGAGAACTGGCTCCAAAAGACCAATATCTGCCAGCGTCACACTATCGCCAACCAGGAAACCAGTTCCGTTTTTCTTCAGAACCTGTCAACAGGTAACGTACTCATTAATATGGCGGCATGGGGTCATATTCCTCCGTTCGTTTGAATGTTTTTGAAGACAACGCATGGCTGATTGATGTTAAGAAGATGTCAGTTGCCGGATATACCGAGAACAGAATGCTTTATAGAAAGTTGTGGACGAATGTGATTTGTACTTTACAGGGCAATGGCGGTCACACTCGATAGATAACGAACTAGGATAAGCTGGTTCATGTGCGAACATCAGATTCATTTCAATCGTCAGTCCCAGTGATCCGGCGTTTCAACCATAGGGAATTGTTTTGTACTGTACCCCAAATTAGACCTTCAGCAAAATTCAACAAAATCCCATAAAAATGAGAGCTTACCTTATCAAATATAGGGAGGTAGCGAGGCAAACTTTTGGCCGAGGCCTTCTCCAACACCTCCTTAATATCCACAAACACAGCTGGGTAGAAGGCGGACATAAAGTCACGCGAGCCTTCGAAAAGCTCGTTGATTCTGAAAAGAAATATTACACGTTCCCAGAGCCAACCAAACACTGTCTATTCGGAATACTTAAAGACCTTAGACCCACGAACTACAATTATATAGCATGCGTTGTGGAGGACTAGTTTTCATATGGGTAAACATAATTACTCAAAATACGAAAATTCATAAGTTTATTCAAGTTGAAAGATCATTCTTTACCGATGTTTAGTAGAATCACTAAACACTAAAAACCGCAACCGATCAAATAAAGAGGTTTTTTTTCAGGGGGGTGATCTTAGTGAGGTAATCTGCTCTGCAGAATCTGCATGGCAGGACCGTATGATTGTTGTGTCGAATCCCGGTTAACCCGAATATTGTTTCTGTGTTTGTTGGTACTATATCCGTGTTCGTGTCAACAATGAACTAAACGTCTGAGGCAACAAAGTCTTCGGATTATCCTCTCTCATAACCATTACGATGGCCTTCCATGAATACTGTTGAAAGCGGCGTTGAACGCTCACTCACTGTAAGTCATCCATTTAACTGAATACAATTACCTCAGTGCATATCAGAATCGCATGTATATATACCCTATTCTGCACGTTCGTTTCAGACCTTAATGCATATCATCAGAGGTGTAGAAGTCCGAGACATTAGTTAGGTCTTCCCTCACACATTCAGCTGATACAACTGGAATGCTGTTTTAACCAATCTGACACCTTCATTTCATTTTCACACAATTACTTTTAAATGCGTCATTACTTATTCACTGAATTTCATATTTCCATAAGTGTACACAATTACTTTAGTGCAGGCTGGATTCGTACATGTGTAAATATTCAACCTTACCCTGCACATTTGTTCCAGATTATCAGACACATATTCCTTTACAGACGGCGTTATACGCTCATTCACTGTATTTTGTATTGCACACAATTACTTCAGTGCAGGTTGACTTCGTATAGTTCAACCTTACACTGCGCATTTGTTTCAGACTATCATACACATTTCTTTAATTCAGAAGGATGTATGTTTGTGAACAGGTGCTGACGTACCTGGCCGTCTCCTCGTGTGATGACCCCAGCAGCCCTTCTTTATCTGCTATGTACCGAACAATGGCCCCTGTCTGAACCAGTCTCAGGCCATCTATCTCCAACATTGGCACTTGTGAAAACAGGAGTAGTCCATCTGAACATGGAAACGGTCAAATAACAATATGGTGACATAGTATCCATAGGTCCATCCTGCATTTAAGTACGAGTGAAGTCCACGTGTTATTTGCTGTTACATAACATAAACGTGGCGATAGTGGTATTAAGGTATCTCCAACAATGTCAACAATGTGAAAACAGAAGTAGTCCATCTGAACATGGAAAACGCCTTTGATGCTAATGGCTTTACTCGTGTATCCATACTTTTAGTTTATAGTGGTTAGACCTTCATCTATGCTTCAAATAACCCCACAATAACCTGACAAAATAATCCAAGATATCCATCTACATTAGCGTCAATAGTGACATGAGTTTATCATTTCATAATAGCTCCAACGTGTTTGTCTGACGTGCAACAAAGTTACCATGGGAACATGCACACATGCTAGAAACTGTTCCTGTTTACGTTGACGAAAAAAACACTTATTATGTACCTGATCTCCATTTTTCAATCTGCTCTCTTTCTGTTAGTAGCTCTTCTGTGAACTAGACAGAATGAATAGGTATAGGAAATGTTGAACAAATTGTTTTGAAATTTTCACTGGTAGTAATGCCGTTTAAACGAACGCTTAACAACTCATTCATACTGATTTTTTGTTAATGATAGACGAATATCGAGTGAAATTGCGGGAATGTATTATAGTGTTAGAGTAGCTCGTGTCATTTTATACGTTGAAATTTGGTGTATTCGGACACACATAGCATGATAGAAATGATGAACATCATACTCATATTATTAACTAGACAATAATGAATAGGTTCAGTACTAACGGTATCACGGACGATGGATGGTAGAGTCACGAGAGTCTTACAATGACAACAAGGGAAACCTACGCATCATTATGATGTAACATGTGAAAATGAGCTGCATTAAACTTTCTGAAAGTATGGCGATTGAGTGGATGTAACGTACGTCTGTGAGGTCGGGTAGCCATAGCGTAACCGCGTTGAGTACAATGTGTGAAACTTCGTTGTGGTGTCTTGATGTTACTGAAGTTTGGCTACAAGCGGCGCAAAACTATACTCAGCCACGCCCACATATTACCGCTAGCGAGACGACACTCGCTGTATTAACAATTGTTAACATTGTTAACAATAATTTCATCATCTGGTTAACAAATAACAACAGATCGTTCACTCACTACACTACCTTTTGTTAAGTAAAAGATTCAACAAAAGGAAAACGTTCATTGTTTGTAAAGAGCATGTATCTGTTTGTAATTATCTCATTGTGTGTTTGAGACGATTTCGTGCAGATGTTTTAGATGATCTCGTTTAAATGTTTGTGACGATCTCTTGTATATGTTTGAGACGATCTCGTGTATACGTTTGTGATCCGTATTTCACGGGCAACACTTCTGTTGCGACACCAGCATATAGTACACGTGGACCTGTACATAGAAATTAAAATTCTATTTATTGTTTACTCTTTGGGACATACATGACAACGTGCATATGTCAATGTTCAGTCGAACAGAAACTTAAATGTGTCGTAAACATTTTCATGACATTCGAAGGTTAAAGATCACATGGTCGACAAAAACATGCAAGATGGATGATCTCGTATGAGACCAACTATAGGTTCACCGCATCATAAACATTCTAGTATCTCACCTTGATACCACACGCCGCCAGCGTCAATCGTACTATTGCTCCTTTTCCACGTCCGTCAAAGTAATAAAGTTTAGGAGCTGCCATCGTTGTTATAGGTCGGAAAGTGTGCACTGAATTGCGATAGTTGTTGTTAAAGGTCAAGGACGGTGTCAGGGGGGGACTGGAGGCCACTAGGTCCGCAGTGGAGGCACAGCTGTGGCCGGGTGTGTTATAGACTAAGGCTTAGTCTCTGAATATATATAATTTTGATAGTAACAAACAAGCCCATTTATATTGAAAAGGAGCCCTAGGGAGACCAGAGATTCAGAACCTGAGGAAATCTAGACTTGCTTTATTTAGGGCTTTAGCACTGCAGAGAGGGCTTGGCAGTAGGGAAATTAATGTGGTTCAGGGACTGTGAGACAGACTAGGTGTGTTAGTGTAGGGACATTTGATCAGAATACTACGTGTGTACACATCCACGAATTCCGGGATCGTCAGCGACAGCCAGTACAGCGACGACGGTCATGTACGGTGTCGATGGAAATTGTTACCTGTGATATAACTAGACGGGGTTAAAGTTGTCTGGTCTCTGCATGCTTCTAACAAGTATATATGATGTACGCGTTGTGATAACATAATAAGCAGTGTTGAGAAAAATAACGGATTTCACTTCCCACAGGCCTATATATGTTTGCGTCAATCTATACCTATGAAAAACAGCGTACAGTTATATAACATCTTGGAGCATGTGTGTTTATCGTTATAGTGTACACTTCCAATTGAATCCGTTTCATTTGATTTGTCAGAAGGCAATGTTGCGACGTTAACGTATATATTTTAGATATTCAATTTCCTCAAAATGTATTAAGATATTAAAAAGTAGTATTCGTCAATGGTGTAGTGGTAATTTTAAAAATCAATAATATAGCCTGTACCGATGATTTGTAGACTTGATAATTCACGGAATCCGGAAAACACAAAGGAACTACCGAACCAGCAGCCTATTATTAGATATAACCTGTTGTCCATAACAAGGGACCGACAGCATGGCCTAATAATAGCCTGAGGGCAGATGAAAAAATGATTCCTGTTTCCGGAGGGGAAATTACCCATCTAGCCAAAGTTACTAACATGTATGTATGTGTGTGTATATAGAGAATACTACACGAGGTCTCATTACATACGAATTATACGAAACGAGTGTCCTTCCTATGGTATCTGACCGAGCGAAAGCGAGGTCAAATAACATAGGAAGTTCACGAGTTTCGTATAATTCGTATGTAATGAACGAGTCGAATATTTTATTTATTTATTACCCACGTCTTACATGCATTAAATTGACAAAATAGCGTATTTTTATTATTTTTGGGTTTCAAACCGAAACCGGTTTCATAAAAAGGTTGCGGAAGAGTTTTGTACTGTAGTACAATATTTGCATGACGTCACACTGTAATGACGTCACTGCCTTGGTAACCGACGTCAGGATGCATGTCAGTTGTCATCGCCTCGTACAGCCTCCTACAGTAAACTACTCCGTAGCACCCCGTTTCTTGGTTTGCAGTTGCTTCGTTCGGCTAACATTACAGGTGGAAACATTGCGTTTATGTTTTTCGACGGATATAATGTCTCAGTTCGACTCACAATTAAACAGCGACACGGCAACGGCAATGTTTACATTCCCACAATGCATTTAAGTTGTAGAATGAATGAATTCACGTGTTCGTTATGAATGAAAACATAGTTACGTCAGAATGTGACCTAATTGAGAGGTCATCGGTTATCCAATCGAATCGTTAGAATCTCAGGTCAAGTCGTTACGACACAGGTCAACGCGATACGACACTCGTGTGACGTACGAAATTAGTATGCAACTACCCATACGTTGACCACGTGGGTAATAAATGTATTTATCATCCAAAACTGTGTTCCACAGGAGATATTGCTTGTGTGAGATCATACGATATCTCCTAGGAGATATCGTTTTGACAGTAGATTTTGTACAATGCCCTGACAATGCTATGACATCATGAACTTGATGACGTCACAATGCTATGACATCGCTGCACAGCAATTCTAATGGCAATACTGTGTTCAGAGATGTACATTTTGCATTGAAAGCTAATGAAGAGTGATTTTTAATGATCAATAGAATCTCACCCTCGTGTCTACTGATATCAATTATATCAACACTCGTTGTTAAAAGTAATATATGAGCTTTATGAACGGCATTTTCAACTACCCCACGTGGATATCCTTGTAGCTGAAGATACGTCTTCAATTCTTCTAATCTTGCACTTCTTGTGTCCACATCCGAAACAATAGTACACACTCTTCTTGCCATTGCATATGGCATATTTCTTTTTGTGTGCCGCGGGTGACACGAAGTGAATTGCAAGTATTGATGCGTGTCCGTCGGCTGGTATTAAATATCCGTTTTCAGTTGATCTCCTTGCTTTATAATTTTTACGTCCAAAAATGAAATCTCATCATGGTCGAATTCCATGGTGAATGAAATCAAACGATGGATCGAATCAAGAATATTCAAAAAATAATTTAACTCTTCCACAGTTCAAATCCAAATAAGAAAGCAGTCGTGCTGTTTATTTGCTTATAAAACTTGTTGTTGAAATGAAAGGTATTATTTTCCAGTATTCATTTCAATGATTCCATTATGAACTTATTTGTGAAATTGCAGTCAATAGCATCAGGATGCTTATTTAGCCAATACTGAGCCGCTTCAAGTCCTAGATCATGAGGTATATTAGTGTGCAGACTTTTCACGTCAAAGGTTACCAGAACAGCATCCGTAGGTATGACTTCGGGCAGGTGATTTAAAAAGTCTGAAGAAAACTTGGAACCTTAATAACAGTCCTACACAACGTTTAAGTAACTTCTTAGATATCATTTGGAAACCACTCACAAAGAAGGTTCCAAGTTTTCTTCGAGATGACATAGGCTTTTGGGTCACATGACCGGACAATGCTGAAGCACCTGTCTAGACTTTCCGCTAGGCTCTTATGAAAATTGATTACACGAAAAGGCAAATGAAATTACTGTGTGTGTGCTTGCGTGCGTGCGTGCGTGCGTGCATGTACACGTGTGTATGTGTGTGTGTGCGCGAGCATGTGTGTGTGCGTGTGGTTTAAGGTGGTTTGGGGGTAGAAGCAGCACTGTACTTGAGTCTCTCAAACTCTATATTTTCATCATTAATGTTTTGAGGACAAACGTGAAGGTTTTGCAAAAGGGAATACAAACTGAAGAACAACTGACAGATATCATCACTTGTGTTGACCATCAGCGGGATCAGAAGAACACCCAGGTAGCTGATGTCGGACGTCCTCACAAAGTGGGGCCAAAATGGAAATAATAACATTGGGGAATTAGAACGGACCACGTCTAACGCTCAGAAGCGTCATGGAATGCAAACCTTTAGTGACACAATGAATGCGTTATACGTTAGAGAAGGAAAAATATGACTTTACAGAAAATACATTTAAATACACCTGTATGTCGCCTTATATCGAGAGCAAAGCCCGAAGTGACGCTCGTTTGTAGTGCTGGGAATCGAACCCACTATCATAGTTTTCTGTCACACCTTAAGAGGGGCAGCGTAGGCGATAGGGTCAATCGTGTCCCCTCATTGATTTGAGAACGCAATATAGTGTTTCACATAACACGATCCGGTGATAGAAGGGCCTTGGCACGAGTAAACCCTAATCAAGTTTACATGCCATCAGTAATTGAATGTAAAGTATAATATATATGTTACAGGTACTACGTCTGTCATAAGGGGGGTACTTTCACTCGAGTGCAGCAGCTCTCCACTGGTGGGCGGGCCGCGCTGACGACTGTTGTGCAATGAGATATCGTCTAATAGTTTAATCTTTTTTAGATAATATAATGCTGGCTTACAGTTCTAATGAACATGAATGACTCGAGACATGTGCGACACGTAGGAGTATGATGTTGCCACTTGATTGGCCCGTGACATTTCATTACTGGCACATAAATGATAAGTTAACAGTACCTTCAGATGGACTCGTGATTGTGCATTATAGTGGCATGACACGAGACGTTACTAAGACATGGGTGGCACGCGTACGTTGGAATACGATACTGCCACATGAACGACACGTGAGAGTACAATATTGCCACATGGACGACACGTAGGAGTACAATATTGCCACATGAACCACACGTGAGAGTACAATATTGCCACATGAACGACACGTAGGAGTACAATATTGCCACATGAACCACACGTGGGAGTACAATATTGCCACATGAACGACACGTAGGAGTACAATATTCACACATACATGATACGTGACTGTGCCACGTGTATGACTGGTGTTGCCCAGAGTACATTATTGAGACATTGGATTCGTGTCGAGCCAGGGGGGTTGGTCTGGGTGTGTCGGGGTGGGGGTTATAAAAATGTACAGTCAACCTTGACTATAAGTGATGCTGTGTAAGGTTTCTTTCCAAGGAAACAATAACAACATATCTGTACTTCAAGACGTTATATAGAAAATAGTACCACCGCACTGTGTTTTACACGGATAGGTAGTCAACAGTAAAATAGACAACCAATAATTATTAATATAATTTGTTGTCTGCATTGATACTGACTGACTTGCACATAACAGGATGACGAGAAGCATACATGCCTCCGTGTCTGCAGTCTCGCAATTTCAAAGGTATTTTAATCCACAATATATTTAAGATGGCAGATCAAATGTGCAATACATTTATCTCTGGTCATATTCCACGTTCTTCAAATCACGCACGTACTTTCTATGCATTCGTGACATGCGAGCAACTGATAAGTGATTATTCTTATGGAACTTCAGTCACGAACACCTTGATGATTCGGTCAAACTAAATTGTGTAATTCTGTCGAGATGACGATAAGAGCTCGAGTTATGAAAAGAGGACTTTGGTCACTGTTGACATATACACGTCATCATTAGGCTTCCTCCGTTGTGGCCCTGCCAGGAACTCAGCCATGTTCGGCAGAGACGTCACCTTCTTGTGAAACTCCTGAAATGGACGGAACGTGTGTAAGCGTTATAAAAATCTCATGAGTATGTCTTTTGTACGATACACGTGTAAACCTGTTGTTTCCTACACATGTATTCCTTTTGAAAAGTACACGTGTTTTCCTATTGTTAATTGCATGTGTTTCCCTGCTGTTCATTACACATGCGTGTCTGTTGTAAATTACACGTGTATTCCCGTTGTACATTACACGTGTATTCCCGTTGTACATTACACGTGTATTCCCGTTGTACATTACACCTGTATTCCCGTTGTACATTACACCTGTATTCCCGTTGTACATTACACCTGTATTCCCGGTGTACATCACACGTGTACCCACGTGTACATGGTCTACATTATTCGAGTATTCCTGTTGTACACTAAACGTGTATTCCTGACGTAAATTACACGTGTCTTCACGTTGTACATTACACGTGTATTTCTGATGTACATCATACCTGTATTCATGTTATGCCTCACACGTGCATCCCTGTTGAAATATATTATACGTTCGTCCTTGTTGTATATTATACGTTCATCCCTGTTGTATATTATACGTGCATCCCTATTGTATATTATACGTTCATTCCTGTTGTATATTATACGTTCATCCCTGTTGTATATTATACGTGCATCCCTGTTGTATATTATACGTTCATCCTTGTTGTATATTATACGTTCATCCCTGTTGTATATTATACGTTCATCCTTGTTGTATATTATACGTTCATCCCTGTTGTATATTATACGTGCATCCCTGTTGTATATTATACGTTCATCCTTGTTGTATATTATACGTTCATCCTTGTTGTATATTATACGTTCATCCCTGTTGTATATTATACGTTCATGCTTGTTGTATATCATACGTGAATCCCTGTTGTATATTATACGTTCATCCCTGTTGTATATTATACGTTCATCCTTGTTGTGTATTATACGTTCATCCCTGTTGTATATTATACGTTCATCCCATCCCTGTTGTATATTATACGTTGTATTATACGTTCATCCCTGTTGTATATTATACGTTCATCCCTGTTGTTGTATATATTATACGTTCATCCCTGTTGTATATTATACGTCATCATCCCTGTTGTATATACGTTCATCCCTGTTGTATATTATACGTTCATCCCTGTTGTATATTATACGTTCATCCCTGTTGTATATTACGTTCATCCCTGTTGTATATCCCTGTTGTATATTATACGTTCATCCCTGTTGTATATTATTGTTCATCCCTGTTGTATATTATACGTTCATCCCTGTTGTATATTATACGTTCATCCCTGTTGTATATTATACGTTCATCCCTGTTGTATATTATACGTTCATCCCTGTTGTATATTATACGTTCATCCCTGTTGTATATTATACGTTCATCCCTGTTGTATATTATACGTTCATCCCTGTTGTATATTACACGTTCATCCCTGTTGTATATTATACGTTCATCCCTGTTGTATATATACGTTCATCCCTAGACGTTCATTGTTGTATATTATACGTTCATCCCTGTTGTATATTATACGTTCATCCCTGTTGTATATTATACGTTCATCCCTGTTGTATATTATATATTACACGTTCATCCCTGTTGTATATTATATACGTTCATCCCTGTTGTATATTACACGTTCATCCCTGTTGTATATTACGTTCATCCCTGTTGTATATTATACGTTCATCCCTGTTGTTCATCCCTGTTGTATATTACACGTTCATCCCTGTTGTATATTATACGTTCATCCCTGTTGTATATTATACGTTCATCCCTGTTGTATATTATATATATTACGTTCATCCCTGTTGTATATTATACGTTCATCCCTGTTGTATATTATACGTTCATCCTTGTTGTATATTATACGTTCATCCCTGTTGTATATTATACGTTCATCCCTGTTGTATATTACACGTTCATCCTTGTTGTATATTATACGTTCATCCTTGGTGTAAACAATGTACAAAGCACGTTCATCCCTGCAAGAGGTAAAACAATGTGCAAGAGACGTAATGGAGATACTGGTGTTTAAGATGTTCAACCTCATTTACAGTATAAATGTCCCCGGTACATATTCACCTGAAGAGATGGGTAATTTTTCAGAGCTTCTTCCCCATAATAGTCAAGAACAGAGAGAATCGGTTCTAAAAGACCAACATCTGCCAGAGTCAAACTGTCGCCTACAAGGAAACCACTTCCGTTTTCTTTTAAAACCTGTCAACAGACAACATTGTCAGATGAAGAGTGCAGCTAACTGTTTCCTTTTCAGAATGCTTCCTCATATTTCTGGTCAAATGTCTGAATAGTACGGGAGTGATAGCATTTAGGGATACCACGGGAAAAACGATTGTGTAAATATTGTACTTATCAGGAGTTAGAAGATGAATATCATTTCTTGCTTCTTTGTCCATTGTATGCAAATATCAGAAAAGAATACATAAAGAAATATTTCTACTTGAACCCCCGAATAGACAAATTCTATACCCTCATGGCATCCCAAAATCAAACAGCCACAAAATACCTTGCAATATATATATACCACGCCATGAATATGAGATCCTCTGCATTACAGATGTGATATTATTTACTATATATTCATTTATGTTGCACTCTCTGCTACTGTATGTTCTATAGGCCTACGGCCTCTTCAGTACTGTAAATAAAGATTGATTGATTGATTGATTGATTAGTAGCATGTGCAAGGGCGAAAGTGTGGCCACACGAGCTCGGGCGTGGGTAAGGTAACCTTACTTGTGTTATATATTCAGAAGAGGGAGGGATCTCTTTCAAAAATTAATATAGTTTGTGTCGAAGGTTAGATTTATGATATAACGCGTTGTGTTTCTTCACAGCAATAATCCTCTAATTACTGTTCCAAACATCAGATTTGTTCTCATGTTCGGGGATAACACCCGACGACCAGCGTGATTGGCTACCTCGCCATTAATTAGACCTTGTTAAACTAATGAGCGCAAACACATTGAAATGTGAGCTCACCTTATCAAATACTGGCAGGTAACGAGGTAAAGCCTTGGCTGAAGCGTCACCCAGTACCTCCTGTATGTCCACAAATCCTCGACCAGGTTTGTACATGAAGAAGTAGGACAGAAAGTCCCGTGATCCTTCGAACAGCATATTGATTCTGGTGAAAATGAAAGTTGGGTGTTACCATGACCAGCCATCCAGCCATCCAACCGATCAAATGTTTATTCGGAACACTGAAAGGATTTATGCCCATAATATACCATATACTATCGCAATTGAGAGTGATTGATTAATTTATAAGTTGGTAAACATACATAAATTTCGAAATATATATGTTTGTAAAATATACCTGAAACGATGTAATACTGCTATGCGCTTAGGTAAAAAGAGGATTAAATGATGAAATTAATTTCAGATTAATCTAATAAATTATTATTATCTTTTGTTGAAGTTCCTGTATAGCATCCTCAAAGGGGGTTAATGTACTGTAAAATTATTGTCCCCCCGCGAGGATACGTAAGTCCCAAAACAGTTCAAGTAAATTTAAACTTACTATGCTTTTTAACTGCTGTATATATGTTATTTTAATGTTATGGCTAGAATCTCAAAAAAATGCTGACAGCTGAAGGGATGGTGTAAATCCAGCTGGGGTCCATGTATAGGTAGCAAAAGTAATGTCAGTCCCATGGTCCCTAGTATGGTGATCTACCTTCGGTTGTTGGCAATGTATAGCCTGTTTTTATATTGTATTGTCATTTACAGTTAAAATGTTTTAGATTTAATGACTAGTTTTAAATTTATGTCTGTCATAATCTAGTTGTTTTACTGTCCTTCGTTGACAGGTTTTTATAATTTACCTTAAATCATTATTAATCAATAACTTGATTTATTTACTATATGGCTGAAATAATGCCAAAGTGACTTTAGATTTTAACTCACTCACTCACTCCTGTATAGCACATTGTGCACATTCGCTTGCAACACTTCGGACTCGGATATTTCCATTCACATGATCATTAAGTTGACCATCCATGACGTTACTGGAATACTGTTAAAAACGGCGTTAAAAACTCACTGTGATTCATCTTTCTGTAACTGCACATAATTATATTCACATTTATAAACCTTAACTAGCCTTTAACCAATCTGTCTCATTCATTTAATTTTCCACAACGATTACTTTACTGTATTTTGTTTTGCACAATTAGTTAAGTGCAGGTTGAATTCATATATTTCAGCCTTATCCTGCACATTTGTTTCAGACTATCATACAAATTCCTATAATTCAGAAGGATATATGTTTGTGAACTGTCGCTGACGTACCTGGCCGTCTCCTCGTGTGATGACCCCAGCAGCCCTTCTTTACCTGCTATGTACCGAACAATGGCCCCTGACTGAACCAGCTTCAGGCCATCTATCTCCAACATTGGCACTTGTGAAAACAGGAGTAGTCCATCTGAACATGGAAACGGTTAAATCACAATATGCTTAGGTCCATTCCAGCACTTAAATACGAGTGAAGTTCACGTGTTACTCGATGTTATGTAACATACGCATTGCGATAGTGAGATATCAATCGCACAATATCCAGATGTTAAGGCCAAAGAATTAAGACAGAAATACTTGAACTCATACCAGTTACAAACAGTTTCATCTTGAGTTGACGTACGCAGCAAACTATTTACCTGATCTCCATTTTTCAATCTGCTCTTTTTCTGTCAGAAGTTCATCCGTGAACTAGATAGAAACCAACAGGTACACTGGGTATAACTTGACATGTGATAAACTAAGATTTTTTCACACAGATGTACTTAGTCTAGAACTCTCCTGCATATCATATGACGATTGTATTACACACTCAGAATGATTTTTGTCAAGACACGTTGTTACAGAGACGATCAATTAAGAGTGAAGGTGTGGAAACACATAAACTTTTGGTGGTCACAGTCTAGACCATTAAGAAATACATTAACGCTGTAGTCAGACGTGCACAGCCTGCTCTGTGACATCGCTCATTCTCTGGACGTTTTGTATGTCCCAACAAAGTTGATAAACGAGAAAACAACTGCTTGTATTTATGTTTGTGATCCTTATTTCACAGGGAACAATTACATTGCAACACCAGCTTAGAGTATACATAGGTAACTAATACTCCTTATATTCTGTAGCTTTCTTGAAAAGCATAACAACTTGCACATGTAAATGTTCAGTCGAACTAACACAATGATCTTATGAATCATGATACTTATAGACAAGAACATGTAAAACGTAACCGTCTCGTTCATGTAGACAAAACACCAATACACCGCCTCATAAACATACTTATATCTAACCTTGATGCCACACGCGGCCAGCGTTAAACGTACTATTGCTCCTCTTCCACGTCCGTCAAAATAATAGAGTTTAGGGGCTGCCATTGTTGATTTTGGGAGGAAAGTTTTCGGGAGAATGAAGAAGACTGAATGCCGGTTTGGTGATGCAGCGCCAGAACGAAGAGCAGAAATGACCGATCAGAGTAAAACTGATCTGAATGTCATATGTACAAGCACGAATACAGTATGGTAGCCGACAGAGGACATAACCGGGCGTCGATACGTACGACTGTTGTAAATGATGATACAATACTCCATTATTTGCCCTAATTTTAAACTTGTAAAAACAGAAAAGTCAAAAGATAGATTGTAGTGAAAACAAATGAATTACATATGCATTATACACTGTCAATAGATCGTCAATATTATCAGCCATGTTTGTGAAATACGTTTGCCGGTCATCTTGTAGATTTAGACTTGACTCCGATTGTGTAGTCGCTCGACTTAGTAATGGCAATGACACTGATAATGATGAACGAATAGTTATTATACAGTCAAATGTCACGCATGCATATTGCTAATAGTATGTTTCCCTTCAAATACAGACAGGTAAGATAAATGACTTCACCTTAGAGTCACACATTTGAGAGCTATGTTAACACGTAGCCACATAACTAGGACAATAGAAATGACATGCTGTTTTTTAAAAAATATTATTAAGAAGCTAATTTCATTTAGTTCTTATCGACCAAACTGGCTTCATTCGGTATTGAAATCCAATGCTTATGTGCTAGTAGAATTGAGATTGACTGACGTTATGACGTCCCTAACGCCGGGTGAGACAAGATGTCAGCGGATCCCTCACAGTATGGCTTCCCAGCTGCTAACACACGATTGCACATAGTTATATATCAGTTCCCTCTATGTTGAATTGTCTGGTGCGGTATCAACTCTGTCTTCTGAGAATATTTCCCACAAATACAGACAGACGGACACACGCATGTACATGCATGCACCCGCATAACCACTAGACAACAGACAGACAGACAGACACAGACACCACACACACAACTACATTCATAAACTGACGGTCAAACTTTATAAGCTAAATAGTTGCATGAGGTAAAATGCATTGATACATCAAAACCTCAACTAAATCAAAATTTAGGACAGCAACCAATATTGCCATGACAGTTGACCGAAACATAGTTTCTTTTGGCCGCCAGTTGAATAACACTGGAACATCAGGTATTAGAATGACATTAAATGTAACATATGTTATAACAGATCATCATGACAATCCACTTCACATTGTAATCAATGTTAAATGTACGTCCAACTGATATGGTTTTGTTTTCTCCTATTTTGTACCAAAGTACAACTATCAAAATGTCATAGCGGTGCTTATCAAACTACACAGTCATGGTTACATGTAGATTGTTAAGACATACAAGTATGTGGCAGGATCCAATGATTGCTGCTTCGAATCCTTAATTTGCAACCACTATGCTAAAAGGGTTTGTAATTGTCTTCAAGTGGTAAACGGTCGGCACTTCGCCTTTAATACATCCCGATACATCTGAGATACCACAGAAAGCGGTGTGAGGCTCGGTTAACTCCCTAACCGCCATGTCAGTGGACGTCACTAGTTGTGCTGAATATCTCCTGTGTTTGATAGGTATAACTGACATGGCAACAGTGACTGTGTGTATAACTGGCGCAAACTTTGGGTGAGCACGTTACTATCAGCCCTCATGCAAGCTACCATATAATATATTCCCCCCAAAAGTTACGTCTAAATAATTTAGATTACAATATTAAATTAAAAAGTTCGAATGAACTAATGCAACGTTGCAAAATCGACTCTCGCGCCCTCTGCCGGCCGAACTCCATAGTGTTATGTCCCTTGGAGCTCTCTTTACGAATATCCTACACACAAACCCGTGAAATAGGGTCCGGGTTAGAGAGAACCTTCAGTAACCCATGCTTGTCGTAAGAGGCGACTAGCGGGATCGGGTGGTCAGACTCGCTGGCTTGGTTGACACATGTCATCGGTTCCCAGTTGCGCAGGTCGATGCTCATGCTGTTGATCACTGGATTGTCTGGTTCAAACTCGATTATTTACAGACCGCCGTCATATAGCTGGAATATTGCTGGGTGAGGCGTAAAACTAAACTCACTCACTCACTGTACAATTACCCGATCACAGCTGTAGGTCGATTACCCGATCATGGCTGCATATTACCCGACAAAGCGATAGTACCACGCGATATTAACTGACGACACGATATACATAGCGATATTGCGATACAGCCAAAGACGAAACAGCGACAAGATACTTGAATGGTTGGCAGTTGAGGAAGGAGCCAGGGCGATTTTCGACACCAGGCCCTCCAATCAATCCATAAAAAAGTTTCGTCATCGTATTCAAACGTTGAAAATCTACTGTGGATATGCCACAAAAACTTCTGAAAGATCGTAAACATGTCGATCTCATTGATGGAGAAAATAACCAATGCACCGCTTCGAAACCCTTCATGTATCTCACTTTGACCCGGGTGGAAAGTTTGGGGATGGCGTGAGGCTTAGCCGCTTAAGAAGGCCAAGGACGTATGAAGACGGAATGCATGTCAACAGACACGAAGCAGTGATAATGTGCAACAGCTTTCAAGTGTTGACCTAGTTTGAAGGACGCGGTTAGATGATACAGTGTGCAGCAATCAGTCGAGGATCGTCACTGTGCAGTAGATTCTATACGACACATAGTGGCCGTGACCCTGTACGGTGTCCATGGAAAATGTTACCGGTGATAAAAAGTGGGTAGAGATTCAATCGCTTTATCTCTTCTTCGGACAAGGGTCCGCAGTTTTGATAGCACTGCACTGTATACAGTAGGGTAGATTGACCTAATCTTTTCAGGTGAAGGTACTCGCGTATCTCGCTAGAGACTTGCAGTCCTGGTAGTGGAGACTCTCGATTGTTTAATTGGCTGGCGACGAGTGTTGCGATCAGCTACGTTGTGGACGGACCATGGCGACTCAACCACGACTAACATACTTCGACGGACGAGGCTACGGGGAACTCATCAGGATGACACTCTGTGCTGCAGGAATTGAGGTGAGATGGACTTCAAATCAGATCTGATACGAAAAAGAAAAATAGTAGGGGTGTGTGTGTGTTTGTTGGCAAATATAAGACACCCCCCACCTACCCACCTGGATAATTAATGGCAAGTTCCTAAGTCGAAGTTTCTGTTATTAGGGACAGTTCATAATTTATGGCTGGGGGGGGGGGGGAATGATGATTTTTATGGAGAAGAGGGTACAATGAGAGTGACCCCCCCCTAAAATGTATGTATAAGGTTAGTGACCCTCTCCTGCATGTCATGTACAAAATCAATGACAACCCCACCCCTCCCCCCTTCCCATATTTCTTAAGCTCAATTTTAAAATATTTCATGTACAAAATTGCTGACCCCCTAGGACATGCATACCTCCCCAGAACAAAATGAGTGCCCCCAAAATCTCACACACACACACACACACACACACACACACACACACACACACACACACACACACACACACACACACACACCCCACCCCCTAGCCATAAATTATGAACGGTCCCTAGCCATAAATTATGAACGGTCCCTTATGTATTAATATCTGTACATTCACTTATCTCATGTGAGTTGAATTTTGTTACTGACGCAAGTAAGGCATTTAAACTAAGGCCTTTAATGTTGATAATGATAATATTAATACCCAATCTCCCTCTGTCTGTTATTCAAATTAAATGAACCTTAAGATTAATGTATCTAACCATGAAAAACAGGCCTTCCATACCTTTCAGTATAACACAGTATTATACAAGCAAGTCGAGATTTTCAACAGGTGCAGAATCTCCCACTTCCCTGGAGCTTCTTTTTCAGATTGTGTTTTAATGTTTCTGTCAAAATAATATATCAGAAACCAAGTGTTATTCTAGGTAATAAAATGATGAGGATATTCAAACATCAGGCTTCTTGGATGTTACAGAGCATAGGAGACCTTTATATCATATCTACATGTAGTCAATGAAGGTTTTGTGAAGTTGTGTGTTACATCACAGACCTGTTCATAAGTTTGCTATGAGATAATGGCTTAATTCCTTAAAGGTCACATGCAACGTAAAATACAACTTTGCAGATTCTGATACCTTTCGGTATGGACTTACCGAAACAAATCGTCAAAAATGCAAATTCAACTTATAAAGTTGAAAAATAACGCAATGAAAAAAACGCGAAATCGGAGTTCAAACGTTTCACTAAATTTCCCCCGACTTTTCTGGGGAAAACGGGTTTCAACAGCTGGGCTGCGCTCATAGCATGTGCGCAGTGAAATAGGTTCGCGCAGCTTGGAAGCGGGTTGTCCGGTGAATACTCGGTGAAGGCTTTGGTGTGAGCTATTTTTCTAGTGTTTTGTTGATATCTCACAGGTGCGAGCTTTTTATATGTTATGACAGTAAATTAACTGTTTATATAATTTCATTTGTCTATTTCACCACACGTTCTTCTTACCGAGTCACTTTTTCAGTTCGATACTTAAAAGCAATGTCATTATTTAGTGTTGACAGAATTTCTAACTGTGATATAGATATGTCGTTGTCACAGACAAAACTCAATGTCTTGTTTTATTGACACCTGTGTGACTGCCTGCCTGTCTGCTAATGACAATATTCAATACACAGCTGCTATCACTGACCACATGCAATTTGAACTTAACACCAATCAGGCTATACACCATAAACAAAATGCATTGATTTATGGCCCGAGTTCGGCCTCTGTCACATTATGTAATTACACAGACAGGCAGGTGTGATACTTGAACACATGACATGTTATGATGTCTGTTGATTGCAAAATGTTATACACAAAAAATGAGCATGTATTTACAAAACCCAACATCTCTATATATACACACACAATGAGCATCTGCAAATGAACCAGCCGTTACACTTGAGTGCACACCCACCCGCTCTGACTGGGTTCGGTATCCCGGCGGCTTCGTTTCTTGGGAAGTAAACCGAAGTACACAATATTGCACTTTTGATTTGCGATTGTATGCTTATAATTTTGTTTATATGTTTTTGCATAATCAGCAATGTATATTATATGTCATGAATAAGTGATAATTGTGTTTTAATTATGTTTGATTTTTTGGTTGCATGTGACCTTTAAGATATTAACCCCAAATACTTCATTCTGCAATTGTTATGCATTCTTTGTTTTACCCTGCCTTTACATCAACTTCCACTGACTGAAGTTTATTCAAAAGGGGATAATCACATGAAGGATATTTACAGAACAAATCTGCCATTCTGTATGAGACAATTACTGCACTAGGTGGAGTCACCGCCATCGATGATAAGACCATACCTCATGGAAAGACTGGCTGTAATTAATGACAACTTCTGGCAGCATACAAATGTATACATATAGTATTGGTTTACCTTAGCCACAATATAATAAAACCTGAAAAATCAGGAAAGTTAATTTTGTAGTATGGTAAACCTGTATCGCAATTAAGCACTCATCCCCACCCACTCCCAACCCAAAAACATCAGGAGCTAATACTTGTGTCCATTCTCAAACTTTTGAGCTAAAATAGTATACTATAATAGTAGTACTATGCGTGTGATTTTCCCTAAATGTATTTCAACTATGATATCACAATGCTAAGTAGGAACACTTTTTATAATTAAAAACATTGAAACTATGGGACCGAAGTTTGGTCTGAGAAAATCCTGAAACTGAAATTGCCAGGCCTCAAATACATACCAGAGGTAAAGAGTGCCCCAGAATATACACCCAGGCTTTACTCGAGGAAATACGGTACTCTAGTTTTATGTTGCATAGGACAAGTGCATTGTTTTCTTTTGCTATTTTATATTTTCAAATCATTTTCATTTTTCACAATTTGATAAAGAAGAGAAGTTTGTCCCATTCTTTACAGATTAATCCTTTTTACATTATATACTGAACAACATTAGAAACGCACCACACTAAAATGAACCGACGATGCTCAGATGTGAGTACATTTCAGTCTGACAGGGATATTTCTTATTATATGGGTGGTGCGTTTCTAATGTTGTTCAATGTTCAGTATACTTTTAAGAATATTGTAATGCTAGTTAAAAGGTTAGGTTCTATGTCGGATGTTTAATTTTCAACACATTAAACATAATTTTTCATTCTTAAATTGTTATTATATTTATGAGTATCTTTTTACAGAAATTGCCAGGATCCTTAACTTACACACATCATGGTGTGTGTATACTGGGGAGAAAATATTTGTAAATGATACAGGGTTTTACACAGCTTTTCAAAACTGGGATTCCTTGGGATATTTGCTTACCATTTGACCATGATGATGTTATAATATGTGTTACTTTCAATGTCATTAGTATCATGATTGTAAACAGAATGTTTATATTTTAATATGGGATATCATTACAAACTCAGAAAGTTCTTTCTCAGAAAACAATTATATTGCGTCCATAAGGTCGCACAGGATTTTAGTTTGGGGTACTTCATCAAATTTCAGCATCCAATATGCAAGAATCAAGTGTCCAGTAAAACCCTGATGATGGATATCATAGAAGTTGTACAACAGAGACAAGAGCTTAGTCTTTATGATATTTTTACCGTTTTCTGGAACCTTATATTTTGTCAGTTCACAGAGTGTAACATGGAGTCAAGAGAAGAATTCCTTCAAATGAAAGCAGGTAATTAGGCAATGTGATCTGGTAACGTCAAATATTTCAACATTTCATTAATATTTGAATCTGGGTCAGACAATCCACTGACTGATACCATGGGCATCATCCAGTGCTCTTGTTGATGTGCAGACAACCAATTCATTGAATGTTTTGTTGACAAATATTAATCCAGGATTTTGATCATCACATGTATTGTTTACTCGATTCATTCTGATAACTATTCAAACCCAATCATAATTATTTTAGAAGTTACATAACCACCTTCAGAAACTTTATTGCTTCACACATAATGTCTGTTGCTCATGAATGCAACTGACCCATGAAGATCCGGGTTAGAATTGGTCTTCAATAACCCATGCTTGTTGTAAGAGGCGACTAATGGGATCGGGTGGTGAGGCTTGCTGACTTGGCTGACACATGTCATCGTATTGTAATTGCGTGGATCGATGCTCATGATGTTGATAACTGGATTGTCTGGTCCAGCCTTGATTATTTACAGGTTGTCGCTATATAGCTGGAATATTGCTGAATGCGGCTTTAAACAACCAAAGCCAAACTATGAATGCAACTGGATTGGACAGGTGTTTCTAGTGTTGTGTAGTTGCATAATGGTTAGGAACAATGTAATGGTATTTGATGGATCCAAGACATTTATCTGAATGTGACAGTATGTGAGCTGTGAGTGTCTGAAACAGGTTTTTCCTTTGTAACTGAATCACGTGTGTTACCAGGTGGCAAGATGCTGTACGGTCAGCTGCCACTGCTAGAGATAGATGGACAGAACCTAGTTCAGAGGAGGGCAATCCTACACTACCTGGCCATAAGGGAGGGCTTGTATGGTTCTAACCTCACAGAAAATGGCTTGTAAGTAATCCTCACATGCAGTATGTGTATTGATCATTTCTATATGACTGGCGTCCGGTGTATGTTGTTTAAACTTGTACTGCGGCTTTATGATGGCTGTCTATAAATAATTGAATCTGGGCCAGGCAGTCCAGTGATTGGCATCCCAAAATGGGATGCAACGACATGCTTTCATGTCACTGAGATTGCCTCTGAGACAAGCCAAGAGTGGCCATAGTCTGTCTCACAGTCCCTAAACCTCATTATTTTCCATTCTGCCCAGGACTTCTTACAATGCAACAGCTCAAAATGGAGCAAGTTTAAAGTTCCCTCAGGTTGTGAATCTCCCAGCACACTGGAGATTCTTTTCAATTAAATTAAAGTTATTTGTTTCTGTCAAAATTATCTATATTTAGAGACTCGGTGTTTTAGATTGCTGGGTAACTGTATCCTGGACAAATTTGGGAAATAACATATCAGGAGCATGTTGTTGGTGGGGTTTTTTCAATACTTGATTGTGACATGTTTTTTGTAATAATGTGCAAAGAACAGATGCTTTGGAACAGAAAAATGAAATGAATGAATGGTCATCAGACAGAACTTGACCACTTGGAAGGGATTGACCTAACAACTTGAGGTCTACAGGTCTGGGTAAGATGAATGGATGGATTTAGGTCCAAGTAGGTATTCATAGGAATTTGTCAACCAATGGTCTCTTAGAATGTGCTATTCTGTAGAAAGAATACCTGACAAGACTAGTTTGTGCAGAAATATGTAAAAGGATTATTGTGTATTATTTTCTTTCATTGGCATTTGGAGCAACATACCCCAGGCTGTTTTCAATCATCAGGTGTCCTCAATGTGCTCTAGTTGTTCATCTGTATCATTGCCACTCATAGTGACACACAGACCGCCTCCGTGGTGTAGTGGTTAGAGCGTCCGCCCGGAGAGCGGAAGGTCGCGGGTTCGATCCCCGACCGCGTCATACCAAAAGACGTTAAAATATGGTACTTGTTGGTCCCTGCCTGGCTCAGCATTAATGGGTACAACAAGGACTGGTGGGCTCAGAGTCAGAATAATGTCTGAGTGGGATATTCATGCTTCACTGCGACATGGTATCTCAGTGGGCTAGCACTATAAAACCAGCTTCAGTCTGGGCTAGTACAAGCAGCCGCACATACACATACACATGCATGCACGTCATCATATGAGCGAAATATTCTCAAGTACGACGTTAAACCCAATTTCACCTCACCTCACCGTAGTGACACACATGTTGACACTGCTCACTGAGGTGTGACACCACCCCTTTGTCAGGACAAGTTGCTGGGTTTGCCAATGAAGGTGTCATGTAAAATACAAATGAGCAAATACTTTGTTGCTGTCTTCATGACATAGCACCAAAACCACTTCTGTGAAGTAATGTTATTTCCATCTGCCAGAACACAATAAGATGACTTTGATTTAAAGAAGATTACATATCTCTATCTATGCCAGATTTCTACTTTGTCAGTTTATCAATATCAGTCAAGAAGATGTTTAAGAAGCATTGTACAAGTGTAAAGGTCATTCAGCTATGAAGGTCTGGGTCACAAGGGCCAAATGGACAGTCCAGGGTCCTGGTCGTTTAATATACTGTACTTCACTGTACAGAGTTGCCTCCCTTAGGTATGCCAGGAACCTATGATTGTTGGTTTCAGTTTCAATCCAACTGCATTCCAATTTTTGTCAGCATCATTTCAATGTTTGTGAATTTCACTAAGTACTGTGCAGAGTTCCATCCCTTGGGCACATCAGAAACCTATGACTGTGGCTTTTAATCTCAGTTTTGCCCCGAATATGTATTGTGGTGTAAAACATCACTGATTCAGTGCTTGCAGATTTCATGTAGATGGTAAACGTCTGACTCATGCATCCTTTTAGACCTTCCTTGTACATCATGTACTTACTAGGATATAAGGTGGCAACGTGGGGTAGCCGTTAGTGCGTTCTCTCGTCATGCCGAAGACTTGTGTTCGATTCCCCACTTGGGTACAATGTGTGAAGCCCATTTCTGGTGTCCCCTGCTGTGATATTGCTGGAATATTGCTAAAAGTGGCATTAAACTATACTCACTCACTACTGGGATATAACTGGAATACAGTTCAAAGCAGCATTAAAACCCATATTACTCATTCACCCAGTTGTGGCTGAAGCCGGGGTTGTTTGGTTCGTGACCAGCCAAGGGGTAATTTACAGTCAAATGACCTAAAACATTGACGCTAACTGATTTTGTAGAAACAGTGTGAAACTGTGTACAGTGTAGTCTATTTTGTTTTATTGGTTTGACTTTAACAAAATGGGCAGCAGGCCAACTGGCAAATTAAAGTATCGCAAATACTGATTGATTGATGTATTGATGTATTGATTTATTGAATGATTGTCATCATCCTCATTTATCCACATTAAAATCTACCATCAGATTTATATTTTACTCTCATCCTACCCTCACTTGAAAAGGTTGGATTAACCAGAGTTTGAGCACAAATGTAGATTCAGTAAACGGTACAAACATTGAGATTTGTGAAGGGTTTTAATTCTGTCAGGTAAATCTGCAAGGAAGAAATATTCTATCAAAAGAAAGAAATATTTTTAGCCAGATATTTCAGCTTAAAATGTTTCTGCCAGTTTTTTCTGCAGCCTTACTTTTTCATAAGCCCATGTTTTGATGTAAAGCCAATGTTATGATGTAAAGCCAATGTTATGATGTAAAGCCAATGTTATGATGTAAAGCCAATGTTATGATGTAAAGCCAATGTTTTGATGTAAAGCCAATGTTATGATGTAAAGCCCATGTTTTGATGTAAAGCCAATGAAGTCAGCTCATCCATAGCTTTCCAGTGAAGTGGTTCATGTGCCTCTACCACTTCTGTGTGCTAAAGTTGGACAGATGGTCGTTCTTAAGTTGTTCCACCATGTATTACAATAATTATTCCCACTTCATATCACTGTGAAGTATGCATACCTGTTTAGTTCAGACAATATCTTGTACCTGAGCTTTATATTGACAGAGTGGAGATGTACTTCGAGGGGTCACGGGACTTCATGAACAGCTTTGACTTCCTGGTGTTTGACGATGTGGAACCAATTCTGCAGGATTATCGGAAGAAGTTTTTCCCCAGATATCTTCCAGTGTTTGAAAAGGTAAACAAAGAAGAAACAAGTAATCTTCTCTATTGCAGTATATTGAAAACATCGTCAAATTCTGACATGGGTAAAACTTGACATCCTTTTATTTATAGACATAGATATAAAATTGAAGTATGCTTAAAACATGCTTACTCACAATTCCCAGTTGTTTTTGATAAAATACAGCGTTTCATACCTCATGTGACACCACAGTATTCTTAATATCATTCCATTTAATACAGTTTGTAGATGTCACTGAGATTGTGATTAGTTTGTATGGTACATGGTGTTGGCATGGGCTGTGTTGTTTTTTGACATTAAACTGTGTATTTTTGGTTGTCTTACTGAATCTAGATTCTGGAGGCAAGCAGCAGTGGGTACCTGGTGGGTAAAGGCATGACCCTTGCTGACATTTCACTTCTCGAACCTCTGCTGACAGCACACGAGCAATTTGGGGAAGGTGTTCTGGATGGCTATCCTAAGTTGAAGGTGAGTTGTCTGCTCTGCAGATATTCCCACCATAGGTGAGTATGCTGCTTTGCAAATATCCCCACTTTAAGGTGAGTATTCTCCTCCACACCTCTCCCCACTCAAAGGTGATTATTCTCCTCCACACCTGTCCCCACTCAAAGGTGAGTATTCTCCTCCACAACTAGGAGAACTGAATATACAGCACCAAGCCATTGTTTTAAGACTTGTTGTCTTATTTTACAGCAGGAGTGAATTAAATTGGAAAAATGCGAGTGGTCTTGCAGTAATTAAACTTAATGTTTCCGAAATGATTGTTAACTCCGAAATGATTGTTAACATGATGGCAACACTTTGGATAGCAGAAATACCAAGTTAACATGTACAACAAACAAGTCTCTAGTCCATACCAGGGTTTAATGAACAGTAATTTCAACAAGTATTCCAGTTTCTTCTTTGATGGGCATTTTAGAAGTTGAGTTGATGAAGAATAATGACAATTATTATGGATATACAACTTCTTTTATCCTGTGGAGGCGACGTTTCGACATAGATTCTAATGTCGTTGTCAAGCAAGTGATACATGAGTAACAAATTGAGAGAATATATACATGAGTTGTTATAACAGTAAATGGGACAAGACCAAAACCATAGAAAGGAACCAGTCAGACTACAAAATTCATAAACTTTTGGAAGCAGTACACATCAAGAAGGTAGGACCCGCCCTCAACAGAGATGAAGGATTCTAAATTCCCAATGCCTACCATGACTTGATAAAGTAATCAATAATATTTCTTGTGTACATTATCTGTTTCAATTCAACTATGTACATCAACCCCATTCATTGTATAAACATCCACCTGGCTTCCTATCAGTTGTATAAGCTCTAGTGCAGTCCTTATATGTCACCCTACTGGCTTCCTATCAGCTTACTCAGTCTCTTATACAAGCATTGTACAATACAACTAGAAATTATTGAGAATTTAAAGATTGTAATTTTTTTTAAAATTTTCACTCATTACTCACGTATTAAATAAGTTTACGTATATTAAATTAGCAGAACATAACTCCAGATTCAAAGACAGGTGAACAGTTAGTATTTTGTCAAGTCACCATGGGCAGCAATGCAGGCTTGAATGCTTCGGGGCATACTACTGATCAAAGAAGTTAGAAAGTCGTGGTCCATGCTGTCCCAATATCGGACCACCTCTTCTTTCATTTCAGCAATATTTGTCAGATTTTTCTTATTGACACTTTCCTTCATAAGTCCCCAAACAGTTTCTATTGGATTTAGATCAGGGCTATAGCTTGGGCAATCTAATAATGTCATATTTTGGGTCCGAAACCAGGCCTGTGAATGCTTTGAACGATGTTTTGGGTCGTTGTCCTGCTAGAAAATCCAAAAATATCCATAGAACACTTGAGCAGATGGAAGTAAATGTCCCTTGAGAATATCTGTGTACCGCTCACTGTTCATGTTCCCTTCAAATACACAGAGGGGCGTTGCCCCTAACACAGATATGCCACCCCACACGTTAAATTTTGGACTGTACTTTGGGCGCTGATACAAAGGTTTTTCATTTGTTTGGTCCAGAATTTCAGTGTTTTAGGAAACAGCCACACAGAACTTTCATCTGAGAAATTAGCATTGTCCCAGTTAAAATTTCTATGCTGTAAGCACCAGTTCAACCTTCGCTCCTTTTGTTCAGGTTTCATGATCGGTGATGGAATTCCTCGACTTTTCTGCCAACCCATTGCATGCAGCTCAGTTCCAATTGTCTCCTTACAGACAGCCACAGTTCCTCTATCAATCATATCAAGCCTTAAGTTTCCTAAACTCCTTCGTTTGTTTTTAGAAACAAGAATACCAAGCCGCCTCCTGTCACTGACAGTCAATTTTCTGGGCCTACCTGCGCCTCCCTGGTGCTCAATGCCATATCCATTTGCAATATTTTTCAAAACACGATAAACAGTGGACAAAGGGATGCCTGTTCTACTTGAAATGACGTTAGCTGATCTGATGTCCTTGTTATAATACTCTAAAATCAACTTCCTCTTCTCTAAATCATCCATACTGAGGATCACTGAAAATGTCGTCTGCTAGTAAATGTAAACAAAGGGGGATAACTCTTCACAAATTAATGAAAAAGGATTAACGGAGTTGTCTCTCTTGAATGAAACCAAGCATTTGATAGCTGGTCAAGGTTGTTTATACTAGAAATCCAATTAAACATATTCCTAAACTTCTCAATAATTTCTGGTCATACTCTACATCAACCTCATTCATTGTATAAACAACTCATTCCCTATCTACTGTAATAACAACTCATGCATATATTCTCTCAATTTGTTACTCATGTATCACTTGCTTGACGACATATGTCGAAACGTCGCCTCCACAGAATAAAAGAAGTTGTATATCCATAATAATTGTCATTATTCTTCAAATATACCAGTGTTAATATTGAGTTACACTTTAGCCTTTGGGCAAACAGTCACATTATTTTTCAAGATTTACTGTATTTTGTTCCGTGACTTTTACTACGAACGAATGTCTTTATTTAAATGTGACGCCAAGAGTCAGTTTACATTTTATGTCATATAAGCATTATTACAGCCATATAGTGACTCCATGACAAACCCTGACTTATACCCTATGGTTATGTTTTTGTGGACAGTGATTTTCCCTCATTAATGTCATGTCTTGAAGTAATTCCAACATTTATTTTTTGAAAGAGCCACAATAACAGCCTCAAAACCATGGGATTAATATGCCCAAGATTGAATATCGAAATTTACATGTATGTCTTCACAAAAGTGATCAGGCTGCTTTTTAAATGCTATGAATGTTTTTTTCAGGAATTCTACAAAATGATGACAACACTCCCAAACATCGCTGCTTTTCTTAAGGGACCTCATCGCAGACAATCGAACACCCCTGAGCATGTGAAAGACGTGTGTGAAATCGTTGCTATGGAATTCCATCGATAGATGACAACTGTTGCATAACTGTTTATTAATAAAAAGGAATGACATTGAGGTGATGTTCAGCAACATGACAAAGAAAAACATTTTGATGTTTTTGACTTGTGGAGATTTTATGTAGGCTTCCAATTTTGTCACGAGTTACCTCCCTTCCATTGGGTAGCCCCGTGTTTGATGAGCTTCAGGCTGTATTATTCTGGGATTCCATCACTCCTTGCCAACATGTCACTTGTGCAAAACAACGAGTGATAATGAAAAAAATACCGTGTTTCACTGAGACATTTCAAAAGTAGAAATTTCACAACACAAAACATAAATACAAATTGATATTCATGAAATGCCAGTAGGTGATGTAAACATATATGTAATGTTTGAAACTGGATGCCTGACTAACATCGCATCAATTTGCTAAGCCGATGGTAGAGGAAGACAGTGAGGTGGTGCGTCATTCGGGTGACAGCAAACAGTGGACTAAACTAGATTTTGCTGCTTGGGATTTGGAGAGTTGAATCGACCCCTAGTGATATGAAAGTATGCCTTGCAAACTCGGTGAAGTATTTTGACATTCCTTGACCTAGATATGGCGACATGGATCTTAATTCAATATTTGTTGTTTAAATGTCGATAATAATTTGTGTTCTCGTTTTTCTGGCTCTTTTTGAGTACTGGATGTCCGGAAATTTAAATTGGATCCAACAGCGACAGCTCCGAATACTCTATAACATCCGCAAATAAGATTTGTTTGGTTTGTTTGTTGTTTAACGCCGCACTCAGCAATATTCCAGCTATATGACGGTGGTCTGTAATAATCGAGTCTGGACCAGACAGTCCAGTGATCAACAACACAAGAATCGGTCTACGCAATTGGGAAACGATGGCGTGTGTCAACCACGTCAGCGAGCCTGACCACCCGATCCCGTTAGTCAAATAAGAAAATAATATCGAACATTGAATTCAAAATGTTAATCCGTATTTGATAGTAGCACAGACTCTCAAACAGTTGAGACACATATTACACCAGTCTGGCCTGTTATGACAATGGTACCACGTGCTGCATGAAACAGTCGCCTGGGCCCCGTTTCTCGTAACTTTTCTCTTAGCATTCGTACCTCCTATACTGTGACATAGGAGGCACGAATGCTACGAGAAAAGTTACGACATCTTAGGATTACGAGAGCTTTGTGAAACGGGGCCAAGGTTCGCAGACTGCTCCAAAATATCGATTAAAGCAAATTACTATCGAACGCAACATTATAGGTCCCCCGTCGTTAAAAAGAGTTGGCTATTCATGTCGACAATCGTTTTGTTTTTTCTAAAAATGAAATTAAGACAAAAATTATGCGTACATATTTCTATCACAGAAGACTTCTGGTCGTCATCGAAACCAATTCCACCCTGGCTTTCGAAGTGCGGTTGCCAGTTGCAGACAAATTCCATAATGATTTTAAAACGTTACTGTTCGTGGCAGCGTATTCAGGGAATGAGTTGATGAACGTCAGGCAGCAACAGGAACATCTATCTGCCTTATAGAGAGTAAGATAAGGTTCCATGAACGATATTTGAAACCTTATGTCTACCCATCGATATCTCTGTCAACATAGAGATCATATTGAGTCATCCTGAGCTCTCTTCCCAACATACAGCGTGGGCAACAGAAAGAAAACACCCTTGACTGTCACAGAACTGGAAGGAATGAGTCATCGTTGAGACCATTTCAGCACTTCAGAGTGCAATAACGTTACAGGTTGTATGTACCTGCTTTCATAATATCCAGTCTTGACGCCGTCGTTTAGATGTCTTGAACATGTAACAGCTTCAACAAGAAATTCAAACACCTAATTCTGAATTCAAATATTCTCAAAAGTTAGAATAAATTTTAAACACGAGGTCGGTTCCTGGCATGGGTTGAAAGCAGTGTGAAAACGACGATAACAATCCGCCAGTTTGGCTGATCACCGATTTCTGCAGTCAAATTAAATACAGTAAGCTACAGTTATACCTCCTACGGATCACCAATCCTAGTTCGTTATAACCGTAGTACTTTATACGCATTTAAACTAAGATATACACCAAGTGAAACCGGTCTGTTGTAACCGTCAGTTTTCTATAAGAGATTTCTTTATTACTGTAATCCAATTTCTACGAATACAGTTAGGGTGTATATAGTTTGCACCAAGGAAGTCAGCTGAAAACAATACGATCACCGTAAAGTTTGTTCAAGAAGTAACTTGGAATCTATTGATGAGATTATTTTCAGATTTGGGTGCCCATCTTTTTTTCTAAAGGAGAAAGGCAGTGCAAACTTTGATCATGATATTTTGATGTTTGCAAGGACAGCAGTTTACAAATTTTAACATAGAAAAGTTTGTTCAACCAATAATTTGAAAAATATTGACCAAAATGTTTTCAAGTTTGCCAAAATCCGTTCATGTCTCAAAGAGAGATGCAGTGCAATGTTTTAGTTAGATTTTCCTCTTTTTCAGGCGTTGCGTCAATGTACATATTTTGAACTGTAACGAAATTAAGGATTTTTGGTTAAGGGAGTAACTTTAACACACTTGAATGGCTTGTTTTGGGGAAAACGCTCCATACCTATAGGAGATGTGCAGTGCAAAGTAACCAGTAACTTTACAATCATTTCATAGATTGTTTTCAGATTTCAACAGTCGCTTCTTTAAAGACGCAGGAATAAGTTTGACAAAGATATTTTATTTTTGTCAAGAATAACCATTCTTAATTGTTTGTTAAGCGGAAGTTGGGAGTCACAGTCTGGGCAAATAGTGAGCCTTGCGTACAGTTTTGGGCTTATCATAAAACCTTTATGAAAAAGACAAGATTCTTCTCTTCGGCTACATTATGACTGGTTTGTTTGGTTGTTGTTTAACGCAATAGGCCATCTATATGACTGTGGCCTGTAAATGATCCAGTCTGGACAAGACAATTCAATGATTAACATCATCATGTGTCATCCAAATTAGCGTGCCTGACCATTCGATCCCGTTAGTCGTCTCTTACAGCATGGGTTGCTGAAGACCAATTCTAACCCGGATCTTCACGGGTTCATTGTAAGTGGTGGAGGGGACTCGCTGCTCCTGTTGGCCTGCGGATTGCCGTCAGCTTACAGGCAATTAGGTTCAGCCCTCCGAACAAAGGCCGAGGCATCTTGAGAGTATGAAGTCAGCAATCGCAATGACATGTCCTTGTTGTCATACAGTAACGGCAGGAACGGAAATGACATTCATTATTAATTTCCCTCTTCTGAAGAATCATCCTCACGAGATCCTTGACAGGATATATGTTTGTTTTATTCACGCATTCTTCGCATACGCTGACAGCTACATTTCCGAACGGCTGATTAAGGTGTAAGATTTACGTCAACACAGCGGGGGTAGCACCATAGGGGCACGACAGCCATACGCAGTACGTACGCGGGTACCCGTGGAAGGGACAGGTGGATCTGACCATAAAAGTGTACACGTAACGCCTTTCAGGATCCTTGATTTGTCAGTACCACATTCTTGCCACGCGTTTCACCAAAATATGATATGATATGATATTTATTTATTCAGTATTTCAGCATCATAGCCTAGAATACAATTGTATTTGATAGAACACATGTAACGTGGTGAACAATACAGCAATATTTCTATTTCCTTCTACATCTCAATAGAAATACATTTTTAAGAAAAATGGCGAGTGCTCGTAAATTATCCTCATTATTTTGTATTTGATATATTACAAAAGAGTTTCACTGAATAGTGCTTAACATTAGATAGGCTTGGTAGATATTGTAATCTCAGGTCATGATACTGTTTAGATATAAACAGGACGTGGAACTCGTCCTCCAACGTTAAGATGACATTGCAAACAGAGTGATTTATATACATGTTCATTTTTGTTTCTACGTGGGTGATTAATATTAAAATCATGAAGAGATATTCTACATTTACATAAGGCTCTTAGCAAAGACCTATCCGAGAGACACAATAAATATTTTTTCAGGCTGTAACAAAGTCTTAATGCTATTATAATTACTTAAATAGTGCGAATATGATATTAAACTATGCCAATTTTGGCAATTAATGTCTTTCAACCGTTGTTTGAATATAGCTGTAAACAATATAGAATTACCCACACTTTGTGATAAGCAAACGTGGGTAAAACACGTGTAAAATAGCTAAGTTCTGAGATTTGACACCCAGTTTTGCTTTCCAGCATCATCTAATCTTTTTAACATTATATAGCATTGGTATGGATATCTAGAACAATTCATATGAAGTATTTTTATCCAGTATTTTATAACCCTTATCTGTGTTTCACAAAAATAAACGTTTCGTGAATATGAAACAGCAATAGAATCGATTACCTAAAAGACATAATCAGATAGAGTTTAGCCCACTGAGATACCATGCCGCAGTGAAGCATGAATGCCCCACTCAGACACATTATACTGACTCCGAGCCGACCAGTCCATGTTGTACCCATTAATGCCGAGCGCCAGGCAGGGACCAACAAGTACCATATTTTAACGTCTTTTGGTATGACGCGGCATTGAACCCGCGACCTTCCGCTCTCCGGGCGGACGCTCTAACCACTACACCACGGAAGCGATCATGAATGATAGGACTGATATAAAGCATAGGATTGTATATGAATGATAGGATTGTTATTGAAGGAGTATAGATATGAATGCTGGATTGTCATCGGAGAATTATGGGTATACCTGATAGGACTGTATATGAATAGTAGGATTGTATATGAATAGTAGGATTGTCATTGGGAGACTATGGGTATGAATAATGATGTTATTATTTGGGAGTATAGATATTAATGAAAGGCTTGTCATAAGGATAGTTGAAATTCTATGCAGCATGTAACATGTTATATTTGGGATTACACTTTCTCAGTAAAGTACAGATTCTTGTACTTTTATTGGTGTGAGTCCCAATGAAAGTACAAGAATCTGTACTTTACTAAGAAAGTGTAATTCCAAATAATACATATGTTACATTTGATTACTTTCTAAATGGCATTGTGTAATTATATGCACCTGGAACTGGAAACACAGCAAAGCCACATCCATTCAATGGAGCACTCAAGCCATCACAATGTTAGTTTTGTGTACACACAGACTTACACAGCCAAATCTCGATCACCAGAGAAATGAAACAGTACACACAGGTTCCTGTGTGTCCATCTTTAGGATGTGTACAGGTGAAATCTTTTCGTTCCGCGCATTCCACTACCAGCTGAGGGTTATGTTGGAAGAAGGAAGTCGCATAAAATCAATCGCATTAAGATCATTTGGAGATATATATGAAAATCGAAACAATATACAGATGTGCATTTACTTGCATCCATATACTATTTCTATTACAATCCATAATGAGGTAATTCAATTTAAAACATATTTAAAAGCTATCTTGGTACATTTAATAGAAAGCGAGCGACAACTAATAAAATCGACTTATTGAAGTTGTACAAATTATACATGACGCTGGCAAAACGTTTTATTCAAACTCATTAAGGGAGAATTCAATATTTGTGAGCCTCGATCAAAGTGATGGTATTGGTTTAACCCAAACATATTTTCTACAAGGCGTTGATGATTAATAGGTGCTATGTTGCTAATACATTGGCCACCAAAAGTCCTTCAAACTGTTCTTTATCAATAAACTGAATACACGATGAGTGTAGTACCCGTTATGGGATGGTTTAGGAGTGAACATCGTTTTATGAAAGTCACGGGACAGTGGATCTAGCCAGAATAAACAGTCACTTGAGAGCGTTACATCTGCGAGAATGACTGCATTGAGCTCCTTCCGAAACGGCTTGCTCATGTTTAAAGGAATTGCGACCATTTATAAGCCACAAGAGGCAGTGACACCAGTCTTCAAAATGTGCCGATGTCCTCAGTTACCCAAGAGTGCTCCTCAGCAGAAGCGGCCCTAAAGAAGCCGTCAAAGACGTCACTTGCCATTGTCACCGAATGTTGTACAACATGATTGAATGTTCCTAGGAAACTTCTTGCACGTATGAACAGATATTGTCTCTTCTTTGAGTCGTACTAGATTCAACACTTTCACGACATCTGCCTTTTGGGGATACAGTCTTTTAATTCCATTTTATCATCCCAGAAACCGCTCTTCCGATGAAGTTGAAATAGCTTTGGGACGACCCGTCAGATGAAAACCGTCCTCACTGGATGTTGGTCTAAACGTCTTCAGAGGTTTAAGTGATGATTACACTTGCTTGAATTGAGAAGTTATGTATGTATAGGTGCTATCCTTCAGAACGTCATGTCAGTACATTCAGTGATGTAAGTGTAATCTTGAATATAGCAAATGAGTAGTGGATACAGTTCCATGTAACACTATTGTCACGCGCAAGCCCTGTGATCGAGTCTTTCAACAGATACTTCCAAGTGTGATGCCCACACCTCTGGTATTTCCCCCCGGAAGATTGCTTGAAAATTGTTCAACCATGCTCACCATCTTTAGTTGTGTTGAGGTGTCGGCCATTTCTTACTTTCCGGGAACGTAAGATTAATTTGACAAATAGTGCACGTTTCTGAATAGGCGAGCAGAAATGCATGTAGTTTCTCCCAACGGCTTTACAAGAAATGATTGGTTCACTGTAGATATGTTCTGGGTCCACAAATAAGATTTGGAAAAGGTAACCATGTTTTTCCACCACTACATTTATCCAGTTTCTTTCAAAACACTTTCTGCTGTCCTTCCCCAATATTAAGTGGCCGCTCCTTTTTATGTTATCTTTGTCTGTTCATGTCATCGAACGTTTACTAGGAACTAGACCCCCATTTCCTCCACTCACAGCCAATTCTTCAACAAGGGAACTGTTTGGCTAACTGATTCTTTACTTCAAGCAACGAATTCATGTCTGCCTTGGTGAGGGCTAGGAGTAATATCCTACCAGATTAACATTGCAATCTGGTATTGGGGTTTCCACCACACGTGTCAAAGGTTAACACAAACTCTCTGTTTCCTTCTTCGGCTTTAATTTCACTCACACCAAGATGCTTTTGGAAATATATCTGCAGGATATCTATCTTTTACTGTCTGAAAGACAGTGTTGTTATGCCATCGAGTTCCTTGTTATCTCTGTGTTACAGGCAATATATATACTCACCAACATTGAAAACGCACCACTTACAAAAGTTCAGATTACTAAAAGCACGTGTAAGGAATTGATATTTTTAGTGGATAATAACAGATGGACGACTGACAAAAACAACAACACAGAAAAGACGCTCATTCATTTAATTGTTCCACAGTCAGAAAGGATCAAACACACGTGGGGTCAAATCGAAAAGTCATTATCGCGTGTGACCGCCATTTGCATTGGCACATGCAATGCAACGCCTCCTCATTGAGTCAATAAGCTTCGGAATAGAGATCTGGAGGATGGCATTCCTCTTCTGCAGTAGTGTAGCCTCATGTTCCCGGATGTTTCGCATATGTTGTCGCCGCGAAAGACTTTGATCAATTTCGTCCCACAAGTGCTCAATGGGGGGATACATCTGGCGAAAGTACTGACGAATGAATTCCCTGGATGTGTTGCAGCATGGAAAGTCTAGCTGTGTGTGCCCGTGCGTTGTCCTGTTGAAAAGTATGGACATCTTGGTAGTGATTGCAGAATGCTACGACGTGATTCTGAAGAATCTGGTCACGGTAGTAAAGGGCATTAACTCTCCCTTGACAGACATGAAGGCAGTCCTGTGATTGTAACTTATTCCACCCCAGACCATGGCACTCCCACCACCCCAACGGTTTGTCTGAACTACACACTCATCAGCATAACGTTCACCACGTCTACGCCAAACACGTAATCGGCCGTCAGCATTACGTAAATGAAGACGTGACTCGGCAGTGACTACCATACCATGCCATTGTTGTAACCTTCATTGAACATGCCTGCTAACCCATTGTATACGCTCATTACGGTGTCTGTCAGTCAGAATTGGTCCAACGTAAAGAGCATGGAGCCCTGTAGCGTGTAGACGGCGTCGCGTGGTGTCAGCGCTGATGACCCCACGTCGACCTTGAACTAGTGCAGCAGTCCTGGCAGTCGGCAGTTTTCGATCACAGATAAGGTCATGGTCAATATGGCGACCCTGACGGGGCGTCGTGACACGTTGTTGCCAAGGTCGTGGGGGGTCACGGGTGCTGCCTGTCTGCTGACGTCGTCTATGAAGCCTAACGATGGTGGAGTGGCCAAGTCCAAGTTGTCGAGCAATATCCCTGGTGCTGGTGCCAACCTGAATCATGCCTAGTGCACGTTCTTTTCGTGAGGTGTTAACCTCGGCATCTCTGTCCTCGTTTCACAATCGTTAGTGAAGCAATGAGAACCTGCTATTAATGTCGCAGTCAGAATGATTTCAGAATGAAATCCGCGCCTTTTTTATGGCGTGGCTGCATGTTGATGCATTTTGGAATTAAGAGTCATACGGTGAACAGGAAATTGTTTCTAAAGTATTTTTTCGACTAGACACGCCCTTCGACTTCATGTTAGTCATATTCATTGATCATTGTCATGCTGAAATCCATCTTGATGAAAAATCTTAGACTGGTGCGTTTTCAATGTTGGTTAATGCCCTTCATTTGAAGAACCCGGCGTTTTGGAGTATTCTTCAAATAAAGACGTTAACATGCAAATATTCTCACCTGTATATGGCGGCGGTTTGTAAATTATCGAGTCTGGACCAGACAATTCAGTGATTACCCAAAAGTGAAGTGAGCGTGACGACCCGATCTCTTACAAGCATGGGTTGCTGAAGATCGATTTTAACCCGGATCTTCACAGGTGTACTGAAAATCAAAGATGCCACCATGTGTTCACGAGAAAGGTTAACATATTCTGCACTACCGGTAAAACTCGCCCCTCACTATTTGCTTAACAAAAGGGTTTCTGTTCTTACGGCAGTGCTCCCTCAATGCGACGACGGCCTGTAAGCGATTCAGACAATCAAATGACTTGACACAAAACACATTTACTGACTTTATTGAAACTGAGATGTTGAATTTCAATGAGGTCTTCTGTCCACAAATGCAGAGATTCTACTGCTAACTCAGCCAAATCAACATCCACAACCAAAACATCCATTGCCTCACCAGCCACCAAGCAACATCCTCGTTGGGCCAACAGCGTTCAACACCCACACGTTACAGTCATTCCCCTTAAAAAATAACAAGAAATATCGCAATCTGTACACAACTGACTTAATTAGAATAGTTTGAAAGCAATACATTTTTTTTTAAATCCGGGTCCAAGAAAGGTTATTAGAAAAAAATGAAATATAGACCATCCAATGTATAGCTAGAAGTTCATTAGGACATTAAATGATGGGATATCCTCAGATTAAGCTTTTAATGATGTCATATATCTCATTTCCATCATTATAACGTCAATCCTGGCGCTGAGAGCACTATACAACACGTCCTTGAGGTATGCCTTACCTCATTAACACAGCACTTTAGCACCTGTTATATTACTGGAATTGTCAACTTTCAACCTGAAAAAAAAATGACGGCTCTACTGATAACGTCATTATTGTGGTCTTGTCACATTCTAAACTTAGCATTAATCATAGGTGTTTTTCTTGAAGACATTCATATCATTTAACAAATTAGATACGGTTTTATGCGATAATTACTTGTTCGATCTGACGAAGGCAACAGAAAACGTCTCAAAGACAGACATGGTGGCAATCCTTTGAGTTTTATCTTCAGAATATTATATCACTGTACAGTGAGTGAAACAACTGTCTCCGACACGGTGACACCACCTTTGTGTGATACATATTATGGAAGGAACGAATACGTTACCGTTTTAGTGTGGCCGAGTTGATGTATAAGATCCAACAAGAGTTTGAGTTGTTAAATTAGTACGTGAGTAGGGGATTGTGGCGGAAAATGAAATTCGTAGATGGTAACTCAAAATCTGGCATACCCTCCAAACTCATCCTTGTATGTAAACACAATACTGAGTCAGGCTTGCCGAGATTAAGTAGGAGGGTGTTTACCGAGTTCAATGACGTTTTTGTCATGCTCTCAATTTGATTGTGACCAGGCTCACTACGGACTTGTCTTAGTAGTGAATCAAACCAGGACCTGCTCAGGATGCGCGAAAGCTTATCACACAATGTTCTCATATCGCGCTTGCAGGAAAGGTAGTATTTGAAGTTATGAGGATGCTTTTTCGCCAAATCGAACACTATTTCAATCACATGTTGTGTCAGCTTGATATGGGAGAAGGACTTTAAGAGCCTTGACGCTCAGCAGCGTGGTGAAACCTACGTCCTCGGTTATGGGGCCAAGAGTATAATCATTTGAACGAGAATTGTATTCGAACCACATGTTGTAGCTTTTGCAGTTACACTGGCGTGGTAACTTTGTCTATTATGTACAGCCGCACTCAGCAATATTCCACCTATTCCAATATTCAACAGGGTGGCCTGTAGATAATCGATAATCTTTGACATCTTTGTATACGATGACGTTGATTCAACCAAGTCACCAAGCTTTATAATCCAATCCATCTAGTTGCCTCTTAAGGTAGGACACGCGACCAAAACCCACCCAAATGACACGGGTGTAGTAGTAGAAGCGGCGAAACTGATACTGAGCTGACTTATTCCCACACTCATAGAGCAGTATGGAACTCCAGATGAACGTCAGAGCAACAAGAACCACTTACTGTCTAACTGATAAATTAAATCGAGGTTCCGTACAAACGATGTTCTGACCGATACACCTGTCTCATTCGCCGTCCATTGCCATATCTGGTCAATTTGAAAGATTAAACTTCACTGAATCATCCTGGGCAGTCTGTCCACCGTAATTCAGACTGTGCAACAGGACATTAAACCGACGACAGTCGCAGAGCTGGAATTAATGAGTCACTGTGGAGTCTTCACTTCAGCATTTGATGATGCAATCACGTTACATGTTTTATCTATCTACTTCCATCATCTTCCAATCCAGACGAAGTCGTCAACATGTAACAGCTCATACGAAACTTACACTACTTCAAACACTGAAGTTATATCTAATTAATATATTAATACCATTCTGCTAAATTAAGATAAATTTAACCACGATGTCGGTTCCTGACTAAGAGTTGAAACCGATGTAAAAATGTCATGAACGTGACCATGCTCCATATAGGTTGGATAATAAAATAAGTCTGCAGACACTGAGAGACACTATACTTCCATTGCTTCTCTTACAGACAGACATTCGTTTGAATATAACGTTTTCATAACGATTAAGCTTTCATAAGTGATTTTGTGGGCCTTTATTATCAGTTGGTTTTATTGTGAGGCACCGGACTCAAGGCCCAGCAGCCCAAATTTTCCAACAGGATTTCAGTTTGTCGTTACTATACAGGCAATTAGGTTTGGCTCTCTGAACAAAGGCCGGGGCGTTTTGAGATGATCAAGTCAGCAAGCCCTGGGATATGTCCTTTGCAACTCTGGCTTAGAGTGACCACAAAAACAGAATTGACATTCATTGGTATTTTCACCTTTCGGGTAAAGAAACATGTCCACGAGATCCTGGACAGGAATACATCAGGATGTATGTTTGGTTTATTCACAAATGCTTCACTTATGATAAAAGCACGGTCATGAAGGGACTTAGGTGGAAGCCGCTCTCAGTAATGTAACAACATAGAGAGGGAAGCATCATGATTAACTTTCAAAGAACATGGGGACATACATCGCCCTGACTTGAGGTAAAACTGATAGTCTCCAACACCACGAACACGATGGCATCATGAAATAGACAGCAGGGGGACACACGATAACCACATTGCATGGAACGGATACATATAAAAGGTTTAGGTGTAAACGCTTTACCAACTGTCTGGCAATAGTATGATAATCGAATCCTAGACTCTTGGATAAGGATTCTTGATTTGTCAGTACCACCCCCGTCCATATGAATGTTACCAAGGTAGACGTTTATGTGAACATGAATTTGTACATCAGTTTAGAAGAGGTGAGGTGAAATTGGGTTTTACGTCGTACTTGAGAATATTTCGCTTGTACTAGCCCAGACTAAAGCTCCTTTTTTTATAGTGCTAGCCCACTGAGATACCATGCCGCAGTGAAGCATGAATACCCCACTCAGACACATTATACTGACTCCGAGCCAACCAGTCCTTGTTGTACCCATTAATGCCGAGCGCCAGGCAGGGACCAACAAGTACCATATTTTAACGTCTTTTGGTATGACGCGGTCGGGGATCGAACCCACGACCTTCCGCTCTCCGGGCGGACGCTCTAACCACTACACCACGGAGGCGGTCTCAGTTTAGAAGAAGGAAATGTCTATAGAACCAAGTGGATAATTTTAGATAACGGAGACGTTGAGCGCGATGGTGACGACGTAGCACGGTCCCGACGTCGGGTCTCCTGGCTCCCAGTCCAATCTTTCTCAACCTGCTCCGTACAGTTTGACCTGATATCCTCCGAAGTCCAGGCACCCTGGCTGCTGTGCTCTCACGCAAATGGAGTACCCGGATGTACCGATCTTGGACTGCAGTGGTTACTCGAGGTCTGCCTGTACGGGTACGGTCATTTGTTATACCTGTTTGCAGGCCGTGATATCGTGCTCAAGCTATCATTCAGACGCCTGGCAAAAGAAGATTGTTAATCTCCAGCGTGCATTCTTTCAATGGCGATGTTCCGTGTCGCAGCGTCAAGACGTGGCGTAGTGATTTGACCTTGAAACTCCTTCAAAACGAATGCCGATTTCCGAAAGTTATCTGGATTTTTATAGCCAGACAGTGCATGCTCTTTGCTGCCCAATTTCCACTGGAAGGGGATTTCTGTTGGGTTCTGGCGATGCCTTTTTAATCCTTGTAAGAAATCTCATCAAAATCAACATTTTCAATTAAAGTCGATTTTTTACTTTTGCAATTGTGTAAACCATTTATCAACACTTTTGGTACATATTTTGACGATTATTTGAACACAATAGGTAATTAGTAGATTTTAAAAAATACAGAACGCCTATGCGTTTTTTTAATAGTATATGTGATACGTAACATTGACATACAGAGTATATTGAAGTTGTAACCAAAGTACTATAGAATAAACATATACTTGACGCTTCTGCTTAGGTATTGGGATACATATGATTTAAGTTTCAACGGTGGTAAGCAAGTATATATATTTGAGGACACAGCAGCCTACATGTATATATGGCGTGTCAGCTGGGGAATACGTATATGATGTAGGTGTGGATGTAGGAAATGTTTCAGATCAAAGTGAATCCTCTTCCTCAAACGAATAATCAAATCATCGTTGCGTATATACAATAATCATCGCCGATATATTCCTTAGACATTTTAATCAAGGCGAGCTCGTTCCGTTGGAGAGGATCGATTCGAGTTTGACACCTAATCAGAAATTATGAAACATTAAACCAAGATTCTGACAACATTGTGTGTGGAGAATCTTGTCTTCACCGTCAAAAACGTATCATGTAAAACTCAACAGGCGTAAAATTTGAAACTTCTTTGAAAAGTAGAACTTTTATGAGATTCCGAGTGCTCAATTCCTTTCGATGACATAGGGACTCAAGACGCGTACATCTACTTCAAAGTTTCCCTTTATAAAAACTGAAGGAATTTTCAATCAGAATTTTTTAACAATGTTGAAGCATTTCAAAAATATTTGTTAGACCCATTTTTTAGATTCAGACATATGACACCAAGATGCTTGATTAACATATCTGTCTTAGGAACGGCATGTTATGCCAGTGCTTGAAACATTGGCTAGTCACGCTGTGTTCTCTTCTCCAGTTTGGTTCCATGTGTGGCGCTCAGCCCTGGTGTCCCTCGGGTTATTGTCAGGGGTAAAACTCCGGGATCCCTAATCATTCTTGCTGCTGCTGACATTTCTTTCACCGACATTTTTAAGAAAGTTAATCAGGACAGAAAATCCCATTCTCGTAATATGTGAAGTTGTGGCGTCCCATGTCTTGATAGTTGAACTAGTGCCAAATTGTGAAAACAAACACTCACTCATACACTATTCGACTCTTACGAAAGACATAATTCCACAAGTGTTTTGAATAAAAGTATTAAAGTGGATATATTTTCTCCTTTCATTACTTTATTTTGTTCACTCACAGGCTGGATAGCTGTATTAAATCGTAATATTATATCCATTCTATAATTACTTACAGGTTTGTGAGTATGAAGATGTACACAGCCAAATCTCGATCCTGATACACAGGTTTCTAAAGTGAAGATTACACACAAATCTCGACTGACACACAGTATAGAAATATTTGGTGGCATTATTTGGTGGCATCAGCCTTTGTGTCAGCCTCAACAATGTTTTAATGTATTCATCCCATTTGCTATATTTGTACTCACTCGTTGTTCCCTTGTTCTGTCATGAATAGCTGGTATTCCTTCACACAACGAGTAAGTGAGTACGATTTTACATATGTGTTGGAAGTACATATTCTGTCTTTTCATATTTTTCAATCAAAATATAATGAAATGAATTTTAGCCAGCAGTTTCTTGCAGATCTGGGCTATGATATTTTTTCGAGATAAGAGGATGGTTGAAGCGAAGTTGAGGGTACATATAATGGAACATGACCTGGGTGGAATGTAGTGAATGAGTAAGTATGATTTTACCCCGCTTTTAGCACTACTCAAGCAATACCACTGCGGCACCCCAGGGAACTTCACACATTGTACCCAAATAGGGAATCGAACCCGGATCTTCGGCGAGACAAGCGAATGAATAACCACTGGACTACCACTCGTCCCCTCACACAATAGATATGTACACTGATATGTGAAAACGTGCTTGCATGTGTTTCTGGTATCTGTTGCGACTTTGTCCGAACTAACGCAGTTTTACAGTGCCAGCCCACTGATTTACCATGCAGCAATTTCATATACTGCATCAAGACTATACTGACTCCTTGTATTTATGATGTCAATCAGTTGAGCTGATGTAATAGGCTCGCTACATCTGTAAATAACATAATGATACGCGCAAAACTCTTTATTCAAAATCAGTTGAAAGGATTTGGAATCTTATTGAAGTCTTGATCTCAGTAATGGTATTGGCTCAACCTCTACTTTGTTCGGAAAATACATCGATGATGAATGGCTAAGAAGCTGCTGATGCATTTAAGTAACAAAAGGAACATAAAAGGCATTTTTTATCGATAAACTGAGCTCAAGAAGAATCTTGTACCTGCCACTGGGTGGTTAGGTTCCCGTGGTGTGCACCAATTTTATGAAAGTCACTGGACAGTGGATATACTTGAAGCAAAAAGTCACAAGAGAGCGTTATGTTTGCCAGCATGGCTGCATTGACCTTCCGAAACACCTTGCTTGTGTTTAAAGCACTAGCGATAATGCACAAGCCACAAGAGGCATTGGTATCAGTCCTCAGACCTCTCATGCGCCAAGACCAAAAAGTGGTCTTTAGCAGAAGCAGCACTTTTTCAGCCGTGAAAGACGCCTTCTGCATTAGTCTCTCTGTGTTGTACAGTATCAAGGAAAGCCCCTTGAAAACTGGTTGCACTTGTCAACACTTTGCCTCAATTCTAGTTTGTGATACAAGTCGGACCCAGTTCAACACCTACACGATATGTCTATTGCCCTTGAGAGACATTGTCCTGTTTTCTGGCCTGCCTGTAGTATGAAACAGATCTGTTATCCTTCAGATGTTCATTTCAGAATGACTATAGTTCAGAGATATGAGCACGTATCCGAATGTAATCATGCATATAGAAGTGGATATTGATGTATCTCCCACTTCGCATTCGAAACGCTGAATCCTCAGGGTTTGGTTTTTAATATTCGCTATCATACGTGTGAAACCCATATCTGGTATTCCCTTGACAACGTCTGCTTTAGTTGTAATAAAAGAGTCGACTATTTTATATTCTTGGGCTTCTATAATGGTTGCACCATTTCTTGATATCTTTCTTTACACATATGTATGCAAATAATGAAGTGGTGCTCCTTAGCTTTATGCTGCAGCATTGTAGTATTCAAAGTCACCAACATACCCTACCCTTGGACAGATCTAGGATTGAAACACAGGGATTAACACAGAAAAGTGTTCCGACAGAAATAAATTGTGAACTGAGCAAAAGTCCACATTGGTTCGACCAGTGTGAAAATTGTGAGACTACACTCTCTACCAGAAACATAATTATTTGCTTTTACCGATAATTACTACCCATATATTTACAACCGTTGCTGCAGACACTGATGTTACTTATACATAACAATACTTTTACTGATCTATGTTCAGTCACCTCCGACTTTCTTCGTCAGCTTAACATTCCTTACACATGTTTTAAGAGCGAATTTGTCGTCGCAGAGCAACATTTAACACCGTCAATAACCGTCTCAGTGAATATGAACAGAATTGAAGAATTCAGCATTCAAATGAAAGCCTCATCGCCCGGTGTTCACGCCCACAACGTTGACCTGACTAGTCCACCCAACACCCTATCAAGATGGCGCACTAGTCTCTAAACGTCAGGATCCAGATAAGGCCGACAGCAAATGCAAACTTAATCATCCAACGCTTAGCTTCCTAACAATATGAGAACATAGCTGATGGGGTATCCTCATATTAAGCATTTAATGATATCACATATCTCCTTCCCTTCATTATAACGTCTATCTTGGTGCTGAGCGCACTATACAACATTATTTTGAAGTATGATTTACCTCCTTAACACAGCATTGTAGCACTAGTTATAGTACTGGAGTTGTCAACTTTAACCTTAACGAGATGAAGGACCACTGAAAACGCCAGGATGACTGGCTCACGTTCTGAAACTGGCATTAATCATGATGTGTTTTGCTGTGGACATACATATGAGCTTTATTTTTCATTTTTTTCGTTTCAGTTTTTAAATAGAACAATATGAAAGCAACAAGTTGATGGGGTCATGTGAGATCACTTGTTTGAATTTCTGGTTTTCATTTTACCATTTCTATGTTTAGAAGTTAGGGGGCTCAACGTGACTGATGGTGATCGTTATAATTAGTGTTGGCCTGCGTAATAGTTGTAACTGCTATGTTCTAGTTTTACATAAACTAGTGCATCCTTGTGGGATATTTCAGTTTACATCTTTTGACAGTCACATATGGATGAATACTGTTGTGTGACTTGAAATTTTACCTCATCTTTTTAACGTAAATACAATTTGACAGTTTAGTTTTCCATTCTGTTATATTTTCTCCTTGTTCGAAGTAGGAAAGGAAAGACAGGATGGTGTCTTGAAGTATGGCGAAGTTAGTGGAAATTTTATTCCGTTTTGAGGCATGCTTAGGCATGCGACCAGGTACATATAGAGAATCGAACGTTCCATCGCTTCAGTTAATATGCTATCCCAGTGAGTTTGTTTCAGTGCAATTATGAAAAGTAACAGGATGCCAGCAGGATGCGCTTTAAGGTATTAGATGTTTAACAACAACGAGCACGCTGATGGTGCTGACAACTTAAGGGTGTAGGGACAGACAGACGAATGTGGACACTGGTGGTGATAGTAGTACTGAGTGAGTAATTATAAGTGAGTGAGTTTAGTTTTACGCCGCACTTAGCAATATTTCAGCTATATGACGGCGGTATGTAAATAATCGAGTCTGGACCAGACAATCCAGTGATCAACAGCATGAGCATCGATCTGCGCAATTGGGAACCGATGACAAGTGTCAACTAAGTCAGCGAGCCTGACCACCGAATCCCGTTAGTTGCCTCTTACGACAAGCATGGGTTACTGAAGATCAATATTCTAACCTGGACCTTCGCGGGTCGGCGTAGTAGTAGTAGTAGTAGTAGTAGTAGTAGTAGTAGTAGTAGTAGTAGTAGTAGTAGTAGTAGTAGGTTGGTTGGTTGGTTGGTCAACGCCGCACTCAGCAATATTCCAGCTATATGGCTGCTGTCTGTAGATAACTGCGTCTGGACCAGACAATCCAGTGCTAAGCAGCCTGATCATCGATCTACGCAACTGGGATACGATCACGTGTGTTACCCAAGTCAGCGAGCCTGACCACCCGATCCCGTTAGTCGCCTTTACAAGCATGGATTTCTGAAGACCAATATTAGTAGTCAGGCTATCATAAGATTAGAAATGCGATAGGACCACAGCAGTTGAAACACCAAAACTATTAGCATAAAGGTCGTAGTCCTAATGGCGGTACCTAAAACCTCTCATTCCCATACTCTTAAATCAGTATGAACTGGTTGATGAACACCGAAGTAACAGGAACCACTCATCCGTCTTGCTCATAAAGTAACTTGAGATTCCCGCGATATCTGATAGGGACACCTGTCTCTTACCCCGCTCATCGGCATCTGTGGTCAGCTTTAAACCCCTAACTGCTGTGAGTCATCCCAGTCTGCCCAATACCACGGTCAGTGCAGCAAGAACAAACCACAGGTGACTGTCGCAGGGCTGGAATGAATTAATCATTCTGTAGTCGTATGTCAGCGTGCAATCACGCTACAGGGTTTACTCTCATTATCTTCCAATCATCGTTCCGACTGAAAGTAAATTGACACGTTCACGCAGTCGTTTAGAAGTCCTGACAATGTAACGGCAGATGATACGAAATAAATGCAGTCTCGAACACCTAATTTTGACTTTAATATTCCCAAGCTTTATAGTAATTTTAACCATGCGGTTGGTTCCTGACTAGCATTCTAAACCTGTGTAAAATGACACATAGTTTGGCTAATGAACGGTATCTGCAGCCACTTGTAAATAACGTAATTCCATCCCTTCCCATATCGTTTAACAATTTTTTATGCAATCAGAAAAATCGAGAAGGAGTCCGAGCAGACTCGCTGCTCCTGTAGGACCTCAGTTTATGGTTAGCTTACATGCAACTGGGTTTTGCCCAAGAGTAGGAGCATCTTGAGAGCATCAAAACCACATGCTCCTTGCAGCGTTGGCATAAAGCACCCACGGAATCAGACTTGACATCCATTAATATTTTCACCTTCCGGGTAAAGAAGCATCCTCACGAGAACCTGGACTGGAATACATCGGAATATATGTCGGTGTATGTTTTATTCACAAACCCTTCACGTATAATAAGAGCATGGTCATGATTGGACCTGGGACGAGGCCGTCCTGAGTAATTTGAAACTCGTCTTGTGATGTTACATGTAACATTCGTCGAATACTAGATTTTACATGATTATGATTCTTGTTTCCGAGTACTGCGAACTTCAACATAGTGCATGTCTATATGAATAAGTATTCACTGAAGATATCACACTGTAAAATTGCCAGTACTGACCTGATAAGTAAGAGTTAAACATTAACCGATGGCGTGTGTGGATATGAGTTTTAGTCGGACTATGTGTCGAACATGTATAGATAATGAGGCATGGATGTGTTAAGGGTTACGCGAAAGCGTTCTATGTTTCAAAATATTACTGCCTGAGTATTTTGCAATATTCAAAGCGAGGCCAATTGGGTTCTCCTACATTCGCCTGTACACTCACGAACGTCGATAACGTGGACCAGTCAAATGAGTTGCGCGCTTCAGTCCCTGAAATAGTACAGAGGAAACAAGCAGCAAGTCATTGTTTTCAAATAGGTATTTCATCCGCACTATGGGAGACATCTGGGTTCTCTAGTAGGTAACGTAAAGTGGGTCTTCTATAAATAATAGCCTCTGGAAATTCTCTAATTATTGGGCCTGTACCAGCGTTTGTTTGGTGTTTTGTTGTTGTTATTTTGTTGTTGGGTGTTTTTTGCTGTTGTTGTTGTTGTGTTGGTGTTTTTCTCTCGGGTTCTCAGGTACTCAGGCCAGAAATAACCTACAATATCCCACTGCCAAGTAACATGCTGTCGATATTAACGTTCGACAACTGAATGATCAGCACGCCCTTGCACGTGCTCTATAATAACCACAAAAATATTCCTCAGGTATTTTTTACCAAGGAGAGGTATTTCCAGTAAAACGGATCAGATCGGTTTTGACACCTAATCAGAATTTATTACACATCAAACGAAGAATCTGTCAAAACTGAATGTCGTAAATTTTGTCTTTACCGTCAGGAACGTTGAGATGTAAAATCTAACAACTTTACAGATCAAAACTGCTTTGTCAAGTAGAAGTTCCATGAGTTTGACAGTTACCAATGAGACTCTAGTTGCATCAGTCTACTTCCACTTTCCCGTTATTAAAATCCCAAACCTAACGTGGAAAAGTGGTTTGCAAATGTAGTTATGGAATGTTTAATCAAAGAAATTTAAACAGTTGAAACTAATTCCTGTGTTTCGGAAAGCACAAGTTGGCCTTAGTCTGGTGGATGGCGTTCATTATTTGTCATACGAGAAACAGTAAAGGCTGTTTAACACTTCCGTCAGCAGTACTGTACAGCAGCAACCATCTCCTAACGTTTCAGTACAGTACAGTCACGGTTAAATGTAAAGTCTGCGGAGGAGAAATTAGGGGAACTTTTCGTGACAAACCCCACCCACCCAACCCCCCACCATCAGAGTACGGTAACGAAATATCCTCGTCACAGAGAATGACAATCCGATATTCATGTATTCGGCTGTCAGGGACTTTCGATGAGCAAGGTGGTTAAGGCATACTCGACTCACTCCACTTCGTGTTCCCTTTTTTCACGTTAGTTCAGTGTGTGACCAAGTCCTTAAAGTGACCCTCAAGTTATTTTTAGAACATTTGACTTGCCTTTGCATGTGTTTATGATGGATGATTCCACCAATGGGATAACCCCACCTTTTCGTGATCATCCCGTATCATCAATGTTTAAAAAATGCATTGGGACATGCCTATGCTACAGTCGGCATCGTACAATAACCTTTTCCCCACCCATAATTAATACATCTCACGACAAGAAAGTAAATCAGAACAGAAGTCTTTGAAGTCCCTGTCCCTTGCCATGGTATAGTGTGATGTGTTACTAATATCGGCTTAAAGCGGTATGGTGTTTAGACCCTTGAATACCACATATGTGATATGTTGTCTACGTAAATACCATGGTGTCAAGTAATGTCTCTCACGTTTCATTTATTACTTACATTTTTTGGTAAACACCTTTAATTGGTAATAGGAAGTGGTAATTGTGATCACCTTGTCTTAGTATACACTCTTTGGACATTAGGCAAGTCATGTATGAAACATAAGGTATGAAATGTTTTACATATTTATTTAGCATAGCATAATCATATGAAATTGTTAACTTTCAAGTGTCAAGTCATTTTTGCTTCTGATTTTATATATGTTGTTATACATTTTTCAATTCATGTGCATATATATACCATGTTATACATACACGTGGATGTGAATCGTGTCGGAAACATCCACGCCTAACTGGGCCTTTATATCTTTTACAAATTCTGATACTCTATATTTTTATCAACATTCCACTTTAAACATAATTCAGAGCTGTTGTTATATTTATAATGAAAGCAGTGGAGCTAATATAACTGGCTCACTGCACTCGTGTATATAACAACTGATGCGGACAAACTCGTTACTTAAAGTCAATCGAGGAGAATTAAGGCCTTTTGAAGTCTAGATCACAGTGATGGTATTGGTTAAACTCAAAAATAGTGTCTAACACAAGACACTGATGATGAATGGCTGCAAAGTTGCTTATAAATTAACCATCAAAAGTCTTTTCAAATGGCCGTCTATATCGATGAACTGAACACACATAGAGTCCTGTGCCCGTTAGGAGTCAGTTTAGGACTCGTGGAGTGCACACGGCCTTTTGAAGGTTATGGGACGGTGGGCCAAAATAAACAGTCGCTAGAGAGCGTTACATCTGCTAGAATGGTTGTATTGAGCTGCTTCCGATTGTTGTAAGCAACAGCAAACATCTTTAAGTCACAAGACTCAGTCTTCAAAACGTTTCTCGGTCCTCTCTTGTGAGAAGTTACCAAATAGTGCTCCTCAGTAGAAGCGGCCCTAAAGAAGTCGTGGAAGACGTCGCTTGCCATTGTCACTGGGTGCTGTACAACATAGTCTTGATTAAATGGTCCTTGGAAACATTTAGGACATATTAACAGAAATTGTGTTCTTGAGGGTCATGATACTCTTACACATTTCACCATTTCTTACCCTGCATGCCTCCTGCCCAGTGGTCGGATTGAGTCCTTCATTCAGATATGAAGTTCAACATAGCCATAAACTAAGCAACCGTTCGTTATATCCGTCAGTTATATACAGACCCGTGCCAGATATATTCGGACACCTGACGTAATTTCCATAGACTTACATGTTATTTCAGTGTAGCATTAATAATTTTCATGAAGTGAGTTTAGGATGGATCAGTGTCAACTTTGACAGGCAAATTGGAAATCATCACTGCTCTCCGCACATAATTTAAGTTCAGTTTTCCGACCACTATTTAACTAATAACATCACATTTGTCAACTTACGTATGGTTCCACAATGCACAATCCCATAGGCCGCCATGTTAAAGGAGTTCACGGCACTGTACATATGTTGATTAAATTGTTGCCATTCGATAAATAAGCAACTGAAAATTAAACAGAAATTATGTGATTGTAGGTAAGATGATTCCTCACAAATGTGCAAAATCTGACTTGGATCTTACGAAAATTAGATTCATGAAAGTTATTTATGCCACACTAAATTAACATGTAGGTCTATGGAAGTACGTCAAGTGTCCGAATATAACTGGCACGGGTCTGTATGTAGTTATATCTTCCGTTCTACCCCAGTCATGCCGGTCCGGGTTCTACAAACTGGTCCATGTATGAGCCATTTCTTGATTACCTTGTGCAGAGTTTGGTTGAATAGTATTATTATGGCGTAAACTATAATCGCTGGGCTCTGTCACCAATGCTTGTGGTAACGTGGAGGATAACTGTGCATTAACTATCTACCGCCATTTGAAACCCGTGTGCTAATCTTGCAAAAATGACAAAAATCATTTATCGAATGAAAAGAGACAGAGGTGGTGTAGCGGATACTCTCCAAAAAATGTTTGGGATATTCGAAAATATCAGAAGATTATCGAGGAATGGTAATGGAGAGGTAAGAAGAAAATGTAGGTATGTTATGACAATAGACAAAACTGGTTGGTAATGTACTGTAAGGGGGCAAATACGACGGAAGCGTTGTTAAAAGTGAACGTGTGAATACAGTAATAGTATTAACATTTGTTACAAATTTTTCTTGGATTTTATTTTTCCCTTTCGATGAAGGGCTACCGTTTGAGTTAAATTATGGCCATAGATTATAAAACTGACAATATCATATAGGTCAGGATATTCAAATGGCATGGACAGAAAAAGGTGTCTTCTCAGAAATTTCAGCGAAAGTTGAATGTCATGCTGGCGACAGAAGGCACGTGATAGACAGACACGATGGCTTTCATAGAAATATCTCACTATTCATTGTTCAGCGCAAATGGCTCACATCGGCTTTGAATCACAACTTTTGTGCCACAAGCATTTCCTTTGGGCATTCTCTATCTGGCCTTTCTTTGGTGATAGTTTTCGCAAGTGAGCTAAATGTGGGGTACATGTTGACCACAAAACAACAATACAAGCATACAAGCAACAAACCCATGACCAGCTGATCCTGGTACGGCAAGGTGACACAACTCCCTCCTTGAAGGACGCTTGAACAGTCGTTCTGCTAGACTCAACAATTTGTGAGCTGTAATCATTGTTTGAATTCTGATCCGATATTTCATGAACTGAAATATGTTATTTTAATGGCATGATTTAGGCACGTACTTGGGTATACTCATTTGTTTTCACAATGAGTAATGAATCGTTCTTTAACCAAAATGTTTATTCAATGTAGGTTTAAAATGTCAGGCAAAGGGATCTGAAAGATTCCAAATGTATTTCCGTGTCAGAGTTCTCACTGCTTTGACATTATATATAATTTTATTCAGATTAAAATGAATAAATTCAGCAAAGAGGGTCTGGGTGGTCCTAGAACAGAACAGTCAGGCTGGTTAGGTTCATCATCAGCTCAAGACCATTGCCCCTTTTACACACTGCCCAGACAGCGAATGGGAATTGCTTCATAGTGGAATCCACCAAGACATTTTCGGAGAATGCGAAGATTGACCAAACTGCAGCTTTCTGCATAGCCAAGAGGACTGTGTTCCTGATATGAAATTGCTAATTGCTAGGTAGTCACTATATTCACCGAGAACATATTTGCCATGTTTTTCCCTGCATCTTGTCAATCATATTGGTGTCAAAAGGAACAGGAAATTCAATGACATAAAATCCATAAATCATTTCATTTCTTTTCTCAGGTTTGTTGTCTGGGATACTTCTACTGGATCTGAGGCTCAATACCAGTCAAAGAATTTTATAATTCATTTCGTCCTCTTCATATTCATACCATGGATGGACCTCTGAATAATACGGACATCGAGCCACGCCATCATGTCGTTCCAGATACCGTGTTTGTGCCACTGACGAGGTGTCTGATAGTTTAATTAAAATCATTGCATAATCTACATTTCATGTCTAATCTATGAATACACAATGCCATTTAGAAAGCGGAAGCCGCTGTGTCTGAGCGGGTTAGGCGGGTGACTTTGTGCGCTGGCGATTAGGTGCCTTACTCTGAGGGTGTGGGTTCGAATCCCGGATGGAATCTGTACTGTACTACGAAAGTGGAAAATGACCTGAGCCTTCTCTTCAACCTTCCAAGTCAGCCGACTTCATTCAAGTTAAAGAGTTTGCAGGCGACTCTTCTTCTCAACATACTGTACATGAACTCGGCGCAGATGGTCTTCCCTTGAAAAACTGAACTTGTGCCGAGTTGTTACAGCCCTTGAATATCAACATTGGCAACCATGGATGGACCTCTGAATAATACGGACATCAAGCCACGCCATCATGTCGTTCCAGATACCGTGTTTGAATATCAACTGTTCGAATTATGTCAAACAGTCTTGGGTCTTTCCAGAATTATGTCAAACATTCTTGGGTCTTTCCAGAAAACGGATACCTTGTTTTCACCATCAGCCCTGGTATACGTTATAAGAGAATCATACAATAAATGTGCACAAAAGTGCACGATAACATTCTGTCTTGAACACCAACCACGCCAATAAAGCCACACCCTCAACATACTGATAAATATAATCTCATGAAGGAAGTGCATGGCTAGTGGCATTTGTCTGACATGATTCTTCGTGTTTGTCAGTACTCCGTCAGTACTCCGAATTTCATAATCATCATGCATGGAACAGTTACAGTATTTCAGTTAAAGAATTATCCAGTTGAAGCCAGCTGGATCCAACCCACGACGACATACAGTCCTGGGACCCGTTTCACAAAGCTCACGTAGCGCTACGACTATCGTAAGTCAATGTTACAGTATAGGAGGTAAGAACGTTACGCGGAAAGTTACGAGATCTTAGGGTTACGAGAGCTTTGTGAAACGGAGCCCTGTGACTCAAATCCTGATGAAACGGGGAATCGAATCAACTATTAGCGGATCCTAATCGCCACGGGACAACATTTGAGTCAGAAACCGCGTGAAACCATAAAATACATCATGAAGCACGTGTAACAAAATATGAAGCGAACACCGGTCACAGTGTATTATTTGATCAGCTCATATCAAGAGAGAACCCTGATGACATTACAGAATTTAATTCCGTAATCCTGGCCTGGACATAAAGGTGTCTGGCGAAGATGAGATGACACGTGTTTGGATCTGTTTGCTCAGACGCAAAGCATTGTGGGACCGCTTTTCTATCCAAGAGGTATAACTTCACTCAGACAGAAAATATGGATGAAACCCAGCCGTCCTCTGAATTTTATTGCTTTGATGTTACAGTAGCTCTTTGTATTACGAACATTTAGGCAATATTCATTGGACAGTGCCAGGTAAGACAGGCATAAATATCTTACAGACTGAAAGGACTGTTATCGGTAAGGCGTTCTCTTATAGCTCAAGGAATCATGGTCCCTCGTACCGGGAGCTGTCATACTTCAGAGGGGCTTGGTATGTCTAAGCTTGACATTTGCAATTACACTAGCCAACGATGTTCCCATGGCCGGATATATGGTTATTGCCTTAACGCAATAGCGTCAAAGAACACTTTGAGTTTGTCAACTACTGCCAAACATGGAGTATTTGAAATGCAACAGAGTACCAAAATTGGACGATAAATGATTTTAAGAAAATAGCTTTTGCTTTCATATGACAGATCTGAACGTGATCTTTTACTGCAACTGCTCCTAACTCTTATTGGATTCTTATTTATTCTTAATTAAAAGCATGATCTTTTCCCGATGGAAATGTTGACGGATATCGGTGCATCATGTTATTTACAAACTGGTATTGACAGTTCAACACATGACATATGTTCTGTGATGAGTAAACGTCTTCCATCAATATGACACGTTTATAACTATATTTCACCTGGAACACAAACAGGACAGCCAGTACCCGACATGCATGTGACAGAGATATGATTACAATGTCATGTCATCGACTGGGTGGAAAATAGATTCAACTACAGAAACATTTGCTGCAATGTTTCGCTTTCAGGATTATGTGCACTGTGCATGCACATTGCTGACATTTAAACTGAAGTTCACTGATCGACTATTGCATGGAACTTCATATTCTTTACCAATAGGATAACACCTATTTATTAACAATGTTGATATTATTTTTAACTAAGGTTAGAACACAGATGTTTATGAAACTTCTTCATACTAGGTACGGTATACACTTGTGTATGCTAATCTAAACGTAGTTCAAAGCGATAAACTCCGAGAGTGAAGTGCCTTGTTTTCATCAGTACACAGATTATTGCATGTAGCTGACATAAGAAAGGTTTCATGGTATTTTCCTTTTAAGAGGGTTATTAGTGTATCTGTGCCCGGGGCCAAATAGCATGAATATGTCAGACAGGTTGACCTCATATATGCAGACAAATTATAACGTGTCTAGAGGGCGGGATTGTTAGTACTATCCGTGGCAAAATGTTGCCCCATAACAAGTGTTCTTCGACGCCATTGTATCTGCTTGCAATATAGCCCATCATCATTTGCAGTTCAAATGAACCCTGATAAATGCGGTAACTACAACACACATGCGTGCTGATATGCAATGCACGTAAGAGCGACAAAACCCTTTCCGTAATCATTATTACTTTCTGCGAAAAACAGAAACATTGCACTATTGAACATTCTCCAGATGTTACATTTGTACTTCCGTCAACTCTAATGAATGACCTGGAGAAAATATTTATGATGGGGCTCAGTCCTTGAATGTTGATTTTTTGCACATGCATGCACGCATGCATACACACGTTTGTGATTCCCGACACGTCATGTACACTTAATGTAGATCGTCATTGCTAAAATGACTATACAACCGGATGTTTAACATGTTTTTGTTGCATAAAAGCAATTATATTTCTTTCAAACAGATGCAATTTAATTCATGGAAAGAGTTGTGAAACAATCAATCCCTCTGCAAAATGAATTCGAGCTAAAACGTATCAGTTTGTTGGAAGTCTGGAAGTTACAAGGATCATTAAGTGGCTTTGTGTTCAAAGCTGTTTTACAGATACTCCAGTGGTTAGACATGAAGATGAAAGTACGACTTGGTTCAAGTATTCTTCTGAAGAAAAGGAAGATCAGCAAACATTCATATCTATAACTAAAGCAGTTGAATAACATATACATCGCTCAAAGCAACATTTGGCAAGGGCCACAAGCTCCAATAATGCCAATCCCATTTCAGTTCTAGCTTATGAAAACCACCAGTTTAATGACAGCCGACGAGGCTGAGTAAGAGGAGAGTATGCAGAATGCCTTCAATATGGATGTTTTAAGCGACCAGGTTTAGTGTAGTCTGTTCAAACTGACCCTTTCATCAATATATGCAGTGTTGAGGATGATTGTTATCGGTTCTCAACTGACAAATGTATTTGGCATATAAAGGACAATTATCTACTGTTTTATAAAATATTTAACGTGCTGGTTTATTGTAGAATATGCGAGTGAGTGTAGGTTTAGGCTGCTTTTTAGAACTGTTACAGTGACACAAGAAATGGACTTCACACCTTGTACCCACGTGATGAATCGGTGTGACGAAAGAATGTTCGAACAAAAAGAGTACCCAACACCTCACATATCATGAACTGTAACAGACATGCAAGTATCTCAGATGTTCTAAAGGTTTTGGAACACAGGACAAAGTAAATGTGTCAAATCACACATTTATAGAGAAGTGTCAGTCGAAGGGCAACACTCCTTGTCACATAGGAAATTGTTTCAGATTATAACTCAGAGATATTCTGTGTGAGTGACAGTAACATCATTTGATTTTTTTTCATGTGCAGGTTCAATGTGTAGCATTGATGTTTACAAAATAATGTAAATATACCTGTGTTCTTCTCAATGTCTCACCGATTACGATAATGGTTTCTCAATCTTAATTTATTTTAACTACAATTTGGTTCCGGGGATAATTCATGTTTCAGACAGAAATGAAATTCATCTCCTCTTTCACTCCCTGAACTTTTAATAGTAGAATATGTGTAATTTTAATATATGGCTAGATTTATCTCAATTGCTAACAGCTGAAGGGATGATGTAAATCCAGCTAGGGCCCATGCAGGAAGCAAATGTACTGTAAGTCCCCATGGTCCTAGTATGGTGATCTACCTTCAGTTGTGGGCAATATATAGCCTGTTTTATATTGTATTGTCATCTATAGTTAAACTGTTTAAGATCTAATTACTGTTCTTAAATTCGAATCTGTGATAATCTAGTTATTTTACTGTCCTTCGTTGACAGGTTTTTACAATTTACTATTAATTACTATGTATAAAATGAATTGTTCTCGTCCCAACATGGCTGAAATATTGCCAATGTGACGATACATTTTAACTCACTCACTCACTCACTCCCTGAACAAGCTCCCAGTTATCACCTCACTTTCCACACACCCTCTCCTCACCAGCTGATCTGCCCCTAAGCAGTTTGTTTGACGGTGTTTTGTGTTTCACAAGTGTGATGTATTCTCCCAGGTGTCAACGTATGCTTTCAATAGCTCCAAGGTTATTCAGTTAAATGTTTACTCAAAAACGAACCAAATTAGACCCCCAGCATTCAATCACTTGTGGTTAGTTTCATCCAAATTTGACCGGCTAGGCAAGATCTGGACCTTTCGTTTGAAACACTCCTTCATGTTAGCGAGACGTCAATGCTCCTCTTCTTCCAAGTACTTTCAATCGCCCAATGATGCACCTGACACAGCAATTACTTTACTTGTCACACATGACACTTTTCCTAAGGTTCCCGACATGTATTCTCCTGCTGGGTACTACCGTTTGGGCAGGGCGACCTGTCCAGGTTCCTGAACACCCGGTATTAACAGATCACTCTGTGTCGAGAGTTATGAGTGTATTTTTTAACACTGCAGCTCCGATTTTCTTTGAACTATGTTTTTCTTTCTTTTGTTTTAAAGATACAAATGCAAATAACCCGAAGGTATTTGCAGGTTTAATCAGTTGAAAGTGAAACATCATATTGGTTATCTCTGGCTAGCTAAATGTTGGCCAGTGGAATAACATTGAGCTGGCCGTAGACGTTACTTCTTTCACGAAGCCAACATATTAGAAAAGCCAGGCCAAATCATACCCTCGCAAATACGATGTGGGTATGAGATATATTCCAATCCATCTTGTCAATGGCTACTTGCATATCTGTTGAAGGCTAACGGTATGTGAAACGACAAGTATAAAGTGTGAGTATTATAGTCTACCATTATAATTTATATTTTATTTATTCCTGACATGATGAACGAACATTTTGAACTTGTACATTGAAAACCTGCACATATGAAAATTACACGCACTTCTTTGAAGCAACACCGTATTTAAGAAACATATTTAACGAATATTCTAATTCGAGCTACGTGATGACTAAACCTGAGACAGAGCACAGACACGTACCTTTGTCAGTTTGAAATAAACCACACCATACACATCAATCTTTTGATTTTGCATCTCATGTCTAAACATTATGAAAATACACTTTCGGTAGCACGCTGTGAATGTGTATGTAAATAGAGTCGGTTCTGAATACGTTCACTGTGACCTAAAGTAGACTTGACCTTAGTGTGGGATACAGATAGATATGTCTACCAGCCTGCCGGAAGAACATATAGTGTCATGTAAACTCAATTAACTAACTTGTGTAATGGATATATTCACCTGTTAACTATTTTAAACGTTGTCAGATTATCTAACTACTTGACCTTTTAAGAAACCTCATACCACAACATGTATGACTTATCTCGTTTGCCATGGAGTAATTCTTTTAATACAGGAGTTTGACGAATTGGGGTATTTTAAACGTTTGCTATGTTCTTATAGTAAGATAACAGTCGGCATTCGTTCGATCGTTTCATGTACGTGGAGTGAAGACATTTATCAAATTGAAGCAATACAAAAGTCTTTTACATATAATAATAATACAAGTCCATGCATAAAGATGTAAAGGCCTGTCTTTACTATTGTTACCAAACCACTAAATAGATACTGGATGTTGATACTGATTTATTTCCACGCCACGCCACGACACGACACGACATCATAATAATCAATCATCATTTACCCTTTGCCGGATTATATGTTCCTTGTCCTTACAGATTGTAAAAGTAATACAGTGCATGTTCAGATGTAGAAGGATTTGCAGAAACACTTTCATGGATTTTATTGTGTTCATGTTATTGTCAGCACTCTGCAACATTGTATTGTTCAAGAACAAGAACGACGTGTCTGATATGACACAGAGGTTTACAAACAAATAATTTTCGTATTTTATATGTTGGTAAACATTATGTATTTTGAGATTTGCGGGTTTCATTGTGTATTGATGCCCGGCGGTACAATGCAATATGATACTTACAAAACCATTTGATCTTTGAAATATTAGTGATCGGCATGTATTAAGCACAAAAAACAAAAATGTTCATATATATGACGAATAGACGTTGTTCCGTTCAACTCATGCACATTTCGTCCTTACAACAATACCAATGTGTACATTAGGTTAGAATGAATGAAAATGTATATTTCAGAGGTTTCCAGGAACCCTTTTTATATATTTCAGCAAGCATTGAATCCAGATAATTTTCTGAAAAAAATGGAGACAGACAGCATATAAATCTCGGATGCAAATGTGCTTCAGTAAGAAAGTGTAGACTTAAATATATCATTTGTTATATAATTGGGAAGATTTTGAAGCATTAACTTAGTTCGACATTCTTCATTGTAGGATGTAAACTGTTGTCACTTGCTACACTTATTGTTTTACAAAAGTAGTCGTGTGTATGCTTCTTACAAAACAATCCCTTTGATATAACAGATCATGATGATGATAATAATATGCATCTTTAGTGGCAAAACTAGTGGGAATATTCCTCTCGTCGCTGCCATTCTATGACTCATAGCCATTTTATACTAACGTTATCTCAAAGCAGCATGTTTAGCCTGGATAACAGCAAATGATTTCTGCCAGGTATCTAGATTAAACTGCGGAGTGTATTGGCAGATGAGCTGTCGTGTAATTTTTAAATTGTGCATCAGTGTTAGTTTTGTAAGCCCCTGTTTGATTTCGCACATGAATAAAATGCGAACTGTATCCTTATGTGTCAATATCTTGTCTGATAATCTATAAGCTACGTTCACCACAGAAACCAAAGTTGAAGTGATTCGCAGCTTGAAATAAGCCAACGTGCCATTGCATGCTCTTCTTGGATGAAAACATAATTCCGCAATTTTTCTGTACAAATTAAGCAATTTCTTGGTTTAGCTGGAACTGCTGTGTTCAGTAGGGCAAATTGTCAGCTTCCAAACGAAATGTCTCTGAATTTTCCAGGGCATACCAATCAAAATCGTTTCCAATGTACCTTCCTAATCTTACAAACATTCAGGTACCGCATGTTTCGGTTATATATTTTATATTCCTGTTGAACATGTCCAAAACTCCAAAACTCACTTGTACAAACAGGAAGTCAGTGTTAAAGAGGAAGATAAATATGGAAAATATTGTGCATTGTAATATAATGTGATTTGTCGGAATGTTATTTCTCTCGTTAATGACCAAGAACATGCTGTTTGCGTAGAGGTGGAGTGTGTAATACTCTGTTACCCTAAAAGATACATAAGGGTTGTTTTAGGGCATGTACCAGTAGTCTTACTCAAGCACTGTTAATCGTAATAAGATTAGATCTTTTATTGCTGGGGGAGTATTTATAAGAAGTATATAAATTTTGTATCCTTCTCCAACTAACATAAGTATGTATGTTTGTAGCTATGTCCTTATCTACATCACTATGGCGAATGCACAAGTTAATGTCAGATACCTTCCCAATGTTTGTGACGACAGATTTGCATATTATGCAGAACATTGGTTGAAAGTCAAGAACAATGTGACTTTAATATGACCTGTCATGACAGTATGGTATCATGATAAACGATACAGATGTGTTCCATCTATATGTGACATTTATGAAAATGTATTTCAATGGTGAATCTCAATACATCTCTCTTAACATTGTAAATAAATATCTCAATATGAATATTTGAGCTTTGTTGATTCTTATGATTCGTCACTCATGTGGTCAATGATGGACCAGTCCAGCAATAATCCACCCTATTTCATAACTAACTTGTTTGATGACTGTGAGTGAATCCCTGTTTCCAAGACCAGTGCTTGGGGTGTCAATCACTGGCCCACCAAGGTTATCGCCATCAATGTAGACAACCATTTACGTGTTCACGCACGACCATGACCAACAAAATATACAATGATTAACACATACAAGACCATAACTATCAAACCAACCACTGACACACTTAACATAACCGTAAGAACAGACAAGCATAGGTTACTCAATCCATAAAAGAGAAGCTTATGAAATATCAACAGTTCCTCTGTAACAAATACACTACAGCTTGACATTCCTGATACATATACTATTCCAAAAAGAAACGCATAACCCAGAAATCTGTTGCGAAAAAGTTTGTATGTTCAAACATGTATAACTCGTCCACAATTAGACTTTAGTACATGAATGTTTACATCAGTTTAGAAGAAGGTAATTTCTATACAATCAAGTGGATAATTTTAGATAACGGAGACGTTGAGCGCGATGGTGACCACGTAGCATGGTCCCGACGTCGGGTCTCCTGGCTCTCAGTCCAATCTCTCTCAACCTGTTCCGTACAGTTTGACCGGATATCCTCCGAAGTCCAGGCACCCTGGCTGCTGTGCTCTCACGCGTGGCAGTACGATCACATAAATGTAGTACCCGGATGTACCGATCTTGGGCTGCAGTAGTGACCCGAGGTCTTCCTGTCCAGCGTGCATACTTTCAATGGCGATGTTCCGTGTTGCAACGTCAAGACGTAGCGTAGTGATGTGACCTTGAAACTCCTTCAAAACGAAAGTAATCTGGATTGTTATAGCCAGACAGTGCATGCTGTTTGTTGCACCATTTCAACTGGAAGGGGATTTCTGTTGCGTTGTGGCGATGCCTTTTTAAGTCTTGTAAGAAATCTCATCAAAATCAACGTTTGCAGGTAAAGTCGATTTTTTACTTGTGCAATATTGTAAAATCATGTTATCAACACTTTTGTTACATAATTTGACGATTGTTTCAACACAATTGGTAATAAATAGATTTTCAAAAATACAAAATGCCTATGCGTTTCTTTTTTTTGATAGTATATAATCGCCAAAACACTTATGGCAAGAAGCTATTTGTGTCCCGGACGCAATCCAACGTTGTCACATGTACTTTTTCTGATCTTTGTTAAAATCCGTAAATAGTTCCATTCTCTGTAGGTAGTCGTACAACACCGTATTGATCTCCCCTGGTCTTGCGTCAGTGAAATGCTCTTAGTTCTCACAATTTAGAAACCAGACCACTAGCAGTGAGTTCGTTCTGGTTGTAAACCTCAATGTTTCGAGTTTGCATGCGATAGCTAATGACCTAAGAGGAATGGCTGGAATTAAATTACTCTATTTACATATTGAAGTGCTAGTTTATTCGTGATTTCCGATCTTCTGTAACGTTTCCGACTAGATGTCCAATGCACTTTTGAAACATCTAATCTCGGAAGTAATCTCACTTCGGTCGATTTGATTCCGTCTCCAAGACATATCCCAAAGAATATTATCAAACATTCGAGTTTTAAAAATGTGGAGCATATTTGAAAACGTAGCTTTTCTGCATTGAATGTGAATGTATTGATCCTGAACGATTCGGCGTTCTATAGAAACGAAAGGTAACCAAGTTAACCCTTCGGGTTTTAATGGGTCAAGGAGCAGTTTTATAAATGTGCTTTGAAATAATTTCAGATAGGGGTCATCCGCAAGCCACAGTCTGGGCATATCTTTAATTGCTCCATCGTCAGTTATGCCTTAAGAGAGGAATCTAGTCAAATTGGCAAACATTCGCCAAATGAATATCCATTGTTGAAGAGTAAACAGTTTCAGGTCATTAGTGTATACACGCTACCATCTTTATTCTGAAGTGAATGCGCTTACGTTGACAGCACTGTGGGTCAAGGTCAAGAGGAGGAATTTAACGCCACTTGAGTTTACATTAGTCGTGCCAAATTTAAAGGGCAACGCATGACTTTGGATTTCGTTGATGACAATGACAGAATGAATTCATGGACCCTGTACCCTGGACCCTGTACCAATGGACCCTGTACCAACATGTACACCTGTTCCCTTCCAGTCACAGCAACACTCATCCAGTCTATCCCCACTGTCCACATATTCCAGCACCTTCACTAATTTTCGGTCAATCCTGGCGGCGACCGTTAAAAGTACAATTATTGTCACTGGCAGGTTGAAAACTGACAATCATTAGATGCGTTAGTTCAGGATATTCATTTGGCATGAACAGAAAAAAAGTGTCTTCTGAGAAATTTAAGCAAAAGTAACAAGTTGATTGTCATGCTGGCGACAGAAGGCACGTAATAGATAGACACGATGGCATTCCCATGAGTTTTTCATAGAAATATCCCATTATTCATCGTTGAGCGCAAATCACATCAGCTTTGAAGCACAGTTTTTGTGCCACACGCGTTTCTCATAGGTGAGTTGATGTAGTAGTTTAACGCCGCTGTTTGTAGCTGGTTTTGCTTAGTACCTTGAGCTCGTAGACAAACTGGTGGTTGATTTATGCACTAATTTACATCAACGCCTGTGCATCAGGTGTTTCCGAGTAGAAGTGATAGTTGTAGTATGTGTCGTAACAGTAGTAACAGCAAAGCGATGGGTCTGAGATTGATGTTGTTACATTTATCGTAGACAGGTTATATTTTAACTAGCCTTACTCCTCAGTGAACATATACGTTCCAGCACATGCCATTGAAGGAAGAGGGATGTGGTGACATCTATTGTCTGACATGATTCTTTGTGTGAGGGACTCAATACACTGAATGTCATAATCATCATTGTTGTTATTTATATAGTAGTTGCTGTGTTTTATCAAGTTGTGGCCAATTTAATGCACTCTAAGACGACATACAGACCTGGAATTCCAGTCCTAGTGAATCAGAGAATCGAACCACCGACTAGCGGATCCTGATATCTACAGAACAACATTTACTTGAGTGTAAGAAACCACGTCAAACCACAAAATACATCATGAAGCACAATGTAAAACTAAGTATGAAGCTAACACCGTCCACAGCGTATTATTTGATCAGCTCATTTCAAGGGAGAACCCAGATGACTTTTCAGAATTTTATTACGTAATCCAGGCCGAGACATAAAGGTGTCTGGCGAAGATGAGATGACACGTGTTTGGATCTGTTTGCTCAGACGCTGGGCATTGTGGGGCCTCTTTTATATCCAAGAGGTATAAATTCACTCAGACTGAAAATATGGATGAAACCTCAACCGTCCGTTGAACGTTATTGGCTTGGTGTAGCTCTTTGTATTACGAACATTTAGGCAATATTCATTGGACATTGCCTGGTAAGACGAGCATAAATATCTTACAGACTGAATGGACTGTTATCGATAAGACGTTCTCTTATAGCTCAAGGAATCATGGTCCCTCGTACCGGGAGCTGTCACACTTCAGCGGGGCTTGGTATGTCTAAGCTTCACAAATGAAATTACACTAGCCATCGATGATCCAATGGCCGGATATATGGTTATTGCCTTAACGTAATAACGTCAAGGAACATTTTGAGTCTGTCAGCTACTGCCAAACATGGATCATTTGAGATGCAACAGAGTACCAAATATGGACGATAAATGATTTAAGGAAATAGCTTTTGCTTTTGTATGACAGATCTGAACGTGATCTTTTACTGCAACTGCTCCTAATTCTTATTAGATGTTAAATAATTAAAAGCATGATCTCCTCCCGATGGAAATGTTGACGGATATTGGTGCAACATTTTATTTGCCAACTGATATTGACAGTTCAACACATGACACATGTTCTGTGATGCGTAAATGTATTCTATCAATATGACACGTTTATAACTGTATTTCACAAAGAGTACAAACAGGACAGCCAATAATCCACATACGTATGCCAGAGAAATGATTACACTGTCATGTCATCGACACAACTACAGAAGCATCTGCTGTGATATTTCAGGGTTTTATGCCTGACATTTAAACTGAACTGTATTGATCCACTTGTTTGAGTGGCATTTTAGAAGTTGAGACGTACAATATAGAACAATTGCTTTATGGATAACAACTTCTTTATTTCGTGAGTGCGACGTTTCGATACAGATTCTTGTACCGTTGTCAAGCAAGAGTGATACATGAAGTGGAGGAGATGTTTATATATATATACTGAACTTAACAAAGAAAACAACATAATTGCCATAATTGGTAAAGCTGTAAGCTGATGAACCAGTGAGTACACAAAGGGTAGTGAATGGAAGCCAGAGATGTACAAATACAGGAGTAGTTACAACGAAGGAGATTTTTATACAATAGGTGAGATGTTTATACAATAGATTGGGCTTGGTGGAGGAGTGCAGCATAAGCGGATGGGATGAAGTATCCTTGGTCACGGTTGATGGTGGGCTTATGGCGTTTGATGTGAATGGCTTCGGTGAGCTTGCATTGGTGAAGTCCGTTTGGTTGTTGGCGAGAATGGTGATGTCAGACCACTCTATTTGATGATTGGGGTTTGCTTTGATGTGGTCAGAGATGGCTGATTTGCTGTCGGAATTAGTAACGGAGGTGCGATGTTCTTTGAATCGGGCGTTGATGGGTCGCGATGTTTCACCTATGTAGCTTTGTTATGTTCAGTATATATATATAAACATCTCCTCCACTTCATGTATCACTCTTGCTTGACAACGGTACAAGAATCTGTATCGAAACGTCGCACTCACGAAATAAAGAAGTTGTTATCCATAAAAAATTGTTCTATGTTGTATTGATCCACTATTGCATGGAACTCCATGCTCTTTACCACACAATGAAACATCCAAATTCTATTCCCTTTTGTTAACACCTGTCTATTAACAATGTATGTATCAATTTTTAACCGAGGTTAGAACCTACATGTATATAAAAACCTCTTCATATTATGTATTATTCACACTTGTGTATGTTACTCTAAATGGAGTTCAAAACGATAAACTGCGAGTGTGAAGTGCCTTGTTTTCATCTGTAGCATATACTAGTAGCTGACATAAGACAGTTTTCATAGTATTTGCCTTTGGAGAAGGTTATTAAGTGGGTTTGTGCTTAAATCTGTTTTAGGGATATTCAAGAGGTTGGACATGGAAATGAAAGTAGGACGAACTACGATTTGGTTAAAGTATCCCTCTGAAAACAGACCAGATCAGCATACATTCATCTCTATAACTAAAGCAGTTAAATGGTTTAAACATATTTTTATTCCGTCAATGCAGAAACCTGGATAGGCGAACAAGCCTAGTGGCTTATATAAACACCGCTCCAGTACACGGTTCCAATATAGCTGGATGCATAATTGAAATAGTCCGACAAGAAAAGAATAATACTGAGACAAAATTACACTCAGAAAAATGATTGAATGATAGATATTTGGTCATGGTGTTGGTTGTGCCTAGCAACGAAAAGAGCTGCCGCAGAAAATCAAGTTATATAAATCTTGTCTTGCATTGAATATACATGTATATGTAGAGGTGATAATCACTGCGAGCGCTTACTTTTAGAAATGAACTGGTGTAATGAGATGAGAATGTCACAATTTGTTGAGTTATCCAATGCGCCGTTACCGTATAAGGTAGTTTTCACATCGTATCCTTGAATATAAAAATACACCGTTGTTCTTAAATTTTGATAGTTCCGACATGTAAAAAGGTAGTGAATGACGTCTTCGTTATAATGACCACATGAACACTTAGCTGTTTCTGATTTATGTCGATTATATCTGTCTGCGTTTAGATCACTACAGCCGAGCTTGAGGCGACAATGGATGATTTGACAAAATCTAGTCTGTTGGATTTATCATGGTTTTAAACTGCCTCACGGAAATAGCGTTATCAGCTCCATCGGGCAATGAATTCCACGACATAATCGCGCTCGGTAAAAATGATTGAGAATATCTTTGCGTTCTACAGTTAGTAGTTTGAATGGAAGTACTATCTCTAAGATTATAGTTGCTTTGGTGAAATACTCTACCTGGTACAAGATAATTCAGATAATCAGGAGTCAGACGATGATACATTTTATAGAAAGTTATAAGTTTAGAGCGATATCGTCTTTGTTTCAGTGTGCTATAATTGGTTTCATTGTATATTTTATCAAAGCAGTTAAATGACATATGCATCGCTCAAAGCAACGTTTGGCAGGGGTCACAAGCCCCAATAATGCCGATCCCATATCAATTCTACCTAATTAAATTTACCAGTTTAATGGTGCGCCAGAGTACAAGAGGAGACTATGCAGAATCCTTCTACATGGATGTTTTAAGCGACCACCAAATGTTCAGGCGAGCTCTTTGACCAGGAAGTTTGTTAAAACGACCTCCTTCATCAATATATATGCAGGTTTGAGAGTGATGGAAGTCTGAACTAACAAATGTAACTCGGCGTCATTAATGAAGGATCACGCTATTGGTAGCACTATTTTTAAAACTTGTAAAATCTTTTCGTTTGAAATATATACAACTGAATGTTTTACAAAAAAATTCGTGTTCGAGAAGCACGTTCACAGACAAAATTATTTATTCATTAACCTGTTCTGTGCCGTCTCCATCCGTTCTCGAACACCTGGCTGTCCCTTTCTCTGCACTCCTCCACCGTAACAAATAGTGAACTGTGTCAATATTTTAATGATAGATTGTTAAACAACTTTTTTATTTTTAGGACACAAATTCTGCAAAAACCTCACAGAGTTGGTATGATGATTTGATTATGATCAGCGTTTCATTGAGTATTTTATGTTTATTAGTTTTCGAGTTAGATTGCAATTCATCGGTCCGCTTTTGAGCCAAACGGACTATAGTGGATTGAGTGTCCAGCATGCTCGCCAGACCTCAACCCAATTGAGCATGCCTGGGATGAACTCGATCGACGTGTGTACACACGTCACCCAGCACCTGTGGATCTCCCAGGACTCTAGTAAAGGAATGGAAGGCGTTTCCGCAAGCTTTCTTTATGAACTTCATAAGGAGCATGAGAACAATGTTCACCTGTCTTAGACGCGCGAGGAGGGTATACAAGACATTGCATGACCGAGTAATTCATGTTTGTCATTTTCATTTTAGAAGGGTTGGTCTATACAACTGATGTAACACATTAAACACTATGATGACACTCTTACTTCTATCATTTCTGAGAAACTTTTCTTTACATGTTTCTTTACATATATCATTTGACCCTTTATGAATGACGCCTAGTATATTTGGTCTGCAAGAATGCTTTAGCACAGGCAAGAATCTGGGCAGTTATGGTTGCAGCCGCAAGCTCCCCAAACCATCACACTTCTACTATCATTATTATGCATAAATCAACCGTGACATCATGTACCAATTGTCACTCACACTTCACGTAGCAAATTGGTTAAGATTATAACTCAATCACAATTTTCTGTTCATTTCTGTAACATTATTTGATTTTATGAGCAAGGTTCAATGTGGAAAAATTACACTCCAACACAACTCATGACATCCTGAATTCAAATCATTTAAGCATGGCTTATAATAAACTATGGGCGATCAGTGTTCCGTTTGAGTCTAGAAAATATTCACCTTCTTCAATATCATATCGCCTCTTTATTTGATTTTATCACCATGTACCTTTGGCCCTATATAACGTCAGCACGGCAGGGTTCGTTACAGTGTATAGAGATTTACGGGGACTTGTAAATGTGCCTGTGTTCTGCACAATGTTCCACCAATTACGGTAATGTTTATTCAAAGTTAGGTTGTTTGACCACTAGACTGGTTCCGGTGGTGATTCATGTTTTAGACAGAAATGAAATTCACCTCTCATCTCCTCTTTCTCCCCATAAACAAGCTCCCAGTCCTCACCGCACTTTCCACAACCCCCTTCTCACCAGCTGATCTGTCCCTAAGCAGTTTGTTTGAGCGTGTTTGGTTTTCTTAGATGTGATCCATTCTCACAGGTGTCATCGTATGCTTTCAATAGCTCCAGAGTTATTTAGTTAAACGAGTCAAATTAGATCCTCCAATATTCAATCATTTGTAGTTAGTTTCAGCTAACTTTGACCGTTTTGGAAAGATTTGGACCTTTACTTTGAAACACTCCGTCATTTTAGCGAAACGCCAATGCCCCTCTTCTTCCAGCTGCTTTCAGCAGATATTTAAGCAGTTTGTGTGATGATGATTTGCATATCTTATGTGTGAGGTATTGTCACAGGTGTCAACGTACGTTTTCATTAGTTCCACAGTTATTTAGGTAAATGTTTATTCTTTGTATTTCTCAAAAAGAGTCCAGCTTAATTTGACCAGCTTGGCAAGATCTGGACCTTTCCTTTGAAACACTCCTTCATTTTAGTGAGACGTCAGTGCTCCTGTTCTTCAAACTATTTTCAATCGCTAGATGATACACCTGGCACAGCAATCCCTTTACTTGTCAGACGTGACACTTCTCCTTCGTCCTTGGCATTTAACCTCCCGCTGGGTGCAAGCTATCACTATTTGGGCAGGATGAGCCCGCCAGTGTCCTGAACACCTGGTGTCAACAGATCACGTTGTATGGAGTTTTTAGTGTGGGTGCTTAACATTGCCGCGTCGAGTTTCTTCTTTTGTTTCGGAAATATGAATATAAATACCCCCAAGGAATCTGCGGGTTTAATTAATTGAAATCACCATGTCTGGCTCCGTCAGTTTAAACACCACATCCGTTAACTCCTTCCAGCTTAATGTAGGCGGAATGACATTTAGTTGGTCGTAGACTTTACTTCCTTCATGAAGCCAACAAATTTACAAATTTCAGGGCAGAGCATGCCCGCGCAAATATGATGTGGGTTTGAGGTATTTTCCAATCTATCCTGTCGGAGATATCCTGAGTGTGAGTTGCTTGCTATTCCAATAACGTGATGACTAAGCCTGAGACAAACCACAGACACGTATATTTGTCAGTTTGAAATAAACCACACCATGCACATGAATCTTTTGATTTTGCATCTCATGTCTAAACATTGTCTAAACATTTCAGTAGCATGAGGTGATTGTGTATGTAAATAGAGTTGGGTCTGAATGCGTTCATTGTGACTTTCAGTAGACTTGACCTGTGTGGGATACGGATAGATGTGTCTACCAGCCTGACAGTTGAATATATAGTGTCATATATAGCAAGTCAATTAACTACCTTTAGTGTGACATTTAGAAGCTGGTATGATGAAAAGGAACACTTTTGATGGATAAACAACTAAATGCCTAACAAAAAGGAAGTTATATTCACTGTGCATCAACCTATTCAACTGTATAAACTCAAATACCCGTCATGTATATATTTCTTCTTGTGTATATGGTGTGTATCACTTGCTTGATGACGGTGTTAGGATCTACACCGAAGCGTCGCGTCCACTGCAATAAATAAGTTGTCTATCCATAAAAATTGTTCCTTTTCAACTCGAATTAACTAACCTGTGTATCGGATATATTCATCTGCATCATCATGTGTAAAGCGGATATACATGAAATCAGCGTAGGTTGCAGCAGTTCCATGGGCAACATTTCTTTGAAAACGTAATGAAGTTATCTTGCAAGTAGGGACGGCACCGCGATTCGTCATTGTCACGATCTGCACTTAACCCCGAGTGATTTATGCAGCATTTTTTGCATAGAAACTCCGCACTTTGTGGCGAAATTACGTTTTGATGCATCTTCACATACGAAAGCTAACATACAGAACTGGACCTAATTATTAGGGCTGTCCAATATCACCGGTATATACCGGTACAGTATCTCGCCATACGATTATCGCGATATGACTCAGATTTTGAAATATATTGGGTCATTCAGAGTTAGCTCCCTTTGAATTATCTGCCCTTGATTTCCATATCAACAAAATGTGCTCTAAAAGTGCCAAAATCAATGTACTTATATTTCTGTTGGTTCCATGTTACATTTTACAAATGCAAGTGTCTTTATTAGTGGCTCCAAAACTGCCAAATATTCTACCAAATGCTTTAAGTTTTGGAGGTTTCAATGGTTTTATCCCTTAAAGGGGGTTGAAGAATCGTAAAATTATTGTCCTCCTGAGAGGGTACGTAAGTCACAAAACTTTCAAAGTCTATTTAAACTTACCAGGAGTTTAAACGTAGTATTCTTGTTATTTTAATTTTGGCTAACGTTTCGCACAATCGCCAACAGATGAAGGGTTGTTGTAAATCCAACTAGGATCCATGCAGGTAGCAAAGGTACTGTAAGTCCCCATGGTCCCTAGTATGGTGATCTACCTTCAGTTGTTGGTGATCTATAGCTTATTTTTATATTGTGTTGTCCTCTATAGTTAAAATGTTTTAGATTTAATTACTAGTTTTACATTTGTATCTGTGATATTCTAGTTGTTTTACTGTCCTTTGTTGACAGGATTTTATACTCTATCTTTAATTATTGTTAATCTATATGTTGTTTTAGTCACGATATGGCTGAAATGTTGCCAAAGTGACTTTAAATTTTAACTCACTCACTCACTCATGATCAATGGTTTCATATGTGACAGTTTGAAGGAATTAAGTGGCCTCAAATAGACCAGTTTTGTTTTTGAACTTATTAGTAGGGCCTCTAGCTCTGAGTGACCATTTCACAGTTCACATTATTTTATTATTTTTGTTTGTTTCATAACAGGACATAAGTCATCAAATCATCATAAAGGCCTAAGTCTTATAAACTTTGTAGGACTGTATAATGACATTCTAGTCACGGATCTTAGTTAGTGGAGGTCACATGATATTTTAAGCTCAAGAAGTTAACCAAAATCATGTTTTGTTTCATTTTGCAATAGTTCATGTCAACACATGTTTATATTTATATATTTATATTGCAGTTGAAGTTGAATCTGAATGAATCACTGACATTCAATAACAATAATTACTTACTGCACTGAAGACATCTGAAGTGCATTCTGTTGAAGCAAACAACACTGGCTATGAAAATGATGTTGAATACTATTACCTAGGGCTGGGACGGGTCAAAATGTTCATCCCGGGTACCCCACCCACTATTACTCCACCCTACCCGGATACCCATTATGTTAATTCCTGACATCAAATTTGTAAGAAATGGCAATATATTCCTCAGCTCGGAGGCTAATATTTCGAGTTTTTCAATAACTTAACCATGTATTATATTCAAAAGAGGTGACTGTAATTATGTTTAAATCTACAAAGACAATACAACCTTTTAATCATGAAAGAATAACATATTACATTGTTTAATCTATTAGTCACATGATCATAACAGGTCCACGTATTGAGACGGGTACCCGGGTGCAACTCATTACCCACCCGTCACAGCCCTACTATTACCTTCATTAATTTGTTCACAAAACTTTGTTGCAATACTTCAATTAAACATTCCATATTAAGATTCTATATCATTGTATTTATTTGTAAACCATCGGCATACAGCCATTACACAATGGGAACGGAGAGCATGGAAGTATGGTGTAACAGCAACTAAGAAAATGATGTCGTACACAGAGGGCTCATTTTAATCTACGACTGAAAAAAAATGGGAGATATATCGGAGTCAATCAATGTTGATATGATAATAATGAATGTTTAGAGAGCGCGTCACCACTTGCACTTCCGTTTGACCATAGTTGTTTGTACAGTAAGTGAGTGAGTGAGTGAGTTATTATTTAACGCCACATCGGCAATATTTCAGCCATATCGTGACGAGAACACATGTGACATTTAAGTGGAAGATATGTATATTATAAAAACCTGTCGACGAAGGACAGTAAAACAATTAGAATATCATAATTACAACTAAAACTAGCGTGGAAAGTTAAAACTGATAGCACTATTTGGACAATACAATATAAAAACAGGCTATAGATCGCCAACAACTGAAGGTAGATCACCATACTAGGGACCATGGGGACTTACAGTACCTTTGCTACCTGCATGGACCCTAGTTGGATGTTTGTACAGCGATCGCTCTAGAGAGATAATTGGTTTATGACGTGAAATTTGCATGTGTGCGATTTTCATTTTCAAACAAACAACCAAAAAAATCCAAAAAAACACCAGCTAGAAACAAACACTAACGACCGTGTGATGATTGTCAAAATTAATGGTCTACAGAGATTTATCAACCTTCTTGAAAACTGTTTAAATCAGCAATGACTCCCCATACACGTGTATGGGGCAACTGCGTTGTGCACGTGCGTTGTGTTTAGGGGTGGTGATAAAGAGAAATGGTGGTGCGTTCATAAGATGTCTGTCTTTGAAAAGTTTGTAAAGCTTATACTTCTTATCCAAATTGAAAGTTCAGGTTCCACCTTTTTGGGAGAGTTTATTATGAATTTATGATGTACGCACTTGGGCAGTCAATATATCACAATATGTATTGCAATATCTCTTAAATTATTGCAATATATCGCAATATGAGAATCAGGGCAATATCCAGCCCTACTAATTATAATCAAGCATCAATTCCCCTTTGGCGGATTAAATGCTCCTTGGCCTTACATATTGTAAAAGTAAAACAGTGCATGTTCAGATGTAGAAGGATCTGCAGAAACACTTCATGGATTTTATTGTGGTCATGTTATTGCCAGTTCTCAATGCATCCTTGTATTCTTCAAGAACATGAACCCAGCATCCGATATAGCACTTGTCTTCCTTCAGACGTTTATAAAAATATAACTTTTGTATATTTACAATGTTGGTGAACATTATCTATTTTGAGATTTGCAGCTTTTATTGGGCATTGATGCCCGGAGGGTACAATGCATAAAGCTACTTACAAATGCACTTGATCGTTGTAATTCTATGGAGTCAGCCAAACTTTAATAAAGTATTAACAAAGTTGACAAAATGCTCATATATATGACCAATAGACGTTGTTCGGTTGAAAACGTGCATATTTCGTCCCTACAACAAAATGGGTACATTAGTTTATAATATCCGGGATAGCTTATTTCAGATCCGGGAACATTTTTTAATATTTCAGCAAGTATTAAAAATGATATAACTTTCTGAGAAAAATGAAGACAGATACACAGAAAACAAATCTTGGATGGAACTCATCCCTTAAAAGTACTATAAAATGTACTTTACTGAGAAAGTGTACACCTAAATATAACATTTGTTATATACTGCGGATGAGTTTGAAGCATTTAGTTAGTTCAACAGCCGTCATTTATGGACGTAAACTGTTGTCCATTGCTGCACTTATTGTTAAACAAAAGTAGATGTTTTGTATTCTTCTCTCAGAAATGTTCCTTCGATATAACAGATCATGATGATAATAACATGCATCCTTTGTGGCAATACTAGTCGGAATATTCTCCTGATCAGTGCCATTCTATGATTCATAGCCCATTGTACGCATATTTATGTCAAAGAAGCATATGTAGGCATAATAAAAGCAAATGATTTGAGAGCATTTTTATTAAAATGTAGAGTGGATTGACAGATGAAGTATTTTCAAAATTTACATCAGTGTCATGTGTGTCGTTTGAGTAGACATATATCTGAAGCGTTAGCTTTATAAGTCCCTGTTTGATTTCCTATATGAATAACATGCAAACAGTATTCTCATACATCGTCTGTCATCTATGTTAATCTATAAGCTACATTCATGATAGGAACCGAATTTTCCACACTCGCTGTTGAAGTGATTCTGAGCTTGAAATATGCCAACCTGTCATAGCATGTTCTTCTTGGATGATGACAATATTCCGAAAACTGTCCCATACAGATTAAGCGATTCTTTGTTTTAGCTGAAACCTCTGCATTCAGTCGGACTAACTGTCAGCTTCCAAAGAAAATGCCCTTTGCATTTTTCAAAGCATAACAGCCAGAAGCCTTTCCAGTAAACCTCCTGCCAAACCTTACAACTTACAAGAATGACTCAGATTCGGTATGGTGGTTTTCGTGTTCTGTTGAAAATGCCCCAAACTCAAAGGAACAAGCAGGAGGTCAATGTTAAAGAGTATTGAATGAATGTGTTGGAATATATATATTATTATTTCATATTATGATTTGTCAGAATGTTTTTGCTTCCGTTAATATTCTGGAACATTTTGGTTGTTTAGAAAAGTACATGTTGTGTGTATGATTCCCTAAAAGGTGGAGAAGAGTTGTTTCCGCATGAGACATGTGGTGAGACAGTAGTTCTCAGTTGAAACTATTATTCATCCATGCTTACATACTAATGCAGGGCAGTGACCCTAAACCATGTGAAGAGTCAGTCGTGATCATGCCATTAACCACTAACCGTTGGTTCGGATCCCACATTCGCCCTGATCATGACTCTTTTTTCACCCCAAAGTTGTTCGTTTCATCACAGTGGTCAGCGCTTATGACCTGGACCTTTCAGATTTTATTTCTACCCAGACCAAAACGGATGACACTACTCAAAGTTATTTATGTTATTTGATTATCGAAAGCAACAGATCTCATTGGGCATAAAAAGTTATATATCGATGGCATACAATTGATCATTAAAGTCAGTCATGACTCATGATGATAGCATTTCCTGTTCAAACGGTAGCCTCCGCAGTCAAGTGTTGAAAGAGGCGACTGACTATTCAGGCACGCTGACTGTCTTTGTATCCCAGTTTCAAAGTCAATGGTCGGGGTGTCAATCACTGGCCTATGAAGGCTATCACCATTAATGTAGATAACCATTAACATGGTCATGCACTAACCATGGCCATCAAAACATACATAACCATTAACATATGCAAGTCCAAGACCATCAAAATATACACATATTAACACATTGAAAGGCCATACGTATCAAACTTTACCTACTTACACAATGCCATAAACATGTGAATAGACAAACAGCCAAAACACCATCTATGAAAGAGAATCAAGTTATATTGATCATGTCGCCGAATTTGGTCGCCCAGATTCTTATGGAATATCAACAGTTTCTCTGTAATAAATACACAAGAGCATGGCATCCCTGGTACAAATAATCGCCAAAAAACTTCACATGAATCTATATGTGTTCCGAGCGTAATCCAACGTTTTCACACGAACTTCTGAACTTTGTTAAAATTCGTAAATAGTTCCATTCTCTGTAGGTAGTCGTACAACACCGTATTGATCTCCCCTGGTCTTGCGTCAGTGAAATGCTCTTAGTTCTCACAATTTAGATACCAGACCACTAGCAATGAGTTCGTTGTCATTGAAAACTTTTATGTTTCGAGTTTGCATGCGATAGCTAATGACCTAAGAGGAATGGATAGAATTAAATTACCATATTTACATGGTGAAGTGCTAGTTTATTCGTGATTTGCGATCTGTAACGTTTCCGACTAGATGTCCAATGCACTTTTGAAACATCTAATCTCGGAAGTAATCCCACTGCGGTCAATGTGGTTCCGTCTCCAAGACATATCCCAAAGAATATTATCAAACATTCGAGTTTTACAAATGTGGAGCATATTTGAAAACGTAGCTTTTCTGCATTGAATTTGAATGCATTGATCCTGAGCGATTCCGCGTTGTATAGAAACGAAAGCTAACAAGTTAACCCTTCGGGTTTTAATGTGTCAGGGAGCAGTTTTATAACCATGGTTTGAAATCATTTCAGATAGAGGTCATCCACAAGCTACGGTCTGGGCATGTCTTTAATTGCTTCATCGTCAGTTATGCCTCAAGACAGGAATGTAGTCAAATTGGCAAACATTCGCCAAATAAAGATGCGTTGCTGAAGAGTAAACAGTTGAAGGTCATTGGTACATACACGCTACAATTTTTACTTTGAAGTGTAAGCGTTTACCTTGACAGTACTGTGGGTCAAGGTCAAGAAGAGGAAGTTAACGCTACTTACGTATACTTTAGATGTGCCAAATTTAAAGTTCTTCGGATTTCGTTTATGATAATGACAGAATGAAGTCGCATATAATTAACGAGGGTATGAATTTAATTGTCAATACCATAGTTTTATTCGTTGGTCGAGTGAGTGACTTTGGCTTTTGCTTCCTTTTCATTTCATTTCATTCATCTAAGACGTAGCAAAGAGAGCATCAATAATCTAACCGACATATCACAACCTCAAGATATTGTATTGTCATCCTGATGCTTCTCTAGCTGTTAATCTCATATAAGCCAAGGAAATCCTAACCAATCTGAATGCATGTGAGTTATTGAAGTTGCCATTAAGCATAATGTTCCAAAACCTCACCGAGGTTGTTCAAAGACGACTTGAAACTTCCATTTCAGTAAATCTGCTCTTGGGTAGAGACGGATATTTCCAGAGGCCTGGTGGCTGAAAACCGTATGCAGTGATTCGTCTTGCATAACTCATGCACCACTATGCTCTTTGAGTAACTGAGCCCTTCCCCTTGAGTGTGTTTGCTAGACAGCGCATTAATACCTTTGAGAGTAATCTTTCAATGTGGTTTCTCTCATTTCCATAATTGGGCATGAATTCATTATATTATACAAAGCAACAGGTTGCCCCAAGCCATTTATTGATTTAAGGACTAAATAAGGTGATATTAGGTTTATATAAAGGATGTTATGCGAGCTCCTCTTAAAAGGCACTAGTTGGAAGATGATGACTCTTCAGGGGAAGCTGCCATGGCGCCGCCTAACTCGTGCAGAGTTTTGTGGTAATATACTGACATGCTATTGATACTTTCCTATGGGAAGGGTCTTGTCAGCCTCTGCTCACATTGCATTACTTCGTACCTAGATTCTTATACAACATTCGTTTGTCATGGGTCCCATAGTTTAGATATAATGCTAGTTGTGGCTGTCGAATATGCCAAAGTTATGTGTCAGTAAGGCATTTGTTTTAAGACAGAGCCAGGACTGCCATCCTGTCCGGCCTAAGTTACTGTATTTGTCTCCCCCTCTTTCCATGTGCCTTATGGTTTTTAGTACTTGAACTTTTTAAGCATTCAATGTCGGTAATATATTTTTGAATCGACAGCAACGTGGGACAGCAAAGTTGCTTTATATGGTTTCTCAAAAGCAGTGAAACACGTTTTATAATGAATCCAACAACAATGTGATATTCGGTCATTGTGACGTCAAAACGTCAATTACTAGTAGTGTGAGTCACTTCACTGTGTACTGTTTGAAATAACGCATTAAGGTCCACAAATATGTCACAGGTTCAACGTAATCACCACGAAAGTGTTTCACCAAAAATATATTACAACTTTTAACTAAACAACGGAAATGTTTGCATGTCGCAATAACAGTGGCACTGGTACGTGCACAGTCATTCCAGTCACATATTCCTCTGCCCAGTACCGATAACACAGGGGAAATCGTAGTTCTCCATCTTTGTTCCCTTGTCATAGAAACGAAATCCCTGTAAGTGCTTTATGGCAAAGCAATTGCTACTTTCTGCCTGAAAATGTAGACCATAATTAGCCCAGTCGCGTTTTATTACCAACAGGAAGAGCAAATAGGAAAAGGTTTTGTTTCGTTAGAACAACCAAACATGTTTGCCAACCCACATGTTTGGGTTGGCAAACATGTGTTCATTTCATATGTGTTTGTTGCAAATTTCTGTTTCAAGTAGGAGTTAAACCTACCTCTGTCCAGCTGGAGATTAGATGCATCTTATTTCAATTTGGAACAGCAAAAGTTGTGTTAATCCAGTCTATCATGGCGAAAAAACTCTTTGAAAGCGCCGATCTCTTGGAATGTGTAACTGTACATTGAGAAATAGGCCAGCGATCATTGAACGTTCAGAAACGAGCTCCCAGGAAGTAATCAAGGCATTGCTTGACCTTAAGATACATTAATTGCATTGGTGACTCGTTAAAATTGGTTACAAACACATAGTACCCTGTCTATGGCTGCCAAGACATTGGTCACTGAAGGGGAGGCGGGCCTAGTGCATATATTGTGACACAATCGTTAATGTATGTTTTTCTAAACTGTATAGGATCTGAAATAGGCTTCATGCGGTGCCGTGTCCAAGTGCGTATGTGTAGTTTTGCAGTGAGTGAGCAATTGAAAGTATCTGATAATTCTCCGATATACATTTCATACAGCTGTAATAGGTAATCGGCAGCCTTTATCAAATGTATCTGTTTGAATACTTATTTTTCGATGTTTTCATACGTGAGTTTTTGTATGAAAGGGCAAGATGATTTTGCGTATCGAACGGATTAAAACTGGTCTTATGCAACCCATACGTATCGTAAGAGAAGACAAATGAGATCGGGTGGTAAGGCTCGTTGACATGGTTGACACCGTATCACCGCGAACATTGAAGCATGGGGTACTGTAGACCAATTCTAACCCGGATCTTCACGGCTCACAGCATCATGGAGCTCCAGTACTTGAAGCCCGTTGCTAGTCACAAAACACGACACACAGTATCATTACAATACACGGAATCGTCTACTTCAATGATTTAGTACAATAAGTTTTACTGCAACACACACACACCATCTCCACCCATCGATAAGACAATATAATATACATATATACATACATATGGCAGTCATTTTCTATGTGAAATTGACCACATTTGTGTAATGAGAAAGGAGCGAAATAGACACGGTTTATGTCCTTGAGGAGGTGCACATGTTCAATATACAGTCTGCAAGTTCAAGTTGTTATAGCAAATTAGATAAAGCTGTTCGTTGTGAAAGGTCTGAGCAATAGGTTATACAGAGGAAGCTCAGCTAAAGTCCAGTGGAAGCCGGCATGTTTACGTCTCTCATGACGTGTAGCATTGTAAACCATTGTGGTAGTGTTGGCGTGTAGACATATAGAGAGCGTCTCAGTACAATGTACTGTATATAATGGACCTTCTTTCGCCATTGCCAATGTATAGCTATTACTTATATATATTGTATAATAGAAATACAAACACTATGTTTAAGTCGTGCTCTTACGCTGTGACCATGTCATGTAATACTTCTCGTCCATCGACCACTGTAAGGTCGACAGTCTTCGTTCTTTATAACGAGCCATCTGTCAGAAAGTTTAAATTGTGCATTTATGATCACGTTGACAAATTTAAATGTCATAGAGACCAATGATGAATGAAAACCATCGGTAGTACCGTTCCTCGTCGAGTCATGAAAGATTTAGATTTTATATCTCCCTGGCTATTCTCCTTCGACCCAAATCTGGGTTGAACCGTTAGCTTCTGTGGTGAACACTCTTGTACATTGATACAACGTGTAAAACCATTGTGTGGTATCCCAGGCACTGATAGGGCTTTGATATTTTTAAACGTCTGATGGTATATCTAATTATCTCTTTTGTAATGTCAAACCATAGATTTCAAACAAATATAAGGTGTTTGATGTCTCCCTGGCTATTCCCCTTCGACCACAATCTGTGTTGAACCGTTGGCAGTGAAAATCACTGTAAACTCTGTGATACTCTATATTTTTATCAACATTCCACTTAACAATTAATTTAGCATTTTTGTTATACTTATAGGGAAAGCCATGGAGCTTATATATTTGGCTCATTGCACTGGTAGATATAACAAATGATGCGGACAAGACTCGTTACGTAAAATCAATCGAGGAGAATTAAGGCCTTTTGATACCTAGATCACAGTGATGGTATTGGTTAAACTCAAAAATATTTTCTAACACAAGACATTGATGATGAATGGCCGCGGAGTTGCCAATAAATTAGCCATCAAAAGTCCTTCAAATGGCCGTCTTTATCGATAAACTGAACACACAAAGAGTCCTGTGCCCGTTAGGAGTTAGTTTAGGACTCGTGGAGTGCATGCCGCTTTTTGAAGGTCATGGGACGGTGGATATAGCCAAAATAAATAGTCGGTAGAGAGATTTACGTCTGCTAGAATGGTTATATTGAGCTGCTACCGAAACGGCTTGCTCATGTTTTAAGCAACAGCAAACATCTTTAAGTCACAAGAGGCAGTGATATCAGTCCTCAAAACGTTCCTCAGTCTACTCCTGTAATAAGTTACCAAAGAGTGCTTATTTGCAGAAGCAGCCCTAAAGAAGTCGTTGAAGACGTCGCTTGCCGTCGTCACTGTTGTACACGATCTTGATTAAATGGTCCTTTCATACCTATTGCAGAAATTGGCTGTTCCTAGGGGTGATGCTAAAACTCAATTCAACATTTCTCACGGCATGTCTACTGCACAAAGGGTGAACAATGGTCCTTTTCTTTCGCTGTCCGTCTGGTGAACTGAAAATGTGTTGGATAGATCCGTTAATTAAAATGGATTTGTCCAAATTACATGCATTACTTGATAATTCTATATCGTGATCAGTACTATGTCCAGAGTTTGCTTGAATACTACTTTTATGGCGGAAACGCTACTCGCTGGCTCTCCTTCAAATGTTTGTGTAACGGAATTGCCTACTTTCAGTTGACCGTTTTCACTGAAACCAACATTACCTTCGTCTCTTCACATGTAGGACAATATTAATAACTCTATTATCCCACTTGAAAACCTATGTGCCAATCTTACAAAAAATGACACGAATATTTGAAAATAGATAAAAAGTGAGGTAGCATCTACTCTCCAAATAATGTTGGGGATATTTGAAAACGTCAGATGCTTACATAATCCACGCTTATGCCGATGACCGCCGCCACATAGCTGGAATATTGCTGTGGTAAACAACAGACAAACAATGTAAGGGAGAAAATATCTATGAAAGATAGGTTATGAGCTGCTGTCAAAAATTCAACGTGTGAAAGGACGTGATCAAAAATGGGTTATGCCCAACGGCTGGTCAAACGTTCGTTTTTCAATCGGGTGTGGTCCGAATCAATTTCCCATTGACAACACTATGGAGTGCTTTGTACTCCTCTGTAGCGCCTGATCCTCCTTGGCTAACGTAACGGGTGACCTTTGACTTCAGCATATGCAGGCCTACCAAAGAAAACTTTCCCACTGTGCAGAAAAACGCAGAAAAGCAACATAAACATAATACCTCGCTACTGAAACAGTGAAAACGGCAACGAAAGACTATGAAACTGCAACATTTTTGTATCAGCGAACTTTGAACTCTACTGCAAATGCGCATTACGATCCGCACTTCTTTCCGAGCAATCTTGAATCGCCTCGCGTAGAAAAAAGTATTGAATATGTCGAAATAATTGCTGTCAATCATTTCATACGAATGGAAAGTAAACTAAACAAGTGTGTACACAAGTATGATGATGATAAATGCCAAATAACACAACAAAAATACTATCAAAAGGGAATATAGCTTTTGTCCAAGCTCGAAAATGTCAACATGCGGTAGAGACTTCCTCTTCCATGTGCGCATGCGCAAAATCGTAGTTGCAGGCTCTTCGTTTTTTTATCCAGTTTTAGCGATTTAAAGTTGCCGTTTTTACTGTTTCAGTAGCGAGGTATTATGTTTGTGTTGCTATTTCCACGATTAATGTGGGCTTTTCTGCGTTTTTCTGCACAGTGGGAAAGTATTCTTTGGTAGGCCTGATATGCGTCTCTCGATCATGTCCCAGACGTGCTCTCCCGAAAAGTACAGGAGTCACAGCCGGGCCCTGAATTTTGGAGAGGTTTTACTGTTTTACTCAGGTAGCCAGTGACAATAAGTACATGGTTGGAACCTGCGTAATCGTCTTGATGTACACCTACAAGGTTCAGCAGAGTGCAGAAACGAAGCAGAATTGTCGATAGTACTGAACAATTTGCATTGGTCTTTTCTCAAAGTGATCCATCTCAATACCATTTGATATATTTGACGCACTCAGACTTTTATTTCAGATGTATGGCAGCGGTCTGTAAATAATTGAATCTGAACTAGACAGCGAAATGTGTCGGTTGATTTTAACAACAAAACAAAAAATACAAGTATGATGGTATTCGAACCCACGAACTGCGGATCCTGTTATGGCAAAGGAATACGACTGGACGGCACAATGACCATGCAGTAATGAAAGGAGTAGATGTAGGTGCAAGCTGATGTAGAAGTTTATGTTCGCTGTTAGCAATACCGTGACTGGGAACACAAGAGATTTGCGAAGTACCTTTTAGAGAAACGAACATTTAGAGCAAGAGGATGTTGCTTAATGCACTAGTTTACATCGACGCCTGTGCATCAGGCGTGGCCAAATGTTATAGTTGCAGTAAATGGGGGCGGCGGGGTAGCCTATGGTTAAAGCGTTGGCTCGTCACGCCGAAGACCCGCGTTCGAATCCCCACATGGGTACAATGTGTGAAGCCCATTTCTGGTGTCCCCCGCCGTGATGTTGCTGGAATATTGCTAAAAGTCAAACTCAGTCAGTCAGTAAATGCCGTAACGACAGTAGTCGCACGAGACGCAACAGCAACCCGTTGTTCTGGGATTTATATTGTTTAAACACAGGATGGTTTTCAAAGCATTTATTAGTATTCAGGTTATATTGTAACCAGCCTCTTTCTCAGTGTACATGTACGTTCAGCTAATGATTGATTTAACCTTCACATTCAGAACTGGAGTGGTTCGTGGCGTAGGCGTGTTGTGGAGATTAAGCAGTTTCAAGCATAGGTCAGTGATGAAAAAACACCAAAAGTATGCTTGCCCTAGAACATGAGAACAATGATCGATCGAGTCTGGCAACCAATCACAACTACAGTCACAATCGTGCAACTCAACATTTTTGTTTTTCTGTAATCGTTGTTTGTATTGCTCAGCCGATATTTCATGAACTGATATTTTTATTCTTATTATCATGATTTGGACTCGTACTCCGGTAAAAAACTTGTTTTTCATTGAGCAAAAAGTCGTTCTTCAGACAAAATATATATTAAATGTCGGTATAAAATATCGAAGTGAGTCAAGGGGATCCAACTGATTCTCATTGCTTTGACAATATATATTTTTCAGACTAAAAGGAATAAATGCAGCAAAGAGGGTCTCGGTGATCTTAACACCGGATGGTTAGGCTCATCTCAGGTCCGTTGTCTCTTTTACACACAGCCCAGACAGCGAATGGGACTCACCAAGACATTTTGAAGAATGCGAAGACTTATCAACGCTGCTACATAGCCCGGTGTGTCAGTAGGGCTGTCAACAAATTGTAAGGCGGCCAATCTAATGCACAAAGAACACGTGGTAGTTGGACAATCGGGATGCATGCATGACATTTCGTTTGCTGGGTCCGCATATTGCCATGTTTTTCCCTGAATCTTGGCAATCACATTAGTGTTAAAAGGGACTATATATCAGTGACATGAACTGCTTAAATTATTTCAGTCTTTTCAGGGTTGTTGTATGGGATACGTCTGCGGCTGTATACGCGCCGATTAAAGAAAAGACACCCTCTACATATTCTGCGTCTCACCATGGGTGAAATAACTTCTGAGTTATAAAAAGATCGGGCAAAGCCATCATATTGTTTCAGATACTCTGTTTATGCCACTGGTAATGTGTGGGAAAGTCTCATTATATTCATTGCATAATCTACATTTCATGTCTACATTCTGAAACAAATCACAGGGTTTTAAGTGAGAAATGACTGATCCTAAGCCTAGTGTTCCACCTTCCAAGGCAGCTGACTTCATCCAAGTTAGGATTCTACATGGTGCTTTTCTTCTCAACATACTGCATATTTATTGGATAGAGCGGTCGTTCAGAGAGCCTTCCCTTGAAAAAAACTGAGCTAGTTGCTGATTTGTTATGGCACTTCGCTTGGTTGACTCCAGCAGTATAGACCCATCAACAAAATCGACAATGACATTGTAATTATGTCCATAATTCTTGGCCCTTTCAAGAACACAAATACCTTCTTTGGACCAACAGCCTTTAAAGTACAAGAGAATAATACAAATATATGTGTACAAAAGTGCGCAGTAAAATAGTTATGGAGAGCCTCCACGCCAATGAAACCACACCCTCCAAATATTGATGAATTAAGCCATTGAAGGAAGAGCCAGGGTAGTGGCATCTATTGTCTGACGTGATTCTTGGTGGGAAGGTGTCAAAACTCTGAAGTTCATTATGTTTTACAGATTACAAATAGTATGAACAGAAGGGGGTTCGGATGATACTGGAACAGTCGGCCTGGTTAAGGTCATCATCAGCTCAGGGAACTTGCCCCTCCACGCGCAGCCCATACAGCAAATGGGACTTCTCCTAGGAAGTTTAAAAGGATGAATTTGCATGACGCCCTGGATCAGGGTCGTACCATGGATCGGATGGACATCAGAGTCAAAGCCTCAAAGCTACAGGCATGGCAGAGACGGTAGTAGAAGCAGCGAGCCATGCCATCATGTCGTTTTAAGACATGATGTTTCTGCCAAGGAAGGGCATGCACTGACAAGGTGTTGGACAGTCTCAGTAACGTCATTGCACAGTCGAAATTTCATATCAATATTTTCTTCAAGAATCACATTCTGGCGATTGCCAGTGGGAAGCGAAAGGTCCTGAGCAGCAAAAAGAAAGCCTTCAGTTTCACTATTAAGACCAGCCGACTTTATCATTGATATGTTTTATAGATTAAGATAAAAAAAAAGTGCAGCGGAGAGGGTTCGAGTGAGCTGGCAAAGTCAGGCTGGTAAGGCTCATCATCAGCTCAGGGCCCTTGTCCCTCTACATGCAGCCCAGACAGCGAATGGGAATTTTCCCAGGAAGCGCTGCATAGTCGAACAAATCAAGAACTTTCCGGAAAGTACGAAGGCTCCTCAGCAGTGCAGCCTCCTGCATTACCGAGAGTGTCGGAAGGGCTGTCCTCCTGGTGGAGAAACCGGACACTCTCCTGATCTGCGCCAAGAGATCAGGAGGTACCAAACCAATGGTACTTACAACAATGGGGAGCCTGGTGACAGTGTACTTGGGATGCAAGCGAGACATTTCAAAGGCGAGGACTGCATATGTAGCATGCCTTTCCTGAATCTTGCTAATCACATTGCTATCAAAAGGGACAGGAAATTCAATGATATAAATAAATTCATTGGGTTTATGAATCAGGTTTGTTGGCTGGAATTCTTCTGAGGCTGTATATGGGCCTATTCCAAAAAGTTTAAAAGCATCATTTTCCATGACGCCCTGGACATGTTCAGGGTCGTACCATAGATGGACATCGGAGTCAAAGCCACTGGCATGGCGGAGACGGTAGTAGAAGCAACGAGTCATGCCATCATGCTTTTAAGATATGTGGTTTGTGCCAAGTAAGGGCATCCACTGATAAGGTGTTGGACAGTCTCTGTAACGTAATTGCATAATCGACATTTCATATTGATATTTTGTTTAAGAATCACATTTTGGGGGTTGCGAGTAAGAAGTGAATGGTCCTGACCAGCAAAAAGAAAGCTCTGTTATGCGTGGAACAGTTACTGCATTTCAGTTAAAGAATTGTGAAGCTGTGGCCAATTTGATGCACGACGACGTACAGTAGTGTTTCCAATCACAGTTAATCAGTGAGTGAGTGAGTTAAAATTTAAAGCCACATAGGCAAAATTTCAGCCATATCGTGACTAAAACAAGTGTTTAACTTCATCATAAATACGGGTAAATCACTAAAAACATGTCAACGAAGGACAGTAAAACCAACTAGAATATCACAGACACAAAAAATAAATATCCCCTTTGAGGATACCGCCACTAACAATCTCAGTTGATAATCTCAAATACCAATAATAAAACATTAATCTATTTACAAAACATATTTCAAAACTTATGCAACAATTCTATTTCTTTTAGAAACTCAATAATTAAAGGATAATTTACATTATTAAAAAGATCTTTGACCCCAGTTAATAAGAGACTCGAATCAACAATTAAAATACATCACGAAGCACGTGTAACAAAGTATGAAACAAACAGCGGTCACAGTGTATTATTTGATCAGCTGATTTCAAGAGAGAACCCTGATGATGTGATAGCATTTTATTACGTAATCCTGGCCGAGACATAAAGGTGTCTGGCGAAGATGAGATGACACGTGTTTGGATATGTGACCTCAGACGCAAAGCATTGTGGGACCTATTTTCTATCCAAGAGGTATAAATTCACTCAGACAGAAAATATGGATAAAAACCTCAACCTTCCGCTGAATTGTATTGTCTTGATGTAGCTCTTTGTATTACGAACATTTAGGCATTATTCATTGGACAATGTCTGGTAAGACAAGCATAAATATCTTGCAGACTGAATGGACTGTTATCGGTAAGGCGTTCTCTTATAGCTCAAGGAATCATGGTCCCTCGTGCCGGGAGCTGTCACACTTCAGCGGGGCTTGGTATGTCTAAGCTTGACAAATGCAATTACACTAGCCATCGATGTTCCCATGGCCGGATATACGGTTATTGCCTTAACGTAATAACGTCAAGGAACACTTTGAGTCTGTCAGCTGCTGCCAAAGACGGAGCATTTCAGATGCTACGGAGTACCAAGCGTGGACGATAAATAATTTAAGAAAACAGGTTTTACTTTTGTGTGACAGATTTCAATGTGATCTTTTACTGCAACTTCTCCTATTCTTATTGAGTGTTAGATAATTAAATGCATGATCTTCTCCCGATGGAACACATGGCACATATTCTGTGATGAGCAAACGTTTTCCATCAATATGACACGTATATAACTATATTTCACCTTGATTCTCTTTGGAGAATCTTGGTTGTTTGAGTATCTGTGCCCGGGGTCAAATAGCATGAATATGTCAAACAGGTTGACCTCATATATATAGACAAATTATCACGTGTGTAGAGGGCGGGATTGTTAGTACTAATCGTGGCCAAATGTTGCCCCATGTCAAGTGTACTTCGACGCCATTGTATCTGTTTGCTTGCAGAATAGATCATTCTTCTCCCTCGAAAGATGGCTGATATACTGGCATTACAGAAATTTAGTTGTTATTTAACGCCGCACTCAGCAAAATTCCAGCTTTTTGACAGCGGTCTGTAAAAAAATCGAGTCTGGACCATACAATCAACATTAACATCATGAGCATCAACATCTATGGATACGATGACATGTGTCAACCAAGTCAGCGAGCCTGAATGAATGAATGAATGAACTTATTAAATTAATCACATCGGCATTATTTCAGCCATATCGTGACTGTGAAAGTTGTATATTGAGAAAAATCAGACGATATATATACCGGTCAACAAATGACAGGAAAACACTTGGACCGTCACAGATTTAGACTTAAAACTAGCATGACACCGTAACTATACGCAATAATATAATATAAAAATGGGCTATATAGATCGCCAACGACTGAAGGTATATCACCATACTAGAGACCATGCCCAGCAGGCACATCAACGTTGTTTCAACGTTGAGAATAGGTTGGTCCTCAACGTTGAAATTAGATTGAAAATAGGTTGTATATGAAAGGTTTTTTTAGACGTAGATGTCCGACGTGGAATCAACGTTGAAGTTTGACCTATTATCAACGTTGAAAAAAGGTTGTATATGAAAGTTTTTTAGACGTAGATATCCGACGTGGAATCAACGTTGAAGTTTGACATATTATCAACGTTGAAAAAAGGTTGTATATGAAAGTTGTTTAGACGTAGATATCCGACGTGGAATCAACGTTGAAGTTTGACATATTATCAACGTTGAAAATGGGTTGTTCCGTGGTTGTATATGAAAGTTTTTTAGACGTAGATATCCGACGTGGAATCAACGTTGAAGTTTGACATATTATTAACGTTGAAAATGGGTTGTTCCCTGGTTGTCTGGGAGGTATTACGCTTTCCTGTAAATAGACTCGCACTTCATCTTTAAACTACAGTAAAGTAGCACCAAACTCATGCATCCAGCTAAAATACCCCAAAAGCTACCTGCAATAAACAGTGTTCAAACATTAAATTGCAGTAAAAATATTTACCTGATAAAATACTTGGTTAAAATTCCACATTCAATATAATGTTCATTTAAGTTTTATGTCAGTTGGACGTATAATTCCAGTAAGAAGAAAAGAGTATTCCAAATTAAGAAAAACTATTGACTGTTGTATTGTTATCTTGAAAAGGTGGAAATTGTCCCGAGAAGACATTTTGTCTGAATTTCAGCTATTAGACAGACCTCTGAATAAACACCATGCAATTACTTTCACCATGAAAGGGATCCAAGATGAACAGGAACTATACCTGAAGACAGCACATAAAACCAGTCACTTTTTATGAAATCTTTATGAACACAAACGCACAAAGAGAAACGTGGTTTAAAGCATAATGTAAAACATCACACATGACATAGTCTGTAGGTGATGTCTGTTGTGATAATAACACAATATCATCTGCATATAGCATTAAACTGACATAGAGCTTCTCTTCTTTCTGCCACACTCCCTGCCTGGCGGTCAGGTGGATACTTCAGAAACGTTCCTAACTCTTTCTTGAAATTTGCTTCGGATGTATTCCCATCTCATTCCCATTTATATTTAAGTACATGAATAATTTTATATGGACTGACTGACTGACTGAGTTTAGTTTTACGCCGCTTTTAGCAATATTCCAGCAATATCACGGCGGGGGACACCAGAAATGGGCTTAACACATTGTGCCCATGTGGGGAATCGAACCCCGGGTCTTCGGCATGACGAGCCAACGCTTTAACCACTAGGCTACCCCACCGCCCCAATTTTATATGGAAGATATATTGTCTTAAATGATTCAAGTATCTGTTTAATCAATCACTTGAAAGGTTCATTTCACTGCTGTAACTTGCCATGTGAACATATGAACAGCATCAATACAAAATGTGACGAAACATGTAAACAATTTATATTTTCAACTAAAGGAATGGAAGTTTTCTTAACCATTTCCAAAGAAAAATCCTCAATTTCAAGTTGATTATACAATTAGACTATGAATTAGGATGAATTAGATGATGCTTTACTGTCATATATTATTTGCTATGGTCATGATGAAAATGCTGCATTTGGTAATTAAATTACCAGAGATGATTGAATACAACCTTGTAATCTTAAAAGAAAACTTGCCGTTTTGCCCATCAACATTCATTCTTGACATCAAATTGTTTGACATTGTCCTGCAAAACAATGGAAGATTGTTGTTATTCTGTCAGATGTAGTTTTCTTTAGAGATTCTCGGAAACGATTATTTCAAATTAAATAGGAGTTGTACTGATGTAGCAATTTTGCTAACAGGAGTCATAAATTGTAACAAAAGCCATTTTACATTAAATGATAAGAAACAAAATGGGTGGTGGTTCGCAGGTCAAAGAACAAGTCTATTGTGGGAGGACTTCCAACACCATTTATTCCCAAACACAAGGAAGTATGGATCATGGAGTTCTGAAAACAATAATGAGCTCTCATAAGTATACAATATATTCCCTATTATCTACTCTGTCTCTCTTTGTCATTTGTACACTCATAAAACTCAGATAAATAACTTCTTCATAATTCAGAAATGTTTACACTTAATCTCTTATAGGAACGCTTAGAAAATCTCTCATATAATGAATTTTGTGTGCCTATAATATCTGCGACGTCATAACTATGCTTCTCTGAATCATGAACAATAAAATAATGAGATTAAACTCTACATTGCCAGAAATAATCTATCATACTCTGAATAATAAGACACTGAATAACATCTCTTACAACTCCAATCTACACTCAAAAAGTCTTAAATGTACTCGTAAACAAACATCGCTGGCACACGCAAATTCTTGGAAACAGTGTATCTCTGACTCTCAATTCCAAGAAATGGAAGTCCTACTCTATTTGACCAAAGGGGTGACAGGTGGCCAAAACATATTGAAATGTAGGTCATACACTGAAAATAACTCTGATTTAAAACACTACAAAAATACACCTCTCTAATATACTCGATAGATGATCTTGACAAGGGAACATGTACATAAAATGCTGATATCTCACAATACCTGTATTCTAAATAATGGACTCTTCCAAATCTCAGTATGTTTCACTTCACTCTCCTACCCATCGCTGTGCCGGAGTGTGGTTTCACTGCACACACATTTAAATGCAAAATAATGAAAAACCTACACTTTGACAATAATAAAGAAACATCATATTCAAATTCTACAGCTGACCAAATACCTGAAGAGTGTGTCTCCGAGCAATAAACATCTATATATCTCTATAAATTTATGACTTCTGTCCTCTCGCGTGCTTTCTCGCATCCAGCTCTTTACGGTGAAAAACAATATGGCGCCAAGCAAGGGAGTGCTCATTAAACTAAACATCTCCGGGAGAAATCATTGTCAAATTATTCTCTTACATGATCAACCTTTGTGGTGGATATACTGGAAACAAGTGAAATGTTAAAAACATGTTACCTTAGCATTGCTCCTTTTATGTGATCCACAAAATTGATGCCACCCAGTCTTCGAAGATGAGATTTCTGCAAATTCCATTAAAATTATATCTTATTTCATAATTAAATGTTCCTTACTAAATTACTTCTTTTGTATGTAACATTTTAACCTTTAAGAGACATGAATCATCACATCCCTTCCAAACAAGTGTAAGAATGAAAGTCTGTGAGTGCAGTTTTGCTAATTGTCCCATCAAAGAATCATTAGTGAAGTTACACATTTTGTAAATAAATAAAAGTTCAAATAAATTATATGCAATTTCATCCTTAACAAAGACTTGCACAAGACATTTTGATGTGAATTTTCGTTGCATGATCTGAGAAAGATTTCCTTTCGCCATCCCCCCCCCAAATAATATGCATATGTTGACAGGGTTCAGAGCGTGCTCAATGCATAATTTACTGATAGACTTATTCAAACGAACAAATGTTCATAATAATGTGATGCAATATAAAATGTTGATAAATTCTATTCGATTTTGTATAGCTGCCCTAAGGGACCGTTCATAATGTATGGCTTGGGGTGATGATGATTTTATGAAGAAGCATGTACAATGTGAATTACCCTCCCCTCCCCGTAAAGTGTATGTACGAAATAAGTGACGCCCCACCCTGCATGTCATGTACAATATCTATGACGCCCTCTCCCCTTCCCATAATTTCTAAGCATCATATTAAACATAGTGCGTGTGTACAAAATGCTGACCCCTTAGCTCCCCTGAACAAAATGGGGGTGACACCCCACCCACCCCCACCCCTTACAATCATCACCCCACCCGCAGCCATATAATTATGAATGGTCCCTTATATTGATGTACTTCATTGATTATTTGAAAATGTATATTTGCAAAATTCAAATCAGGTGATGGGTACGAAAGGAAATCTTATTCGATTATATAATAAAATGCCACATATATGCATGCAAATATATTGAAAAATAACAAAACAAGTTCATGGAAAACTAAATGTTGAGAAACATGTACGTGACATACCGGTACCCTTGTGAGATAAAACATGAGCCCTAATTCGGAGTTTCTTGCTACATTGACCTGCTAGATTTAAACAACATTCCTACGTTTTCATTATACATGAAGGACATACTTACCAAATAAACACCAGCATGCCGTGAAGATGTTGAAAATAGAACGATATTGCGTTGAACTTCGACAAAGTAAACTGACAACGATCAGCTGCCTTTGCGCGCGCGATAATTGTGCGCATGTCCGGATATGGCCAAACGAGGCGATCTGGCATGTGTTTGAAAGCAAGTTGTCGGGAATTATACAATTTTGACAGTTTTGTGGGAAAATATCAAATGTAATGCAATTCGGATAACTGATGACTTTATACCTAAAATCATTTATGTTTTCATTTTCAATTGCGATTTACGTAATATTTCCGTCCGTTGATCGATGCACAATCAAACAATATATAAGATTATATGTGTCACTAGCTCGATCTTGATCTTTTATGAAATTAATGTTCCGAAATGATAGTTGCTAAATTGGATACCTATTACCAATATGAATTATGTATCAGATTTGCCAAGGAAACAATTAGTTGAGATTTTGTTGGTTCCTTACGTTGAAACAACGTTGACAACTAAACGAATCTCGACTAACTTTCTTTGGTCGCATGACAAACGTTGAATCAACGTTTATGAAAGGTTGATCAACCAAACAACCAAAATTCAACGTTGATTCAACGTTGTGTGCCCGCTGGGTGTGGATTAACAGTACTCTTGCTACTTGCATGGACTCGAGCTGGATTTACACCATCCCTTCAGATGTTAGCGATTTTGACAATTTAGCCATGTATGAAAGGGACACATATTCAACGATTAAAACCATGGTAGGAATAAATGTACTTTGAATGCCATGGTCAGACCTACTCTCAGGAACACAATATGTTTACAATATTTCAGCCTCCTTTGAGAGTACAGCCACAAACAATCTCGGTTATCAAATGTATTCGACCAATCATAAAAATTATATATTATATACAAAACATATTCATTAACATTTGTGAATCAATTCAATAACAAAACTATGATTAAATGAGAACTTATCCTAAAAAGATCCTTCATGGTTGAAACTTTGAAACACTTATCCCTTGTGTCAGCGAGCCTGACCATCGGGTCCCCTTAGTCGCCCCTTACAACAAGCATGGGTTGCTGAGTACCAATTCTAACCCGGATCTTCACGTAAAACGAAGATCCCCTTCCTTGTGAATGCTGCGAGTATGGACACCTTGGTATTTGAAACAGGTGCTACACAGTCAAAGAGTTAACAAGTGTCTAGAAGAATTCCCTTAGCAAAGGCAAAAATCTGGGCAGTCATGGTTGCAGCCGCAAGGTCCCAAAACCATCACACTTCTACTATCACTATTATGTATTAATCAGCATCAGGGCCATAACGACTGCGCTATACAGGTACACCACTGTTAGCATCAGAAAGATGGTAGACACATTAACGTCCTCGACAATTGTGTGGAGCAGAGTGGCCATCTGAATAGAATGCATCAATATTATTGTACATGTAGCCAGTTGAAATAGTATTTTGGATTCTCCTCAGCAGTGTCATCAAGTACCAATTGTCAGTCACTCTTTGTTACATAACAAACTCAGACATAATTTTCTGTGACTTTCTCTAACATTATTTTGATTTCATGTGCAGGTGCAATGTGGAAAACTTACACTCCAACACAACTCATGGCAACCTGAATTCAAATTATTTAAGTATGGTTTATTGTAAACTATGAGCGATCAGTGTTTCGTTTGAGTTCAGAAGAAATAATCGACTTCATCATGTCATATGTTCGTTTCTTATTTGATTTTATCACCGTGTACACTTGGCCCTATATTACGTCATAGCGCCAGGGTTCTTTAAAGTGTATAGAGATTTACTGGAAATTGTAAATGTGCCTGTGTTCTGCACAATGTCCCACCGATTACAGTAGGGTTTATTCCAAGGTAGGTTACTTGACCCCGACTCTGGCTTCGGTTGTGAATCATGTTTCAGCCAGAAATGAAATAAACATGTTTCATCTCTCATCTCCTCTTTCACCCCCTCAACCAGCTCCCAGTCCTCACCCCACTGTCCACAACCCCCTCCTCACCAGCTGATCTGTCCCTAAGCAGTTTGTTTGAGCGTGTTTTGTTTTTGTTAGATGTGATGTATTCTCACAGGTGTCATCGTAAGCTTTCAGTAGATCCAGAATTATTTAGTGTCAACTAATTAAATTTGACCTGTTTGGAAAGATCTGGACCTTTCCTTCGTTTTAGCGAGACGCCAATGCTCCTCTTCTTCCAACTACTTTCAATCGCCCAATGTGCACCTGCCACCACAATTCCTTTACTTGTCGCACTTGACACTTATAAAGTTATCGATATTTATTCTCTCGCCGGGTGCTACCGTTTGGGCAGGATGAGCTCTCCAGTTTCCTGATTATCTGGTGTCAACAGATCACTCTGTGTGGAGATTTTTGAGTGTAGGTGCTTAACATTGCCTCTTCCAGTTTCTTTGGACTATGCTTTTCATCTTTCGTTTTGTAGACACGAATATAAATACACTAAAGACATCTGCTGGTTTAATCAGGTGAAATCACCATGTCTGGCTCCGTCATTTTAAATACTGTTGATACCAATATATTTCCGTGCCAGGTGGTGCCACGCCACGCCACGCAACACCAAACCATCAAATACTACACTGTACCATACCGTAACTTCTATTCCATTTAATTTCATTATTCCTATGTTTTAGCCTTCATTAGTATCAGACCCGATACCAAGTAACCCATGCTTGTCAGCAGAGGCGACTAACGGGATCGGGTGGACAGACTCGCCGACTTGGTTGACACATGTCATCGTATATCCCAACTGCTGTTGATCACGGGATTGTCGGGTCCAGACTCTATTATTTACAGACCGCTGCCATATAGCTGGGATACTGCTGAGTGCGGCGTAAAACTAAACTCACTCACTCACTTTATTGGTATCATCATTTGTAAAGCGACTGCACATATCAGGTCAGGAAAAGGCATTCTTTCGATGGTTGCATATATGTGGAGTGAAGACATGTATCAAATTGAAGCAATACAAAAGTCTGTTACATATAATAATTATAATACAATTCAATACATATATGGCATAAAGTTGTCTTTATTATTTTTTCCAATCCACTAAATAGATACTGGTCTGTTGATACTGATACATTTTCATGAAACGTCACGCCACGCCACGCCACGCCACGCCACGCCACGCCACGCCACGCCACGACACGACACAAGACAAGACAAGACAAGACACGACACGACACGACACGACACGACACCAAATTACAGCTCCAAACTGTATTGTACCGTAACTTCCTCTATTCTATTTAATCTCATTTCATTCATATCATAATTTATAAAGCAACTACACAAACCTGGTAAAGAAAACAAAATACGTTGCAGCAGTTCCATGGACAACAAACACTGTGAAAACGTCATGAAGTCATCTTGCAAGTAGGAACGACACCACGATTCGTCATTGTCAGGATCTGCACTTAACCCCGAATGATTTATGCAGCATTTTTTGCATGGAGACTCCTCACTTTGTGGCGAAATTACGTGTTGTTGCATCTTCTCATACCAAATCTAACATACGAACTGGACCTCATTATAATCAATCATCATTTACCGTTTGCCTGGTTAAATGTTCCTTGGCCTTACAGATTGTAAAAGTAATGCAGTAACAGTGCATGTTCAGATATAGAAAGATCTACAGAAACACTTTCATGGATTTTCTTTGCTCATGGTATTATCAGTTCTCAATGCAACATTGTATTGTTCAAGAACAGGGGCCACGCATCCGATATAACACTTGTCTTCCATAAGTGGTTACGAAAACAAATAACTTGTTCCTTCGATATAACAGATCATGATGATAATAATATGCATCTTTAGTGGGAATTCCAACGTGAATATTCTTCTCAGCGCCATAGTACGTTGTACTCAACATTATATCAAAGCAGCATGTGTAGCCTGAATAAGAGCAAATGATTTGTGCAGGTCATTTAGATTAAAATGCAAAGTGTATTGACAGATGAAGTATCGTCTAATTTCAAAAATGAACATCAGTGTCATGTTTGCCATATGAGTAAACATGTTTCTGAAGCGTTAGCTTTTTAAGTCCCTGTTTGATTTCCTATATGAATAACATGCAAACAGTATTCTCATACATTGTCAATCATTTATGCTAATCTATAAGCTACATTCATGATAGAAACCGAATTTTCGACACTCATTGTTGAAGTGATTCTCAGCTTGAAACATGCCAACCTGTCATCTTGGAGGTTGACATAATTCCGCAAATTATGCTGTACAGATTAAGCCATTTCTTAGTTCGAATCCCATAGTCGTACTGAACGTCATTCTTCTCTTATCACCAGTGGTTGGTTTCGCCACAGTGTTCAGCGCTTCCGAGCTGTTGCATTTTGGATTTTCTTTCCACCCAAACTGACACGGATGAAACTACTCAACGGTATACAAGCTATCTGATTATCCATCGCAACAGATGTCATAAAATGACTGATGATGAAAGCATATCCTGTCATAGCAGTAGCTTCCGAAGTCAACTGTTCAAAGAGGCGATTGACGGAATCGGGTGGTCAGGTACGCAGCCTTGTTTGATGACTGTTATTGCATCCCAGTTTCGAAGACCAATGCCCGGGGTGTCAATGACTGGACTATCAAGGCTATCACCATTAATGTAGGTAACCTTTAACATGGTCACGCAAGACCATGATCATCAAAATATACTCTCAAACACGTATAGCATGAACCTACTTATGTCACATACGTAGGCCAACGTTTTCACACCCACTTCTTCTGATCTTTGTTAAAATCCGTAAATGGTACGATTCTCTGAAGGTAGTCGTACAACACCGTATTGATCTCCCCTGGTCTTGCGTCAGTGAAATGCTCTTAGTTCTCACAATATAGATACCAGACCACTAGCAGTGAGTTCGTTCTGGTTGTAAACCTTTATGTTTCGAGTTTGCATGCGATAGCTAATGACCTAAGAGGAATGGCTGGAATTAAATTACTCTATTTACATAATGAAGTGCTAGTTTATTCGTGATTTCCGATCTTCTGTAACGTATCCGACTAGATGCCCAATGCACTTTTGAAACATCTAATCTCGGAAGTAATCCCACTGCAGTCGATTTGATTCCGTCTCCAAGATATATCCCAAAGGATATTATCAAACATTCGAGTTTTAAAATTGTGGAGCATATTTGAAAACGTAGCTTTTCTGCATTGAATGTGAATGTATTGATCCTGAACGATTCGGCGTTCTATAGAAACGAAAGGTAACCAAGTTAACCCTTCAGGTTTTAATGTGTCAAGGAGCAGTTTCGTAACAGCTACAGTCTGGGCATGTCTTTAATTGCTTCATCGTCAGTTATGCCTCAAGAGAGGAATCTAGTCAAATTGGCAAACATTCGCCAAATGAATATCCATTGTTGAAGAGTAAACAGTTTGCGGTCATTAGTGCATACACGCTACCATCTTTATTCTGAAGTGAATGCGCCTACGTTGACAGCACTGTGGGTCAAGGTCAAGAAGAGGAATTTAATGCCACTTGAGTTTACATTATTCGTGCCAATTTTAAAGGACAACGCATGACTTTGGATTTTGTTGATGACAATGACAGAATGAATTCATAAATGGTAATTAACGAGAGTATAAATTCAATTGTCAATACCATAGCTGTATTCATAGGTCGAGTGAGTGATTCTGGGTTTTACTTCCTTATAATCCTCATTTCATTCACATAGGACGTAGCATAGAGGGCATCAATAATTCCACCGACATATCACATTTAAAAGATACGTATTGTAATCCTGAGACTTCTGAATCAGTTAATCTAATACAAGCCAATGAAGTCCTAACCAATTTGAATATACAATGTATATGAGTTATTGAAGTTGCCATCAAACATAATGTTTTAAACTTCCTCAAGCATGTTCAAAGTCGACTTGAAACTTCCATCTTCGTAAGTCTGCTCATGGGAAGTGAGGGATATCCCGAGAGGCCCTGGTAGCTCGAAACGATGCAGCAGTTACTGTATGTAGTGATTCGTCCAGCATAACTCATTCCCCACTATGCTCTGTGAGTAACTGAGCCCTTCGCCGTGAGTGTGTGGGCTAGACAGTGCATTAATACCTTTCAGAGTAATCTTTCAATGTGGTTTCTCTCATTTCCATAATTGGGCATGAACTCGTTACATATACAGAGCAACAAGTTGCCCCAAGCCATGTATTGATTTAATGACAATATAAGGAGCTATTAGGTTTATATTAAGGATGTTATGAGAGCTCCCCTTGGAAGGCACTAGTTGGAAAATGATGACTCTTCAGTGGAAGCTGTCATGGCGCCTTCTAACTCGTTGCTCTGCCTACCGTAATCCGCCAACGGAAGAGCTGTGTATTGTGGTAATAAACTGACATGCTAGAGATAATTTCCTATGGGAAGGGTCTTGTCAGCCTCTGCTCACATTGCATTACTTCGTTACTACAATCTTATACAGGTTATTAGTTTATCATGGGTTCTATAGTTTAAATATATCATTAGCTGTGACTATCGGACATGCCAACGTTTGTGTCAGTAATTAAGGTACTTGTTTTAATCCGGAGGCAGGACTGCCAGTCTGTCTGGCCCAAGTTACTGTTACTGACATTTGTCTCACTGTCTTTCCATCTACCTTGTGTTTTTTGGAGCTAAATATTTTTGGAATTTTTAACCATTCAATGTCGGTAATATATGTTTGAACCGACTGTAACATACGACAGAATGTTGGAAAGAATGTTGGTGATAATTATATATAATATTTAAATATATCTGTGTGCTTTCACAAAAGCAGAGAAACACGTTTTGTAATGAATTGGGAACAATGGGAAGTTTGGCCATTTTGACGTGAAAAGTTTTACGTCCATTACTACAAGCGAGACACTTCATTGTGTACCGTTTGAGATAACATATAACGGTCCATAATCACGTCACAAGTTTAACGTAATAACCACGAAAGTTTTTCACCGAAAATATATTGTAACTTTTAACTAAGACCCAGAAATGTTTGCATGTCGCAATAACAGTCGCACTGATACGTGCACAACCATCCCAGTTGAATATTCGTCTACACAGTACCAGTAACACAGGGAAACTCGTAGTTCCCCATTTTTTTTCCTTGTCGAAACGAGCTCCCAGGAAGTTTCATCAACACATTGCTATTGCTATAAACCCCTTACGATCCTTGTTAGAATAGGTCTTCAGTCACCCATGCACGTCGTAGGAGGCGACTAATGAAATCGGGTGGTAAGGCTCGTTGACTTGGTTGACCCACGTCATCGTATCCCATTTGCAAACATCGATGCTCATGATAGCTATGACTGGAGTATCTGGTCCAGACACGATAAATGTACATACACCTCTGATATTGCTGAATGCAGCGTCAGTCAACAAATAAACAAACAAAATGTATTGGTATAAGAACATACATTAAGGACACCCTGTCTGAAGAGTCACAGCTATCTCGGAGCCTCAATACTTGAAGCTCAAAAGAACACGACGCACAGTATCATTGTAATACACGGTTTCGTCAATTTCAGTAACTTATTACAATGGGTGATACTTTACCCCTGCGAGTTCTGCAATCACACACACACACCATCTCCGTCACTATCCATTAGACAATATATATATAGCAGTCATTTTTATGTGAAATTGACAGCACTTTTGTAATGAGAAAGGAGCCAGATAGACACAGTTTGTGTCCGTGAGGAGGTGTACATGTTCAATATAAAGTATATACGGCAAATTCAGATTAAGCATTTCGTTGTGAAAGGTCTGAGCAAAAGGTTACACAGAGGAAGCTCACAGACTCTTCAAGTCCAGTAGACGTGTAAATCACAGACATCTAAGTTCAGTTGACGTGTAGTTTTATAGACAACGTCTTAGTACATGCAATGCACTGTAAAATATATATCGCAATTTTTCTATATAGCGATTATATACTTTATATTTTGTAATATACAGCCCTAATTATCTTTTCTCACATTGGCCTCGGGTTAATTCCGGTGGTGTTTACATTCGACGAGTTTTCCCCTGTCGGTATATAGGCTGTAAGGCAGTGAGTTTCATAATGATTGCATTTATCCTCAGTCTTTGGATTGTGAGACGTAATACCGTTTGAATGACATACAAAAACTACTCAATGTTGTGTACACTCTAATGCATATCCTTTATATTTAACTGTCGTTTTGTCAGAGCTATTGCTTCGGCAATGTTATTCATGGAGGCGGCCATATTTTGATGATGACGTCATGAGTTTATGTGTACACAGTTCGTTGACAAAATTAATTTTACAAATTCTGTATTTAAAGCGTCAAAAGACATTTCCACATTTATATTGAGTCCCATGACGCTCTACATGTAATGATACTGCACCAATAATAAATTAATATGTTTTGCTTGTTTATTGTAAACAAATTACGTCATGAGGATTGTCACGTAGTTCTTGTCAGTTAGGAGTTCTAGATTTTTGTGGTGGATGCAAGTCGCTGTTTTTCCGTGGAGAAGAAGTTTCCACTCTATATATATTTCACCGGTACCTACCGAGAACAATATATGTAAGTGTACTACATCCAAGCCTTGCTTGAGACTGAACTTACGTTTAGAGAGGAATACCCGTCGATATCTAGTGAAGCGTCCCTAACACTCGTTTGAGTCTGTTAGCACCATTGAAAATTGTTCTCTTTGTATTCCCTTTAGGTAATTATTATGTATAATATTTGACATTACTGATTTTGATATATTTATATGTAATAAATTCTTGTTCATTGTTTCAACTACGTGTTGTCAAGTTATTTCTTAACTGGTAAAAACTGTAATTAATAGGGTAAAAGTGAGAGTGGTCCACAGAACCGACATGCTACCTAAATGAAATTTAGTTTTCTCGTTTTACCTCCTGAACCGTTACAATATAATTGACTTTCTGACGCAAATGCTAATGTACAGCTATTACATTAAGTTCTTCTTTATGAAAAATGTAAACACTATTTTTAGCCAGGCGTTTATGCTGTGATCATGTCTAATGCTTCTCGTCCATTGTCCACTGTTACGTCGACACTTCACTTCTTCTACCAGGTGGGGGTGTGAATTATATACACACATTGTGGCGTAAGAGGCGACAGACAGGATCGGTGGTAAGGTACTCTGACTTCCTTGGCACATCATGTATCTCAATTGCGTAGATCGTTGCTCATCATGTTAATCATCGGAGTGTCTGATTCAGGCATAATCTGACTGGAATACTGCTGACTGCAGCTTTAAACAAACAAACAGACAAACCGTTGCAAACGTATAAACATACACACTCCACGCATCACATTACTCACTGGCTGAAGACATGCAACAACTCAAACATCACACAGTGCATATATTCCTCCTCCGTCGACTGTAAACTCTCGGGTAAAGACGCGTTTGTGATAAGACTGGGGACAAAATGGCATTGGGCAGCCAGCAGCACTATGGAACATGATGTTGTGCTGCATCGGATACTTCACCAAGTTTTCATTTTGGTTTAACGTTATTATCTTTTTCATATAAATTTTTAATGGCAACAGGATGGCGAATAATGAGGATGGCCGTATTTGTCACCCAGTCGTCAATTACAGCAATTACAAGCATTTATTCGTTCTTTATAACAAGCCATTTGTCAGAAAGTCTAAAATGTGCATTTAGGTGGCTTTTACAAATTACTTTAAATGTCATAGAGAAGAACGAATGAAAACTACAGGTAGTATCTAGCCATATTCATATTATCCAGAGACCTTAGATACTGGTGCAAAATATTCGTGAATTTATATCTAATTACCACGGCACTTTTGCGATGTCAAACCACAGATTTAAAAAGATAAAAGGTGTTTTATATCTCCCTGGCTATTCTCCTTCGACCCAAATCTTGGTTGTAAAGCGATTGTGTGGTATCCTAAGTACTGATAAGGCTTTGATATATTTAAAAAGATTTAAATTCTATAATGGTATCAAGCAATGTCTTTAAGTTGTCATTTATTGCTTAAAATATACTCATGCCAATAATAGTTGTCACCCGCTTCAATTTTTTTAATTGGAGAGGGGGTGTGGGATGGGGGTGTGAGGTGTGTGTGGCGTTGGGATGGGGAGGGGGGACAACCATTATTGGCATGAGTACATGTATATTATATTTACACCTTTTATTGGTAATATGAAGTGGTAATTGTGAACACCATGTCTACGTATATACTCTTTGGTCATTAGGCGTGTCATGTATGAAACATAAGGTATGAAATGTTTTAGCATAGCATAATCATATGCAATTATAAACCTTTAAGTGCAATCATTTTTGCTTCTGATTTTATATTGTTATTGTTTCCTATAGACTGCAGGAGGTATTTGATATGTTTCAATTCATGTGCATGTGTTTACAATGTTATACGTAGATGTGAATCCTGTCGGAAACATAAACCATTGAAGTGGGACTTTACATCTTTTACAATGAAAATCGATGTAAAACCTGACACCTAGTTTAATCAACATTCCACTTTAAACGTAATCCATATCTGTTGTTATATTTATAGTGAAAGCAATGGAGGTAATATAATTGGCTCACTGCACTCGTAGATATAACAACTGATGCGGACAAACTCGTTACTTAAAATCAATCGAGGAGAATTAAGGCCTTTTGAAGCCTAGATCACAGTGATGGTATTGGTTAAACTCCGAAATAGTGTCTAACACAAGACACTGATGATGTATGGCTGAGAAGTTGTTTATAAATTAGCCATCAAAAGTCCTTCAAATGACCTTCTTTATCGATACACTGAACACACAAAGAGTATTGTGCCCGTTAGGAGTTAGTTTAGGACTCGCGGAGTGCACGGCGCTTTTTGAAAGTCATGGGACGGTGAATATAGCCAAAATAAATACTCACTGGACAGCGTTACATCTGCTAGAATGGTTGTATTGAAGCTCTTCCGAAACGGCTTGCTCATGTTTTAAGCAACAGCAAACATCATTAAGTCACAGGAGGCTGTGGTATCAGTCTTCAAAACGTGCCGCCGTCCTCTCCTGTGCCAAGTTGCCAAAGAGTGCTCCTCAGCCGAAGTGGCCCTAAAGAAGTCGTTGAAGACGTCGCTTGCCGTTGTCCTCCACGTGTGGAGATAAATGTAATGACTGGGAACACTGGGGTTTTGCTTAGTACTTTGTAGAGAAACGAACACGCCTGAGCATCAGGATACACAGAGGAGGTTATAGTTGCAGTAGATGCCGTAACAGTAGTCGCACGAGACTCAACAGCAAACCATTGTTCTGATATTTATGTGAGTGAGTGAGTTAAGATTTTAAGTCACATCGGCAATATTTCAGCCATATCGTGACTAAAAACAAGTTTTGAATTCACCATAAATACATGTAAATTATAGAAACCTGTCGACGAAGGACAGTAAAATCAACTAAAATATAACAGTATCAAAAAGTAAATCTAGCATCTCTCACTAAATTTGGATTTCAACTTAGGACGATACAGTATAAAAGTGGGCTACCGATCGCCAACAACTGATGGTAGATCACCATACTAGGGACCATGGGGGCTTACAGTGCCTTTGCTACCTGCTTGGACCCTAGCTGGATTTACATCATCCCTGCAGCTGTCACCAATTTTTGACAATTTAGCCATAAAAATAAATAGCATATATACTGCAGTTAAAAATCGTAGTAAGTTTAAATTTACTTTAATTGTTTTGGGACTTACGTACCCTCTCAGGAGGACAATCATTTACAGTACTTTAACCCCTTTCGAAGACACAGCCACTAACAATATCAGTTGTTTATTTAAACTACAAAGTATAAAATATTTATTCATTTACTCAACTTTGTATCAAAATTTATCTAAAAACGATATTTATGTAGCTTTCCGAAACGTTGTCGTTTTAATTGGCCTCTCTTCTCAGTATACATGTATGTTCAGCTAATGATTGATTGAACCTTCAAAACTTGGTTCAGAACTGGAGCGGTTGGTGGCGTAGGCGGGATGAGTGGAGATTTTTTCATTTTCAAACAAAGGTCAATGATTAAAAAAACGTCCGAAAAACATCGTTTGCCCGAGAGAATGAGAACAATGTTGTACCTGATCGATAGAGTCCGGCAACCAATCACAACTACAGTCACAATCGTTCTACTAGACTCAAGATTGTGAGAGCTGTAATCGTTGTTTGTTGTTGATATTTCATGAACTGAAATCTTTTATTCTTAATGACATGATTCGGACACGTACTCATTCGTTATCCCAATGACCAAATAATCGTTCTTTAAACAAAGTGTTAAATGTCGGTATAAACTATTAACGTAAAGCAAAGGGATCCAACTGATTCTCATGTCTATTCCTGTTCTCACTGCTTTGACATTGTATATATTATATTCAGACTAAAATGAATAAATGCAGCAAAGAATGGATGATCCTGACACGGGGTGGTTAGGCTCATCACCATCTCAGGGCTTTTGTCCCTTTAACGCACAGCCCAGACAGTGAATGACACTCATCCCAGAAAGTGGCCAAATGCGTGCAACCACAGCGATCCTGGTGAATCGGAGAATCGAACCAACGATTAGCGGATCCTGTTAGCCACGGGACAACATTTGCATCAGTGTAGGGCACTGCAAAAAACATGAAACTCATCGCGAAGCACGTGTACACAAAGCATGGAGCGAACAGCAGCGACATTGCATTATTTGATTAGCGGATTGCAAGAGATTAATTAAGTAATCCAGGCCTAGACACAAAGGTGTTTGGCGAAAATGAGATGGAACGTGTTTCGATCTGTGAGCTGAGAAGCAAAGCACTGTGGGACATCTTATCTATGCAAGAGATATACATTCACTCAGACAGAAAATATGTATGTCACCTAAACCTTCCGCTGAATTTTATTGACTAAAATAAATTAAAGGATAATTTACATTATTAAAAAGATCTTTGACCCCAGTTAATCAGAGACTCGAATCAACAATTAAAATACATCACGAAGCACGTGTAACAAAGTATGAAACAAACAGCGGTCACAGTGTATTATTTGATCAGCTGATTTCAAGAGAGAACCCTGATGATGTGATAGCATTTTATTACGTAATCCTGGCCGAGACATAAAGGTGTCTGGCGAAGATGAGATGACACGTGTTTGGATATGTGACCTCAGATGCAAAGCATTGTGGGACCTATTTTCTATCCAAGAGGTATAAATTCACTCAGACAGAAAATATGGATAAAAACCTCAACCTTCCGCTGAATTGTATTGTCTTGATGTAGCTCTTTGTATTACGAACATTTAGGCAATATTCATTGGACAATGCTTGGAAAGACAAGCATAAATATCTTACACACTTCAGCGGGGCTTGGTGTGTCTAAGCTTGACAAATGCAATTACACTAGCCACCGATGTTTCAATGGCCGGATATATGGTTATTGCCAAACGTCAAGGAACACTTTGAGCATGTCAGCTACAGCCAGACATGGAGCATTTGAGATGCTATACAGTAACATATGTTGACGATAAATGATTTGAGAAACTAGGTTTTGCTTTCGTATGGCAGATCTGAATGTAATCTTTTACTGCAACTGCTCCGAACTCTTGTTGAATGTTAATAATTAAAAGCATGATCTTCTCAAGATAGAAATGTTGACGGATATAGGTGCATCGTTTTATTTGTGAACTGATATTGACAGCTGAACACATGGCATAAGTTCTGTGGTGAGTCAACGTTTTTCATCAATATGACACGTTTATAATTATATTTCCCCTGGAACTCAAACAGGACAGCCATTAAAACCATCTGCATATAACAAAGATATGATTACACTGTCATGTTATCGATTCAACTACAGAAGCATCTGCTGCGATGTTTTGCTTTCAGTATTTCATGCGTTGTGCATGCACATTGCTGACATTTAAACTGAACTGTATTGATCGACTATTGCATGGAAGCTCAATGCTTTTTACCATACTAGGAAACATCCAATATTTTTTTCCTTTTGTTAACACATATTTCTTGTCAATGTATATATTATTTTGAACCAAGCTTAGCACACACATGTATATAAAACTTCTTCATATTAGGTATTATAGACATTTCCGTATGTTACTCTAAATGTATAGTTCAAAACGATAAACTGCGAGAGTGAAATGCCTTGTTTTCATCTGTACAAAGATTATCGCCAGTAGTTGACATAAGAACGTTTTCACAGTATTTTCCTTTGGAGAAGGTTATTTGTGTTTCTGTGCCTGGGGTCAAATAGCCTGAATATGTCAGACAGGTTGACCTCATATATCCAGACAAATTATAACGTGTCTAGAGGGCGGGATTGTCAGCACTAACCGTGGCCAAATGTTGCCCCATGACAAGTGTTCTTCGACGCAATTGTATCTGTTTACCTTCAAAATAGCTCATTATCATCTTCTGCAGGTAAATGAACTCTGATCTTCTCACAAGAAATCCTAAAACCCAGACGAATCTCTACAGCATAAACGGCAACACCAACATACATGCTTGATGCATGCTGATAAATAATGTCTACAAGAGTGACAAAATTCTTTCTATAATCATCAGAAATTTCTGCAGAGAATAGTATACTACTGATCATTCTCAGTATATCGTTCTTACATTTGCACTGCTTTTAGACTCTAAGGTATGTACCGGGAATTTCGAATATATCACAATGTTAAACTGCATCACCTGCTAACTGGCCACTACAAAAAGTAATTATAGAGCTCAGTCTACACGTATTCCTACACTGAACTTGAATGTTTTATAGTACATGACTATACACGGCAGAATTCCTGCATACAAGCACACAAGCACACACATACCCACGCTCATGCACACGCGCGCGTGAACACAGACATACGGGTCTATCTATGAACATCCTATTCCAATGAATTTACAGGTTTAGCATGTAATATCAAATATATATTAATAATATGGCCGAGGTGTTTTTGTAATTACACACAGGTGTCACAGAATTGACTATGACCTTCATATTCCATTATAACCATGGTCACCGAGCTACTATCACATGTTTATGATTACATTGAATCATTGACACGTGTGTGATTCCCGACACGTCATGTACACTTAATGTAGATCGTCATTGCCAAATTGACTATTAAACCGGATGTTTAATATGTTTTTGTTGCATAAAAGCACTGATATTTTGTTTCAAACATGAAATTCAATTCATTGTGAAACAATCGATCCCTTTGCATAATGAATTCGAGCTAAGACGTATCAGTTTGTTGGAAGTCTGGAAATTACAAGGATCATTAAGTGGTTTTGTGTTCAAAGCTGTTTTAGGTTAGACATGAAGATGAAAGTAGGATGAACTACGATTTGGTTCAAGTATTCTTCTCAAGAAAGGCCAGATCAGCAAGCATTCATCTCTATAACTAAAACAGTTGAATGACATATACATCGCTCAAAGCAACATTTGGCAGGGGCCACAAGCTCCAATAATGCCAATCCCATTTCAATTCTAGCTAATGAAAACCACCAGTTTAATGACAGCCGACGAGGCCGAGTACAAGAGGAGAGTATGCAGAATCCCTTTACATGTCTGTTTTAAGCGACCAGGTTTAGTCTGTTCAAACGGCCCCTTCTTCAATATATATGCAGTGTTGAGGATGATTTTAAAAACACAGTAGCTTTACCTTCTAATTATAACCATGGTCAGCAAGCTGCTATAACTTGTTCACAATTACATACAATCGACACGTCATTTACACAGATTGCCATTGTCAAATTGACTGTAGCACCGGATGTGTAATATGTTTTATGACAAATTCAATTATGATCTTTTCGTGGCCAATCCCTTTTGTAAAATGAAATCGAGCTAAAACGTTTGGTGGAAATTGGGAAATTACAAGGATCAGTAAATGGCTTTGTGTTCAAAGCTGTTTTAGAGATCCTTGAGAGGTAAGACATGAAGATGAAAGTTGGATGAACTACGATTTGGTTCAAATATTCTTCTCAAGAAAAGCCAGATCAGCAAACATTCATCTCTATAACTAAAACAGTTAAATGGCATATACATCGCTCAAAGCAACGTTGGCCAAACCCCAATAATGCCGATCCCATTTCAATTCTAGCTAATGAAATCTACCAGTTTAATTATGAGGCAGAGTACAAGAGGAGAACATGGAAAATCCTTCTACATGGATGTTTTAAACGTTCACGTGAGCTCTTTGATCAGGTTTGGAGTAGTTTGTTAAAACTGCCTCATTCAACAATGTATCATACAATGGATAGCAGGATAAAACCAACGGATATTTTCGGTATCCGTTGGGGTCATATATGGATATCGATGCATATATGAGAGGTCATATGTACATTTTAGGGACTACTTTCACAGTGTAAACAAACATGGCGTCACGCCCATCTATCGACGATCGTGTCCGGATTGACGGCCGTGGTACTGCCAGTGCTTTGATCCAAGACAATTCATGTTTGGTAATGATAGATGGAGTGGATTACGAAGCGAAGATAGAAATTCATGAGCTTACAAAGATACTAACACCAGTTCCACAACCGAATGTCAGTGTTGGCGATCAGACAGCACAGGAATCCAGGTGTCACGCGAACGTTTAAGTGTATTTGTTGTTCTAAAGGTTAATTGAAGGTTTCTAAAGTTCCACACGAGTTTGTTGTTATTTTTCAAACGTAAGCTAAGATGTGTTGACAACAATATGTGGTTTAACATAAAACTTTACTGGGAACCAGATGACCTAACGCAGTCAATTAGTGATCAGTAGAAAATTGTGTCACCGAGCTTGTGACGTAAAGTATTTCTATTCACATCTTTGTCACGTCATAGATATCTGTGCACATTCCACGAAGTTCAATGTCATGATGTGTGACAACTGAAATCGCATTTTTTAAATCATAAAGTAAGAATGACATTGTATGACAAATAGGTTATCACACTCGTGGGTTTTGGGATGGTTAATATCCTGTATTAGCAATAAACACTATGTATTTAGCTCAATGTTTATTCCTAATGCTGGATATTTACCATCCCAAAAAACACGAGTGTGATAATCTATATATATGTGCAGGAGTGAGGGTAATGGTAGTCTGAACTGACAAATGCATTTGGCCCTAAATGGCCAGTTATCAATTGTTGTATAATACATTTAAAGTGGAGTGGAGTATGTTTAGAGTGGAGTATGTTAGTGAGTGTAGGCTTTTATGACGCGTGTACCCACGTGGAGAATCGGTGTCCATGTTCGAACCACAAAATCAATCGTGTCAATTACATATTTACAGAGTATTTGTGCGAGTATGGGTACTTTGGTATTAAATACAGGTGGTACAACGTCAAATAGTTAACAACTGTCTGGAAGAATGCCTCAGCCGTGAAGTGTAATGAGACAGACATCTCATCTCATCTTTATTCTCCAAAACCCATCAACGGTGGTACATGAGACAAGTAAATACAGATGAATATAATAAATGCCAAGATAGCAGGGATGTACATCGAAGTTTATAATACATATACATGTACAAAGATATATTTTAACTAATTGAAAAGCGTTACGTAAAGTGTTTGTTCTTTTGGATTTGAAAAGGTTCGCCATTTTTGATAGATTCGGCCATTGTAGAAATGTATTTGGGATAAAAATTGATCTTTCTGAAAAAACGTTTCACATTTGAAAAGGTAATGGAACTTATCTGCAACTGCTGGTGAGCTGCAGAGAGGGCAAAGGCAAGGATCTGGGCAGTTATGGTTCCAGCCGCAAGCTCCCCAAACCATCACACTTCTACTATCACGTTCATACCCACTGCGCTATACAGATACACTACTGTCAGCATCAGAAAGATGGTAGAAACATTCGTCCGAAAAGGCGACAAAGAGAACTTGGGTCCAAATTGGTCGTGGACAATTGTGTGAAGCAGAGTAGCAATCTGAATTACATAAAGTAATATTATTGTATATATGCAACCAATTGAAAAGTATTTTGACTCTCCTCAGCCGCGACATTTATTACCATTTGTCACTCACTCCTTGTCACGCGGCAATTGTTTTAGATAACAACACGGACATAATTTTCTGTGAATTATAGTTTAACATTATTTGAAGTTCAATGTGGAAACACTACACTTCAACACAACTCATGGAAACCTGAATTCAAATTATTTAAATATGATTTAAAGTAAAAAATGAGCAATTAGTGTTTCACTTGAGTTTAGAATAAATCTGTATGCCATGTATTCATCTGTATTCTGTATTCGTCTGTATGCTATGTTCTCTTTTTATATGATTTTATCGCCATGTGCACTTGGTCCTCTATTACGTCAGCACGATAGGGTTCGTTACAGTGCAGAGAGACTTACTGGAACTTGCAAATGTGTCTGTGTTCTGCACAATGTCCCATCGATTACGGTACTGTTTATTGAAAATTAGGTTATTTAAACTCCAGACTGGTTCCGGTGGTGATTCATGTTTCAGAAATGAAATTCATCTGCCATCTTCTCTTCCACCCCTTGAACAGGCTCCCAGTCCTCATCCCACTTTCCAGAACCCATCTCCTCACCAGTTGTTCTCTCCCTAAGCAGTTTCTTGTATGGTGTTTTATGTTTCGTAGATGTGATGTATTCTCCCAGGTGTCAACGTATGCTTTCAATAGCTCTAGAGTTGTAGTTAGTTTCAGCTAAATTTGACCGGCTTGGCAAGATCTGGGCCTTCCCTTTGAAATACTCCTATACTTTAGCGAGACGCCAATGCTCCTCTTCTTCCAGCTACGTTCAATCGCCCAATGATACACCTGGCACAGCAATCCCTTTACTTGTCACACTTAGCACTTCTCCTTCGTCCTTGGCATTTATTCTCTCGTTTGGGCAGGATGAGCTCTCCAGTTTCCTGAACACCTGGTGTCAACAGATCAATCTCTATGGAGACTTTTTAGTGTAGGAGCTTAACATTGCCGCTCTGAGTTTCTTTGGACTATGTTTTTCATCTTTCTTGTTGGAGATACGAATAAAAATACTCTTAATGGCATCTGCGGGTTTAATCAGTTGAAATCACCATGTCTGGCTCGGCCATTTTAAACACTGTTGATACTAATACATTTCCGTGCCAGCTAGTGCAACGCCACGCCACGTCACGTCACACCACGCCACACCACGCCAGGCCACGCAACGTCACGCAAACCACCAAATACTACACTGTACCATACCGTAACTTCCTCTATTTCATTCAACTCTCAGTGTTCCTAAAGCCTTTATTAGTATCAGACCCGATACCAAGATCCGGGTTATAACTTATCTTCAGTAATTCATGCTTGTCATAAGAGGCGACTAACGGGATCGGGTGGTCAGACTCGCTTACTTGGTTGACACATGTCACTGTAACCCAATTGCGTAGACCAAAGCTCATGCTGATGATCACTGGATTGCGCCGTCCAGACTCTATTATTTACAGACCTCCACCATATGCCTGGGATATTGCTGAGTGCGGCGTAAAACTAGACTCTTTGTTGGTATCATCGTTTGTAAAGCGGCTGTACACATCTGGTCAGGAAAACAGCGTAAGTTGCAGCAGTTCCATGGACAACAAACACTGTGAAAACGTCATGAAGTCATCTTACAAGTAGGAACAACACCACGATTCGTCATTTGGCAGGATCTGCGTGGTGGGCGAGCTGGCTAAGGCACCAGCCTGGTGATCCAGTGGGCATGAGGTGCTGGGATCGAGCCCACCTCTGACCGGGTGTAAAAACCTTGGAGTCAACTTTGTGTGCAGACTCTTTCAGTGTTGTCACAACCCCTAGTGTACAGTTCACAACCCTGTGCACTTAAAAGAACCCACGAATCCGTTGGTATATGACCAGATGGTGGCCACAGGAATACGTGCAAACACCTAGTTGCGGGTACAGCAACGTGCAGTAAAACTTGGACAAAGTACTGTGACTATGTGTCCCAGTCCACCCAGCTGTGATTGGGTACCTCGTAATGATGGGAAAGCCACACTGACTCGGTGCGCCTTGTGGAAGGAAGAGTTGTATGATCCCCAGCTGAGATTGATAATAAGATGTGCCGTTGAGACTGACATCCAATGATCGAGGGGAAAAATACCAGCGTCTTGAGCATGCACTAATGCGTGGATACGTGCGCTATATAAATATCCAATAACAATAATAAACATAATAATAATTAACCCCGCGTGATTTATGCAGCATTATTTGCATGCAGACTCTGCACTTTGTGGCGAAATTACGTTTTGATGCATCTTCTCATACCAAATCTAACACATGGAAGTAGACCTCATTATAATCAATCATCAATCAGCGGATTAAATGCTCCTTGGCCTTTCAGATTGTAAAAGTAATACAGTGCATGTTCAGATGTAGAAGGATCTGCAGAAACACTTTCATGGATTTTATTAGCTCATGTTATTGTCAGTTCTCAATGCAACATTGTATTGTTCAAGAACAGGGGCCACGGATCCGACATAACACTTGTCTTCCATCAGAGGTTACGAAAACAAATAACTTGTTCCTTCGATATAACAGATCATGATGATAATAATATGCATCTTTAGCGGGAATTCCAACGTGAATATTCTTCTCAGCGCCATTCTATGACTCATGGTACGTTGTACTCAACATTATATCAAAGCAGCATGTGTAGCCTGAATAAGAGCAAATTATTTGTGCAGGTCATTTAGATTAAAATGCAAAGTGTATTGACAGATGAAGTATCGTCTAATTTCAAAAATGAACATAAGTGTCGTGTGTGTCGTTTGAGTAGACATGTTTCTGAAGCGTTACCTTTGTAAGCCCCTGTTTGATTTCCCATATAATAACATGCAAACAGTATTCTCACGCATCGTCAGTCATGTATGCTGATCTATAAGCTACATTCATGATAGGAACCGAATTTTCCACACTCGTTGTTGAAGTGATTCTCAGCTTGAAATATGTCAACCTGTCATTGCATGCTCTTCATGGAGGATGATATAATTCCGCAAATTGTTCTTGACAGATACAGCGATTTCTTCGTTGGGCTGAAACTCTGTGTTCAGTATGGCTAACTGTCAGCTTCCAAAGGAAATGTCTCTCACTTGTTCATGACATAACAATAAAAAGCATTTACAAATATTTTACAAAAATGACTCAGGTACCGCATGTTTCAATTATACTAATTAATGTTTTGTTGAAAGTGTCCAGAAACTCACAGGAACATACAGGAAGTCAGTGTTAAAGAACATTGAATTAATGTGATGGAAAATATAATGTATTATAGTATAACCTGATTTTTTGGAATGTTATTGCTCCTGGTAACAACCTAAAACATGATGGTTGTGTACAAGAATTTAGTGTGTACCTTACCTTAAAAGATACAGAAGTGTTATTTTAGTTTTTGAGACAGTAGCTCTAAGTGGTAAATCTTATTTACCTATACTTACTCATTAATGTGGGCCAGTGAACTCAACCGCCGCTGATCCATGTGAAGAGTTACTCGTTACCACGGCATTAACCGCCGACTGTTGGTTCGAATCCCATACTCGTACTGATCGTGACTCTTCCTCATCACCAGTTTCACTACACTGCACTATCAGCGCTTTCGACCTGGTGATTTTCTTTCTACCTAAACCGACACGGATGATAGAACTCAACGTTATTTGATTATCCAATGCAACAGATCCCATTTGACATGAAATGACTCTTGATGATAGCATGTCCTGTCATAGCGGTAGCCTCCGCGGTCAATAACTGTTGAAAGAGGCGATTGACGGAATCGGGTGGTCAGGTACGCAGCCTTGTTTGATGACTGTTATTGCATCCCAGTTTCGAAGACCAATGCCCGGGGTGTCAATGACTGGACTATCAAGGCTATCACCATTAATGTAGGTAACCTTTAACATGGTCACGCAAGACCATGATCATCAAAATATACTCTCAAACACGTATAGCATGAACCTACTTATGTCACATACGTAAGCCAACGTTTTCACACCCACTTCTTCTGAACTTTGTTAAAATCCGTAAATAGTTCCATTCTCTGTAGGTAGTCGTACAACACCGTATTGACACCGTCAATGCTCGGGGTGTCAATCACTGGCCTATCAAGGCCATCACCATTAATGTAGGTAACCATTATTATGGTCACGCAAGACCATGAGCATCCAAATATACTCCCAAACACTTATGGCATGAAACTATCTCTGTCACATACGTAAGCCAACGTTTTCACTCTTCTTTGGAATTTTGTCAAAATCCATAAATTGCTTCATTCTCCGTAGGTAGTCGAAAACCATCGTATTGATTTCCTCTGGTTTTGCGTCAGTGGGAAGTTTTCACAATTTAGAAACCAGACCACCAGCAGTGAGTTCGTTGTGATTGTAAACCTTTATGTTTCGAGTTTGCATGCAATAGCTAATGACCTAAGAGGAATGGCTGGAATTAAATTACTCTATTTACATAGTGAAGTGCTAGTTTATTCGTGATTTGCGATCTTCTGTAACGTTTCCGACTAGATGTCCAATGCACTTTTGAAACATCTAATGTCGGAAGTAATCCCACTGCGGTCGATTTGATTCCGTCTCCAAGATATATCCCAAAGAATGTTATCAAACATTCGAGTTTTAAAATTGTGTAGCATATTTGAAAACGTAGCTTTTCTGCATTGAATGTGAATGTATTGATCCTGAACGATTCGGCGTTCTATAGAAACGAAAGGTAACCAAGTTAACCCTTCGGGTTTTAATGTGTCAAGGAGCAGTTTTATAACCGTGCTTTGAAATCATTTCAGATAGGGGTCATCCGCAAGCCACAGTCTGGGCATGTCTTTAATTGCTTCATCGTCAGTTATGCCTCAAGAGAGGAATCTAGTCAAATTGGCAAACATTCGCCAAATGAATATCCATTGTTGAAGAGTAAACAGTTTGCGGTCATTAGTGCATACACGCTACCATCTTTATTCTGAAGTGAATGCGCCTACGTTGACAGCACTGTGGGTCAAGGTCAAGAAGAGGAATTTAATGCCACTTGAGTTTACATTATTCGTGCCAATTTTAAAGGACAACGCATGACTTTGGATTTTGTTGATGACAATGACAGAATGAATTCATAAATGGTAATTAACGAGAGAATAAATTCAATTGTCAATACCATAGCTGTATTCATAGGTCGAGTGAGTGATTCTGGGTTTTACTTCCTTATAATCCTCATTTCATTCACATAGGACGTAGCATAGAGGGCATCAATAATTCCACCGACATATCACCTTTAAAAGATACGTATTGTAATCCTGAGACTTCTGAATCAGTTAATCTAATACAAGCCAATGAAGTCCTAACCAATTTGAATATACAATGTATATGAGTTATTGAAGTTGCCATCAAACATAATGTTTTAAACTTCCTCAAGGATGTTCAAAGTCGACTTGAAACTTCCATCTTAGTAAGTCTGCTCATGGGAAGTGAGGGATATCCCGAGAGGCCCTGGTAGCTCGAAACGATGCAGCAGTTACTGTATGTAGTGATTCGTCCAGCATAACTCATTCCCCACTATGCTCTGTGAGTAACTGAGCCCTTCGCCTTGAGTGTGTGGGCTAGACAGTGCATTAATACCTTTCAGAGTAATCTTTCAATGTGGTTTCTCTCATTTCCATACTTGGGCATGAATTCGTTACATATACAGAGCAACAAGTTGCCCCAAGCCATGTATTGATTTAATGGCAATATAAGGAGCTATTAGGTTTATTTTAAGGATGTTATGAGAGCTCCCCTTGGAAGGCACTAGTTGGAAAATGATGACTCTTCAGTGGAAGCTGTCATGGCGCCTTCTAACTCGTTGCTCTGCCTACCGTAATCCGCCAACGGAAGAGCTGTGTATTGTGGTAATAAACTGACATGCTAGAGACACTTTCCTATGGGAAGGGTCTTGTCAGCCTTTGCTCACATTGCATTACTTCGTAACTAGAGTCTTATACAGCTTTCGTTTATCATGGGTCCCATAGTTTAGATACATTGTTAGCCGTGACTGTCGGACATGTCGCCGCTTGTGTCAGTAAGATTCCTGTTTTAAGCCACAGCCAGGACTGACAGTATGTAATGGAGTCTGACCTACGTTACTGTAGCTGACATTTGTCTTGTATCTGCCCTAAGTTATTTATGAGACTTTTGAAGCATTCATCGACAATATATTTGGAACTAGCTTTAATGTAGGACAGAATGGTGAATGCTTATAATTTGTATTTATGCGGTGCATGTTTCTCAAAAGTAGAGAAACGCGTTTTGTAATGAATTCAGAAAGGAAAGAAGATACGTAAAACGACAGAAAGATTTCTGGATTTCAAGCCCATTCAACGCAATAGTTTCAAACAATAAGATTGTACCTACACAGAGAGTTCGTTTTACAATAACACTGCGGTATCAATTCATTTACGGTGTGAATATGACGTGTTATTGGAGATTAGATGTTACTGCAATCGCATTATATTTCTTTGTGTGTTAAATGGTTTCAGTGTTTCTTCATTGAATATTATCTCAGCACTGCTTCAATGATAAGACAGCTCGTGTTAAGGATGTTTAATGCAATGGAAGTTACATCAGTCTTGACCAATGTGTTTCCATCACTGCATATCGTTATGGTGTTAATGTATCGAGGCATTAAATGTTTTCTGCAGGTTCTATCGCTGAAGGTATTTCATTTGAGACTTGTCCAGGAACAACTCTCTTTGTATCTTTTCTCGCTGTAATGTTTGGTCATTGTGACGTCAAAATGTTTGATGTGACATTCATTACTTCGTCGTATTAAGGTCCACAACCATGTCACAACTTAATTACCACAAAAACAAAAATTACGCCCAAACTATATATACAACGTTTAACTAAAAACCAGAAATGTTTGCATGTCTTTATACCACTGGTACGTACACAGCAATTCCATTCGAAGATTCACCTTCCCATTACTTATAGTGAGTGAGTGAGTGAGTTTAGTTTTAGTTTTTACTCAGTAATATTCCAGCTATATGGCGGCGGTCTGTAAATAATCGAGTCTGGACCAAACAATCCAGTCATCAACAGCATGAGCATCGATCTGCGCAATTGGGAACTGATGACATGTGTCAACCAAAGTCAGCGAGCCTGACCACCCCATCCCGTTAGTCGCCTTTTACGACAAGCATGAGTTACTGAGGATCAATATTCTACCCCGGACCTTCACGGGTAGTTGGACTTCATTGGCTTGTATTAAATTAATTGCTTCAGAAGTATCAGGATTACAATACATATCTTAAGGTTGTGATATGTCGGTGGGATTATTGATGCTCTCTATGCTACGTCCTATGTGAATGAGATGAGGATTATAAGGAAGTAAAACCCAGAATCACCCGATCCCGTTAGTCGCCTCTTACGGGTTACTGAAGGCCAATATTCTAACCCGGACCTTCACGGGTCCATTACTTAATAACACAGGGAAACTCGTAGTTCTCCGTACTTGTTTCCTTGTCATAGAAACGAACACTAAGTGGTTCATGTTGCCTGGCAAAGCAAATGCTACTTACTGACTGAAAACGTACGCCATAATTAGTCCAGTCATCGTATTCCAATTGCGGAGATCGATGCTCATTAAATTGATCATTGGGTTGTCTGGTCCAGACGCGATTATTTACATTTAGCTTGAATATTGCTAAATGCAGCGTTAAACAAGAAAGATACAACACTATTCGTTGCTATAACACCATACTCTAAAACTTCTGTGTTGAGACACAACCATCACGACGTCATTACCTGAAGCCCGTTGCTAGTCACAAGAACAGCAACATTGCAATACACGGAATCGTCTACCTCAGTGACTTATTACAGTGAGGTGTACTTTACCCCTGCGAGTTCTACAATCACACACACCATCTCCGTCACTATCCATTGGGAAATATATATAGCAGCCATTTTCTATGTGAAATTGACCACATTTGTGTAATGAGAATGGAGAAAAATAGACACAGTTTGTGTCCGTGAGTGGGTGTACATGTTCAATATACGGTCTGCAAGTTGTAATGGCAAGTTCAGATTAAGCTTTTCATTGTGAAGGGTCTGCATGAGCAATAGGTTACACAGAGGAAGCTCACCTAGAGTCCAGTAGAAGCTGGCATGATTTACATGTCCCATTGTTTTATATTTGACTTGTAGATTTATAGACATCTTAGTACAATTTACCGTCAACACCTATACCGTAATTTCTAAATGGAGTTTAGTTTAACTTTACGTCGCAGTCAGGAATATTCCGGCTATATGGCGGGGTTTTTCTATATGGCAATATTTAATATGTAAATTTAATATGTACCAATATGGAGGCTGTTATATTAAAGTCTTCTATATTAGGAACATGAACGTATGCTTAAGCTATGCGTTCAGCCTGTGACCGTTTCCCCAAGTCCAATACTTCCACTGTAACGTCAAAATTCCCTTCCTCTGGGGAGGGGGTGGTGGGGTCAATTTTATACAAACCTGGAGGCGACTAGGGGGAGCGGGTAGTAAGGCTCACTGACTACATTGACACGTCATTGTATCCCCAAAATCGTAGAACGATGCTCATGGTGCTAAACATTGGACTCGATTATTTACAGACAACCATAATCTGGTCTTGGAATGGCATTTAGAAGGGATACACATAAGGAAGAGAGATTTCATGGATGTCAAGTTCATCACCTGATGAAGGAGTAAGGAGTAAGGATATACTCTGAAACGTTGTGTTTCAGGGGTGGAAATAACTTTTAAAATGCTAGTGTACTCCGGTACAGTGGCACATGTAAAATTACTTGCCCTGATAAGTTTTCCACTATACTGGCTGTCTTCTGGTTGATTTTTTAAATAAACAACATAAATAACATTGGAAAGTCAAGTGGACACCGGTACAGTGTGATATACAAATTTGCTTGCCCGACAGAAAAAAACACTGGACTCGGACGTCCGGCAATGGGTTATTTCCACCCCTGCTGTTTCTCATAATAAAGAAGTTGACATCCATAAAACTCTCATCCTCAACCATAATCAAGTTGGAATATTGCGGCCTTAAATAGAAACAAACCATATAGTTTAAATGTAACAAACACTCAGCTGAGCTGCACACACCACGTATACATTAATCTCCAGCTGGATATATGCAACAACTTAAACATCACACAGTACACATAACACTCTTCCGTCGACTGTAAACCCTCGAGCACAGACCTGTTTGTGATACGGGTGATAAAATGGCATTGGGCAGCCGGTTTAGGCGCATTGCACCGTCTCTAGCCTCATTGTGGAACATGATCTTGTGCTGCACTGAATACTTCAAGTTTTCATTTTGATTTAACGTTATTATCTTTTTCATATAACTTCTTAATAGCTACAAGATGACGAATACATGCCATGGCCCTATTTGCCACGCAGTCGTCAATTACAGTAATTACAAGCATCTCTTCGTTCTTTACGACGAGCCATTTGTCAGAAGTCTTAATTTTGCATTTAGGTCGCGTTGACAAATTACGTCAAATGTCATAGAGACGAGCGAATGAAAACTATAGGTGTTCTTCATCGAGTCATATTCATTTCATCAAAAGAACTTATGTATTGCTGAAAAATATTCCTGAAAGTATATCTAAATACCACGGCCGTTTTGTGACATGAAACCATAGATTTAAAACAAATATAAGGTGTTTTATATCTCCCTGGCTGTTTCCCTTGGACCAATATTCTGGGCTGAACCATAGCTTTCTACGGTGAACACACGGGTACATGGACATGGACGTGTAAAGCCATTGTGTGGTATCCCAGGCACTGATATGGTCCCGATACGTAAACACTGACACACTCGGTCACTTCTAGTCAGTTAGATATTTATCACCACAAATTCTTTTGATAGAAAGTGGCGGTGGGGAAGCCTAGTGGTTAAAGCGTTCGCTCATCACGCCGAAGACCCAGGTTCGATTGAACACAAGGGTACAATGTTTGAAGCCCATTTTCTGGTGTCCCCAGCCGTGATATATATTGCTTGACTATTGCTATAAGCAGAGTAAAACTAAACTCACGCACTCACTCTTTGATAGATGCAAGTATTCATGTGGCAATTTCGTAAATTGGTCGTCATACTGTCAATCACCAGGTTTAAACAATTACAGACCGCCATATATCTGGGATGTTGCTACGTGCGACGTTAGGCCCCAACCTAAAAGTAACTAATCACTTTTCTGTTGCTTACATCAATACGTCCTGTATATGTCAAGACACTGATGATCAGTGAAGACTAGTGCTACATGTTCTCGTCGATTGTGTATTGCTACTGTCACTAAATGTTAAACTTTCTGCGGATGATTATCTTCACCAAATGACAAACAAATATTATGTAGCCCTTGATTTGTGTCAATGTAATGAGACAACAGGATATAAATTGTCATCATGGCGAATGAACTGATGTGTGTCGATGGGAGACTGTCTCTGCGTAAAGAGGGTTATCATTGATTGGTAATTATAAGTAGAGACAGAGTAGTTATTGTCGAATTCTTAACTTTTCCTTGACCCCCAAGAAATACGACGTGTTCAACGTCGTTCTTATCACACTACCAACTTCCCCGGTAGCGTTGGAGTAACTGACGGCACCCGCATTCAGATTAATAGACAAAGTGAGTGAGTTTATTTTTACGCCGCACTCAGCAATATTCCAGCTGTATGGCGGCGATCTGTAAATAATCGAGTCTGGACCAGACAATCCAGTGATCAACTTCATAGACAGACATAATTTCCACATTGTAAATACGCTGATAGTGTTTGACAGCGGCAACCACATCAACCGCAGGGTCTAAACACGAATCATGCATTGTTCATACTTCACTGCTGTGAAACTATGCGCTGTCAGTCATTAAACGACTACCATCTGCAAAAATAAATTTAATTCTTTTTCAATATATAATATGTTTTAGATATTATTTCCATTTGTCAGTGAAGAATGAAGACAATGATCGTGAATCTCGAAAGTTGACCACAAACATAACAAGAAGATAGCACTTTTATTTCATCCATTATCTTGCATTCATATCCATTCATTTCACACACGGACATTGTGTACCCTCTATTAATACCATATCAGTTTCTACTGCTGTCGACTAAATGATGTCAATTGGTGTCAGATCTGATAAAAGACTAGGTGTTTTTGGAAGGAGATTATCCACCGTAGAAAAAGGCGGTTTCATTTATAACATAGTGAAATAAGAGTTTTCCAAAAGAGGGCTGAGGTACAGCAATTACATGTTTTACTGTATTCAACAGATTTTACGCTCTTCCCATAAACATTTGTTTTTTTCACAAACTCTTTCTTCTGGAAAATAATTAATACAATGAGCATAAAATTGTATTCAATGAATTTATCACATTTTCAAAGAAATGAAAATGGGAAATTCAGATTCAACATCCACGTGATGCAAATAGAGATTGAACATCTCTGAAAAGCGATTTCAAATAAGGTCCATGCATTTTCCAAACCTGCGTTCTGTATTGTCAATCCGAATCTGTGTCGATTTATTACATTCTAACATAAAATATCTTGCTTTACCTTTTTATGGACATACATTTAGGAGATAAACATACTGTCTTGCAAAGTCAGAGGTATATAACGAAATTATAATAGCTCTAAAAACATTTATTTAAAACCTCACGCTACGCTTTCGGTTTTAAATCAAATTTAGAGCTATTATAATGTCGTTATATACCTCTGATTTTCCAACACAGTACGTTTATCTCCATTCTACCATAACCGCGTTATTAATATTTGTACATAATACATACTGTGTTGGAACATCAGAGGTATATAACGTGATTATATACCTCTGAATGACTTTGATATATATTGGCAATCACAATCCAGTATTTACTGAAGTCATGGTAGAATTGATACCATACTATACCCTTTAGCATTTAATTTTGTGATATTCTAACCATACTTTTCACTGTTTATCACATTCAGTAGTGTAGTGGCATTTAAATGTAGAGACCACATTTAAGTTACATTGTTCCCCGTATCAGATACTCACTGCAATCGTTGTAATTAAATTCAACGATTAACTATGTGTGTTATCTACAAAAGTCTATTTCAAAGAATATCAGTTACATCAACGCAGACAAACATGATTCGAATGATAATCATTCCAGGCGGAGAAATAATAACTGTGGCGTGACATGAATCAGGTGACCGCTAAGTTTTAACTTGACACGCCTACAAATTTCGTTGCCAATCAACGGAGATAAACATGATATTACCTGTTAGTTAAGACAAGGGGCGAGAGCAGTCAGACTGAAACGATTCGAAACAAATATACCCTGTAGACTACGACTGTTTAAAATGTCTTGGTCGGTAAAGGCCAGATTCAAACTTTGGTTCCGTGAGAACGGGAAGATACAGATTTATAGTCTGTCAACCCAACTTTTGGGACACCCCTTTTGTAAAAAATAAGAAAAAATAGTTTGTTGGTCACTTGGGGAAAAAGTTTCTTAAGTAACCCTAACCCGTAAGTTGTTACGTTTACTGCGACTACACCCCGTCTCTTGACACCAAAACAAACATAAATTTTAATGATGGTAACTTTTCCCCCAAGTGACCAACAAAGTTAAAACCATTTTTTCTTATTACATCAAATGGGATCATTAAGATATACTTTAATGGCCTGTGGTCTGTTGGTGTTATTTGGAAGATATTTGAGAAAAAGGGTGTCCCAAAAGTTGGGTTGACACACTACAAACAAGCGAGTCACAAATTAAAGCCGAACACGCAAGCTAGCCTGCAAATTTGTTGTTTCATTCCTTCTCCTCCTTTTATTTCTTCCAACCACAAGGTATTCATGAATAACGCAAACATGACCAGTGTAGGATGATAGACGTGAGCAGAAAAGGAACTACCTCAACTGTGATTCCTCGACAATCCATAGTGGTGAAAGTAGTCCGTTTCGATAGGCGGACGTAATTTTTAACGTGCTTTGGAAAATGAACGCAATAATAGGTGACCATTTATGAGAATCAGAGGGCCGGAATTGCAATGAACAAACAGACAATTAAATCATCAGGCCCTGAAACCTTGACTGCAAAATATGGTAAAATAATGAGCGAACACTTCATCACCGATCTAAACTGGAGCAGCACTAATTGACACGTTAAGAAGTAGTTTCTGATTAATTACATTTCGACTGACATTCCTGTATGAAAACTCTTAGTTTGGTGACCTATTTAGAACATTAGCATCTTAACCCAGAGAAGTTAATGGTAGATTTGAATTTAAATTAATCCTTTACTGATAACATGATGTTTAAAATGTGATGTTTTGGTGTAGATTCGTGTACTGTTGCCTGACAACGGTATAGGAATCTATACGGAGCATCGTAATATAATGAAGAATGTGCAGAGCTGCGAATACTCGGAAATAAGTTGACATGTCCAAACTTATAAGAGAATTCCGTTACTACGTTCCGTTACTACTAATAGTTGAATGATAAAAATGAACGAAATTGGAACACATTACAACCAGTAGTGAAGTATGATAGTAAGTGTTATGGTTGTAATGAAACGACACATTTAAAGCTGACGTATTTCGGATGGTATACCGCCACGGTTTGTCAAACAGTCATTCACTCGACGAGGCATAGCACACATGAGTCTCCCTCTTGCAATTACGGGACGTCTCTCCAATGTCACGTGCAACGCATGGTCAAGTTCAGCCAACGTGTTCTTCAGCCTATGACTTTGACACACACGTCTCCCTATCATGTCTCAGATGTGTTCAGTGGAGGGAAGACCTTAGCTCATTGCTGGCCATGACATTATGTAGCTATTGTGCTGCTGGGGGAAAGCATTGACGATTCGTGCTTTGCAAGCAGGTTCTTGTCGTCCTGAAAGGAAAAAACGTCGATCCAAACGCCAAATGAGACAATAATAGATGTCAGTATGTTGTCCCAGTACTACTGCCCATTGACCCTTCCTCGTACAATATGGATTTGGGTTGGCTCAGTCACAGCGATCCCCCCAACCGATCACGAGGTCTCAGGTTGTCGTTCACTTGACAGTCATTGGGAACACGTCCGATCAGACTGCGCCGATCAAAGAATTGCAAAGTGAATCATCTAGAAACATAACATGCGACCAGTGACGATTACCTCAGTTAAGATGTTGTGGTCACCAGTCATGTCTGTCAGCAATATGTCACGTTGTAAGTAGTTGTACAACGCGTACCACAAGCACAGAGTTCACCTGCATGAAAAAGATTGTTCTGCCCATAACTCCCAGCTAACAATTTAACGTTGTCACAACGTCATGCTTTCGTTGTTACAACGTTATTCTGTGGACTCCCATTTACGTTGTCACAACGTTGTGGCCTGACCTTGTGATACGTCATTTTTACGTCGCCACAAGGTTAAAGTTGTTTGATCCTAACGTATTTTACGTTGTCTTAACATTCTATTTAACATCAATATTTGAATCGTTTTCCCAGTAGTGAACGGTACATAAGAAACAAAGCCAAAATTCACTTCAATGTTTATTGGTCAATTTGCATGTTGTTTTGGTCGTGTGTTTTCTGAAGCTGTAGTTGAATAGTGAAGAAAGAATCTCAAAGTGAAAAGATTTACTGAAAACTCTATCGTGACACCAAGTTATAAGAAACGTTGTTATAACGTTGTGAGGAGACCAAAGCATAACGTTTCCTCAACTTAAATTTGCATCGTTGTTATTACGTTGTGACATAACGTTATAAAATGACGTAATACTAACGTTGTGACAACTCATTTGTCATGACGTTACCAATCTACAACCTTCCCACAACGTTGCTAACAGGTTGTGTGTTAGCTTGGATCTTACTTCGGAAGCATCATGAAAGTTCGTAGCCACTGTATTTACTGCTTGAATAGTATGAATAGTTTTTAATTATTTAGTTAAGTGAGAACGATTTTACGCTGCGTTTAGCAATAATCCAGCAACATCACGACGGGCATCTTTACTTCTTCATTACTTCTTGCATTATCCCTTGTCTCATGCCTGCTGTAGGTGTGAAAGCTGACAGATCGTGCATCTCTGTTGGATGGTGGTCTCAATTACAGCCTGCATAGACCCATTACTGTCTAGCGAGGTGCAATCTTAATAGCCTAAAGTCTTCTGTCTTGTGTGTCAATAACTACAAATGTCAATAAAACGTGAAATGTTTTTAGGTGACGTTTTCAGGATTTTGTTATTATCTTTTACATGTTTGATGACTACGGCCCCTGTTGTTGTTTTTATTCGTTCTGTACGCTTGTTGTCATCACGTTTGTTGAAAAAATAATTAGTTGAACATTGTTTCACTGTCTCTACAACCTGTCGCCCCAACAAAGGGTGAATGTTAAGTCATTTTGCAAGCAGTCCGAGAACTGACTATGAATTTTGACTGATTACTGTGATAATGAACTGACGTTTTAGTCATCATCAATATTCATTTCTCTTGAAAACGGTATTTGTTATAACGTTAAACGTAATTTGTAAGATTGCGGCATATGAAGCACTCACTCCCCGCTGACTCCAGGCCAAACAGTATTATAATGTGCAACAAGTTGGAAAAACCATATTATATATACATATATATATATATATATATATATATATAATATTGTATATGTATATGTTTTTACACCATATATACAAAGTGTGTGCATTCTCGCGTGACGGTGTGTAAACCCGAGGATGATTACTGCAATACTTTTTTGGAAAAAATATTGTGTTACTATTTTGAAGTAGTCATGTCAATTAGGCACTTAATCTGGAAGTTATGAGTAACACGTTTTATGCTTGTCACGACCTGTGAGCCCATGACCTGTTTACCAAAGGGTTTTTTCCATACTCGTTTGAATATTGTCATGTTCTTGTGATAGAAAATAACATTGTGGGTAACGTAGCTGTGATGAGCTGCTAAGATTTACTTCATCGGCAGCACACATACACTAATGTGAACACGACTGAATCTGACATTTGGATGAAACTGTTTCTTAGGGTCCCGTGCAAGTCATGTTCCTTCTCGACCATCTCAGACTGTTTGCTCACCTATCCCAGAACACGTGGATCAACTTGAGAGACCACATCTAAATTTCGTTTAGAGAACTTTGAAACGCTGAGACGGTAATCAGACTATTCTCTCCGTGAAGTAACAACACATTACACACAATAACTGAATTTATCACCCAACTCTTCCAAACATCCATTTACTGAAACAAACCCAGTTATATCTATTGATCGCTTTAAAGCTATTGGAAAGCCTGACAGCTTGAATGCAGGAACCTTTCCGTTTTTAAGGGAAACCACTCTATCTGCTACATTTCATGCTAATCCTTTTTCAGATGACGAAAGTATGACAAGGACAGTTCGATCCCTCTTCATTCCTTCCATTTTAAAAGAATTCCAAGGAGTATTAAGGACGTGGGAAGGGTGGCGCTGCAGGGCGCAAGTATTCTACTGAAGAGGGTCGAAAGTGTATTTGACCTGGGTTTCGAGAGTGCGTATTGGTATTTTCGTTTGCTTATTGTTTTGTTTTTGTTTGTTTGGATTTTGTTTTGCTTTTTGTTGTTTTTGTTATATTGTTTGGGTTTTGTTTTCGTTTGTTTTGTGTGTGGTTGTTGTTTTATTTTATTTATTTTGGGGGTGGGTGTGTGGGGTGAATAATATAAATCACTTGAGAGTATAAGTACTGCTGATGTACTTGTGTGGAACAACGTTATGTATCAAAATCAACATTATCATGTAGGAAGTACATATGGCCAAGTGGACCTACAATTCGTGAAGAGTTACGTCCCTTAGCTCAAAGGATCCCGAATTCGAGTCCCCAAATTCCATATCAAGCCCGATTACATTCCTTATTTTCAGCACTATTCTCAATCAGTGGATAGCTGTCAGAGTGGGACACTGGGCAAATGTAGACATGCGTCAACTTGGATATTTCTCCAGTTCTAATCAGACAGGACAAGCATGAAAATGAAATACTGTTCAAATCCAAATTAGGATGTAACTCTTTTACTCACTAATTCTAAATCTCGGAACAAATCAACAATCTTCAATGTTGAAATTTGAGGAATCATACAATCACCTTGTAAATACTTAATATAAATAAGGTTAGGGTCTGGTAATATGTTTTAATAACAATTCAGTGTTCGATAACTTGAAATCGGTAAAAACCGGTATAACAATATAGACTTAAACGGTACTCCATTTATCTCACTCTATGCATAGGAAATGTATTTACTAGTCCCTATGATTATGTGTTTCCAAAATTATGATAATTACATAAGATTCAATTCTAATATTTCACAAATGTTAAAACACGAACACAATATTCCATGCCACGCAGTCTTGATCTCATAGCAAGTGTGTATTTAGCGGAATTGTGGAAGTAGAAGTGCCTGAACGTCAATGCGATTGCAATGATGAACTCGAACAAAAAATGCCAGGGTTACTTCTATCATTCATCATTCACATAACTCATTTTCCATATTAAGGATCTTTTATAGGTGATTTTATTGTTACTGTCTGTGAGTTACTGGGATGCCCATCCCTGGGTCCTCCTTACTGCATCAGATGTTCACATTCTTCCATTATTCTTCTGTCGGTTTACATTTAGTTTATTCACAAATGACATATACAGGTACCAAATTGAAATCAGGAATGGCCGATAAAATATTGATGATTGTCTGTAGATCGTGCAAACTACGTTTATGAGTTTTTGGAGAGAGTAGCATTATAATCCATTCATAAGGTTAACATTAAGTTTTAAAATATACTGAGTGAAAATAAAATCTTCACAATTCATATTTGTAAATAAAAATGTGAATTGTTATAGTAGACAGTTTTCGGGTGTCATAATATTAATCCCCAAGTATCGACCCAGATTTTTGACATTGTGATTAATCTCAGTTCATCCTATTGACCTTAACAAATAAATTATAACCTCTCTACCACAATCTTGTATCCTTCCTTTCTTTTATATATTCTTTGATATATGATTGTGAAGTCTCCAGTTTGACACTTATATATATACTAGAAAACAGAATTTTCAGTGAACCCTCCTAATCCGAACGGAAATTTTCCAAGTGAAATCATTCGAATCATCAAATGTCCGTATTAACAAAATACTAATTAGAACCTTTCATTATACACCGTGTATAGCCCGTTTCTGGTGTTCTCCGATGTAATAATGCATTTTTATTCCGTTTTTCATGACAATCCGTACACGCATCTCCCGTAAAGCCAATTTTCGGCAAAAAGAGTATTGTATTGCATACTCTTCAAACCAATTTGTAATAGTTGTTCGAATTCTAAGCATGTCGGTTTCTTACTGCGCCCGACGGCTTATAAGTGTTTTACTGAAATGAATGGTTTGATCATGTCGAAACCGGTCGCATTCATGAAATACATTACATAGCATAGTTGCTCAGATAGTTTTTGTCGGTTCTAAATAATTATGAATAGCATCTCATAAGCATAACTTTCAAAAGAATTTTGCTTAAAACATATTTATGGGTCGAGAGGGGTTTTAAAGCATTATGTGGTTGCTCAGTTGAACATATTTCCAGATTTGGCGTTTCGTGGCCCCTGCAATTCCTATTTGTCTTTTGCCATAATGTCCCCGTGTTTGTTAGGGTGAATACTTGACTTGACTTGACTTTGGAGGTGTTTGAAACGAGTACTACAAATTGGGTGCTCTCAACAATTCGCGAACATGAGTTGTCATCACTTGTGGGATTTTAAGATCTTCATATGCATGGTTGTTTTACGATATGGTATACATCGTAGAGCAGTTTACAACATTAATGACAGGCATTTGTCGTTTTAGTTATCACGCACGGTTTTAATTCCTTGTCGCTTGTCAATCATTGAATACAGAATAAGAATAAATAACTTTGATTGTTAGTGGAAATACCTTCAAAGTATTCAAAGTATTTGTCATCATCCGTGTTTTAATCGCAGAGAATATGTTCTTTTATTGTTAGGATAATTGGAGTACAATCGCCAACGGCTGAAGGGATGGTGTGAATCCAGCCAGGGTCCATGCAGGTAGCAAAAGTACTGTAAGTCCCCATGGTCCCTAGGACTCCACCCCTCTAGCCCCTGTCTCCCTTATAGCCCCCTGTTGTTACAAGCTACTGATTAGTACCTCTAGCCCCTGTCCCCCTGTTGTTACAAGCTACTGATTAGTACCTCTAGCCCCTGTCCCCCTGTTGTTACAAGCTACTGATTAGTACCTCTAGCCCCTGTCCCCCTGTTGTTACAAGCTACTGATTAGTACCTCTAGCCCCTGTCCCCCTGTTGTTACAAGCTACTGATTAGTACCTCTAGCCCCCTGTTGTTACAAGCTACCTGCCCTGTCCCCCCTGTACCTCTAGCCCCTGTCCCCCTGTTGTTACAAGCTACTGATTAGTACCTCTAGCCCCTCGCCTGGCTGTTCTGTTGGCTGTACTTACACCCCTGTAACTGGATTGACTGCCAATTAACTCGTTAGGTCAGGTGTTGGCCGTGAGTAGGTGACTACCGGTACTTGGTATAGACAGGGATACTCTACAACAGGGATAGGTCAATCGCTTGCTTTCTTTACCATTTGTACTAATTAACGTGTGCCTCGTCATGCTCCAACGCACACAGTGAATTGGTTCGGTCCCAGCGCAACTTCGGCTGCGTTTAACAGTACTTCAGCCAGTGTATTGTATCAGTCGGAATTTTACAATGAATGAATGAATGAATGAATGAATGAATGAATGAATTAAGAGCAAGAATTTTATGTGAATGAATGAAAGAAATTAAGAAAAAGAACAAAAGAAAAAGAACATATGTGAATGAATGAAAGAATAAATGATACACCACGGCCATCCCTCCCCAAACATGTTAAAGAACGCAAAACTATCGGTAGAACACAAATGTTAACATCAGCTGTCCTTTTTCACAAAAAAATTACTTTGAGACATGTTTTTACATTAGTAACTAATTCAGATATCTTATTGCATGTGTGGAATGACATGGGCATTGACAGAATGTTAACTGACACTGTCACAGACCCCTCAAGAACAGAAAGTTTAGAACTATCACAAAGCGTTGTAAACACCTTTCCAGTTTTGTCAAATACTAAGATCAACAAGAAAGAAAGAAGTTTTAGAACTATAACACTCAAGCATCACAAGCACCAATGGCGATATGTCATATTTTCACACACCTCAAATACACACTAACAAAAAAAAAAAAAAAAGTATCAATGTTACTTGCAAAAACCTTTCACCTGATGGTATATTCCCCTCATAAAAATTGAAGGTGTATGTGAAAGATGTTTTGAACACTAACTAGAAACACTCAAACAACGCCCTGTAGTATTTCAATGGCAGATCGGCGATATGTCATATTTTTCACACACCTCAAATACACACTAACAATTTTTTTTAAATTATAAAACTATCACTATTACTTGCAAACACCTTTCACCTGATGGTATATTCCCCTCATAAAAATTAAAGGTATATGTGAAAGATGTTTTGAACACTAACTAGAAACACTCAAACAACGCCCTGTAGTATTTCAATGGCAGATCGGCGATATGTCATATTTTTCACACACCTCAAATACACACTAACAATGTTTTTAAATTATAAAACTATCACTATTACTTGCAAACACCTTTCACCTGATGGTATATTCCCTCATAAAAATTGAAGGTGTATGTGAAAGATGTTTTTGAACACTAACTAGAAACACTCAAACAACGCCCTGCAGTATTTCAATGGCAGATCGGCGATATGTCATATTTTTCACACACCTCAAATACACACTAACAATTTTTTTTAAATTATAAAACTATTACTATTACTTGCAAACACCTTTCACCTGATGGTATATTCCCCTCATAAAAATTGAAGGTGTATGTGAAAGATGTTTTTGAACACTAACTAGAAACACTCAAACAACGCCCTGTAGTATTTCAATGGCAGATCGGCGATATGTCATATTTTTCACACACCTCAAATACACCCTAGCAAATTTTTTAGTTATAAAACTATCACTATTACTTGCAAACACCTTTCAACTAAAGGTATATTTCCCTTCTAAAAATTAAACGAATATGTGAAAGAAGTTTTTAGCGATATAATTTAGTCTTTCTTCGCTGTGTACTGAGAATTGAAGCCAGTGAGCTACAACATGCCCACTTGAAACTTTACTACAAAGCTACTGTACTTATACTTATACTGACACTAATAACAATTATTTGACTTGAAATGAAGTGACAGAATAGGTAACTTATCTTCTACATGTAGGTTTTCAGTTGTCACAACACTCAGCTGGTATGTAATCAGCTGTTGAAAATAAACCTGGGCTCAATCTTAAAACTACGCTGAGCCGCCATATATTGGCTACACTGGTCACGTGACGAGCCGAGGCATAGCTTACTGGAGCTTCCTCGTGAGGAGTAGACCAAAACCTAACCTAACCTTTATAGAGTCTCCCTAACAGAACAGCTTTGGTTGTTGGCGATCTATAGTCTGTTTCTATATTGGCTTGTTCTCTTTAATAATTTCGTTTTATGATAACATGCTAGTTTTACCTTGATATATGTGATACTGTAGTAGTTTTACTTTAAAACAAAGACGGATTTTTAATTTCATATTTTATTAATATTTGATATAATAATTAACTGTTCTCGTCACGATATGGTTGAAATATTGCCGATGTCTTGGTAAGATATTTTTAAAGCTGGTTTTATATTGGTTTATGACGCTAACCGAATTAACATTTTGTCAACTGAATTCTAGGCGCCACTGCCAACAGTGTTCCCGCAAAATCAGGGATTCTTTATATTAATCAATCTGGACACAACAAACCGGTGATTGATTTAAATAGGCAACGTCACGTGCCGCTGTGATGCAATGGGTCAAGTATAACCTTGAATATACAATGTAGAGACGATATGTGGAGACGAGACAACAAGGAAATTGAACGCGTCAGTCTAGGGCAAGATATGTTCACTTTTTCAAGAACATTTGGCGTCGTTAGTATTTGAAAATGGTTTATAGTGGCGAAATATATAGTCGGGAGTGTACAGTGTACATTTCATGATATTCCGTTCCTGTTTGGAACATATTGGTCTAAATCGGCGCCCATAATGTGCTCATATCTGCCCCTTAGCTGCCAGGGATCCGCTGTCAGCACATTTAACACCCTATTTGCCCTGATTATTGTCATAGGTCTGTTTGCATCATGTCCACCCTGGCAAAACATGCGCGTTATTCTGAGCATACCGAACAGATTAAGATGACACTTTTGTGTATTTTGGGTTCAGTCGGCCTTGAGAATTTACGTCATACGCCATCTATTATAAGGCCCGCTAAAGACACTTTACAGTGTATAATTGAAATATGCCAACTGATTATCCAGGAATGACAACACAACGTCAAACCAAACATGTTGTGATCATTCCCATAATGACTGGCAGGCAACATGATGGACATGGGGAATCTGTCCTGAAAGTCATTGGTTTACCTTGTCCAGAATGGAGTAGGCTCGACAGCCTCTGCTTCCCTATTACACATGAGATTGAGCTGACTGATATACGTTTCACAAGTTATGGGGGTTTGGTTGGTTCTCGTGTTCAAAATGTGTTCAAAATGAACGTCATGGTTTTCTTCTGATGTAAAATGATGTACATGTGACAGAGATATGTAAAACATTGCATGTTTTCTGGTGTGGACTGATCATGGTGGTTTTCTGCAACCATTATCATCATTACGTTTAGTACTTCTAAGGGAACCCGTAAATTGGTTTTCAGCAACTCCTGCTTCTCGTAAGATCCCGTTAGATCGGGAGGTCAAAGCTCGCTGGCTTGGTTCATGCACGTCGTCGCATCCCAATTGTGTAGATCGATGCCCAGGAGGCCAATCACTGGATTATTTACAGCCCGCTGTCATAGTGCATGAACATTGCTGAGTGCAAAGTTAAACAAACAAACTTCTAAGAAATAAGTGAGTTATGCTTACCTTTTGGGAGAATAAACACAGGGTACATCACCACAAATGAGCTACACACAATAACCCTAATTGGGGAATCGAAAAGGTTTCCGGCGTGGCCAGCAAACGCCACAAGACTACCGTTCTGCAACCACATATTAAATAAAATAAAGGCAAAGTGCATGTCTGTTTTATCTTCAATTCATTCGAAATATACACATACATAACAGAAAAGTAAAAACAACTTCCTTTTTCAAAATAGGTTTTTCTGTGATGATTGAGAATGATGATGAGTAATTGACGCATTTAAAGTGGGGCCGTAACAAGCCCAATAATACAGAAGGTTCTGTGTTGGTCACTAAAACCTCTTTATTGATCGCCCCCTTTTTCAAATATCAATTTTCTTAATTAAAGAAACAGATCCTGAACCGTGCACTGTGTAGCTTGTCTCCATTTATGACGCAATTAATGGAATGGACATCCGAAGGCTAAACATTTACACTCAGAAACCCATCGTGGCCTGCCCGAGCCTCTGAAGAGCTATGCTTGGGTCTGGCGTTGTCGGTTGAGCAATCGTTGACGCCGATTGGTGAGCTGTCGATACGCTTTACACACGTAACACCGCGTTGTCAGAAGGGGGATATTAACGGTAAGTACTCCGTCATTCTCTCTTTAGTCTATACCCGGTGCATGTGCTTGTGTATGATGTCATGGGAAGATGTGTGCTATAACCAATGTCAATTAGCACTACACAACCGACCGTCCTTCCAATCAATAGGCGACCTCTCCGTGATGACTCGATTGTACGAAGGATAGGGCAGGCGGTAGCAGAAGACCACTTATGCAGTATCAGGCCTTCTCAAGTCATAGTTTTAATCGCTTTTGTCACATACTTCTCCGACCATGATGTTTGCACTGTCTTCGCTGCTGTTGTTCCATTACCATATCAATGTCCATATATACATCTTTGTACATATTTGGATGATAATGGCTTCCTGCTCTGTGTGGGGATCGTCTGCTCTGATACGGTAATCTCCCGCCATTTGTGAAGGGCACGTGCAAACATAGCAACGCTCCCGGGAGCACGCCTTGGACACCTTAATAATGTTATGAGCGATGTGTTGAATACAATGCACCGACTTAGCCGGTGGCAATGCAGAATTGCATTGCTCGTACATATTTCTGGATTGTATCATTTGCTGTTTACTCTGTTTCGCATATCCCCAATTAAATGATGTTTGTCTCAAACGCTTAACACGGGTCTGTTAATTACTCGAAATGTTCATGTACGTACATTGAACATAATGTTATTGTAACTAATATTTGTGCGGCAGCCTCTGATCCATTGACAAAAGAACACACACATGGAATATGTTTATATACACATATATGCAAAGGATATATTAGTCAGGATCTTCTTCGTGTTATGATTGTGACTTTAATGTTATATAAATGATTAAAAGCAGTGGACTTGCCATAAAACATGAACCTTTGTCATAAAATGGTGACAACCATGAAGACATGGTAGGCACCACAAGAACGATACTCTTCTGCCACATTTAACCACCGCTAACAATACAATGTATCAGAGCTAATCACTACTCCCAGTGACATCCTGAACGACAACAAATGTCTAGACCCAAACGGCAGGAAATACACGTGTCCCGGTCACGACTGTAACACAATCTTGTAATGAGACGTCACAGGGGGCAACAGAGACATCAGTGCCATTGCTCAGATTGTGACTGTCAAAGGACATTGCTCGGAGCATGTGGCAAATCTCTTCGTTAGCAACAGATTGATATACGGTGAAAGGATGAGATACAGCCGTGAATTGATTTTTAATTGTTCCTTTTCCAACAATCCAGGCATTTGAAATACAGGGAATCGGGAAAGGTATGAACATTTTTAGTGAGTGACCAAGCTTCCAGAAAAAGCAATTTACCGTAGATGCATAACATGCCATAGGTTTAATTAAATATATTCAACTGATGCATTGTGATTCTGTTTAGCGCTTTTAGATAGTTGTACATTATGTTCAATCATTTAGGAATCAAATGGATTTATGTGACCGTTAAGTCGCAAAATAGCAATGTGTATTTTAAGCAGGTTTCCCCGACTCTCGTGTCCTAAGAACAGCTTGCAAAAAGACCACGCGTATATTGATTGTTCTTGCTGATTTAAGGTTGGTGCAATTGTACCAAGTATTTCAAGACGCTTTCATCATGTGTCTTGTGACAGACGGATAGTTTCGTTATCAGTGGTCTCACACAACAGTCAAGGACGGCCCAAGTGATCTCTGTGCTGTAAGATTGTCATAGAAAATGTAACATAATACTTGGGAATAGTTGAATACGATTAACAAAGTGCACGGTATCTCAGTCAGTCAGATGTGGTTTGTTGTTTTTGTGGTATGTAGTGCCCATTGATCTTATTTACGTTATCCTAATTGTCTGGGACCCGAGGGCTATTCGCATAAATAACCATATGCCGTTGAAAATTGCCTTTTTTCTCTTGTTCCCTGCGGTCGAAACTGACCTAGTTCATCCATCAGAGGAACCGAGAACTCATGAATTACGATTACATAAGAAAAACACTTGTCGTGATTTCACACAGATCTAATAATCCCCGATTACCGATTCCTTATAACTACATATATGTGTCTGCAACGGGAGCACCATAGACATCTTTACACAGAGGCACAGTTGCTGTTACAAGCGGCGTATGAAAACACACTATCGTGGTCCGCCGTTCACGGGCTCCGACTGTAACAACGGGAATCCATTCCATTCTATTGATGCTGTGATTCCCTTATTCCGTTCTTTAAGCAAACACACACAAAATAAACGATTATTGAACTTGGCCAGGATTCCGCGGCGAGCATTTGATGGTGTAATATTTCGCTGTTACATTTTCTTTGAAAGGAATCTCTGTTATCTTTTTGAATAAACACAGGAAATGATCTGCTATATCTGATAAAAAGAGTTACTCATAAAGCAACAAGGTTTGAACATCTCTACAGTTTATTTGGGACATGTCAAAGAACAAACAACATTTTCTGGCTCTCGTCGCCCTAGTGTTTACATGTAAAACAAGGTAAGGTTCAGAAAATTATGTTTGATTTGATAGAAAGTTGGGTCCTCAAATCTGATGTCTCCTCTTGGTGTCTCTATAATCGTGTTCCTCGCTGCTTTGAACAGGGGCTCACGTGTGCTGTAAAACATCATAGTAATTAAGATGAGGTGCCGAACCATTTGAGACTGAAGTCGTAAAAACACCTTCAGCAATTTCATTAACTTGGGACGTGTAGCAGCATCAATATTGTCATTACAACAATAAATATCAACCCCTTTTAATATCATTCATATCATATAACTTAAGAATGCATAATTGAAGGATGCATCATTGTGTTAATTGTCTTTATCTTATTTAATTGTCAATTTTCATTATTATTACCAAACATATGAATAGATATCATCATGAATACATTGGCCTTAAACATATCAGTGCACATTCAGCATTAATTACATTAATAAGCTGATCGGTAATTATCATTACATGTAAGCATGTATCATCATGAATACATTGACCTTAAACATATCAGTGTGCACATTCAGCATTAATTACATTTATAAGCTGCTCAGTAATTTTCATTACATGTAAGCATGTATCATCCTGAATATTTTGGTGTCAAACATATCGATGTGCACAGTCAGCATTAATTACATTGATTAATAAGCTGCTCTGTAATTTTCATTACATGTAAGCATGTATCATCATGAATATATTGGTGTCAAACATATCAATATGGATAAGCTGCATTAACAACATTAAGAAGCATTTATGTAATCATTATTTCCATTAGTAGCAGTAGTTGTAGGATTAGCAGTAACATCAGTAGTAGCCGCAACAGTTAGGTATAAGCAGCAGTGAAAAATATTTGTTTACCGTTTTACCCATCTACCACCATCACTTCTTGCACAGACAACTTCAAACAGTAAGTACCCATAGTGTCACAAACAGCAATACCAACACGCGACACCACTGCTTTGCAGGGTAATACGCCAGTAGCCCGGGAGTGTCCTATCTGGGTTCTATATCGGTAGAGTAGTTTATTGGACATTTATAGGCACGAGACTGGCTCTAACATTCGCCCTACCGAGGCGGCAGGTTAGCTGTAGAAACGAAAAATAAAACGCCTGATCTGTCAGATAGAATATAAGTAAGGTACCAATAAACCCCAGTTAGCCAGCAATTTGCATTGCGTTTCTCTTATCAATGCCTTCGTTCTCTGTAGAAATAAGTCAAAATATGTAAGGGGCCTGGGAACTGTTAGTGTCAGGTTTTACAACATTTATTGCACAATGAAGAGAGCTTCAGTCCGATCAATAGAAAGAACTCGTCCTGGTGTCATGTCTGCGAATGTAACATGGTTTAAAGTAAACTTTTCAATTTCTGGACCCTGTACGCCTTTACCTATGCACCGTTAAGAGCAAAGACCTTATGACATTTACTTTCACAGGGAGGACATTTCAAAACATCAAACTCTCTTATCCCTTTGGGTTATGATTGGGGAGTTGGTTAAATGAAGGTTCCAGTCTATGCCACTCGTGTATACCAACATGGATATAGTCTGTTCTACTCTTATCTATTTCAAGAATTATTGAGACTGAGATATTTCAGCAAACTTTTCTTTGATATTTACATGCACTGATAGAGTTGTATCCAGAGTCAGAGAGAACAAAGACATGTAAACTTTAACTGTTATCAATGACTGCTAAAAATGTTTCCTGTTCAATTTCTGAACACCTTGTTCTTGGTACACCCATTGAGAGAAGCGTTAACTCCGAAACTAACAGTCCCTGGCAATGTTCCATCATGACTTTGGGCATCTTTAATGCTGATTCAGCTACCTACACTTCCACAAAGAGCTACTCCAGCGAGTCATTCTGATCTCTAAGTATTAGAAATAAAAAGAAGAGCCGCGAAGGAAAAAAATTAGACGTTCGCCTTTGAAGTTTGAAAATTGGCGTGTTGACAGTCGTTGCGGAGGTTTACAAGGTTTCAAGGCTATTGTGCTAAGTCGTTAGGGGAAGAAAAGTATGAGAAACCTTGTGATACTGACAGGGTTGTGAATTACACATGCAAACTAGGATCACTCAGACCAATTCGGCGTTTTACACTGCCCATGCAATCTTTTCACGTATGCATTATTTTCAGGATTTTAGCATTCTCATCGCGACTCCAAACTGATGCTCACAAATCTTCAAACAGGAATGGACATTATTCGCATAATTGCAGCAGTTTCCATTTGTCAAAATACCTTAGGGTCAGTTTTTGAGTATGCACTATACCCTACTGGACATGTCCAGACAATATAGTCCTTTGATGTATGGCATATTCCGTGCAGTAGCAGCAGGCCGGAGTCAAATTAACTGTACATATCAAAGGGTGATAAAGATGTTGATCCTCATACTGGGATTAATGTTTTGTGATACGATGCTTTACTGAGATCACTATGCAAGACATAAATGCTGACATTCCTCACAAGAAATCTGTTTCAACTTCTGTGTTAGTTAAGTAGTTTGCTTGAAATATTACTTTCTTTTTGTCCTGGTATACACGTTCAAAGGTGTTGTTCAGCTAATCGGGTTACAAATGATATTGTAATGCTGTCAGACGTTTCGCCAACAAGAATGATTGGAAAAACAAACTCTTTTGGAATTATGTTATTGATTGGCATACGTTGTATCTGGGAACCATTAGGTGTCGTTTGTTGTTCTAGTAATGGACTGGTTGGACAGCTTGTCATCATTCTGTTGATATTGATACGTGTTCCCAGGACCTTGTATTACTCCTTCTCCACGACAACTGTACATGTGTTCGTGCGAATCACACGTGTGGTAATTGCACGCGCTCCACAGCAGTGTTGAAGTAAAATATAACCATTGACGTCACACAAAAAGAGTCACAGGGCATTATGATTGATCCTGATCATTGATTTCAAAACAGAGAACATCACTCTTTCACTAAGCAGTATGTAATGTGCTGTGTATGAGACTGAAAATGGGAAACTCGTATCAAAATCAATTGTGTGTTCCCTCGAGAAATAAAACACCGATGTCATAATCTTTGTGCGTATGGTATTTGTCAATGTAAATGATATATGCAGGAAACAGGGAACAAATGTTGCTAAGTACGAAATGATTTAAATACAAGAACATGTTTTTTGTATTGTGTTAGAACACCAAACATGTAATATCAATCCCAATCTCATTAATTATCTTGGACATGGAACGTAACATTTCCTAATATTTTCCAGACAATAAATAAGACTGAGATAACGAAGTATCTGAATAAGTTATTGAACGAAATCAGCGAATTACAATAATATCGTCTTATCCGTCCTACGCTGGAGGGACATAGGGTAGTCAATACGACGGAACGAAGAGAGCGTCCAATATTGCCCAACGTACTGTGGGCTGAGTATCACTGTAATGAATGTGGAGTCGGTCTCAGTGTTTTTAAACAATGAATTCCTCATAGACGTTTCCTCTTGCTTACAAGAAAAGAAAAATAACGCCGTGAATGCTGCGCGTGCTGTGCCCAGAACTCCGCCTAGCGGCTTCCAACTATTTTAGTTACGCTCGGAGAAGACAAAGTGTCTTCAAAGCTCTGGGGATTTCGTTCTAAATCAGGTCACGAATTGAATCTCCGTGGATTTTACATCTTCAACCGCCGACCAAATTTATTTTTCTAGTTCCTGAAAACTATGGCTGATATTATTGAACGCTTCTTGAAATGGGCCTTTAGAAAACGTAAGGCTCAGAAAACGATGGGTTTGAAATTTATACCATGTGGTTAATCCTTTCTAGACTAGGTCACGTGAGCTCATCAAAAACAGATCACTATCTTTGATTCATCAGTTGAGCTCAGGTCAAATGCATCGAATGGATCTAATGTTGTGTAAATATATAAACAACTCCGTCCCAGTTGGGACATGTAACAGAAATGTTTCCTTTGTCATCAAAATATGTTATACCGTTTTTATATGCTAGGTAAAGGATTTGTATGTTATATTTTCGAAAGACTGTTCCACTATGATATATTATCCTCCGTTGTACACAATATATTCTGTTGGTCTATATTTGTTTTTCGATTTATTATTTGATATCTTTAATCTGTTATTGTTAAAATGTAAATAATCACATTGTTCCGTTTTACCTCTTCGAGAGTTTACATATAAGTTTAATCAGGGAAAGTCATTTCTCTAAATGTATTCGGATGACGTAATGGCGACATATTCTCCGAGATATGCTTATATAGGATTGTGCACTATTGGTTTAACGTGAATGCGTAAAGCATCTCAAGGGAAACCTTATTTTCTATTAGTTCTTGCATTTGTTGCAGGGATATATTAAAGTCGTCATGTGCTAATACAATGTATATCAACTTTCGTATTTATGTATTGTATTTCATTACTTTTACGGTATAACTGCAAGTGTAACACGCCCGCTCTTTGCGCACAGTTTGCCCCAGAGATAGCTGTATCTTTCATTAGTTTAGTGTTGCATGATCGAGTTTCCAATAATGCCAAAAGGCAATATATGAAAGAGGAAGAGGCCATAAGAGTTTACTACCAGCCAGATAACGCGTATATAATTTCTACTTTCCGAAATGAAACTCTATTAAAACATTTTGTTTTCCTCGGTGTCACTTTTCAAACTGGGGATATTTCTACCCAGGGGATGGTTGGTTGGTTGTTTAACGCCGCATCTTTTCTCGCTGTAATGTTTGGTCATTGTGACGTCAAAATGTTTGATGTGACGTTCATTACTTCGTCGTATTAAGGTCCACAACCATGTCACAACTTAATTACCACAGAGACAAAAATTGCGCCCAAACTATATATACAACGTTTAACTAAAAAACAGAAACGTTTGCATGTCTTAATACTAGGGGTGGGTATTGCAGAGAATTTTCATATTGCGATGCGAAAGCATGTTTTGCGATATGTATTGCAATATATTGCATGAAGTATTTTTAAACAAAAAACTACTTATAACCGAGTTAATTCTTGATTTATAGAGCAAAAACTCAACAAAATCACTAGGCTTGATTAAGCTTTAATAACAACTTTTAATCATGATAAAATATAAATGTGAATAATATTTGGCACAAATGAAACAAGGAAATATCCGAAGATTTCCGAGTGTTACGAAGTTTTCCGAATGCAAGTCAAAATACCGGTTTTCGATCAGCGTATCGCAATACGTATCGTTTTCATGTCTGAACCGGTAAATACCGGTAAACCGGTTATATTGCGCAGGCGTACTTAATACCACTGGTACGTACACAGCAATTCCATTCGAAGATTCACCTCCCTATTACTTATAGTGAGTGAGTGAGCGAGTTTAGTTTTAGTTTTTACTCAGCAATATTCCAGCTATATGGCGGCGGTCTGTACATAATCGAGTCTGGACCAGACAATCCAATGATCAACAGCATGAGCATCGATCTGCGCAACTGGGATACGGTGACGCGTGTCAACCAAGTCAGAGAGCCTGACCACCCAACCTCGTTAGTGTCCTTTTTCAGAATAGTTTGCAGAAGACCAGTTCTAACCCGCTTCTACCAAGGAAGTCTTCTGTGAATTGTGTCTGGAACAAGATCTGTTATTTTTGCAACATGCCGAAAATATTGACAGAGTGGGGAAAGAATGATAATGGGAAAAAACACCGATTTAATGAGTATCAACTGTTCAAATAAGACGTCGGAACACTGGGGCAAGCAGTAACAGTAATTCCAATCCAGTTTACTGCCAAAATATTCATTTTATTGTAAGTGTATCAAAAAATTTGAAAACCTATCCTCCATTAGTCAATGATATAAATCAGTTCACGGGAAGAAAGGTACATGTCCACATTGAATTCCGTCAATCAATTCTCCAGCTGGGTCACATTGAAACAACCTTTGTCTGGTAATAACGTCCCTTGGCGGAGAAGCCAATTCTGGATGCCCTAACTATCTTGAAGTAGATACCGGGATGAAATCAGAAATGTCTGAGAGGACATTGGTGTGTGTTCCAAGAATATAATTTCAGCTGGATCGTCTTTTGGGATAGCTGTTCAGTCGAGCGACACGTCCATAGAGAAATTAGCCATACACGCCCAATTCCAAAGAGAGAATCCGTCAACAGTCAGCTCTGTTTAGTTATCTGTCTTTTATGCCATGTTCGCCACTGCTCCGTCTAATATATCACATTTGTTGTTTGAGAAATGGAAAAGTGGTGATGATGACCAAATTGAAAATCACTTTACGACATGCATTTGTCAAAGTCACTTTTCCTCCCTTCTCGTTTTTGATTTTGACTGATGGGTATGGAACTCAAAATCAATTGCATCGGTGATGCCTTATTCTGTTTCTAGTGGTATAGTATCAAGAATCTGAAACTTTCCTTTTAAAACGACAGATTACACATAGAAACATTCAAACTTACGTAGTAAAAAACAGCTTTAAAAACTTGACCCGGAAATCATACCGAAGAGAACCAAAAATGGCCATACATTTTATGCGTTACTATCGTGATTTAGTTTTTCGTATTCAAAGTCAGCTCACTGAAGTTACAGGAAACCCTGTAATGGTGGAATGTAACAAGTAACGTTTCTCCTAATCGAACTATCCAAGCACACGATGGTCGGGCAGGCAGATGAAAAGGCGCATTTTAATTAGAGCGACTTATTACATGAATGTGTAGGGAGAAGGTCAATTATGTTAAGAAGGATTGTCAGATTTTAGTTATCAATTAAGTTTTACGAAATACAAATAGAAATGATACACGTGATTTATTGTAATCGGAAGTTTTGCTATTTGTATATCTGCTTATACTCATAAACCTGTTAGTATTAGTATTCGTGAAGATTTGAAGATGATAAAAGAGTTCATTACTTTTTTATTTATAAGGTAAGCGACTGATTAGAAGTATTTCCTTTTGAGAATAACCGTATTCAAAAGAAGCAAGTTGTTCATGTAAACATTCTACACTTGGATGAATGACTGCTTGACTGTGTTGAATTCTCCATCATAAGGGATAAGTATTTCACTGTTACAACTGTTAAGGATCTTTTTAATACTGTTCAATTTCATTTAATTCTTGTTTTTTTAAAGAAATTGATTTAATTAATGAATTTTGATTAATATGTTCTGTAGATAGATGCATTTTAATGATTGGTAGTTTAGATTAGTAACTTAGATTGTCAGTGGCTGTACCCTCAAAGGGGTTATAGTACTGTAAAATGATTGTCCTCCTGAGAGGGTAAGTCGCCAAAACATTCAAAGTCAATTGAAACCTACTACCTTTTTAATCGTAGAATATATGTTCGTTTAATTTGAGGCTAGATTATCTAACATTGCTAATAGCTGAAGGGATGGTGTAAATCCAGCTAGGGTCCATGCAGGAAGCAAATGTACTGTAAGTCCCCATGGTCCCTCGTATGGTGATCTCCCTTCAGTTGTTGGCAATATATAGCCAGTTTTTACCTTGTATTGTCATCTATAGTTAAACTGTTTTAGATTTAATTGCTAGTTTTAAAGTCGAATCTGTGATAATCTACTTATTTTACTGTCCTTCGTTGACAGGTTTTTACAATTTACCATAACTTACTATGTATAGAATTCATTGTTCTCGTCACGATATGGCTGAAATATTGTCGATGTGACGATAAATTTCAACTCACTCACTTGGATGAATGAAGGAACCGATTTTCCACTCACAAATCGTCAAAAAGTAAAACTCATGACTCTAAATAATAATCAAATAATCGAGACACAAGTGGTGTGCATGTGAAACCAAGATGATCTTTTTGTCATGTTATGGCGGCTGATGCTGAAACGCCACCAAAGAGCATCCACTCCACGTCCTCATCCGCAATTCTTTTAACGCAGCTCATTTGGTATATGTTGTTCTGTTGCTTAGTAGCGTCTAATTTCATCTTCAAATTTTGCCGTATCAAGTTACAAACGGGTTTCGTGAAGTAAAATCAATATGGAGCATACCGTTAACTGAGAAGTAAGGGAAGTATATTCAGCTACTGATTTAAACGAACATTAGTTATATTTCTCGTTGAGCCAGACAGTCAAGACGTGTTTATCATTTTCAGACATCTTTGTCATCCACATTTCTATTTTCAACATTTTCAAATTAACACTTTGCGACGAAAGTCTTTCGCTTCGTATTAATAAGAAAATATATCTAACAATAATTAGGTTTTATGTACATATGTTCTAACACAGACACTAAATGCCATAACTTTGAGACGTGATGGAAGGTATCTTCACTCATATTTGCTCAGAAAGAAAGCGATAGCTTCTGTAGTATCAAAGCGAACTAATGTGGCGTTTTGGCTACTCAAAGGACGGTCATTGTGTCCCCGGAGGCATTAGGTAGGCTCAGATCACATTCAGCTGGTAAAAGGATATGATTTCATCTGATGGGAAGGTATTCTATTTTCTAAGACGTCTCAACAGGATAAAAAGTGTGTCAACAAAACGATCATTAAGCGCCAGTCACTGAAGTAACAGGAGGTTACTGAACGAATAATAAATACATAGCATGTACAGTACCATCAGCCGTACCATCTTTTTCATTGTATATATCAGCGGCACTGGAAACACGAGACATTTATTGTCACATGAAGCATTAATAAAGGGGATCAGTGCACGCTCTTGTGATTTCAAACAGCAGTGACGTTTTTACAGTTACCCTGAAAGAAAGAACCTGATCATGTGGATGTTTTTCAAGACGTGCTTCCGAATTTTAAAGTTACTTATGCGACAATGCGTTGAGCTTACGTCAGGTTAAAAAGGGAGATATCACATTGCAGCGTAGCTCATCCACGTAATGCGATAATGGTAAATAAAAGTACTTGTATGGTGGCCTTTTTAAAGAGCTAATTGTCTCAGTGAAGAAATCTCGACCAATTCTGAATAGCTTGAACAGTAATTTTCATAGTTAAAACTCTCATAAATTGAATCTATTCATCTCGTTTAGTTCACGACATCAGTTTAACTTTGGAATATAAACGCATGACTCATGGTTGATGAATATGTGTGTCAGTGGAGAAAATAATCACGTCCATATTGAATCTAAAGACATATATTTTCTTGAACCGGATAAGGAAGACAACCAAATAACTCCCCCACCAACCCTTGCGTGGTATCAACCAACACTGAGTAATTACCATAGTTGTGCCCAGGGCATCAAGACAGCGATCCCTAAAACTGGCTCAGTTTAACACACATTCATAATTGTTTCTGTCCTAGCATACGTCAGCATGGCTGTTATGAAGACGCACAATACGAAATAAAGCAGCGTGTTTTATCCGGTCGACTACAACTCCTCTTGGGAGGTGATTGATAGTTAAACAGTATATCTCCATCTCCTTGAGCGCCAGGATCGTAATGAGCTTACTATGGTACCCAGAGGTGCTGGTCGATGCTAAATAACCGGTGGGCACCCAAGTCCACTGATCACTAATTTTGCATCAAATTTGCGCCTGCTGGGAAGACTGTGATACTGTGCCCGGAGACAGTGATGGCCGTGGGACTATTTCGCCACGGCCGATACACAGACCAGCAACCACTGCTGACCACCAGTGTGTTGTGACATACAATTATAAAGGCAGAGGACTTTGAACGACATGGCTTAATGACCTACCCAACTGTCACAAATGTTGAAAAGTCAAGATAAGAGAAACGGTGTACAAGTAAATTAATGTAAAATATTGTATTGTTTTTAATGTGAGTTGATTCAGTCTGGGGCCATTTAAAATAAACTCAATACAAACTCACTTACTCTTGTCCTGAATGACAGCACTGCAGAACTGGATTGGTAACAGGCAATAGATGATCAGTGTATAGCAATAATACTTGTTGACTTCCATATCAGTGCGTATTATAAATAATAGTACATATTCATACATTCCTTCTGTGAATGTTTAGATTCTAGTTGATGTTTTCCTTTTCGCCCGATAGCGAGTTCACTGAGTTGTGTACAGCTATCACCATGACACATGAATGACAGGGACACTGAGAAATATGTATAACAAATGAAATATCACACTCTGCAATTCCGTGAATGTTTTTATCTTTTCAAATTGTGATTTGTCATTTTGCTGATTTCTTAATCCGACTTTTGGAATGTCAGTCAGATAGTTCAATGGCTGCATACATTCATCAATGTCTTTAGCATGTTGCCCCCTATGACTTCATGTTAAACAATACAATTCATGTAGCTGGAGCACAGCCTTCTGAAAACAACACACAGTATTTTATCAAGTACACATTTTGGGTGCTGGTGAATGTTTCCAGGAACAGTTAAATTTATAGATATGATTATGTTTACACAAGCCGTCTGACATTATTTCGTACTTGGATTTGGTCAAAGTTTTGCTTAATGCTTCCAATCAAAGATCTATTTCAGTCGTCCATCCCGTCGGTGTAAAAGAAAACTGGCACCATTCCTTCCAAATATTTGCCAATTGCTGGCGTTGTTTGTCAGAGTAGAAATCTGGCGTGGTCGTGTTTGAAGTCGATGTACGATCATAATGAATAACAAATAGTGCACTTGTACCGTTAAATGGAAAGAATTAGTTGGGATATTGACCACGAAAAGATAGTAGTTGCTCATCAATTTAGCTTCCAATAATTCAGATAAATTTCCGGTTTTCTCGGATGAACTCAAGGATCGTCTTCCCAATCCAGATGCGGTCGTTTCCAAAGATCAAAACCCGTGATTTGTTAAAGACGAGGGTTGACGGAATCCCTTTTTTCAGCGGAGTTCTCCTGGCGTGATGACTGACATCCCGCTGACAGAACTGAACCTTGGACATTAATTTCGGGCTCACAATGCCCTGAAAGATGCAGCGCTGAAGCTATCTGACACTGGACCAGTTTTACGTCTTGCTTGCTTTCATCTCCTTATAACGTTGAATGGTGTCATTAGCATCACCTTGATCTGAAACTGTCTAGTTAGAGCTGATAGTAAGAGCTTCACTTTAAGGAAATCGGTTTCAATACAAGTATGGCAATATGTCAGCTTCCAGTTAATTTGTTTCAGCGACTTCTTGTACATCACTACTTCTTGGCCTATTCTTTGGCCAAATATCAGAGAGTGTGTACATTGTCGTACTCTCAAAAGCGTCACTTGGCATATGTAAAAAGCAAATGTTATTGTTTCTGCCGATTAGTACTGGAACGGATTTGGTGCAATACGATTTACACTATTTTCTTTTCTTTTAACACGTGTTCTTGCATTAATGTTGTAACGAGGTGATGGTGTAGCCTAGCCCGGCCCACGTGGTAAAGATGTTCGCTCATCACGCTGAAGACCCGGGTTCGATTCCCCACATGGGAAAAAAGTGTGAAGCCCATTTCTGGTGTCCCCAGCCGTGATATTGCTCGAATATTGCTTACAGAGGCGTAAAACCTCGTAAGACATGAATAAAATAGGGACCTGGCTGATCTGACTTTTTGCTTGTCATATAACTGTTTATGGTCCGGACTAGACTGGATACAGCTGACATTGTTCATGACTGCATAACACCCTCGTTTATATCAACTCATGTCAAAATTATCTTACTGGAATAAAGTAAACTGATAACAGATTCGTATGAACGACACGTGGTGTGTTTTTCATACGTTCCAACTAACATAAAAACTTTTTATCTTCTTTTCACATGGTTATGATACATTGTGACAGGATTCAGCTTTCCAGAATTTCTTATCGTTATGGAAATGTCTGTTTCGTTTGTATTTTCAGTGAGAACACGAACCTGACCAATGTAAATTTCCAACAAAAATTATCGATATACTTGTCATGAATTCTTTCATTCAATTATGAATGATACTTTTACGTCTCTTTCAGTTCGATTAAAATGTAAATTAGGCCTGTGGTTTCGCAGAATTTTAACAAATCTAGTTTAAATCTGACAAAGTCTGGGTAAAATCGATCAACAGTTAGTGGTTGGCATCCCTTCAATAAAACTCCCCTCCCTTCATCCACGCTCCTGGGAATACTTAATGCCTTCCAGATTTCTTAAGAACATCTAATGTAGAATTTCAGCTAATGCAAGTGTCTCTACATACTTTGCAACCTAATCTATCCTTCCCTAAAGAAACATTTAGACAGACAAAAAACAAGCTAACACAATTTGGGATATTTGTTAGCATGAAATTTTCGTGTTTGACATTCACTTTAATTGTGTTTGATTCAGCCAGAATCTAAATTAGTTCAAAACTCAGTGTGCAAAATACCCCTGTGTGAAAAGGAAGGTTGTATAGTTTTAGGGAAGGGGATATAGTTTAGAAATAAATCCATGATGCGGTGAACGTCGTTATTGACAATCTAATTACAGATAAAATTACCGATCAATTCACCACAAGAATCCAAGCATTATCATCACCAGTTGTTATTTTATGTCCATGTATTCTCCGATGATCGATACGGGAAGTATTTTGAGTTTTCCTGAAATTTCTGTCAATGAAAACCTACGTGTATGACTTCTTGTGAGGAAAAGAACGAACCAAAACCACTAATTGGAGCTACTGGGAGCAAATGTTATTGTATGCAACGGTAGGAAAGCAATGATTGATAGCATGATCATACAAGGTCACCGTTGGAGTATTGTGCCTTATATTCACGCTAGTCAGGTTTGATTCGACGGTATGCCCATAATAGAATGGGGCCTTGATGTTCCAAACAAGAAGTGAAAATATATAGAAAATATCTCACTGTGAATAATGATAAATGACACAAGGTTAGCTAAACCTGTCCCAAACTGTCACAAATATAGAACTTGTGTCTCACAGTTAGACATATCACCCGAACATTGTCAAAATTAATATATTCCTGTACAATTGAAAACATGAACACATTGGTTTCAACCTCACCAACAGCAACAGAGGCCAAGAGGCACTTGACACAATGCGTCTGTCTCTGATGGGGTGGTTGAACAATCAAGCAAGAGCTATTGAGACGCTCCAAATGGGTGGTAGTTAACGTCAGGTAGACGACGTTTAACGCCACTCAGAAAGACGTTGAGGGAAGGTGGCAGTGGTCGGTATCAAGCAGCAGTACAGAGCTCGCGCAGGTACCTCGTTAATTTGCCATGTGTTACAGGTTCCTAGTCACGAACACAAAAGCCTTAACGATTCTATCAGCCTAACCACAGTAAGAGAATGGTATCGCCTCTGTTCACGACTCGAGGAATTCGTCAACAACTGACACCACGTCAAAGGCAAGCTTGGTTGTCTTAGTGCTGACGTCAAGACGTCTTGAACGACAGAATCAACGTCATTTGCTGTTAATTCAATCAGTCTCTTGAGCTCCTTCCAAGACGGCTGCTGTCGTGTTTGGAGATGGCGCCATGAACAGAGATTATCACCGCACCACGCTACGTGGATGAGATACTGGCCCAAACTGTGGAACGGACTAAATGTGGCTTTGGGGGTTCACCGCGGCCGGATTCAGGACCATGGTAGTATGGTCAGTGCATCTATTCGTCAACAGGCACACATAGCATTGACTGACCTGCTCAGATCCATCACTGATATCAGCTTTTTAACGCCATGTTTTACAGAAGCCACCCCGTTCAGCAAGGGTTTGAAACCTGTGACCCACACATGAACTACCCCCGCAGAAGGGCAGCTGAGCTGGGTATATGTACTAGTTAAATCATTAACACGATGGCAGAAAGTGACGTTGGCCTTATATCAACATGTCCTACTTTAGTTACTCACATGATGAAGGGACGTGATGTTGGATATATATCAACTTGTACTAGTTTAGTCACTAACACGATGAAGGGGAGTGACGTTGGATATAAATATCAACTTGTACTTGTTTAGTCACTCACATGACGAAAGGAAGTGACATTGGATACATATGAACTTTTATTAGTTTAGTCACTCACATGACGAAAGGAGTGACATTGGATACATATGAACTTTTATTAGTTTAGTCACTCACATGACGAAAGGAGTGACATTGGATACATATGAACTTTGACATTGGATATGGATACATATGAACTTTTATTAGTTTAGTCACTCACATGACGAAAGGAGTGACATTGGATACATATGAACTTTTATTAGTTTAGTCACTCACATGACGAAAGGAGTGACATTGGATACATATGAACTTTTATTAGTTTAGTCACTCACATGACGAAAGGAGTGACATTGGATACATATGAACTTTTATTAGTTTAGTCACTCACATGACGAAAGGAGTGACATTGGATACATATGAACTTTTATTAGTTTAGTCACTCACATGATGAAGGGAAGTGGCGTTGGATATATATCAACTTGAACTAGGTTTGTCACTTACATGATGAAGGGAAGTGGCGCTGGATATATATCAACTTCATCTAGGTTTGTCTCTCATGATGAAGGGAAGTGGCGTTGGACATATGAACTTTTGTCAGTCTAGTCACTCACATGATGAAGGGAAATGATGTTGGATACATATCAACTTGTACCACTTTAGTCACTTACATAATGAAGACAAGTGACGTTGTCTATATATAAACTTGTACCACTTTAGTCACGTACATGATGAAGACAAGTGACGTTGTCTATTTATAACTTGTACCACTTTAGTCGCTGATGGAGGGAAGTGGCGTTGGACATATATCCATCTGTCCATATTCAGCCACTCACACGATGAAGGGAATGTCGTTGTCTATATATCAACCTGTCCACATTTAGACATTCACACGATGAATGAAATTCAGTTTCGTACATTATTTCTTCACATCGGTGGAGACCCGTGGAGATCCGTCTTAGAATTGGTCTTCAACAACCCGTGCATGTCGTAAGAGACGACTAACGAGATCGGGGGTATCCTCCCATTACGCAGACAGGCGGTTCGCAGACACTTTAAAACAACAACATTTACGGTTCAATGAACAGATTAGCTACTATCTGTTACCTATACATTATAATAGAATAGTCAAAAAAAAAACAAGAAAGAAATTAGAGCTATAATATTTACTTTGAAAGATGGCTGAAAAGACATTAATTTGAAGTTTGATTGCTGCGATATAAAACAGTTTATTTTCATAAACATTTGGGTGTAACCATCTCATCTAACGGCATCATACTGAAAACATTGTCTAAAAGACATCTAAAATGATTGGAGCATTTCAGAAACAAAAGTTCCTACTAAATAGAACAACACCAGTTTTTTTCAGGATTTACTCCAACCTGTAGCAGGCAACCAGACAAGTTATGAGTTAAGAAACTCCAATAATTTTAGTCAACCATGTACAAGACTGAGGTACTCAACATATGGAATAAGGAAGTTAAATGTTTTGCACACAAGAGTTAAGTTTTACGCAACACTCAGCAATATTCCAGCTATATGCCGGTTTGCACACAAGATTAAATTATATGTTGAGTACACTTAATTATGATATATTTAGAATATTGTTTTTGTAAATGACGCATCATGTCAATGTGGACATGGATGTGAGAATGTTTTTCATTACTTCCTTGAATATCCATTGTATACTATTCAAAGACTTAAACTCTTACAATCTTTAGAAAATATTTTAAAAATTAGAACACTGATTCGTTTTAATCTTACATGGCAATGTAGGTGTCTCAATTGCTGAAAATCAGAATGTTTTCAAATATGTACATATCAGATATATCTTTATCTCTCTAACAAAACCTTTTCTCAGTTATCTTCTGTTGTACATATCCTATTATTGGGAGAGGGCTTTTCTGAGTTGGATAACTTGTGCCCAATCCTTTTCTTGAATGATTAAAATATGTTTCAATCAATAAACACAATCAAACCTCTCAGTGACAAACCTGTTTTTATATTCGATAGTAATTGATAGTAAAACAATTTTGAGAAGAGACAGATAACGAACAGTAACGAACCTGTATCAGGCTCACCCTACTCTACTCACTAGACAGTTGATTGTTCCATTACACCCGTAGGTGTTACCCTAATTAGCCTTCTAGTTCAGTGTCTGTCAATTGACTGTCTGTCAAATGGGTGTCTGTCAAATGGGAGATAACCAGATCGGGTGGTCAGGCTCGCCAATTTGGTTGACACATGTCATCGTATCCAAATTACGTAGACCGATGCTTTTACTGTTAATCATTGGGTTTTCTGGTCCGGACCGCCACAAAACAGCTGGAATATTGCTGAGTGCGGCGTAAAACAACAAACAATCACAACGGTTGTAAAGATTCATTTATGTTGTAAATTTTTAGTTTGGTTTCTATATTTGTTGAACCGTGAAGACATCCTTTAAATAATCATCCATTTTCTTTCTTTTTCTATGCTTAGATTACAATGGTTACTCGCTGAGCATCGAATAATTAATAACACCCACATAATTTATACAAATATTTTCGCTGGAGTTTCAGATATTTACATATGACTCTAAAACAAAAGAAATGCACATCTTTATAAAAACAGTATTATTTCTTGCTTAATCCAAATAAGAAAATATTAACTGTCATACGAAAATCATTCTTACATATGTTTGCCTCGAAATCAAAAATCCCATCTGATAACATTCAAATTTGCTTCTACATTTACAGTTTGTCTAAGATATTGCAGCGTCTTCAATTCACCCTGCAAATATTTGTATCTGTCAATGACACTGTCATTTTATATTACCTCCCAAAACAGTGCAAACGCTTAAACGAATATCGCTGACAACAGCCACAAGTCGTCAATGTGTCAGGGTCTTCCAAATGAGCGCACTGTTTGTTCATCTGTGCAAAATATTCTTGTCAAAATTTATAACCGTTTGCAGAGAAGCGTCATTAAAATCTGCCATGTATTCATCAGTATTATGATGCCCGTGGGCTGTGAATCCACTGATTCTCGCTATTTAATTAGCCATTACATCTTGTATTGAACTCACAATGAAGTCGGCTGCACCTCATCCAGCATAAAGGCATTGTGGGGCTTCCGGGACTGTAAAGATCCCCAGTAAATGAAATGTGTTGATTTAAATGAATGTTGGATGACTGGGGCCCGTGACTTTGCTGTCCATGAACTTGATGTCAAAGCCGCCGTGATATCAATAGAGCCTTGTTGGGGCAATGACTCCCTACAGGACCACATGCAATTTTAAAGAGGCACTGGACACTTACTGGCTCGTACAGACAGTTTAAGCCTGAGCGTAGAAATGCTCCTGGGCTGCTCCTGTATTGCATTTGGCTAACTAGCTATTGCTGAAATTCGGGTCTAACAGCCGCGTAGCCCTTGGGAAATGAACGTCTATTGGATTAGGCTGACTACCCATTGATGAATCTATGGCCCGAACGTCACATTCTTCTGAGCAGGAGTGTGTCTGCTGAATTAATTTAACTAGCTTTTGCTGAAAGTTTGGTCAAACGGTCGTTCCTGGTATTCATTATAACAAAACAACAACCAATATGGCATGTCTTCAGTGGTTCTTCAGAATTGTCATAGCATGTCAGACTGATCTAGGGCGTGGTGGGCGAGCTGTCTAAGGCGCCTGGCTAGTGACCCAGCGAGCTTGAGGTGTCGGGGTCGAGCCCACCTGTGACCGGGTGTAAAAATTTTGGAGTCAACTTTTGTTTGCAGACTCTTTCATTGTTGTTACATCCCCTAGTGTACAGTACACAACCTTGTGCACTTTAAAGAACCGACGAATCCGTTGGTAAATGACCAGATGGTGACCACATGAATACGTGCAAACACGTAGTTGCGGTACAGCAACGTGCAGTAAACTTGGACACAGTACTGTGACTATGTGTCCTAGTCCACCCAGCTGTGAATGGGTACCTCGTAAGGATGTGAAAACCACATTAACTTGATGTGTCTAGGGCTGCAAGAGTTGTATGATCCTCTGGGAGTTGAGATTGATATCGAATGATCGAGGGGGAAAAAACAGCGCTTTGAGCATGTAACAGTTGCGTGGATATGTGCGCTATATATATATCCTATAATAATACATAATAATCTGGGATGGGGGTGGGACAGTCCGGAGTGATGCAGGTCTTAGGCCTTTACCACTTTGACACGGGTAAGACGTTGCCAAATTGGAGAGTTCTTCAGGGCGAACTGGGATTGTTTCAGCAATAGCCGCACCTTAGACGTGTAGGCAATACACACTCCCTGGAAGACAGGAAGCGTCACCGGCATAATATAGTCTTCATCAGAAATCATTGAAACAAATAAATAATATTAATTATTTTGGGTTTTTTAAAAACAAGTGATTTCAAAGAGGGCATAATCGATTTTTTGAGTCCGATGTTTCTCAAAGTCCACTTGCCGAAATGAACAGAAAAAACACTCAGCGTCTTTCTTGCTCACATCACCAAACACTTCATCTAAAGGGAATGCTTACGGAGCTGTTCACATACTTCCTTGATGTAACTGTAATGCTAACACCCGAAAATCATTCTGCTTGTAATGATGCAATATGGGATTCGAGTTGGACATCAAGTGCTTCCACTCTGCCTTCACAAAAGTACGGGGCGGCGGGGTAGCCTAGTGGTTCAAGCGTTGGCTCGTCACGCCGAAGACCCGGGTTCGATTCCCCACATGGGCACAATGTGTGAAGCCCATTTCCGGTGTCCCCCGCCGTGATATTGCTGGAATATTGCTAAAAACGGCGTAATACTAAACTCAGTCAGTCAGTCAGTCACAAAAGTACACTGCTAAAAAGTATATTGACTTACATGTGGTAAAGTGTATGAGTATTAACATCGTAAACGGTCGACTTTGTTCATCCTTTACTTATACCACTTCTTAACAGTGACCCGTTCGTCCTTTTTCATATATAGGGTATATTTATTATACCATTTATATATGCAAACAGTGTGTATTTGATTATATCGCTTTCTTTGAAACGTAGGTCGCTGGAAAATCTACAACCGAAATGAATATTCTGCAAGGAAAGGTATGAAAACTATCGCAATAATTGTCTCTGAGAAACTGTGCCCTTAAGTCATTCAGAAGATCTCGTTGTTAGTCGCGAGGACAGGATTAACCTTATTACTGACGAATCCTTGTTCTTCCGTCGCATTAATTAACATACTTCACAGTCAACAGCGGAAAGTGCAACAGTATTCATTCACCAGTTTGACGTGAAGCTGTTTGCGGTGGCCAAACATTGAAACAGCACAGTGCGTATGCAACTCCAATCTTTATGACCATTCCTTCCATTTGAATGAATCCTCTCGGGGAACTTTAATACCGACTTGGGCGTGAGAGCGTGAAAGTGTAGATTCTCGCGTCCTTGTAGAGCTGTAACCCTTTAACGGAGGCAACTGTATTTGAAAATAACATTACATCGATCGCGGCCAACTCGACTGCTCCTGTTGGCTGATCTGCCGCCTTATCTTATCATCTGAAATGTAGGAACAACATCACTTTAAACCTCGAGGCAACGCAAATACAGGGTCTCGCTTCATCTTTTTCTGGTAAGCAAGAACTGAAATCAAAGAACACTGGGTTGTAAGACGGTTCAAGCATGTTTGAACATTCCTATGTACTTTCCAAATATTATTACCGAAATTTTGCGACAACACAAAGACAGTTTATTGAGGTTCATTAAAGGCATAATCGCGAGAAAAACTCTTCTATATTTGTCTATATGACACACATCGCCCTTTATCACAAACTCTGCCTTTGATATAATCTGTCCTGTAATACTCCAGTACTAAATAAATAATTCACATTATATGGAAAACGATTACAGAACAAAAACTCATAGTTTCCAGTTGATCAGCATGTGCCAAATACGAATTCAAATAAGAGTTCAGATGAAAGAAGTTAACTAGTACGCAAGGCGACTCTTTTAATCAAAAGACTTCATCACGTGAACGATTTTGCGCATTGCAATGCAGACAAAAGCATATTAATTCATTTCGCTGTTCTCTATGATCAAATAAATTCACCAAAGATTTTTCAGTGTCAAAATGACTGATAGTAATGGCTACACGTTTGGAAAGATATCACAGACCCGAACCAAAGAAACATCGACTCCTGAGTGTTTACGCGACCTATGAACGAGATAGTATGTTGAAATATGGAAATTGGCAAAGAGACACATTTTGTGTCATAAAACCCAGCACAATATGATCGTTCATCACCGGTTTGCGTGTCAAATCATGTTATTTTACACATAGTGTTAAAATGATACGAAAAAGTCCAAGTTACAGTTGGAGCACACGCATAGTGAGATCAAATGGTCATCCATTCATATAATTTAGGATATTACATTGTCTCGTTTTTGGAGGTCTTTGACTTGATAATATGTTCGCGAAATAATGTTTTATCTTCTTAACAATTTTTATTATGCCTTTATTACACACTGGCGTCATGAACTCCACATAACGAGTTTTGTGCTGGCCATTGCAATACCTCACTACAAGGGCAAGAAACACCCAATTACATCTGGGAAACAATACCGTGAACGAATAATGCATTTTGAAGGAAGTTATAAAGTTTAAGCCATGAGCAAAACACTATCAAACAACGATCTTGGGAATAAACTTATTGCATATTCAACTGGCCTTTGACAATGGTAGGTGGATTTTGGTTGATCAGGTTCGATAGATTTTGGACCAAGCTTAAGATGTGATGTTTTCAATGGAACATCAATAGCGTGCTGTTACCTGTCAAAACGCGATCACGAATTGAATTTTGTTTGACTCAAAGGAGAAATAGTTCATAAAAAGTAACATAAGTAAAATGTATGATAAAGACGTAACGTTACGTTAGACAGTAAAACGCTTTCACAGTCATTTTGTTGAATGGTTGGATGGTATTAGACCGCCTCCGTGGTGTAGTGGCTAGAACGTCCGCCCGCAGAGAGGAAGGTCGCGGGTTCGATCCCCGACCGCGTCATACCAAAAAAGACGGTAAAATATGGTACTTGTTGGTCCCTGCCTGGCGCTCGGCCTTAATGGGTACAACAAGGACTGGTCGGCTCGGAGTCAGTATAATGTGTCTGAGTGGGGTATTCATGCTTCTCTGCGGCATGGTATCTCAGTGGGCTAGCACTATAAAACCAGCTTCTGTCTGGGCTAGTACAAGCAGCTGCACTTACACATACACACGCATGCACGTCGTCATATGAGCGAACTTTTCTCCAGCGCGACGTTAAACCCATTTTCACCATTTTCATAGCAGTCCAACAAGTACCATATTTTGACGTCTTTTGGTATGACGTGGTCGGAGATCGAACCGGCGACCTTCCGCTCTCCGGGCGGACGCTCTAACCACTACAACATGGAGACAAAATGGTATGAGACTAGTATTACCATGTCCTCACTGGTATTTTGAAAACCCTCAACTACAGTATATAGTTACTACGTCTCCCTGAAATCTAAGGTGCTATCGACATAATGCCAATACACTCATGTCAATATAGATAATCGCGTTACCTTTCATTCACTTAACTAAATACTAAATTTGGAATGAAAACAAGAGGACCCCAAAGTCCAATATGATAAATCAATAGGTTTATTGATAAAAGGAATGCCTCTGCACTTGCAACATGGCGCCGTTATTGCTCGATGGTGCCATTTCTACAGCAAGGCTTCTTCCCTACAAATAAATACTACGTTATAATGATGATTATTATTCTCATATCCAAAAGTATCAACACCAAACCAAATTAAATCTACCGCGTGTTAGACTAGCGATGATTTGAACCCTAGTGATATCGACCCTACGTACTCACCATTGATAATGAGACGTATATTTTTCCCCTGGGATAATTGACCCTGGTCTTGTATTTACAGGGGGCAAATATTTCAATAGCAGAGAAAAAAATATTTTAATCGGATTTCGGAATGAAAATTTGATCTTTAATGTATCTTATCGACCGTGGAATAAAGTGTTGGTACATTTCTTCCCTGTGAACGATGGCCTCCATTCATGTTTCCAATAAGCCTGCGTTTCTTAGAGTTATACGATGATCAGAATGAGACGTTTTCACTTGGGGCTGTGTTGATCTTTCCTTATAAGCACACGATATGGTAATATATGGGTTCTTTTTATGTGTTGCAATTCGGAGTTGGATAAATAAAAAGCACTGAAGGATGGTATGTTGATAGTTTCTAAACGCTTTCCTAAGCACCCCTCCACCTAGATGTGTGTTGCTCATATTTATTTCACCTCGGGATTCAGTTGGTAAATGAGTGAGTTTGGCTAAGTGCAACTGTGTTTTTCAGTTGCATAGGTTCTTGTCACCGACAAGTGATCGCCATGTTCCGTGCTATAGCTGGCAAAATGCTTGTATTATGTACCACCTCCTTTGATGTTTCTGAAATCATCACCAAATGCGCCTGTTTCTGTCCAAGAAAAGGGCGGTTCTATTAACGTTGTATCTCTACGAGATGGCAACCAGACAGTCGAAATAGGACTTAAATGATGGTGAAGGGATAACCGCTGTCTGAACCATTAGGGAAAAAACCGTTTCCCATGTGCCCGTACTCATATTGAGTAGAAATATTGCTATGTAATTGTCAGTGTATATCTGAAAACGAAGATTCATGAGTACAAATTTCGAATTGTCATATCAATTGTTCGGACATTTTCCATTTCCAGCCACTATTTCTTATGCATTTAGAAATTCCCCAATATGTTTGTCTGCCCTGACTTTAATAAATTCATATACAAAACCCGGAGACCTCTCTCTTTGAGACATAATAAACTTTACTTATTCGTACCAGTTACAATATACTCGTTGATGTGAATAATGTAAACTATTATACATTTTGGCGAAATGGGCTGATTTGCAATCAATTGAAAACAAAGGGAAGAGGACATAACAGTGCAAAACCCTTTTTTATTCCATACAGCCACACAAATCAGAGAAAACACATTTTTGCATTGAACCATATCAAATCCGGCAACAAATCCCTCGGCCAGAAACTACGGTCGATCACTGTAACAATCCCATTTCGTACACATAGTTCAACGATAAACTGATGAGTATTATTTGAACGTTACTGCACGTAGTCTCCATTCTGTCTGCAACTGTGGAGCACATTCCTTAAAACCGTTGCAGAAATCTATGTTATCGTTATAAAACAAATACACTTTTAGTAAACGCTATTCCACAACCATATTCGTATGGTGATACTCTATTCATACACATACATGTCTCTGGGTGGTTGATCCGAAAAGTACGGACCACTAATGGTAGGATCAAAATTGGTAATTTCTGAGAGTTAGAGACCCGAGCCGGAACAGACCAATGAATGTAATATAACGGGATGGCCTGACTCAAGGATGCTCTTAAGTCTTCACTAAGCAATATGTTAGGTCGGTGAAATAACCAGACACCTCCTCTACCTTCCGATGGATTCCTCATGTATGTCTGACCCGTAAGTAGCCATTGGTCACTCTTTAGTTCAAGTCCCGAGAGACGTAATATCAAGAGGGTTGTTATTGAGCTAATGTCTTTGGCAATTTACTACTCAAGCTGACTATTTAAATTTGTAGTTAGGGTTTAATAGAAGTATCTATAATAAATATAGTCTAGACACTTACAGACCTCGATGGTAGGGAGATGTTACCAGATGACCTCCGCTCTTCTCGACCACAATCGACTTGCCCATTCCCAGACCTCAACTTATTTTTAATTTGGCTATTAAATATATAATGCTAAAAATACTCAAAGTACACATGAAGTTGAAATACAATACGTTGTTGGTTAGTTCTGTGTCTGAGTAAGTGGAGCCTTAGTTTTTTTGCACAGAAACGCATGTCAGCTTAGTGTGAGAAGAAGAGATTTGTAAGGTCCTGAACGCTTACCATTTTTCTGAAACACACACCTATTTAATAATAGTCGGGATAAAATCTAGAATTCAGCAGATCCAGACATAGGGAAGGGAAATAACAAATGGAACTGTGATGCGTTATAGCACTGGGGGTTTTCCACGTAGTTTTATAGGCTCTTGTGTCATAGTCATGCACAAGTTGTATCAGCGAAGACGTTGTTGTAACTGTTACCTGACAATGTACATCAGCAACATGTTCCTGTCGATTTTCTAATTTTAACAATGCCTTAAGCCAGAAATCCACACGTAACAAAATTTAATTTGATAAAACGAAAAAACATTATTTTTTTAATATCATATAAAATCAACTTGATCTCGAAATGAGTTATAGGTACTGCAAAGTAATTACAATGGCCGTACAAAATCCAAAGGTCATCTAATTACACTGTAAGTATCCAATGATAACAGCAGAAGTAATAATGACACAATTAGATAAGAAGATAGAAGTAGTGCCAAACCTTTCTTAAGCTTGGTTGGATTTCTAGGGTGAAAGTATAACATGTCACGTGAGTTGAGTGAGGCATGTGCTTTCCCTCTTATATAGGCTTCAAATATTCCTGAGGAAGTAGGGGTAGCCTGTGTACAATGAGATAAATATACTATAGCGTCGGTATCTAAATGACGGCCAACTTATAGGAATGCATACATTGATATGTTTTAGCTAATTTTGGCCTCAGAATAATGATACATTCTTCAAAGAAAGAAGCCATTAGTTTGATCTGAGGATGTTTCCTGCGTTTGAACACTTGCTCTTCTCAAACGCTTATTCCTACTTTTATTATATTTGTTAAGTTATTTAAATGTGCACATAGTGTAATTCTCAATGTTTATGATGGAAAACTGCATTCATGTGTCTAAATATGTGCTTGCATGGAGATATTTGACTGTATTACCTTCGGTGTGAAGAAACATAAGTTGAGAAACTAAATCTGCGAGTGTCGAACAACGTCGAACAACCTCATTATATATATATATATATGCTCGCAGTCTTTGGGGCATTGAAAGACACACATTTCTCAGGAACAGCTGTTGGATGGTCTGCAGCCTCCGATGGTCTGTGGTCTGATCATGACACCACCCTCTCCAAAACGATCATGTTCAAGGACACAGTTTGGCGCAAGTCTTTCTCCTTTACGTCGATAATTCTGTTGACGTCCATATGCAAAGGATAACTTAAACCTTGATTCATCTGAAAAAATGACATTTGGCCATGTCTTGTTGCCAAGATTGGCCCCATTTGCTGCCCATCGCTGTCTGGCAAGTCTGTGGCGATGCAATAAGATTGGACCACGGTACGGGTGACGACACCGGATGTTGAAGGCAGCAAGGCGTCCTTGCACCTTTTGGGCGCTGAAATGACGTTGACTTGTCCAATTGTCCTCCTTGCCTAATCATCAGCTGTTTGGAACCGATTTCGCAAGTGTGAAACTCGGATATTGCGGTTTTGTCGAGCTGTTATCACAGGTGGTGCACCAGGTCGCGGACGATCAGCAACACTTCCGGTAGCCCGAAAACGTTGTCTGAGTCGACTTACAGTGAATGGATGCACATTAAAGTGCCTGGCAATCATCACATCTGAAGCACCGTGGCTGACCATAGCGATAACCTGATTCCTTTCGTCTTGTGTCAAGTGTGGCATTTTCTCAAAGTGATTGAGTTCCACAATTCCTTGTGCTTTTACAGGGCCTGGGTGCAGGTAATGCATGTGCACAACGTGTTTCATGAATGTGGTTGTGTTTCCGAGAAATGTCACAGGTTCAGTTTTAAGTATCAAAGTTCACGTGAGAGGAATGCTCCGGGACTCGAACTCGAAATGGGCCAGAATAACATCCTTTTATCCCTACATCCTCTGTGTCGCAGGTACAAATCTTCAATAGAACTTTTGTAAGTTTCAGGACAACAAATACTAATTGCGTTTTTAATGGCTTACAGTATATATATGTATATGTATGTGTGTGTGTATGTGTATATATATATATATCCGTGATCACGTCGAGATCACGAATTATAACACATGCTGCTAACCTTTTGTAATACACTCTTACAAACAATAAAGAGACGTTTTCGACATTTGCAAAGCATGAGGTAACTTTCTATTTCATTTAATGCAAAACGTTCATGTGGGCTCAATGAAGTCATTGTAAAGCATTTGGACCAACATCAAGATTTACGTTTAATGCGTATTTTGTGGCGCTATTTCCTGTGCTTATGAATGTACACGGCTGTTCGATCAGATCATTCGAACTGAACATTGCCGACACAGATCACACGAACACTTCGTGGAAGTGAGTTTAACGTTCCATCTGTGAACAAACACGTTCCGCATTGATGTCTAGACTCGAGCAGGAAACAGTCTTCTTTCCTTCTATTTCATGGTGACCCTGCACTTCGTATGACGCTGCCATTAACACAATATGCAAGAAAATTAGCATTTGTTGTGTTTCACATCTTCAGTACATGGTTGTACAACAATCAAGCATGCTGGTTTCTTCTAATGATACGTACAGAATGTTAATTCAGCTAATAGATCAAAGATTGCGATGTTGATTGGGCAGTTTGCATACCGGCGATGCTAATGCCTGACTTTAGGTTAAAAAACAGGTGTTGTTTACTTTTCACGGGGTTTTTTTTCACAGTTGAACTTCGTCCTAACAACTATCATTTTAATTATCATCAGTTGAAGAAATTCTTGAATAGCGATCTCTCAAAAAGGCGATGTATTGTTTGCACACATATGACCGAAGCGTAGTACTTATTCTACAATTCACATTTGGCAAGGGTTACTCTCACTGCTTTTAGCAAGGGTTACTCTGAGCAATGAACAGTGATTCAGAAAGTGTCAAGGACCATCACGAGGCTGTAGATTTGCAATATTCTAAGCCGGCATTAACATTTTTATGCCTTATTAAGAGTAAATGTCTTGCTGCTTGAGTACACCATGATACGACATGCCACATTCAAGGTGCACATGCTTAACCTTGAAACACAACGTGTTCAGACTTGCCAGATAACTGTCTGTAAAACATAAAAGCAATTAAACATTTAGCATGCTCATATAAAGTTGCGGGGCTGCCGTATCACGGAACGTCAGAGAAATGGATGCTTTCACCAAGGTCCTTTAAGGAAGAGGCAGACAAGGCTAATGTCACGTCCATCACTAGAAGTGTCTTAAATAAAGCGCTTGTTAAATGGCTCTTTGTTGGTGACCAGACCACATTTACATGCAAATGTAGTCTGACTCCTAACTTTACTTGCAGCTCTGTTATAACACGCTCAAGTTAGGTCGTTTCTCACAATACAAACTTTGGATCGACAGTGGGTAATTTTGTTTCGTCTGTTTGAAAACAATGATTAATTATTATTTCATTTCAACTATTTAATTAGTTTGTCCATTTAAGTTGATCGATGTTGTAGTAATAAGTTCAATTCCTGCTCAAAGGTATATATATCCTGAGCTATGAACCTATCCCTGATACATTTAACTGATTTAAACTGAACAAGAGATGCTGACACGGTATCGAATGAATGGCTGATGCAATTGTATGATGGAAGAAGAAATCAGACTGCCTTGATAGATGCGTGTATCACATAGCAAGAAACTAAATGAATCCCCAAAATATTACATTGTCTTCAATGTGGTTTCTGTGTAGTTGCTTTTGTGAGGTGAGGTGAAATTGGGTTTTACGTCGTGCTTGAGAATATTTCGCTCATATGACGACGTGCATGCGTGTGTATGTGTATGTGCGGCTGCTTGTACTAGCCCAGACTTAACCTGGTTTTATAGTGCTAGCCCACTGAGATACCATGCCTCAGTGAAGCATGAATACCTACTCAGACACATTATAATGTTGTATCCATTAATGCTGAGCACCAGGCAGGGACCAACAAGTACCATATTTAACGTCTTTTGGTATGATGCGGTCGGGGGTCGAACCCGCGACCTTCCGCTCTCCGGGCGGACGCTCTAACCACTACACCACGGAGGCGGTCAGTTGCTTTTGTAGATGACCTTTGGGTTGTGTTGTGTTGTTGAAAATATTGATGAAATATTCTTGCAGTCAAACTATTTAATGGATATGTCTTGATTTTATCCATGTTTAAACACTAATTCCGCTTTCTACTCAACCCTACATCAAATGTTTTACACTGAACTATGAACCCATCTCTTATACATAAAACTCATTAAAACTGAACAAGGAATGTTGAATCAGTACAGAATGTCTTATGTGTGACGATACTAGACATTAGCCTACCTTCGTACATGATCACGCAGCAAGAAAGCAATTTAAGCCGAGGAATATCGTCCTACTTAAAGTGTGGTTAATGCTTCTGTATGCACTGGTTTGTATATGACAGAATCGTATAGTCACATTGGTACTGTGTTGTAGTGTTGAAGCTAAATGTAATTGAATAATACACAAGGAATCAATGCATCAATTCAGATTGTTATCATTGAACATTAATTCTGCGTCGTTGTTACAGCCGTCGTCTTATAGACACGTTGTCGGAATAATATCAGTCAAAGTGAGAAGGTTTGCAAGTGTTTATGGTACAGGCATGTATCGAAGTCACGGTCAGCTGAACATATTTCTTTTCCCGTACAGATACTCACTGGTTGGTCATGACTTGCTGGCGAACACCTGCCAAACCTCTTTACCCGTACAGTTACTCACTGGTTGGTCGTGACTTACTGGCGAACACCTGCTAAACATCTGTCCCTGTACAGCTACTCACTGTAGTGACTTACAGGCGACCGCCTGCCAAACCTCTTTCCCCGTACAGCTACTCACTGGTTGGTCGTGTCCTACAGGCGAGCACCTGCCAAACTTCTTTCCCCTGTATAGCTACTCACTAGTTGGTCATGACTTACAGACGAATACCTGCCAAACATCTTTCCCCGTACAGCTACTAACTGGCTGGTTATGACTTACAGGCGAACACCTGCCAAACCCCTTTCCCCCGTACAGCTACTCACTAGCTGGTTATGACTTACAGGCGAACACCTGCCAAACCTCTTTCCCCGTACAGATACTCACTGGTTGGTCGTGACTTACAGGCGAGCACCTGCAAAACATCTTTCCTCGTACAGCTACTCACTGGTTAGTCGTGACTTACAGGCGAACACCCGCCAAACCCCTTTCCACGTACAGCTACTCACTAGCTGGTCATGACTTACAGGGAACACCTGCCAAACCCCTTTCCCCCGTACAGCTACTCACTAGCTGGTTATGACTTACAGGCGAACACCTGCCTAACCCCTTTCCCCGTACAGCTACTCACTGGTTGGACGTGACTTACAGGCGAACACCTGCCAAACCCCTTTCCCCCGTACAGCTACTCACTAGCTGGTCATGACGTACAGGCGAACACCTGCCAAACCCCTTTCCCCCGTACAGCTACTCTCTAGTTGGTCATGACTTACAGGCGAACACCTGCCAAACCCCTTTCCCCCGTACAGCTACTCACTAGCTGGTCATGACTTACAGGCGAACACCTGCCAAACCTCTTTCCCCGTACAGCTACTCACTGGCTGGTTATGAGTTACACTCACTCATCTGCATCATCTTAACAGCGGGTCTGACCACCCCATTTTATGGCGTTTTCTCCTACATGTACGTCAAGGGTACGTTTACTATACGATGTCAACGCCAATGAAAGCTCAGTCGAAACAGCTTCCACTGAGCAGAAATGTAAAGATAGTTGGACATTTTAAGAATGAAACACTTACATCCATAAAATCAATGATCATACCAGGTTTTCGCGAAATCGATAAATGTAAAGTGTATTGCAACAAAAGTATCTGAATGATCATTTGTTTTAAAAATACTTCAAACAGAATTATTGTCAGATGACTATTTTCTACCCATACCGTGGTCTGATGTATTGAAATACATGTACATTGCGTCCCCTTGTCCCGGGAACGCCTCTGCTCAGTGAGTTATAATAGAGCCTCCTCTTGAGACCAATATTGAGATGGTTAAATCAAAGTTATAATTGACCTCGAGTAATGTTAATTTATTCTTTGAGCGCTACGGTCATTGTATCATCTCTACCACCTCGTTGGAAATGTGAAACTTGACCTTTGGTATAGCATTACTCGCCGAGATGCTTGATACAATCTTCAAAGAGTGGCATGTGCGTTATTATTATTGATCTTGCCCGTATTTTGCACGATGCAAATCGCAGTATAGAATTACGTGTAAACACATTAGTTTGATTACAGTCTTCAATATACAAGGCTTATAGTGGATGTGAACTATCCATTATTTGGTTCTGTTTGACTTCTGCGCAGATACTGAAAACTGAAAACTTTCAAAAATAATAGGGCCATGTTTTGAAATATGTGCTATCGGTGGAACACAGGTAATCAGAGGGGATCAGGGTTAGAATTGGAAGTGAACTGAAAAGACGGCCTTTATTGCAATAAAGACATTGTCAATCAATTTCAAGAATGTGTTTGATAACCGTGTGAGAATCTACACCAAAATGTCGCATTTATTGCAATATAAAACTTGTCATCCATAGAACGTGTTCTTTTTCACCATAGAACTGTTAAAATGCTACTTGAAGAAGTCACTAAAGTATGGATGCATATGCGTCCTCCACACGTGCAGTAAACCCTTCATCCACGAAATCTGTACACGTTGTGAACCTTCAAGCAAAACTTCCAGCCATGAAATCTCAACACCCACGACCTTTATCTTTATATAGTTACCCTTCACGACCAAAATACATGCAGCAACCTTTCACTCGACCTATATGCTTATAGTTCCTCGCCAAGCACGACCTCTATTCGTGTAGTTACCCTCCAAGCACTACCTCAAAACATTTAGTTACCATCAAAACACGACATCTGTACATGTAGAGACTCTCCCAGCACGACATGTGTACATGCAGTGACTCTCCAAGAACGACATGTGTACATGTAGAGACTCTCCAAGCACGACATGTGTACATGTAGTCACTCTGCAATCACGACATGTATACATGCAGTGACTCTCCAAGCACGACATGTGTACATGCAGCGACTCTCCAAGCATGACATTTGTACATGTAATGACTCTCCAAACACGGCATGTATACATGTAGTGACACTACAAGCACGACATCTGTACATGCAGTGACTCTCCAAACACGGCATGTATACATGCAGTGACTCTCCAAGCACGACATGTGTACATGTAATGACTCTCCAAGCACGACATCTGTGCATGTAGTCACTCTCCAAGCACGACATCTGTACATGCAGTGACTCTCCAAGCACGACATGTGTACATGTAGTGACACTCCAAGCACGACATCTGTACATGCAGTGACTCTTCAAACACGACATCTGTGCATTAAGTGACGCACCTGGCACGACATGTGTGCATGTAGTGGAACTCCAAGAACGATCTCTATACATGCCACTGTATATACATGTAAAACATGCTTAGCTCTTCTCAAATTTGTAACTTTGCTTGTATTTAAGATATATTTCCAGCTTCAATTTTGTTCTTTTGAGTGTGAAAATGTTGTTCATTTTACATTATTTTAAGCTATCACCTGGAGCTTGGGATGAATATTGAAAATGAGTTTTAGAAAACGACGGATATACATGTTCTTCTCACGGTAAGTTTTGCTCCTAAACAGGCATAAAAAGTGTAATTCACTCATTATCTCTCCGTTAGGTTCATCTGACGAAAACACTATACCTACAGCAATTTCTGACTTTCCCGAGAGCAAAAACAAAACGCCCAGCTTGCAAAGACGTTAAAAACATTAACTTTTGAAACTTAGAAAAAATATATATTGCCCTCATCCACCGCGTTTTCCAATAAATATTGCAAGAAATTACCAGGCGTCAGCATTCTCTAGTTAGCTTGATTAAAAAATCCAATAGGGACCTGTGACGGACACTGTTGAAACAAAGGGTACATGTTTGCCTAACATTACTGCCTAGATGCGTGTTATGAACGATCGTTTCAATCGCAATATTCAATTACGTTTTGTTCCATCCCCACTGTAAAATTTCAAGAGACATTAAAAGCGGATAATGTTATGCGTAGCTAAAAAGAAATATTTAAATTCAATGTGGCCTTACGAAAATACTTATAACCCTTATTTCCATTGTAATGAAATCCCAACATTTTGTGAATAGTATTCTATAGCCGCCGGGGAAGTTGAATTATTCAGCGACCACATGTAACCCTGTTATCAATATGATACTGCGCATTTTGGATTAGGATAGTTCCGCGACAGACATCGTGTTGGTAGGAAATATTCATATTGTGTGGGAATTTTCATTCTGGCTGTTCGGTAATAAATCACATGTTCACAGGAGCGAGCCAAAAGTGACATTGCTTTTACATTTCTTGATTAATCACCAGAATAGAAGGGTTTTGATAGAATGTAAGAGTTTTCTTTGCGCATCAAGAAGCCAGGACTCCTGTCTCTGCTACACTTACAATCAGAACGCCCGATCCTGTCTGAATAACAACGGGACCGATGTGACAAAATTCGGACCTGCCCTATTCATCAGAAAGTCTTGGCTTCAGGATACCTCAAAACTCTGACAACCCGTAATAGGACTGGGATGTCGATTTTACGCATCAGTGGCGACAGCGTTATTTTTCCTCGATACTTTTTGTTATACAATGATAAGCTGTAGACATCTGTAGGATTCTGGGTAGCAACCTAATATCTACAAATCGACAGAAATGTATCGTTTCGTCAATAGTTCAATGAATCGCCTGGCCGGCATTTCAGCAAACGTATTTCACCTCCAATCCGTCACTTCTTGTTCAATTTTTCATAAATTAATGACAGTATAACATCGTTGAATCTAAAAACATAGGACATTAATAATTTAGATTTATTGAATCAACAGTACAAGGACCATGTGTTACGATTTAAAAAGAGTAATCCATTTGTGTAATGGTCCCGAACGGAGAAGCAAAGCTCGTGTGTCATCCGGACATGACTTGAAAATGCTCCTAATTGAAATTTGTCAAATGGAAATTGTGTTTGTATTACCATTTGTATTTGTAGCTCACCTGAATAAATGGAACTTATGCGTTTACGTCGTACGTTCCGTTTTCCGTTGTTCGTCATTAACGTCACTAAATAAACGTATTATCTACTGATGCATTGCTTGGATGAATCCTACTTTTAAAGTGAGCATGGATTTCCACCGCGTGTAACAATATTCTAGCAATATCACGACGTGGGGCATTCTGAGTTTCGAACCCGGGTCTTAGGCGTTACGAACGAGCGAGAAGCTCCAGGCCCTATAATTCACTTTCCAACATGGCCCCCTACGGCAGCCAGTTTGAAAATACTTGATCCTATATCTTGGACAAGCAGGGGCGTATCCGAGTTTAATTTGACTATATACCACTTGGTCAATAATGTGTAACTCGTCCTAATTAATTCCACTACTAAATCACTTTTGCTATAGATATGGAAACATTGCTTCACCAACGGCTTGTCAGTTGATTAAAAGATGATGTGAGACACTAACAAGATAAGGTGAGCTGAAGAGACCTACGTGCATGATCTTTTTCATATTTCAAGTTTTGAACTATTTTCGAGAATTAAAGTCCTATTTCAAGACAGCTATGTTTTATGAACAGTATATGGAACGTTAAATTCCCATTTGTGTCCGAAAATTCGTCAAATTTACCATAAAACTGTAAACCTGAACAAGTATTTGAAAATGGATTATAACAAATCTAATTCAACAGTACTAATTTCTCTTGGCTCAACATTTCTTTAAGTGGTTGTTTAATGTGCTGGATTGATGCACTTAAGTTCAATCCAATTAATATCACATATGAACGTAAATAAGAAAATGTAGAAGTAAATTGGCAGTGCAATATGGTTTAAAGGCTTCGGAAGCAATATTCATTTCTTTTGTTAATCACCTCCAATTTTACTGCTTCGTGTGTCTTATTTTTGCATTATCAATTCAAAAATCAATAAACGTCAAGCTTGTGCAAAGAAGTTGAGTAGAAGAGGATGTGTTTAAATTCACTTAACATAATTCCACCTCAACTATGCTACAAATCTACAGTTGCATCAAGATGACGGACTTGACATAATGGTTGTAAATCACTTTGGACAAGGAGGCAGACATCTCAGCACTAGAGTTGAGGTAGACAATCCCAAAATATCAGATGAAGTATTGAAAGGAACAGTTCCTACACTAGTCACCTAGCAGGCCATGATGTTCACGTTAGCGGTAACCTCAAGAGGATGCAACTCAGATGGGCTTAATGTGACAGTACGTTACAATCTTCGACGTGACCTTTTGTTAACCATTCTGAGACCGCACGATGATATTATTGTAAACGATTGTTCATATGCCTTCCGTGCTGGATCTACACAAAAGCAAAAGACACATTCTGAAACAAAACCCTCTGACTCTTAACTCGAAAATGTTTTTCTTGAGCCAACTCGCACAATTTGTTCACATTGCCGTGTGGATGACATATGTTACAACATCAGTTATAGTGAGTGAGTTTAGTTTTACGCCACTTTTAGTAATATTCCAGCAACATCACGGCGGAGAACAACAGAAATGGGCTTTACACTTTGTGCCCATGTGGGGAATCGAACCCGGGTCTTCGGCGTGACGAGCGAACGCCTTAACCACTAGGCTACCCCACAGCCCTACATCAGTTTTAAGCTACACGTTCATGAAAATATGTAAATGTTTTGTTCCAGATGAACTGTTACTGACTATAAGCCGCTGAATTCACATAAGTCCTCAGTGCAAAAGGGAGCAAACCCAAGACACCACTGACATTTATATTTACAACGATCGTATCTCATGTGACCATGTACATTAACATGGAGAATAACATCAGATTGATCTCGAGCGAATCGTTGCTTTGGTGGTTTGGACACCAGGTGTTGGCGAATGGATTGTCTAGTTTTCTTTCTGGCAGTTTCAACAAATCGACGATTCAGATGTGCACATACAGTATCGGGTTTAATCGTTTTTTAAAATGTACCTCCAACCGTCTGAGCACTGAAGATGGCACCCGAAATGAGACTCATGAAATGCCCTAACATTAGTTCTTATGTAGTCGGGTTTCTGTCTTGCTTATGAAACTTGGCCTTCAACGCCTGGGAAAATAAACTGCAATCTTTCTTTACACTCGATCTCTGTAAGAGCCTGGACTTGAAATATGCCAGAAGAATGGACTGGAGGTTTCCTTTCCTCACATCTGTTCTCCTGTGAGTGGCACAATATATGCGTGTAGGTTTGTGAGGACTTTGCAACAAGGGAATGTGTTGCACGTCAGTGTCACGCAGTGATGTATATTTGTCTCGTGATAGATGGAGCGCAGACATCCACTAGGGTACAGGGTTGAACATGGTGCCACACTGGAATGGGTGAGTCTTGGAGACCGCATCAGTCTTGCTCTATCAAGGCGGATGTCACAATAATGAGCGTAAAACCTACCACCCATGAGGAAAATCGAACTCAGGTCATCGGTTTGATAAGCAGGAGTGTTAACCATAAGGGGCGGTGGGGTAGCCTAGTGGTTAAAGCGTGAGCTCGTCACGCCGAAGACCCGGGTTCGAATCCCCACATGGGTACAATGTGTGGAGCCCATTTCTGGTGTCCCCCGCCGTGATGTTGCTGGAATATTGCTAAAAGCGGCGTAAAACCAAACTCAGTCAGTCAGTCAGTTAACCATCGCCACATGGAAAATTGGAACGGATGACAATTGTGTCATGCATTGCATCATGCAGAATATTGGCGCGATGCTATTGTTGTTCCCATCCCTAAACCTGGACGTGACCATACTGATCCTTCGAATTATCGACCGATCTCACTAACTAGCTGTGTTTGCAAGACCATGGAACGCATGATAAATAATCGACTTGTTTGGTACTTGGAAACCAATAACCTTTTAACGGATATTCAAAGTGGTTTCCGTAAAAACAGAAGTACTAGCGATCATTTAGTGCGTTTAGAATCGTTTGTTAAAAATGCCATTATTCAAAAACAACATGCAGTGTCAATTGTTTCGATTTAGAAAAAGCATATGACACTAGTTGGAAATATGGCATTTTAAGAGATTTACACAATTTTGGATTGCGAGGCCGTTTTCCTCAATTCATATCCAAGTTTTTAACTGACAGGCAATTTCAAGTCCGCGTGGGTTCCACCCTGTCTGATCATTACAATCAAGATCAGGGTGTCCCAAAAGGCAGCATTTTGTCTGTCACACTTTTTAGTATAAAGATAAATAGTTTGTCCAAGGTTTTAAATGATTCAATCGATGGGTCGCTGTTTGTGGATGATTTTAATGTTTCTTGTCGTGGTAAAAATATGCATACTATTGAACGGCAGCTGCAATTGTGTTTAAACAAAATAAATAAATGGTGTCTTGAAAACGGCTTTAAATTTTCTAAGTAAAAAACTAATTGTATACACTTCTGTAGAAAATATAAGCCACATAAGGACCCGGAACTAAATTTAAATGGCACTCCAATAAAACTTGTCAAAGCGGCCAAGTTCTTGGGTCTAATTTTCGATTCCCATTTAACTTTTCTGCCGCATATTAAATCCCTTAAAAATAAATGCCTGAAGGCACTGGATTTATTGAAAGTAGTTTCTAATTCAAAGTGGGGATGGGTACAAGCTACCCTCCTACACCTATATAGATCACTAGTCCGCTCCAAACTTAATTATGGCTCCATCGTATATGGTGGAGCCTGCAACAGCAACCTAAAACTGTTAGAGTCTATTCACCACCAAGGCCTTACACTTTGTCTTGGGTCTTTTAGAACTTCTTCTGTTGACAGTCTCTATGTTGAGGCCGATGAGCCATCACTTAACCAACGTCGTATAAAATTATCCTTACAGTATATAACAAAACTCTATTCTAACGAGTCTAATCCTGCATTTCACTGTGTTTTCAATCCTCTTTATGAGGATTTATACAACAAAAAGACTTCTCTTGTTCCGCCTCTTGGGCTCAGAATTAAGCCATTTATTGCTGCTGCCGGCATTGAGATGGAAAATATAGCTCCTTCCCGACTTCTGTCTTCTCCTTCTTGGCAATTGGTTAGGCCACAAGTCGACCTAACATTAACTACATTTAATAAATCAGAAACTAATGAATTACAATATAAACAAAAATATAATCAATTAAAAAGTAAATATAATACTTACTAGTCCTTATTTACAGATGGGTCCAAGGATGGTGGCGCAGTGGCATGTGCCACTGTCATTGGATCCAGGCCCCATTTTCTAGAATACCAGATAATAGCTCTATTTTTACAGCAGAAGCAAACGCCATATTAACTGCTCTTAAATATATTCAAAGACACCCTAAATATAAACAATATATAATCTTTTCTGACTCTCTTTCTTGCCTTCAGGCTATTAACAATCTTTCTTGTAAACATCCACTTTTAATAGAAATCATTGAATTGTATAATGAGCTTGCTACTGGCCAATGCGACATCGTCTTTTGTTGGTTACCCAGCCACGTTGGCATTTCTGGGAACACAATGGCCGATCTTGCTGCCAAGGCAGCACTCAACAAATCTGTGACACCACTTCTTATTCCTTACGCTGATTATAAAGCTAGCATTAGAACTTACATCCGTGATCTGATGCAGAAGAAGTGGGATACCCAAGTAGGTATCAATAAATAACATGCAATAAAACCAACTATCGGTTACACCTACTTGGGTTGTCAGTCCAGATTTGAAGAGGTCATCATACGACGATGTCGTATTGGCCACACAAGATATACTCATGAGTACCTATTGAAAGGTGAGGATCCTCCGTTTTGTATCCCTTGTGATGAAAGAATCACGGTCAAGCATGTCTTGCTTGACTGTGTTGAATATTCCATCACAAGGGATAACTATTTCAAAGCACGAACCATGAAGGATCTTTTTACTAATATAAGTTCTCATTTAATTATTGCATTTTTAAAAGAATTAGACTTGTTAACTGATTTGTAAATAGATAATTATTTTATTATTGGTAGTTTAGATTAGTAACTGAGATTGTTAGTGGCTGTACCCTCAAAGGGGGTTGAAGTAGCGTAACATTATTGTCCTCCTGAGAGGTTACGTAAGTCCCGAAACATTCAAAGGAAATTTAAATTTACCAGCTGTTTTAAATGTAGTATTTTTGTCATTTAAATATTGGCTAAATTTGACTTCAATCGCCAGCGGCTGAAGGGATGATATAAATCCAGCTAGGGTCCATGCAGGTAGCAAAGGTAATGTAAGTCCCCATGGTCCCTAATTTGGTGATCTACCTTCAGTTGTTGGCGATCTATAGCCAGTTTTTATATTGTATTGTCCAAATAGTGCTATTAGTTTTAACTTTCCATACTAGTTTTAGTTGTAATTGTGATATTCTAGTTGTTTTACTGTCCTTCGTAGACAGGTTTTTATCATATACATATATTCCATTTCAATGAGTCAAAAAAGAAACTTCACAAAATGTAATTTGAAAAATAATGAATAATTTTTCTCTGATGATACATCTATGTACCCGAAATGGGATCCCTATCTATCGACTCTAGAAAAACGTTAGCAAAACCCACTCAAACCCATCCAATGACGTTAGTGCCAAATCAGGTTTTGCATGTGCAGTCGATCACGTGGTCTTCGCATCGAAGTTTTCTTCATATGCACGTGTTTGCATTGGCCTCACGAATTGAAAAAACACTTTTAAACCACAGTTCTAACGGTACTTGAAATGCCACGATTGTCAAATGTGCAACGTGAACATGCCGTTGGCATGTTGCAAGCGGGAAGATCATTTATTGACGTCGCAAGAGCAATGGGATGCAGCCGTCGTACTGTTTATGACTTGCGAGGTCGTCTACAACAAACTGGCACCACTTCTGATCGCCCAAGGTCGGGTCGTCCACGTGTGACGTCACGAGCAGTAGACCGTCAAATCGTCCTACGTCACCTACGTGACAGATTTCTGCCGGCTACACGAACCAGGGCTGAGATGTTTGGAGGTCGACTGTCCTCACAGACCATTCGAAATCGGTTGCGGGCTGCAAATCTCCATTCTCGACGTCCATATCGTGGGCCAATATTGACGCCGTTTCATCAACGTCAACGTCTGCTGTGGGCCCAACGTCACCTCCGATGGACCCAGAGAGACTGGAATCGAGTCGTTTTTAGCGATGAATCCAGGTTTACCCTCAGATTCGCGGACGGCAGGCATAGAGTCTGGAGACGACGTCGTGAACAGTATGCCCAATGTTGTGTACAGGAAGTCGACAGATTCGGGGGCGGAAGTTGCATGGTGTGGGGTGCTTTCTGTGGGAACAACCGTTCCCGACTTCTGGTCATCCGTGGAAACCTCACAGCTGCTGCTTACCGCGACCAGGTGCTCACCCCTGAGCTCGTTCCTTTCATGGCGGCTCATGGCCCAGGTCTACAGTTCCAGCATGATAATGCTCGGCCGCATACCGCGATGTTGACACGAAATTTCTCTCAAAACGCTGGAATCAACGTCATGGACTGGCCATCGAGGTCCCCTGACCTTAATCCAATAGAGCACGTTTGGGATGCACTTGGGAGAAGGCTTCGTGGTCTTAGGAACCAACCTCAGAATTTGCAGGAACTTGGCGCTGCCTTGCAACCACGTGTTCACAAGCATCAGGCAGTCGATGAGGAGACGGTGTTTTGCAGTGGTGAATGCGCGGGGCGGCCATACACGATATTGAACTGAGAAATTTTGCATTTTTATTCTTGTAACTTGACATTCTGTATACCCATGTTTTGGAACGGCGGTGTAGCCTAATGGGTCTGATTATGGCACTGTCAGTGTATCGAGTACATCACACAGATCTCAGCAATGAAATAATAACAATTTAACCATCTTACCATCTCTTGTTCTTTTATAGTGCCCTGAAGAAAGAATGTGAAGTTTCTTTTTTGACTCAGTATATGTTCTCGTCACGATATGGCTGAGATATTGCCGATGTGACGTTAAATATTAACTCACTCACTCACTCACTCATGCAGAATATCACTCATTTTGATCTGCCTTCAACGTTTTATCACGAATCTGTCATCGTGGTCAAATGGATAGAGCCCCCCCTAGGAGAGCAGCTGGTGGTTCGATCCCCGGACTGAAAGCCAAAATATGTATTACTAACAGTATGGTCCTTGTTGTTACCCTGCAAGGTCTGAATATTCCATTCGCACAGTAAAACATCTCCATAGAGAAAATGAAATGTCGCATTCTCACATTCTCGCGATTTCGTGTTTTTTTGCCTTATTTGACAAATCGAGATTGCGAGATTTGACATTGACAACATGTACAAATGTCGCATTCTCGCGTTTTGACCTTTGACAAAAAGTGCTATGTATACCAAAATCACGAGAATGCGAGATCGCGAGAACGCGAGATTTTGGCCAAATCTCGCGTTCTCGAGATCTCGCATTCTCGCACTTTGGGCATTTTTAGCTCGTTTCCAAAGGTAGAGATCGCGAGAATACGAGATCGCGAGAATGTCCCTTACAGTATTCCATACCATACGAAGTGTTATCGCCCCTAAATACCCTCCAATTGTATCGTACTAATGCCCTTGCATATTGAGTCGTTCCTCCTGGCATTAATCTACAAACTGACGGTGACAATAATGTATACAATAGATGAATTCTCTTGCTTCGTAACCCTGCATACATATCAACCACGACGTCCCTCTGTTCGGGTTGTCTATTTAGAATGACAGTTTGTTTGAGACAGCTTAATAGCTGGTTTCCGGAAATTTGATAAATAAGCAGAATCACAGTAATCTGCTAATACGTCTATTAGTTCGACTCATCGACTCATGCCTTATAGGATTGATGTCCTTCCTTGAATCACGTATTCTCCATTGATCTATATTGGTTAGCCAATAGTTGCACCCAGACATGCCCTAAAATCGGCGTGGAAGCTATAGAACACGTATTTGGACACAGCACATTAATAGGTGAAGGTTATATATAAGCTGATCTGCAGAATAAGGATTACTGACCCCAGAATACACATTTACTTGTTACGCAGTGTATGTGACTACTGCTGAGTTTGGGTAATACCGACTTGAAATAGATGATCTTGTGAGGATTCATCTGGGTGTCTGGGAGGAAATTTAGTAGCCGGAATATCAGAGCCTCTGTCATGCGTAAAATCGGGCAATGCTTCTGAGCAAAATATGTATGTTTGAGTGATATATTTGTCTGGATAATTGTCTAAACGGAATGGATAAGATTTGGTAATATTTATTGCTGTCACCCGGTGATGTGGAAGCGAGTGCAGATCGACCCCCAGTCCGCTGGTTAATTAAGCAATATTGATCTGTATTGTCCGTCTCTGCTTAAGTCCATGTCATGTGTATGCTGCAGACTTGCTGCTGGAGGTTTGTGTTGGGTTTATATGACCCTAGACGCCCGGACAGTTTAGGGAGAAAGTTGTTGCCTATTTTCATAAGCGTCGATTTATGTTTGTCTGACCCTCTGATGGTTAGCGATGAGGGACACGTCTTACACAGGAAGTAATATCGTGGGTGCAAGACCTAATTACTCACATTGTTTGGGAATATGAAACTTCGAGTTTGACCGTAAAAGGTGCTCCTAAGCGATACTTTTACACGGATGATATTATATATTCATTTGTAGTTTATCTGGCGCTGGTAAACTGTTCACATAACAATAAAGACATATGGATTTGCTGATCTGTCGCCCTTGAGCGGTAATGCACATTAATAGGATTCCTGGCCACGTACGTATAACATCGTAATATGACTGACATACAGCATCGTTTGGTTGGTTTGATGGTTGGTTTGTTGTTTAACGCTGCACCCAGCAATATTCCAGTTATATGGCGGCGTCTGTAGATACTCGAGTCCTGACACTCCAGTGGTCAACACCATGAGCATCGTTCAACGCAATTGGGATACGATGACATGTATCAACCAAGTCAGCGCGTCTGAACACCCGATCCCGTTAGTCGCCTCATACTGGGTTACTGAAGATCAATTCTAACCCGGATCGTAAGGGTATATCGCTTGGGCAATGATACACAGCAACGTACGTACATGTATACTATTTTAGTGTTATAGGTCGTTGGGACAAAGCTGCAAGTACGATCGCGAGTCTCTCGTTCACTGATGTGCAATACTTTAGGTCGCTTATACACTAATATGCAGTATATGGCGTCGTTTGTTACGGAGGACGGGTAATTAAGGCCTATTGTACACTTCTGTAATTACACAGGTCAGTTATACACTACGACAAGTACATTGGTCGCTTCACTGATGTGCTGTACCAAAGGTCCCATCACGTTACTATTAAGTACAAAGGTAGCTTCTTTACTACTGTAAATTACATTAGGCCGCGTGTCCACTCCTGTGAGTACATGACGTCTCGAGGGCACTCCTGAGAGTAGATGATGTCACTTGCACTCTCTGATATTGGCAGTATGATGAACTAAACCAGGCTGACTGTCGCTCATTTTACGATGGACGTCAATATGTCGCGTCAATATGTTGCTAAAAACTACGTTTGGGGCAATTCTAAAATGTCTGAAAATCACGTCAAATAGAGACTGTACGACAATTCCCTTTAGACAGACAATGTTTATGACGGGACAAGGAATGGAAGCGTCTGTTCGTAGTTATAGCCAGTGTAAGGAATAGTTTCCAAATTTTGATAGCCAGTCGGGCAAGCTATGCCTGAAAGTTGCTAGCCCACAAAATAATTCACTAGCCCGAAACTTATCTGGCCATAATCTTGCATGATTTAAAAGTGTATTATAACTCAACAAGTCGGAGAGAGTAATGTATTAAAAAATGAACCCATGGAAATTCACTAGCCAGTCGGGGCAGTGACTGTGGAGATTTACAGGCCCGACTGGATTTTTACTAGCCACCGGCTAGCGGGCCAGTGGCAATTTCGCACACTGGTCATAGCACAGAATGGCGGACTTAGTAAAAAGAAATCATTTAGCGCCACACTATTGCGCTGGGGAAATCGCGGTAATCCCTGTCGTCATCAGCTCATCTAACCTTAGCAAGGCACACACACACACACACACACACACACACACACACACACACACACACACACACACACACACACACACACACACACACACACACACACACACACACACACACACACACACACCTACCTTACGTTCACAGAACGTTCATATAAACCCATTCTAGTATCAGCCAGGTCCAGATTTCATTCATTCAATCTTTACTGGGTGAAGCTTCAATTTCGATTGAAAGAGGCTGCCATTATATTTTGTGAGACTAAGGGACATAACTCCTATTGGATATTTTGGGGCGGTTGAAATGGCGACAAGTGCAAGCTGTCAGTGCAATATTGTTCGTTTTAGATATTTAAGTTCTGTGTTTAAGTGCATTGGTTTGTAATGGTCTATGTATCTGTCAATATAAGGATTGAAGCTGTTACAGTATATTTTTATTTTTATTTTATATCTGTTTCATGAGTTGATGAAGCGAGTGCATGAGCAAATGTTCCAGGATGCTCGGCGTGCATCATGATAAAAACCGAACTTCAATCTTTAACTAGCAACACCATGGCGTTCATGTAAGTATACGAGGTCGCTTGTACACTCATCTGTGTACATGAGGTAGCATCTTCTCTACTCTTCAGAACATGAGATCGCTTGTACGCCCATCTATGAACATAAGGTAGCATGTTCTCTACTCTACAGAACATGAGATCGCTTGTACACTCCTGGGCATATATGAGTTACTTTGCACAATCCTATAGTTGCAGGAGGTACCCGTTTCGGTTGTGAGTACCCTTGTGTGTACAATGCATTGCATACATAGTCACTTCAACACACGTAAGGTCGCTTCTACATTTTTAGATATAGATATAATGAACTATTTTTCCCATAATACCGTATGTTATTCTATAGAGAAGAGATATAAACATTCTATATTTGTTACCAAAAATACATCCAACAGACATAAAGCCAGAATTGCATTACCGTTGTGAAACATAATCTGCGTTATCGAACGTATAAAGTCCCCAAAGAAGATCGATACTTGGGCACATGTTGAGTTACATGTAATATTCAGTTACAATATTCAAACAATTTCATGACAGAAGATGTCAAGAATAGAATTCATACGTTTCATCCATCAGAGAAATTGAACCTTTGTCTTTAAACAGGATAGCCACCGCCCGTCTGTAGATGGACGTCAGCTCACGTCAACGACATATTACACTTATTGATTACAGAAATGCATTGAAGTATTTACATTCTGCTCGACAATTATTATGAAATCAGTATCTAAATTAAAAGGACATTACGCCGTTTACATACTATTAGTGTAACGGTAGAAATATATAAACTAGAGGCAGTGTTGAAGCATATCTCCGCAGAGTAGTTCCATCATTGTATTCGGTTACTCTTTAAACAGTGGTCGAAGCCGAAACAAGAACAGTCGCCATTATCCAATCCATCGCCAAGTGCATCTTAAACAATCGGCGATTTACACTGAAACGCATGGCGTCATCAGACACTTTGACGAAAGGGGTGTCTGGAAAGGTAAATGAGTATTTCCCTTTCATGCGAGTTTGGTAAATAATGTAATTACATTTACAATACGAAGACGGATAATTCGTTAAAGGGCCACGAACATTAGAATCCGAAACTGTAGCAGCAGAAACAACCGTATGTTTAGCACAAGAGAAGCAAAAAATAAACACCTTAATGTTTGTGTTTTATTTGATTTATATTCCACCTCTTGATATCGCTATTAAGTTTCGGAACTGACTCTCCGCGATTTAGATATAAAAAGGGTCTATAAGGATAATTTAAAACGGCCACTTTCTGCCTCCGATCAATTTTGAAACAGAAAACCTGCGGGCTGAGTACATTACATCTTCTGCACACAATGGGTATTAACACCAGATTTGGTTTAACATGCTATCGGGCGCTTATTGAAAGCGCATCATTTACTCTTAGCGACTGATGAATAGGAAAACAGGTTTTCCTATTCAGTACGTGTTTACACGGATAAAAACTAAATTCACTTTTTATGAAATACAAACAAGTGATTGATTGTCAACAGATAATGTCCAGGTATACCGTTGTCTGGAGTGTTTTCCGGGACTCGCTGGCGCCGCAACTGATGACGTCTTTGACAAAAGGAACATAATGGCATTGTTCTGAGAAATGAAATACACCACAAATGTATTGACGTGTACGTTTTCTTTTGGACCGTCTTATTTACATTTGTGGTTATAGTCTCTCGATGGCTTCGCGACGTGTTTTATGGTTTTCTATTTACATATGGTTCGGGCGGTGGGGTACCCTCGAGGTGAAAGTGTCCGCTCGTCACGCTGAAAACCCGGGTTTGATTCCCCGGGGTCTTCCTGATTTGCCACCTCCTATTGTTTAAATTAGGTTGTGCAGTCAGGTGTGGTAATTGGTAGAACAAAAGGATGAGGTGGGGGGTTATCTCAACATTCAGACATGTGGTCGCGATATATGTCTGTATTTCTTTTTTTATTTCACATGAATATACAGTCATTCAATATGAAATATTCCACGTGTATTTTTACACACATCAATCATGACTTAACATTCCATGACTGAATATACTTTTAATATGACATATTTTCACATGATGCTTTTAACTTACTTATAACATGTCAACTTATTGTTATACACATTGCACTCAGTAACAAACATATAGCAGACTAACTATCTTTAAAGTCCAACCAAATACGACACGGGATCGGCATACTCAAATGGAGTTTTCTGACCAGCTAACAGGAGGTCTTTCTCAAGCTGAAGCGTTCAGTTCACCATACACCCTGAACATACCTGGACTCAGCTCACCCCTGTTGGCTTGGGTGGCACCTTGAATTAGAGTTCATATGATGACATAAAAACAGGAATAGGAATATATCATTGCAAACCTTCTTGTCCCGGCAATATGAAACATACACCCCTTTAGCGATTGCAGTTGTAGCGGGTTTTTTTCTTGACTCGTTTGGCCATTGTGGCGCTCGTAAACGGAGAAGGTTTATACTCCATAAATGTAGCAATATGTTTAGCAAACCCAAAGTATTAGGGATAATAAATAGTTTTGTTTCGTGCCAGAAACATAAGACTACAAGTACGAGTACCAGATATTGGCCAGATTGTTTGCAAGCATGAATGTATAGTGTAAACCACGTTTATAACGAGATCGGAGGGACCATTAAGTTTGTTAGTATCGTAGTTTGTTATAGGCATTTCGACTACAATATTCACAAACGTGCCGGGGTCAAAAGATAGTTCGTTACATTGGTCAATTAGTGATGAGCGTGTTCATAATAAATGTAACCCACTACTTGGTATATCGTATGCATGGAATGATCATCATGTAAAAGTTAAAATATATTCTTGAAAATGACTCCCTGTCTGAACCGTTAGCTGTGTCTATTTGGTTTGTTCTGCAACTGTGACCATATTCACTCCATGAGTACCGGGTACCAGTCACTGGAGCCTGGTGGAAGGTAGCGCCTGGGAGTCAATGATTTTATGAACGCCCCCGGTAATTGTCCACTCCAAGACCTTGTGGTGGTGGTGGTGATGGTGATGGTCTTGTGCATAGGGCTCAGGTGACAGATCAGTTAAGGTTAAGCAACGTTGGTCACAGAGAGTCCTTGGAGTGCTTTGGCAGCCAGGGTCCCGTTTCACAAAGCGATTTTAACACTGAGACTGTCGTAACTCCAATAGTTTAACATAGACTTACGACAGACGTAGGGCTACGCTCCCTTTGTGAAACGGGACCCTGTCACACATCGTAGCACACGTGACACATGTGGTCTCACCTTAGGCAAGTGTGTTTGTTCAAAATTGCCTTTCTTCACCTGACAGTGAATGGGTACTCAGTCGGATAAGAGGTGAGGTGAGGTTAAATTGGGTTTAACGTCGCGATTGAGAATATTTCGCTCATATGACGACGTGCATGCGTGTGTATGTGTATGTGCGGCTGCTTGTGCTAGCCCAGACAGAAGCTGGTTTTATAGTGCTAGCCCACTGAGATACCATGCCTCAGTGAAGCATGAATACCCCACTCAGGCACATTATACTGACTCCGAGCCGACCAGACCTTGTTATACCCATTAATGCCGAGCGCCAGGCAGGGACCAACAAGTACCATATTTTAACGTCTTTTGGTATGACGCCAGTCGGATAAGACTTCTAGCGCCTCACGGGCAGCTTGGGTTATGCTATGAGCATACTTTGTCCTAAGCGCAACTGAACATCGTCGAGTTGATGTTTCAAATGTATTATATGTTGTATGTCTCAGTTGCAATCGCCTCGTCTACCCAAAGTCACAGGTGATTGGACAAACTCAATCAAATGTTAATGTGTGCTGCAACCGGATTGGTTGAAATGAGTTCGTAAATGGAATGTGAAGCCGCGGAAGCTTTTAGACTAATCAAGACACATTAACACTTTGCGCTCTAAATACAATTCATTTTCTGAACGAAAATAGATTAAAACCTTGAATTTGACAACATGTCATGTATCATTTTATGTTCAATTTAATTACTGTATTGCGAAAAGGAGAATGCAAAGCTGGATGAATATTTGTACATTCTACCGCCAAGGCAGTTAGAGCTGGAGATCGCAGCATTTTGACACCGACCATTATTTGAAAATATGGCTACATGTAAAGTGACGTTATTGATGTCCAAAGCTGTTCCGGTACTCGTAGGATGCTAAATGAGTATCGATAAAGAGGATATTACGTGCTTTGGTATGAGAGGTCGTTACTTGTTGGTTAATAACCTTGATTTGTTACTACTGAAACCGCAGCGAATGATTAATACTTGCAGACCCTGTTATATAGATAACGTAACCAGGGTTACACGTGTGTGATCTTGTTTGCTTTGAAAGCTGCATATTAGCTGTTACCTCATCATATAGAAACATCGAGAATTGACTTAAACAAATCAAGTTGTAGATTATAAGAAACTAGATTATGAAATAGCATATGGTGTTTCACAGTCAAATATCAAGGCTATCTTCGGCCCACTGAAAAGAATAACTTATTAAGTTAGTGAAATATTCTACATATGGTTATGATAGTTATTGGATATATTCATATGACTGACAGTTTATTCTCTATTTTTGAAAGTTTTGGAAATAACTATGTACAAAAGTGTGACCAATTATATAGGAAAAAGAGCTATATTTCGAAACTTTGGAAATAATTGTAGCATGGCCATTGGCTTGTGTCTTTGACATATTATGTAGTGTTCATTGTTAATTACATCTTGCAGGAAAAAGAATTTGTCATTTAGATAGACAAGATTTAAATTTACGGTTTTCCCGATCTCTTGAATATTGGCTTTGACATTGCCTGCTTTGATGTTTGGCCAAAGTCCATATGAAACCTCATCCGTTGAATGTTCTGAAATATATGTGATTGTAATAACACAGGAAGCTCTGAGGAATAGTGGGACACAAGCCAGGTAGTATTCACAGCACGGACTCCCGCGTCAGCGGTGGATGCACTCGTCAGCCGCCGCTATTCCCTCAGTGACAACTGGTAAAACAGTGGGATGGGCTTCGACTGAAGTATGTTCGACTGAAGAAATTGTTCAGCAGTAATTATGACCAACATTCTACAATCAGGACTTCAAAGTAACTCAATGATAATTTTACTTGTTTCGTTTGTGATTGGACAGTTTATTGTGAAAATGTTCCATGTTACGGCTTTTAGGCTATTTTTCCTAGCCACTTGGATGCGAAGAGAAACGATAATGTGTATGAATTGTCTTTCTTTAGCACTGGTCAAACGCTTACAACTAACTATTTTTAATATTATATATCCGCGTTGAAAAGATTAAACGCTAGTTCCAAGTCCAATAAGCACTTGACGTGCAATTTATATAACGTATTTCTGGCACAATACAGTGTATTTTCAACACAAATCCCTTGTCCTCAACAATGAGTTAATGTTTTTATCATATCCCGAATGGTAGTTCGAGAGGGACGAGAACGTGAATTTATAATACATGTACGTATATTTTCTCATCTGTCATTGTCTAGTATGTATTTCTTGTGTGTTCAGATGTGAAGACTTCCAAGTTAAAATATCATAGACTAGGACCGATTGTGGATAAAAGTAATGCAAGAGGCATTTTGTAGTAGGATTTGGTATCCAGGCTAGTTTACCTATTTAAAGGGTCTGATCACGAAAAATAGGATACCAATCTGAAAAAAGTGTTTTTGACCCACAAAATTGAAAAACAAAATGGCCGCCCAAATCGTCTAAAATAGAGGTAGGTGTGCACTGTATTTTCGCCTGTGACTGTATCTCTATTTTTTAGATTTTGGAAACTTGACTTTTTAAGACATTTAAAGAGTGCTGATCATGAATAAATAGGATTCAAAGCTGAAAAATGTTTTTGGACCCTCAAAATTGAAAAACAAAATGGCCGCCATAGTCGCCGCAAGTAGTGGAAGGTGTGCACTCTATGTCATCACCTGTGACTGTATATCTACTCTCTAAATTTTTAAACCTGACATTTTTTAGACATTTAAAGGGTGTTAATCATGACAAAATAGGATACCAAGTGAAAAAAAGTGTTTATGAACCTCAAAATTGAAAAACAAAATGGCCGCAAAAATAGCTGATTACCAAAGTTATACCAAATACACAACTACATATTTTCAATGAACATTTTTAATCATTTCGGATGAGAATAATACAGATAATCAATGAAATGTTAGCAAACAATTTTCAACCCAATATATCAGCTGAAACATACAAACTTCATAACAATAATGTTAAATCTGTTCACACTTGATTCTCTTGTACATAAGAATTATAATTTCTCATGTTATGCTTAATAATTTGGTCAACGCAACCATAAACAGGTTTGAATTCAACATCTCATACTATTCAAAGATTCATTAAACAAGCATCTTTGTTACTTGACTTTGATTCATGACCTTTGTAGAGCTTTGTTTGCTCTTCTCCAACCCATTTCTGTGAATTCGGGAGGTGATGGAATAGTTTCATATGCTTTCCTCTAGATCATGATTTGGTAATGGACACGCTGGATGTGGTGCAAGATTATATTTCTCAAGCAAAACCCTAAGCAGTGTGTTCACAATCTGAATACTATTAACACCGTATTCCTGGCTGACAAATTCTTCAGTGGATCTGGTCTTGTCTTGGTTCAGGTTGCCAGCGCCCTAATCCTTTAGGAGATGTTGATGATGGAAGTAGGATGTGGAATCACAGGCCGTAAGTGCATGAAATGGCAACAACGATGCAACAGAATATGCAGGCAGTTGACATTGCATCTGGAATATCTAAAGTTTTGGTTGAAGATATACACAAAGAACTTAGTTAAGCACCCCCTGACATATCTCACGATTGGATGAGCCGCGATCTTAACCCTTTGGAGCACATCTAGGACATGATTGGTCGTATTGTGCATCAAAGGGATCCTCCTATACAGAACCTGGCCCAGTTGGAAGCTGGTTGCAGATATACACAAAGAACTTAGTTAAGCACCCCATAACGTATCTCACGATTGGATGAGCCGCGATCTTAACCCTTTGGAGCACATCTGGGATGATTGGTCGTCTTGTGCAAGAAAGGGATCCTCCAGTACAGAACCTGGCCCAGTTGGAAGCTGGTTGCAGATATACACAAAGAACTTAGTTAAGCACCCCATAACGTATCTCACGATTGGATGAGCCCCGATCTTAACCCTTTGGGGCATATCTGGGACATGATTGGTCGTCTTGTGCAAGATAGGGATCATCCTGTACAGAACCTGGCCCAGTTGGAAGCTGCTTTACACGAGGTATGGCGTAAACTGCCCCTTCTGGGGATCGGGAGGTTGACAGGGGGTATGAGGAGGAGAGTAATGGCTGTCATTCAGTCAAATAGAGGTTACACTTGGCATTGCCCTTGAATCGTGTTAGACACGCAAAATGGCATTTTGAATGTTCACATTCACCAATAAATTCAACATTAAACATTCCAGGACCATACTTGTACAGACATGGTTTTGTATGAAAATCAGTGGGGGTTTTTTAATGAGTAATTATCATCATAAAATCAACATGGATTCCAATCATTTTGTCGGTTTTTATGAGTCAAAGGATCATACGGGTCAGAAAAACTGTTTTCCATCGCGGTCACCACGAGAATTTTATGTACGTGTTGAAAACGTATCATTGCAAAAATACAGGGTGTGCTTAATTAAGTTCTTTGTGAATAGTTTCAATATGTCAAACATCACATCAGGAACAAGAATTGTGTGTTTTCCAACCAAGGTATCATCCAGGATATCAATGTTGTCTGCTGTGAAGAAAGCAAATCTGTTTGGAATTAGGTTTGGTGGTATCACAGAGCCAGTGGAGTGATTCATTGTTTTCAACGTTGATTCTGCAAAGGATGTGACAAGTTGCATGACCTGCTTGTAACTTAAAGTAAGTCCTGCTTTATGAAACAACTGAACAAGATCTTTGGATCTCGTTATTGGATGAAGTGTACATACGTACAAGGAACATGTAGACACTGTCCGGTATGCAACTGATGGCACTTTGTTCATCAACCCCAACACCAGTATGACATGTTGTATCTATTAAGTCACACCGAAGTTTCAAAGGAACATGAACTAATTCAAGGAAGATGTCTTCATGACGGTCGTAAGTTGGCATTGTCACATTTTCATCAGCCACTGCTATTTGAGAGATGGCGATTCCATTGTACCTAGGAGGTACAAGTAACGTTTCGCGATCAGTAAGGGATCCATATGTCTGCACAAATGTACTAAAGTCTGAAACGTAAACTTGAAACTTCTCCCTGAATGTTGCCGGCGACTAACTAACGATTTGGCAGTGGAAGTGTTGGATTTGACTGCTAGTTGTTTGTACCGTTTCCAGACACCGCTGAACCCGAGAACATGACCCTTACCTGTTGCATAACGAAACTCAGAGGTCAACCATGCCATTGGCGGGTCTGTGTTACTGTCATGAGCATTTTTTTTAAATATTTGTTTTAGGTAGCTCTTTTAAAGGAACTGAGACGAGGTAAATGCTATTTATCCTCAGCAGCAATTAGGTCACATACACAGGCAAGTTTAACTCCTGATCAATTCGAGAAGCTTCCAGAATATCAGAGCTGGTGTTGAATGTCGCAGACATGGGTTCAATTACTTTGAAATGTAATTAATTAAATTACAATTACTTTGATTTTCCTCAATTACAATTACAAATACAATTACACCTTAAATTAAAATGTAATTAATTAAATTACAATTACATTACCAATGTAATTAATTACAATTACAAATTACTTTGTTAAAAAAAAACAAAAAACAAATATATTTCTGTATTCCTTTAATCAACAAGATATCGATGTTGGTAAACAGTGGTCACTAAATCCAATTCATATTTTTGTCATCAAAAAGTGAAATGCAAAGTTAGATTATATCTACAATGTACACTATTTGATCAAATTTGTATTTTGCATATTTCTTTGGGCTTATTATCAAATACACACCTCTATCATCTCTTGTTGCAAAAAACACTTTGTCCACCACTGTTACCTTAGGTGTACTGTATCATGACATCATTACAGGCCTACATTACAATATATAATCAGCCGGTCTCTCTATCTGACATAATCCACATTAACATACTAAAGGATTTGTCAACTTGGATTTATGGCTTATTACCTTTCATGATTATAAAAATAGGACTACAGTTCAGTAAGATTTTGAATATCATATCCTATGAGAAATAAACAAAGAGGCCATTTTGATAGGAACTTGACTAATAGTACTGTTAATCCCCCATTTCCTCAAATACCAACCTACATTCAGTCATGCGTTACTGATTCCCTTTGTTTCACAAATGTGCAGATGGTGATAGTTACAAAGGCTTAGACATTCAAATCTCTTTCAAAACTTAACACCTGCTAGAGTATATACCGACAACAAGCATCTTATTGAAAAACACTGCTTTGTCCTCCTTATTGTACAGAATATAATTGCAAGGGTTGCCTGATGACCACCAAAATAAAAAAGTGAGATGTAATTTGATGTAATTGAAAAAGTAATTGAAAAATTCAATTACATTGAGATTTTAATTAATTAAATTACAATTACAAATTACATTTTAAACATTCAATTACAAATTACATGCAATTACATAGATTTTTGTAATTAATTACATTCAATTACAATTACAAATTACAATTACCCCATGGTTAAGCAAAATATTCATTCAACTGAATCAAAACCCGTTACACCGGGGAACTTGATGCCTCTTTCCTAATGGCACAGTTGCCCTTAACTCATCCATCATCTTGGTAAAAATGACATCAGTGTCACTGAAAGGAAACGGGGCTCCGGGGACCAATTGGTCTAATAGTCAGATGTTTTCCATGCTGAGGTCCCTTACCCGATGTCAGGATCCGCAGGTCGTGCGGTCGAATTCCGAATTTTCCGGTGCTTAAGAATAGTTCGCGACACAATCACATACATTAAGACTGTTAACCTAAATGAATCACTCACAGAAGAAATGCTTTATTTCTGATTGTTTTAAATTGTTCATAGGGGAAAAGGACTATTAACATAGCATGTGTCAAATAAAGGGCACGTTTGTAATATGTGCACACGGCATGCTTTGAATTGATAAGGATGTGGCTTTGCAAATACACTTCCTTAATTTCTTGCAGATTAAACATGAAGCTGAAACGTTTTCCATATTCAGCTCCGATGTTGGCATTGGCATTAGAATCAACCTGTCATGAAGTTTACGCCAATTCGCCTGTACAGTTTCATTATCAAGGCGTAGTATGATGTCTGCTTCTAAAGCAATTTTCTGTATGAGTGCATAATGTCCATCTGGGGTTTCCTCAACTTATCAGAGATACTTCGTCCATTGCAACGATTCTGTTTTGATAATGGAGGTAGATGAGTCTATCATGTACTATCATTGCCTCAGCATGTGATGTGTTTTCACGACTTGTCCTCTCTCCTGTTTTTGTTGTTGTTGTTGAATTTTTTCGGGGTTTGTTTTGGGTTTTGGGTTTTTGTTGTTGTTTTGTTGTTGTTTTTGTTTTGTTTTGTTTTTTGTCTGTTTGTTCTTGTTATCTTTTAAATTTGTTTTTGTGGAGGGGGTCATTTTATGGTTATAATTTTGTGGGCTTTTTTATCATCATTATTTTTACAAATTTATTTTTTATTTTATTTTGGGGGGTTGGGGGTAGGGTTTTGTTTTCTGAAAGATACTTTGAATACATACTTTATCATTCCACACCAATAGATGTGTTTGTTCTGAAAGTGGTTCGGTTCCAAGATTTTCCTGGATTTGTGTAGTTGGATTGTCTCACTAAAATGTTGGGCGTCAGTTACCGTCACACATCAACGGGACAGTCTATCGTATAACTGACATACATTTCACTATGTGAACACTCCACAGATTCTGGCGAGTGAAATGAATTCATAGGCAGGAGTATCTCCAAAACAGAGGACCGCTGTCGATCCTGAAGAACTACCATGGTTCATGTGGATGGAACTGTGTAATAAGGAAATTTGATGTGATGGAAATAATATTCACAAAACTGTCAGACAGTTGAGTAAATTATTTCAGTAGAAAATAGGGGTCTGTAAACAGGGCTTACCACCTACAGTCATCCGTTAGTACAACACCAGGGGCGGATCGACTTCCTATGCCATAGTAACGAGGTGGGAAGCAGGGTGTTTGAAGAATTGGATTGGTAGAGATTTGAGAACAACCCAGTGCGGAACACCAAAAATTGATAGTGTAACATGTACCATAGATATGATCTTGTATACATGGACCACGGGTCTGATGACGTATACACGTACCATACATCTGATAATGTATATGTCGTGCGTAATTTACGGAATTGCCCAATCCGCAAATTAGGCAAGACATTTGCTAAATCCGCGAGAATGGGCGACGCTCTGCCCAAACCCTGCCATTACACAATTAGTAGTGCTAATTCCCATGGATTGAGCAATTAATTAATCTGCGTATTCCCATAGATTGAGCAGGCCGAGTTTGTGTATTTAGAAACCTAGCTGAGCTTGTGTTGACAATGAATAGTGCTTCATAGTTTGTCTCCCAGTAGTCGACTGACAGTTGCACTGAGATGGAGGACAAAATTAAGTTTGAAAGTTTAATCAACAGTGGTACATTCTCTGTATTTGCAAGAAGTGAATATAGCTACTGTCATCCCAGGAATGGGAAATGTTTCAATAAATAGAGGTTCTAAATAGGGTATTGTAAATGTTATAATAAATTGCGTATCATCATGTTTTAATATGTCTCTCTTATTGCAATAAAAACATATCTGATGATCACAACATTTCTTGCTCATTGAAGGGATTACGCAGTGAGGCGTGCCCAATCCGCAGTAAGCGTTATTCGCAGATTCGGCAATTCCGTATATTACGCACGACATATACGCTACCTTGGCTCTGATAATGTATGTATATGTCATTGATCTGAAGCTGTATACATGTACCTTGGACCTCATGCAGTTTCATGTACATGTACCATGTATCTGAGACTGTATACATGAACCATGTACCTGAGACTGTATACATGTACCATGTATCTGAGACTGTATACATGAACCATGTCCCTGAGACTGTATACATGTACCATGGATCTGAGACTGTATACATGTACCATGTATCTGAGACTGTATACATGTACCATGTATCTGAGGCTGTATACATGTACCATGTACCTGAGACTGTATACATGTACCATGTATCTGAGACTGTATACATGTACCATGTATCTGAGACTGTATACATGTACCATATACCTGAGACTGTATACATGTACCATGGATCTGAGACTGTATACATGTACCATGTATCTGAGACTGTATACATGAACCATGTATCTGAGACTGTATACATGTACCATGTCCCTGAGACTGTATACATGTACCATGGATCTGAGACTGTATACATGTACCATGTATCTGAGACTGTATACATGTACCATGTATCTGAGGCTGTATACATGTACCATGTACCTGAGACTGTATACATGTACCATGGATCTGAGACTGTATACATGTACCATGTATCTGAGACTGTATACATGAACCATGTATCTGAGACTGTATACATGTACCATGTCCCTGAGACTGTATACATGTACCATGGATCTGAGACTGTATACATGTACCATGTATCTGAGACTGTATACATGTACCATGTACCTGAGACTGTATACATGTACCATGTATCTGAGACTGTATACATGTACCATGTATCTGAGACTGTATACATGTACCATGTACCTGAGACTGTATACATGTACCATGGATCTGAGACTGTATACATGTACCATGTATCTGAGACTGTATACATGTACCATGTATCTGAGACTGTATACATGTACCATGTATCTGAGACTGTATGCATGTACCATGTACCTGAGACTGTATACATGTACCATGGATCTGAGACTGTATACATGTACCATGTATCTGAGACTGTATACATGAACCATGTACCTGAGACTGTATAACCTGGTGGAAAGTGAACTGAAACTTAAGTTTCCACCTAGAATCCAGTGAGTTTCCGTTCTTTTACATTGAGTTTCCGCAATAACGGAAACTTACAATTACCCACTTTCTAAGGGTTTCCGCAAGGTTTCCGTTACCCACACTCCAACAGGTTTCCGTTGAGTTTCATTTAACTTTGAATCCATCAGGTTTCCGCAAGGTTTCAGTTATTAAGACTCCAACAGGTTTCCGCATAGTTTCAGTTACCAACAATCCGACATAGTTTCCGCATAGTTTCAGTTACCAACAATCCGACATAGTTTCCGCAGAGTTTCAGTTACCAACAATCCGACATAGTTTCCGCATAGTTTCAGTTACCAACAATCCGACATAGTTTCCGCAGAGTTTCAGTTACCAACAATCCGACATAGTTTCCGCATAGTTTCAGTTACCGGTTTCAATTTCAGGTTCACAGGTTTTCATATGCGTTTCAAAGAGCTAAATGTAAACATTCTTCTTTATTCATATCATAAACTCGTGTTAAAAACAATATAAGCAATTTGTTATCATCATGACATTTACTTAAAGAAAAACAGAATATATAATAAGATTCATTGTTTTATTTTCTCAACATGAATATGAATTAGCATTTAAGGCAAATAAAGATCATACATATAACTAGTAATATAGCACTAAAGAACAGGGCAAAACATTTTGGCATAACTCAATCCAGTTTAAGAAATCATATATCATATATAACAAAGTAGTAATTTTTCATCAGTTAAACTTTCATTCACTTATTATCTTGAAATAGCATTTAGATATGAAATTTATTTCTAAAATCATGCTAATGGTGAAAAATAACAATAACATACAACTTAACACAGTAATAAAACATAGCTGCATCGGACATTTATTTGCACGCCTTGGCATTCAGCCACACACTCTATGTCACAACTATCGCCAAACATCCACTATGATATACATCATACAATAACACAACATACAGCTTACAATACAAAATTAAAATAAAATAAAAATTACATTATGAAATTGAAAATAAATTCAATTAAGTTGCAAGAGTTGGTCAGTTAGCCCAATAAGGGGCATCCCTGGGCGGAGATCCCTCTGTTACTTTGGTTGGATGCCTCACGAGACGAGAGCAGTGGAGGTGTAGATTCTTTCCAAGTCCAGTGTCGTCGTGTATGCCCTAAGCTTGCTGGACTCCCAGACAAAGGGGACGGAATGCAACTAATTGACGTCATCTTCGTCACTCACGACTGGTGATGTCATGTCTATGGTGAGTGTTGTCGCTACCTTTTTCTTTCGTCTATCTGGCCAATCGATAGATGCAAGTCTGTTTAGGCGTTGTGCAAGTTTCTGAAAATGGCAGGTAATAACGAATTACTAGGTTATTTTGATAAATTACACAAACATCAATCAACAAGAAACTGACAATGCCAAGGATGATTTAAAATGAGTAATCCAAAAGGAAGTTTGAATAAAAGAGAACTAAATTGAACAATCACACTTTGCACTAGTTTTCTCAAAACTCAAATTGTGCAATTCATCACACTTCATTGACCGAATGAAATATCTTATTTTCTAAAGAGGAAACACAATCTAAACAAAATTTGCTCTGGAGTTACGTGCTTCCCAGACCAGAGGTAGTAATACGTTATATATATATATATATCTGAAGATTTATTGCATTTTCTATATACATGTAGTAATAATGGTACTAGTAATAGATTTTCATCAAATTGCTATATTCAATCTCTTACAGATCATATTGTTGAGCCCATTTCTGGTGTACCCCGCCGTGATGTTGCTGGAATATTGCTAAAAGCGGCGTAAAACCAAACTCAGTCAGTCGTATTGTTGAAGGCACAAGTATATTCACCCAGTAGTGACTGTATGTTTACACCATTAAGTCTTTGAGGTGTATTTAGAAGTGAATAATACAAGACATGAATGTTTACGGATGTCAACGTCTTACACCTGACGAAGGGGTAAGCATTCACTCTGAAACATGTTTTCACATAATAATGGAGTTGACATCAAAAACCTTGTCTGTACACTATTAATTGGAAATGTTTTACTATTTATAATGAAAGTCACTACAGATAGGTCAAAATTACCTTCACATGTTCCTGCTGACCATCCTTGGTCATTCATTATACAATCTCCAGACTCATCATCGGCTTTGCTGAAAAAAATAAACAATAACACGTTACTTTTCTTTGCATTTCCCCATTCATTCATTCGAGTTTTAAAAAAACCCAAACAATTGCAGCGACATTTATACCAACAAGCAAACTACAGATTTATCACTTTAGGTTATGCAATCAGTAAGTGAACGGCCTGACATAAACATCCTGATGGTATCCTCCCATTACGCAGACAGCCAGTTCGCAGACACCTTAAAACAACAATATTTACGGTTCAGTGAACAGACTATCTACTACCTGTTACCTGCACATTATAATGGAACAGACCAAATAAAAACACAGGAATAAACTGAAGCTATATTATATATTTTTAAAGATGGACAGTTATTTGAATTTTTATTGCTGCAATATAAAAACAGTTAATTTATTAACAGGTTATTTATTTTCATAAACATTTCGGTTTAACCTTCTAGTCTAACGGGAGTCGGCATCATCATATTGAAAATATTAGCTTAGCTATTAGAAATTGCGACACCGTTGTATCATATAAATCAAATACAGACAAATGTGATAAACACAATCAAACCTCTCAGTGACAAACCTGTTTCTATGTTCGATAGTAATTGATAGTAAAATCAATTTTGAAAGAGAAATCATTTAATCACATCAAAGTTCTATTTACCCACAATCAAACTTCTCAGTAACGAACCTGTTTCAGGCCCACCCTGCTCTACCCACTTGACAGTGGACTGTTCCATTATACCCGTAGGTGTTACCCTAATTAACCTTCTAGTTCAGTGTCTGTCAAATGGGTGTCTGTCAAATGGGAGATAACCATCCTGATGAATGAAGTTTAGTTATCTCATGTGACATAACCTTGGAGTAATTACGGTATTGTAAAATCAAGGGGTCACTTTGACTGCAATTTCACACAGGTGTGAAGTTAAGATTTATTTGGTCCAATTTGAAATCATGATTAAGTTACCGGTTATTCAAATCCATTTGCAAATGTAACTTTAGTATGGTTCATTTTGTGAAAAGGTATCTAGGGAAGAATAATAATAAAATATTCAAAGTGAAATTATGACTATGTTTCGTAGTACCATAAACACATACCTTCAGTAAGAGAGGGTGATTTTTCCTCCAGTAGTAGTCGTGACACGTTTCCTCACAACAGCCTAAATGAATAAAACAAATCAATTAATATATAATCTATTTGCTATATTTTTCAAAATTGTAGTATATTTTTAGATAGACACTTATTTTACTTCACCAACCTTTGAAAATAGTTCGAGCTAAACTGTTTATACGTCAGTCGGCAAAATTCTCATAGACTTGCATGCTATTTTAGTGTAGCTGTGTAATTTTCATTAATTCAGTTTTCCATAGTTGGTCAAATTTTGCAGGTTGTTAGGAAATCATCTTGGTCACAGATACATAATTTTCCGCATTGTAGTTACATGAGCAACATATATACAACATTGCATATTCTTTCCCCATAGACCGCCATGTTAAAAATTGCCATAACGATGACACGCACTGAATTGAAAATAAAACGGAAATTATGCCTTTGTAGCTGAGATGATTCATGACCCATGTGCAAAATATGAACAATATCAAACGGATATTAAATAAATTCAAGACATATTTCTAGCTGCACCAAATTAACATGTAAGTCGAATAATGCATAGTGACGAATACCTATGGCCAGTGGGATGACCGGACAAAATCCACCCGGAGAAAATCCGCCCCAAAATTGCCACCCCGGACAAAATCCACCTCTTCTTAACACAAAAAAAGGACAAAATCCACCCTTCTCAAATTGCTATTGTTAAAAGTTTTAGTGTGTCCTGATCTTTGATCAAGTTGTTTTTCTCAAGCATTGTTTTGATAGCATTTACGTTTTCCAAATTGGCTGTTGTTCCTAGATGTTTTTGCAAGCCTGATTGGAGCCCTTTATACTCATGTTTTGATATAACATACTTTTTAATGAGTTTGAGATCATCCTGTTTATTTTAAATGAGTTTGAGATCATCTACATACTTTTTAATGAGTTTGAGATCATCCTGTTTATTTTAAATGAGTTTGAGATAATCTACTTACAAAAAATGTGTGCGAAGGTTGGAACCACGCGTTTAAGAAACTGATAGGACATTCCCACCCTACTGTGGGAGACTCATCGACTGTCTGAGAAAAGACAACGGTCTTGCATGTACAGCCATCTACAGGTCCGAAAGAGGTCAGCCCCCTAAGAAAATGTGCTTACATATGTATTTTGGTTGTTTTTGTTATCGATTATGAATGACTGATATGAATAAAATTCATTTCTGTGACTAAACATGTTATTAGTTGTTTTTTCTTAGGGTGGATTTTATTAGGGGTGGATTTTGTCCGGGTGGATTTTGTCCTAGGTTGCAATTTTGGGGTGTATTTTGTCCGGGTGGATTTTGTCCTGGATTCGGCCAGTGGCTGTAATTCGATAGATTAGCTTGTTTACCCATCCGGATTTCTGTACGTAAAGTAAATAATTCATAAAACGTTATTTGACAACAAAATAAATTGGTCTTACCTGACAGAATCGTGGTACTGCGAGTTTTTCGCAGCCATTTCCATCTTTCTTTTCCAAGTAGCGAATTCTCTCTTCCAGTGCGCTTTGAGGGTAACTGAGGCGGCTATGAAAATGGCGTCTCGCAAAGACTCACGGGAAAAACACTTTGTTGTTGTTTTTTAATCTAAATCTAACATTACAGTTTGACAATATCTTTCCGCGTTATACAACAAAATAAACATACACTATACACATAAAATGTCAGCTGTGTTTTTATAATGATTTAGGTAGTCTCGCGTGGACGTGATCCGGTCGCCATTGTTTTATTTGTTTACATTGCCGACATCAAAGGGGACCGTGAAAGGTGGAAATGAGCAGATTGAATGTGAGTACCCAAAGTGACAACAGTGGGCTGTTATGGGCTTAAGGGTCTTTTCATCTCATTATGGGCACTAATTGCTCCTCCTCAGTGTCAAGCATCAACATGTAGGCCTAGAGATAATTAACAGTGAATAAATCTGAAAACAAATTAACGTTACTTTAAAAGTCCTGATCGAGCTTCATGAGTCCTACTCATGAGAACTTGTGTTAGTGGCAAATAGGTGATTTTCAAAACCCTGTCAGGAGTAGGCAATATACGAAAATATTTCTGCTGGACGTAAAACTTCATCATGTAAGTAATTTACCTATTGAGCTCAAAACATGCAAGTGTATTAGACATGATTATATCATGTTCATTCTTTTCAGTTCTACATCTAGATCTACGTATACTATTCCCATGTATTATAAGGTTTTTTTTATATTTTGCAGTATATATTACTAGTTTATATGTAATGTCAGCTCAATATATCTAAGTGAGTGAGTTTAGTATTACGCCGCACTCAGCAATATTCCAGCTATATGGCGGTATTTATTCAATTATACCAGTTCATCTTTTTATCATTTTATAACCATTAAAACAATTATTACATATACTTTACACTCATAGCTTTGTGTAATAATTTGTGTAATCAATTATTAAACCTCTTAGCCTTGCAATGCATTGACACAAGTCACGTATAACATTTCTAAAAGAATCATTGTTTCAATTATTTGATTTACAGATACGTATTGTGGATCCACTGACTTGCTGGAGATTGACAAGAGGCTTGGCTTGGTAATCATTTATAGTTACACCATACCATGCTCCTAATTTCATTAAAGGAAATCTTAAAACAATATTTTTTATTCATCAGCATTTAGTCAAAAACAAATAAACACTAAATAGATACATATAATAAATTCTTTATCTTTGTGAAAAATATAATCACTCAAAATGTAACAGTACGTGGATTCCAGTGTAATCATAAGTTGATATGTTTTTCAGTTCCAAGAAAAAGACCCAGTTTTCTGTCCGCACTGCCAGTCGTTTGTTTCAAGGAAACAAGGAATCCGTCTGGAATGGACGGCAGTTTCTCATCAGGTTAGTCGTCAAAGATACTTCACTTCACAGGTTTTAATTTCACTTAACAATTTCAGTTTGATCTGTCCCTTTGCTATCAATCATATATCAATAATGAATATATTTAATTATTGTATATCAGATATGTAACTGTAACTGAAAGTGAATAAGTTGTGTTACACATTTTACAGTTTTTAAATTAAAGTAAAGGTCACATTAAAAAATAATATTTTATGTTATTATATTGCTGTGAAGGTTTCCTTAGAGGGTTGATAAAACTAAGAAATACCCACGATTTTTCATTCATGGGAAATGTTAGGTTTTGTATACTTTTCTCATTTGAGTTGGTCATTTCAATTTGAATAAGATCACATATATGATCAGGTGTTACATTGAGTGTTTAAACATGATTCGTATCTATTTAAAATATGTATGTACAGTTTTACGTATGCTTAAGATTTCAATTGGCGATTTGGTAGTAGATGTTACCTTGAATATGAGTACAGTAACAGTAATAAATATTACCACAATTTGCTTCAGAATACTGGGTTGGCTACTATTTTCTGGTACCAATCAATCAAATAAGTGACATGTCTAATGGAAGATACAATATACATGTATACTACAGATCTTTCCTTTGTGATTGTGAAAAAAATCTTTTGGTTACATCTACAAATTAGTCGTTCAAATTTTATAATTTCATTGTGATCAGATGTACCACTGTGCATGTTTTTGAATATGTATACATGTGTTACTTTGGCTGTTTTTGTAGTTTTACTAAGCATTGTATGTATTGTATTTGCAGGATGATGCAGAGTCTGTGTGGGATGATGAGGATGGCAACGATGTTGTGTCAGACATCAACCAGGACTCTTCATATTCACCCACAGATCTTAAGTAGAGCATACATCATCTGTTTGCGGTTGTGGACTGGTTCAAGCCTTGTTGTAATCAACTTGGTTATATTTCCCCTTTCTCAGTGTGGCAAAACAAATGTCTCAACTCAGGCTCTGCTTCATATGTACCAGATCAGAGGATTGCTGTCTGCTCAGTATGAGTGCAACAGAAGCCCCATGGTTGTCAGCAAGTTGCCAAGTCTTTACTATGTGAGATTGTTAGTGTGTATATGTTAAGATACATTGAGGCCGCTTCAAATGTACACTTCATGTATATGTATATGGGCCCATGACCTTTCATACAATAAACATTTGAATTTCAATTTGAAATCTGTTTAATAAATACCACAGCAAATATGTTATGCCTGCACTAGTAGACCTCATTTCATAATATGCATAAAATGTAGGGTTTTGACATATTTGTATTTGCATATTCATACAGAAGTTGTGTTCTCCAATGCTGAAGATTCCCTCTTGATGTGGCTTCTCACATACATACATACATACATACATACATACATACATACATACATACATACATACATACATACATACATACATACATACATACATACATACATACATACATACATACATACATACATACATACATACATACATACATACATACATACATACATACATACATACATACATTGTTGAGTTCTGTTGAAATGTGAGCTATTCAAAATAATGAAACAGATGAATCATAACAGTGACTGTGTTACTGTGTTTGTTGTGTTACTGTGTTTGTTGTTTTTCGTGTAAAATATAATAAATGGTACATTCACAAGTTATGCAGAATGGTAGTGAGTGAGTTACAAAGTCACATCGTCAGCCATATCGTGACTATGAAAGTCGTAACTCTAAATTTGTAAATGTGTACATGAAATAAAACAAACTTCGAAGGACAGTAAAATAACTAGTCTATCACAAATGTACACTAAAAACTGGCATGTAACCATAAACACTTTAACGATACAGTATAAAAATGGGCAATAGATTGCCAACACCTGAAGGTTGATCAACATTCTAGGGACTACGGCACGTACAGTACTTTTGCTTCCTGCATGGACCCTAGCTGGATTCTGTATATAGAAATTATCTTGCAAATGTAACAGTAAGTAAATATAGTCCCTCAATGGAACAGCACAAAGCTAAGTTTGCCATTTCATCTAATCTGAAACCAACAGAAACCTAGCGGTAACCTACATTACCCAGTATCCAATAGGTTTCCGCAATAGCGGAAACTAAGTCATTTTGCTATGAATGTTTCAGCGAACTGAAACTAAATGGAAACGCATAATGACAGTTTCAGTTGTAGAAACTTGACGGAAACCTAGATTTGTTAGTTTCAGTCTCGCATTGTCTGTTTCCGGATACTGAAACCTAGCGGAAACCTACATTACCCAGTATCCATTAGGTTTCCGCAAGAACAGAAACTAAGTTATTTTTGCTGTGTATACATGTACCATGTACCTGAGACTGTATACATGTACCATGTACCTGAGACTGTATACATGTACCATGGATCTGAGACTGTATACATGTACCATGGATCTGAGACTGTATACATGAACCGTGTACCTGAGACTGTATACATGTACCATGGATCTGAGACTGTATACATGTACCATGTACCTGAGACTGTATACATGTACCATGTATCTGAGACTGTATACATGTACCATGTACCTGAGACTGTATACATGTACCATGGATCTGAGACTGTATACATGAACCATGTACCTGAGACTGTATACATGTACCATGGATCTGAGACTGTATACATGTACCATGTATCTGAGACTGTATACATGTGCCATGTATCTGAGACTGTATACATGAACCACGTACCTGAGACTGTATACATGTACCATGTATCTGAGACTGTATAAATGTACCATGTACCTGGGACTGTATACATGTACCATGGATCTGAGACTGTATACATGTACCATGGATCTGAGACTGTATACATGTACCATGTACCTGAGACTGTATACATGTACCATGTATCTGAGACTGTATACATGTACCATGTACCTGAGACTGTATACATGTACCATGGATCTGAGACTGTATACATGAACCATGTACCTGAGACTGTATACATGTACCATGTATCTGAGACTGTATACATGTACCATGTACCTGAGACTGTATACATGAACCATGTATCTGAGACTGTATACATGGATCTGAGACTGTATACATGTACCATGTATCTGAGACTGTATACATGTACCTAGGATCTTTTGAATTACATAGGTACCATGGATTTGGTACTTGTATATGTATCATGGATCTGATACTGTATACACGTACTCTTAATCTGAAACTGTATACATGTTCCATGGGTCATCTTCTGCATTCATATCGCATTGGCCGTGTTCGTTAAACAGTGTCTCTGGCGTTGCATTTCTCTCAGGTGATTGTTGCACAAGAGTGTCCCCTTTCGCCTAAGTACAGTGCGCTGTCTACCTTAAACTTGACGAAGATCAAAACATGTTGAACATGATTACAAAAACTACATTTGAAAACCATCGGTGTTGTTATTAGTATTGAATATGATGGGTTGTTTTCTACTAAATGACACAAATCGTTTCTTTCTGCATAAAGTTCCCAAATCCAAATTGGTTTCATGCATATCCTCAAATATCGTCAAATCACAGGGAGCTTGTAACAAGAAGCGAGGCGTGGGTCAGTAATCATGAATGTGTTTTAATCTCTGCATGTGAAAATAATGGAGATTGGTGCGTTCACGGACAAAGGTGAGATACCATTCCCGGTGATTGACAATCAAGTAATATGGAAAACCTTCACACGAAATACAGGAATTGATCTCATCTTGAGATGTAGCGAAAGTCGTTCAGACAAGCTTTGCTTTTCGGATGAAATAATCACACTGCCAAGACGCTCGTCTGATAAAACATTGTGTCAAAGGTGGAAATGATTTGTGCGAAAAGTTCTTGTCATTACTTTTTGTACATGCTTAACATCGTCTAGGCACCTGTCAGGTTCGTATTGGAATATAATGCCTTGTTTTGCATATTCAACCAACCACTTATAAAAAGTTCAATATACATACAGTGTATAATCAAAACTGCATTCGGGTCATAATTATGGTCCTGCCTCTCTGTAAAGAAATGAGACGCCTTATTAATGTAAGAAAGTAAAGTAATCAGTGTAAAGGTTGTAACCATTATGGAATGTCAATATTGTTGGACCTACATGCGAAACTTGATGTGATTTGTTTTAAGCAGGAACAAAAATAGACATTGCAACAAATCCTGAAGGAGGGTTTATTCTCTAACTCTCTATGTTGAGTAAGAATTCTGTATTAACACCTGAGAGTGAACTGCTTTAGATTTAGCAACCTAGACTTAGGGTAATGATTTGTATTTTATTGTAATCAACTAAACAGGTGAGGCCACATGAAGGTGGTGTGGAGGAACATGGTGAATACAAATTTGACTTTGTGCCTATTTATTATTCTCAAAAGTAGAATATGTCACGAAGAATGACTTTTTTTGTCGATATTCATTGCAACCGTATATGCCCCCTTCACTTCAACCGTCGTGATTCCGTCCACTGCCACAGCTTAGATTCAGTCCCAACAAGCTGTCTAGTTGTAGCCCAAGGTAATCGTCTGGACCTACTCCATGGCAACCTTGAAGACCTAACCCTTGGCAGCCGTCCACACTCGTGTTGACTTCACCTCTGTCTCATGTCTTTTGATAGCAAAGGTCCAGTTTCAGTTCACGTCTAGACCTAGTCCGATACTATGTACATTTAACGAATTAAATCTACCTTATTTCAACACAAGTATCAAACATACACATTTAGCTTTCAGACTGAATTTAATTGACTCTACGAAGTCGTTTGTTGTTAGTGTTTTTGTCCGATGTTTTATGTGAGGCGCTTGCTTCAGACACAACGTGAGTCTTTCGAAGTTTGATGCACGCATTTACTTGAGTACAAGCACCAAAACAACGTTTGGTGTGTCAGTTCCAAAGGAAGTGGTATGTACGTATTTAAATCTGATAATCAGATCGGTTAGCATCTGGATTCACAGATAACTTGTCTTCGGGAATGTGTCCAGTCTACTAAAATGAAAAGACGATTCCTTCCAATTAGAATCGTTTACAGTACAGTTGTGGTTTCTCCATAGAACGTTATAATTACAAAGACATAGTTTTCTAAAACAACTGACGCCGAGCACGTGGAGTTCATGGCACTCATTATGGGAACGTCCTTATGTTTCATACAGCTGAAAGCTTTTCTCGACTGGACGCTCAAATATACGTCTTCTGTTGAATCATTCTATGGAAAGACGTTGTTCTCCCCAAGGTGAAAAACCTGTATTAGTGATGTTCATACAAGGAGACTGAAAGTAATTGCATCAATATTGACCTGTCGCAAGGCCCACAGAATAAGTAGGACGATGTTGTACGTGGAATTGTTGCATAAGAAGCGCGTCTGATATACATTACCACCTCATGTTCATGGAAGTCGCAGCTCGCTTCTGTCGCCACAATATCATCACAGACAGTTACTGCTCCAGTAACCGAGACACTGTACACATTTGCTTGTGTGTTGCCCAGTTGATCAGAAAGGGAAGCATTTGCGAAGATTGTGAAATAATCTTTTTGAACCCAGACTACAGTGTAATCTGGTTCCAATTCTCCTGCAAAATCAACAAGCTGTGGCGACCCGGAAAACTATAATGCGGTTATTAACAATTTTCAAGTTAATGCACAACGGGGAACATCTGCAATGCTATTCGTCCTTTCAAAACCCATTTGAAGAATCGGATCTGGATTTTCTTTGTGACCAAGACAAAAATTTAACAATAAGGCTACTTAAGCGACTAGATGCAAAGTTCTGGATACGAATGTTGGATTTGGATAGATAACACAGCATCTATAAATATTTCTCATCTTTCAAAAGATGAAGTTTACAGAGCAAATTAATTTATGCTTGTGCATGTTGAAGTAAGGTTTTATCAAGACGATGTAATATTATCCTACTTTTCCGACAAGAAATGGTACATTGCAGATGCCACTGACGAAATATAGTTAATGTAGGTGTAAGAAGTACCATGCAAATGTGACTTGACACGGCTTATACTGTCATAAGATACATTAACAGTTTGCATAATTATGGCCATGACAAATCGAAATACCATCTGACATAGTCGTTACAGATGTCATTATTCTTGTTGGTCGTCATTAAGATTCAATTGCTACGAGGACCTTTATCCTTGTAGCAGGCATCACGAGAGATATTTATTTGAATCGGTATCGTAATTTCCTCGATATGACTTTTATTGAGGTGAACAAGTATGGCTAACATTGTCCCCCCAGGACTCCAGATTTGTTTATGATACAATACAGTTATTCATATCTGAGTTCCTCTGTCTGCTGTAGCTATGTTCGCTGTGGCAGCCCAGAGCGGTTACTTCCCTACACAATATTTAGTGACCAGGCTTTATGTAAGGACGATCTCTTTAGTTTGCAATGTTGCACAATTATCACACAGTATTGCACAATGTACATGTCTCCTAGAAGGGCACGACGTACTGCAGAATGCTTTATGTCTCATAGACAGACAAAATATACTGCACAATGCATTGTGTCTCCTGGAAGGACACGACGTACTACAGAATGCTTTATGTCTCATAGACAGACAAGATATACTGCACAATGCATTGTGTCTTCTAGAAGGACCAAACGTACTGCACAGTGTATTTTGTTCCGTGGAAGGACAACACGTACTGCACAGGGTATTATGTTCCGTGGAAGGACAAGTCGAACTGCAGAATGCGTCATGCTTCGCAGAAGGACAAGAAGTACTGCACAGAGTATACTGTCTTCCAGAAGGACAATAGGTTCTTTAGAGTCTTGTGTGATCCAGAGAAGGACAAGGACTACTGCACAATGCATAACGTTCGGTAGAAGGGCAAGACTTACTGCACAATATAGTTTGTTCTCTTGAAGGAAAAGACGTTCTACACGGTGTATTTTGTTGTGTTGGACAGGGTGAACTGCACAATATGTTATGCTTCGTACAAGCACAAGACGTACTGCACAGGGCATTATATTTCCTCGAAAGACAAGACGTACAGCACAGGTTGTTATATCTCCTATGAGGGCAAGACGTACTGCACAGATCGTTATGGTTTAAGTAGTTCACGGCCGTTGCCCCCTCAACACCAAGCCAAGACAGCGAATGGGACTTCTCCCAGATAGCACTGCCCAGTCTGGCCCACGAAAAACATTTCGGAGAAAGTGAAGACCCCCAAACACTGCAGCTGTCTGCCTTACCCAGACTGTGGGAGGCGTGTTCCTGGCAACAAACTCGGCAGGCAGACTGGAAGGTAATGCATCCAAAGCACCAGGGACAGCCTATTTCTTGGGAAACAAGCATGAAATTTCGTAAGCGAGGTTCGAATATTTGCCATGTTTTTCTGAATCCTGTCAATCACACTGCTATCAAAAGGGACAAAAATTCAGTGATTTGATTTAAAATGTCAACCCTTCAGCACAGTGTATTGTGATGACAAATCAGCAGTCACATTTAGCATTACAGACACGATCATCAGCCAATGTATACTGAAGAGTATGGGGTTTTTTTAAATCCGAAGACGTTCCGTGAATATATGTCTCTAAAAGAAGGGTAAAACAATGTATAGAAGGTTCACTAAATACCAAACCAACCCAGATAAAGCATTACAAGTGTTTAGTATAGTCGTAATGAATGTCATTATATAGTGTTCGCACTTCTTGCAAAGTTAGGCTTTATTATTGCGTAGAAGCTGTCAACCATTTAAAAATATATTTCATGTTGATACAAACTGGCATACATTTGAGTAAGTCAACGGCCACACCAATAATTCATAAAGAAATATGCACCATCTACGCCAAATATGATAGAAGACATTTACACAGATTTAGGCTCATTATTATTATTCAATAATTCATCCCAGGTATAATTTCCCCACAAAAAATATAGACCTTATGAATATCCCCCAGAGAGTTATCATTTCTGTAGCTCAAGTATTGATCAGCTTCTTCCCAGGATCTGCCTCTGCCCTTTGACGTAACGATTTCAGGATAGATGGGAGTGTATTCGCTCAGGCCATGGCGTCAGATGGCTACTTTACTTACCAAAACTCTGGTGTCGTGATATACTAGTCAATGTTTGCTTACCATGATAAGGGAAAATAACTTTGGTTGGGAGAAAAGGATTTGTTTGATTATACAATACTCAATGTACACTTGAATATAACTTCGACCATTTACTTCCTTGCACCTTGTCGTGCTGGAAGTGTGGACGGAGAAAGATGAGATTTTCGTAATAAGGCTGCTTGAACACAAGTGTTATTTGTTCGTCTCTCTTTGCATATTGACACGTGGTAACATTATCTGCTTAATCTTCCAGGCACAATATGATCTTATTTTTCAACTCTTAAAAGAGGGCTGATCATGAAAAACATCCAGCCACTCTCATGAAAAACAAACACAAGTATACATCGAGATGATGAACTCCAACCAAGGTAATTACGTTATACATTCTCAGCATGACTTTGCCCTTTTAGCGTATGTTGATGATCATGTTACCTATAGTTACGTGTAAAACTTCATATCCAGATTCATGAATGTTCAAGATAGTATGAAAAGCCGAATGGGCTATTGCCCTTGAAAACATCCGTTGGCAAATAAACCATAGAGTCGTTTAATGGTAATATTATTGAACTTGCAAGCTTTGGGTACACTGGTTTCAACATGTTCATGTATGTATGGACAGTCGATACGGGATTTTAAACTATTCATGGGCAAATAAACTGAACGATCATCAGAAAAATATTATTTAGCTTCGAGGATTTGGGTACAAATGATACAGCACGTTATGCACATTCACAAGCAGCGGTCTGCTGAGGGGGAATTTGTACCGGGTGAAAACGTTCGTTCAAGGACTGATGGAACGCAGTATCCGACAACATTCGATTCAGATAATAATGCTTTATTATCAAAGTCAATTTTTCTGAGTGTTCAGGAAGCCGATTGGACTGCAAAGCTTGTTTTTGTAATTTTGTTTAAAACGTTCAGACTCTGTAACCTGTATCCATAGTCTGCTTGATGTTTTTCCTTAATTGGACTTCGCAATCACAGCAGGGGAAGTTGTGGAGACGGCTTATGTCACAACAAATTGATTTAATCGCCAAAACAGGTCAAGTAGAGCTGGGATTACAAACTCAACCATGATAACAACCCAGGTGCTCAAATACATGATACACATATTCGTGTTTCATCGTTCTTTTCTTAGGTCTGGTGCCCACATTTGAACCTATTATGAGTCTTGGTCTTCGTCCCCAAACTCATAATATCCACTGTGTATGCCTGCGTAACCTTGAACTTTCCATTCTCATATCTATCTTAATTCCTCTTCGAAGAAATGTTAAGGATATTCGCTGGTCAGTATTCAGAATATTGATCTTTTTCTGAGAGTTATAATTTGACTACAGGAAAAGGGAAAGTGATCTTCTACTCAGTATGTCCTGGCTGTTTCGGAGAGTCCGACTGTCAAACTTGTTTCCATTTTCGACATCTTCTCCAAGACCACAAGGTCTCTGAAGCAGAAAAAGCCATTTCTCAGAGAGAAATTTCGGTCCGTTTCTAAACACACAAGAAGCTGTATTGATTTTTGACCTTTATTCATCCATGCATGTACATATCAACGTGACAGTTCATCGTTTGATATGCATTAATATTGCGGTATAGCCTATAACATTTTTCACGCTTTCTTCAGCGTTTGTGTGTGACCTTTGAACTTGCCATGCGTCTCTAAATGGAGTTTAGTTTACCACCACTGCTGATATCACGTGTATTAAAAACTGATCTTGATCAATAATACTTTTTGAAGCTTGTTCACAGAATTTACAGCCTAATATATGCAATCATTTGCATATATGTTTTTTCTCTGTCTGAAATATCTCTTATAAATGTATATTTCAGCAGCAATTTAATGTTTCCACTGAATTAACACAGTTTTATCAAACTCTGACTAACGGCACTAATATCGATAGTCACCATGGTTTTTGTGCCAATGGGTTACATTATGTTACTTACTATAAGTAGTTTAAAGGTTTCTTTTCATGATTAAGATATAGTAAATATCGTAGATTGGGCTTTGCTTTTTGCAGAAATTTTATAGATTATGGAATTATGGATTGTGAATTTTCGCTTGCACTTAAATAAGTTGACGTTTCATCAGTGCGTATTAAAATTTGCGAAAGAATCTGTCACTCGTATATTCCTTAATTCTGTAGTGGTGCAAACGACCCGTGATTCGAACGCGACGTGATTAACCTTTGAAACCCACAGGACCATCTTTTGTCCTGTCCTGTGTCGACCATTGACACCTACTGCTGAGACACTATCACGGTTGCATTCTTTAGTTCTGGACTGTGAGTAACCGCCTCGTAAACGCGATAAGATGGCTGTTATGGCCTTGACTTTGTAATGTCCAGCGTACGTTAAGTACTGCGTGGTTGTAAAGAATCATGAAAGGTCTGGATGCCGACACGGGCAGACCAGTTTATGTCTTCCATTCACATACCGACATATCGTTAACCATCCCACATTCAGCTACCACCACGGAAAGTCATAATGAACAACTTCGTTATACACCCAATTGTTACGTATGCAACACAGTTTGATAGGCAGTGCTTACAGTCTGATTTCGCCTGGACAATAAATTGAATTGAATGACATTTTTATGGTTTGCACTTACCTTTTTGATAGTCTGGAAATAATGGATCTAGGTTAATGATGTTAATGAGGCACTAATAATCTACGAAGTGCATCCAGAAATATTGTGAAAATACACTCCCTTGATATTATTATTTTAAGATTAACACATAGACGAAAACTGAGGATAAATTAGTACATGTACCCATGGCGGTATGATTTGTGTGGACATTTGTGCTTTTATTGCCACTAATTTTCCTTTATTGCTACACATTATCTACCTACTTTATGAAAATGAACCACTGTTGTATCATTAAGGTTATTCAACGTTCATGAATTGATGTTTTATTATTGCAGAACGAGAAGACAAGTGTTTTTAGTTTCAGTCAACTGTAGCAGTGTCGTTTCAGTAAAGGTTGTTTGTTTGATATTTATGTGCGCATATCATCACTTTTTCCTTCCTTTGGAAAAGCGTTCATCGTCAACGCTAAATAAATATACTAAGCAGCAAAAGAAACGTCAATTTGGAATTTTCCGTCGCAGAAACGGATAACTGTAAACTCATTTAATGTTTTGATTGTATATTTTTGACAACATCTCCAACTTTACTTGAGCAAAGGCATTCCTTACCAAACTCAGAATGGTACCCAGGAAATAGTCTAAAAAACGCAACCTGATCTCGGTGATGGTACGGTTTTCATGCAACTCATGCTGCACGTGCTGTTCACAAGGACCAGCCCTATAAAATGCACCCCCAAACCTGGTTGAAACATTCACAATACAACGTCAGCAGGATGCCGCGACTCACGACAGCTCAGAGGAACCAGGCGCTAGGAAAACTTGAAGATGGCCACACTGCACAAGCCGTTGCCAATCACTTCCAGGTCAACGTTCGGACCATCTACATGCTGCAGCAACGTTTCCGGGCCACCAACACCACAAATGATCGCCCCCGTATTGGCAGACCAAGGGTGAGCACAAGACGACAAGACCGCCATGTTGTGCGACGGCATGTACAGAATCCCTTCATGCAGGCATCCGAAACAGCACGCCAGACAGTGGGAACACACGGAAGACCAATCAGTACTGATACAGTACGCCGACGCCTTAACAGCGGGAACCTCCATTGCCGTAGACCTTACCGTGGACCTATCCTCACCCCTCGTCATCGTCGTGAACGTCTACAGTTTGCCCTACAACACCAAAACTGGCGATAAAGGGAATGGAGAACTGTTCTGTTCACAGATGAGAGTCGGTACTGCGTATCAACTGCAGATGGCAGAACAAGCAAATGGCGACGACGTGGCCAGCGTCACTCAGACCAATGTGTTATGGAAAGAGACTTATGGGGAGGTACAAACATCATGGCATGGGGTGGAATAGGCCTGAACCAGAGAGTGGGTCCTGTAGTGTTCCAGAACCTTGATCCAGGGAGAGAAGGCGGCATCACAGCGGTGTACCACGTCGACCAACCTCTCAGAGCCCACATCATACCACATTTCGCACGTCACCGGAACAACATTTTCCAGCATGATAACGCCCGGGCCCATACTACCAGAGCTACACGGAACTTCCTACAGCAGAACGGTGTCAACATTATGCAGTGGCCAGCCCTTTGTCCTGATTTAAACCCAATTGAACATCTTTGGGATGAAATTCAGAGCAGACTGAATAATGTCATACCAAGGCCGAACACAGCCGATTTATTGCGCCAGGCCTTTCTCAGAGTGTGGTTCCAGGTGCTACTGGCCTTCATCAATCGATTGGTGCATTCCATGCATAGACGCTGCTGCAGTTATTGCCGCTCGTGGTGGTCACACTAGATACTGAAGTCAACAGTCTGTAGGGACTGCAAACGTTCACGTAATCTCTTGGAGTTATTCATTGATGTGTCAGGATATTGTACACAAAAAATGTTTTGATCCGCTTATTATGTCCATTTCTGTAATGATTTAATAACAGTGCCTATCTAATTTTGAATTCGTACTGACGTTTTTTTTGCTGCTGAGTATATATTGCAAGTGATTCCATGTCATTAATATTGATTGACTGAAGATATAAACCATTCCCAGACGTCTATTCTTGTCCATCTGATAACGGAACGAACAAGGATCGCGACATTACTGGGCTGAACAGGGTCTCGGGTTTCCTTTCCTTGAACAGATAGTCTGTGAGGTCATCCATTCATCCATCCATTCATCCATAAATCCATTCATCCACCAATCCATCCATTCATCCAAGTTCGGAGCGGTGAGGTAGCCCAGTGGTTAAACCGTTCGCTTGGCACACCGAACACCCGTGTTCGATTCCTCACATAGGTACAATGTGTGAAGCTCATTCCTAGTGTCCCCCACCGTGATATTACTGGAATGTTGCTAAATGCGGCGTAAAAATAACTCACAGCATAAACAGATAAATGGATACAGAGCTTTTGTACAATGATATACAATTCGAGTATTCAGCCAAGAAGAAAAAAAGGACGATGACGCATAACACAATAAACTTATGAGAAGCGATGTATGAGTCTTACAGTAGATTGAACGGTCAAAATCAGGAATCCAAGACGATTGCTTTAAATCTGCTTACGAGTGCTTTCTGGTTTTCAACGCGGGAGTTTCATCACATAGTCCTGTCAGAATGATTCAGTAAGATGCAATAAGATCACCATTCTATGTAAGTTTTTTTCCACTTCTACAAAATAAATCAAGAGAATACCACTGTTATGATTCCATATGACCTGACAACGGGAGTAGGTCCAAAGTCCAAGACTGTGACATTTGCTACAGTGTGTCACAAATCGTCATCGAGAAACGCGAAATGTCAGGCATACTGTGAGACTGTTTTTGTCGTCCACGATGTTTGTTGTGAGTGTGTTGCTTGTTTAACACCGCTATTTGAATCAGCCTAGGCTAGACAATAACGTCTTATAAGTTGGAGCAGTAAGAAAGAGATGGTTTTAGGACTTACACCGAAACGTTGCTCTCACTGTAACAAAGAATTTATTTACCAATATATTGTTATCCTTCATCAGGCTAGAAAATATACAATGACTGATTTTCAGACCGACCATACACGCCGTTGGGGTACAATGACACGCAAGCCACCATGTCCCTTGGCTTGGCCGCGATACCTGCTCGGTCGTTTCTTAAGACAAGCATATACTGTAGTTGACCTTTTCAAGCCTAGTTCCCGAAAGTGTATTCACAGAAACTAATTGCATGAACACCTTGGTAATCTTACGTGTTCTGTTGCATATTCGCAGTGTAGTATGCTCGCACTATCAACCTATTGTGGTTTGCCTGAAGACGGGATCGGTCCAATGGATACAGTCACAGCCATCAATATGAACATATGCATCCCATAGCCATAACAGGATTCGCTGATCGTAGGTTCGAATCCCAGATCCGAGTTGAAAAGTTGTCACACATAAAGTACTCGCGGTTTTCACAAAGATGGTGAAGCTGATAACATTGGTAATGCAAATACTGTTCAAAGCGATGTTGAAAATCAGATCACTAACTGATTTGTACTTGATCAGACTATTTTGATACAGCTTTTATAAATGAATTAAATATCCATAAGTATAATTATGAATTTGGCCTACCCAAGCTTCGGTGCTTTGGTTGACGTTACATGTACTTTGATATCAAATACAATTAGATGCCAACGTACACGTAGGTAGAAACACACAAGTAGATACCAAGGTTCACAAACACGAGAGTTTTTTCGAAGTAAGGCAGCGTCAGATGTGTACATTTGGATTTACAATAGTCACAGCGACACCTTACTTACTAAACATACCTACTGTTCTGGTGTGCATTTTCGTATTAATTCTACTTCTTGTTTAACGCCGCACTCAGCAATATCACAGATATATGGCGGTGGTCTGTAAGTAATAGAGTCTGGACCAGTGATCATCAGCATGAACATCGATCTACGCAATTCGAATACGATGACCTGTGTCAGCGAGCCTAACCACCTGATCCCGTTAGTCGCTCTTACGACAAGCATGGGTTGCTGAAGACCAGTTCTAACACGGGTCTCGTATTAAGCAATTTCTAAATATTTGCTGCCGCCAAGCAAGAGACTTTAAGTTTGAAATAGGACAGTATGAATGCGATCGACAATGCAACCTCAGGCAATAGCTGAAATGGTTGAATAGTGCAACGGATATGCTTTTATACTGCTATATGTGCATGAACGTATGTCAGGTCTGTTTGGTAATGGTGATGTAAGATGTATTTATTGTAATGCTATTCTGTCATAGCATCAAAAGTGCCAAGCATCAGGATATCTTCAATACATCATGCAACATGCATATAGACGTAGTGCCGTCTTGCCAAGAGTGTGTTCTGGTACAAGCTCATGAAAATGATGGTGTGCATATTTGGATAGTTGGAGCAACCTTGCAACCTCAGCGTTGTTTAAATGTATGAAAATCCAATTTATGGACTGTTGTGTGACAGGATGAACAACTGATGGAATCCTGGATACATATGGCTGATTATTTACTTCCAATAATAACTGCATTGACATTACTCGAACGTCTCCAACACAGAGATTGGTTTACGGTAATTAATCAAATCGTAGTAGGATAGATGTTTGAGTCTCGATCAGAATCTTAGGTTTCAAATTAAATATTTGTAAGATAATTCGAATACGAGGGATCCGATGGCACATTTATTGAAACGCCAATGCCTTAAGGATAAACACAGTTTACCAATGGCACATTTGTCTACGGAGAAGAAACTAAAGGTGAGGGCCAAGATATATAATCGAAACGCAAAGGTGGTAGCACAATTTTCAAACGTGACTTTCGTTAGTGGAATACATTGCATGTTGTACCACTACATACAAGTGCAATTTGTATAAAGGATTCAAGAATTGCCAATACTTTACCGTTTGATGCTCGTTTGTAGTATCACTCAGTAGTCGTCCAAGCACACACGTTTCCCATGTATGGCCTTTTAAACTATGAAGAAGTCAGAGAATGAATTTCTAGAAAACCTCATTAAATGTTGTTGTTAGGTGTTTTTAAAGAGCATATGTGGCCATAAGAACATATATCCTAGTTCCCTTTTCACTAATTTTCTTGTCGATATTCGACGCCGCCGTTTTTCATGTGTCTGTGAATACTTCGAGTCAGAGCCACACGATCCAGTTCTTGTTATATTCTGACCACCTCCGTGGTGTAGTGGTTAGAGCATCCGCTCGGAGAGCGGAAGGTCGCGTCATACCAAAAGACGTTAAAATATGGTACTTGTTGGTCCCTGCCTGGCGCTCGGCATTAATGGGTACAACAAGGACTGGTCGGCTCGGAGTCAGTATAATGTGTCTGAGTGGGGTATTCATGCTTCACTGCGGCATGGTATCTCAGTGGGCTAGCACTATAAAACCAGCTTCAGTGTGGGCTAGTACAAGCAGCCGCACATACACATACACACGCATGCACGTCGTCATATGAGCGAAATATTCTCAAGCACGACGTTAAACCCAATTTCACCTCACCTCACCTTGTTATATGCTCCATGCACTCGACGTGGTAAGATGACACGTCATGTTAATCATGGTGCCAAATCTGAGCACTTCCTCCATGTTCTCTTCTCGTATACCGGCATACGTCGTTTAGAACCCTTTCCAAACCTGGGTCCCACGGGACTCAAGTTTGTTGTTCCTTTCCATTGATATGCTGATGCATCAAGGAATAATGCAACATTACATGTTCCTATTAAAGGTTAAGGAGTAGTGGGTTAGCCTAGTGGTTAAAGTGTCAACTCGTCACGCCGAAGACCCGGGTTCGTTTCCCCACATGGGTACAATGTTTCTGGTGTCCCCCGCCGTGATATTGCTGGAATATTGCTCAAAGTGGCGGAATAATCAAACTCACTCACTATTAAAGGTTATTCAGTGTAATTTGCAGATTATGAAAATGTGTCAAACCGCGCAAGTCCCCTGCTGTTTGGGCAGAATACTTGGCCACTTTTGATGAGGCTGTTTTATTGCTTCATGGTACACAAAATTAATTTTATACACAAAATAGTTCAAGTGTATACTTAAATAAATGACATATATGATATCTCTGTCATACGTTGAGTGGTGCATACCATGGTACTCTCTTCATGATCATCTCCTGATGACACAGGACCCAAGGAGATCCGGGTTAGAGTTGATCTTCAGTAACCAATGCTTGTCGTAAGAGGCAACTAACTGGATCGGGTAGTCAGACTCTCTGACTTGGTTGACACATGTCATCGTATCCCCATTGCGTATGATGCTTATGATGCTGAACACTGGCTTGTCTGGATCAGACTCGATTATTCACATGCCGCCGCCATATAGCTGACTACATTACACATAATTATAGACACGACAATAGGGAGCGATTTGAGACGGACAGATAACAAAACTACATCAACTAGTGTTTGTCCAAAGCGGAAGATACAAAAAGCTGAATATGTTTGTTAGAGTAAAAAACGAGTCATACGTCTCTTAACTTATCCGCCGAAGCAAACAATTAGGTTAGACAGGTCTATTGCCATGACAACGCATCTGATGTCTTCAAAATACAATTCTGGTGTCTACTCTGAGACTATGTGTGTGTGTGTGTGTGTGTGTGTGTGTGTGTATGTATATATATATATATATATATACATATACGAGAGCCGATATCGATTTTGTTTCATAGCATATGAAATGATTGAATTAGAGACGTCTTTCTTTTCTTTTTTTAAAAACCTTTCACTGACAATCAGTTAGAGATAGCAAAAGAGTTTTAAATATGTTGTGTCGTAGAAGGCGTTATGAAGGTTTTTTAACAAATTACATCGAGCACATATCACGTTAGGCTCTGTTTAGTCACAATGAATTAGTGTTCGTTTTGTAAGGGATTATTTGATTTCATTCACTTCCGTTTTAAAAAGACTAGTGCACGTTTAGATTAAATCTGCAAATGACCCGAGGGTATATATTTTCGTGTCTCCATCACGAGAGGAGGAACAGAAACGAAGATGGAAAAGATATATTGGAAAAAATCACAAACTGTGTAAAGTAACAGTGATAACACCAGGTGTCGTGAGTCAGAAAACATTTCTGCCATACCTTGAACACCCGACGTGAGTGAAGGTCAAGGTCACAGGAATGTCATGACACTATACGCAGTGACATTATCAACGAATCCATGCCGAAACAACATTCGTGACACTGCAGCTTTTAGGTTGTAGCCTATTCGCCACTAACAAGCTCATTATCGCCTACACTTCAACACAGATGTCTGCATAACAAGACACAAGCAGCCTGCCAAAAACAATGCATGATTTGTATGTACATGTTAATTAGTCTCCGCGTGCATACATTACTGATACCACAACTGATGACAAGTCGATAAAGTGCGAAGATTTATGTCTTGTTTGGAGGAATAACTTCTTCGGTATGTGCCGAGTTCCTGGGAGCAATCGAGAGGATGCCAGATTTAACATTTCCAGAGAGTACACCGGAATACTAGGACAAGCTAATTCAACTCAGGGTCAGTCCGATGTGCTCATCCTCTGCGATGAACGTAACCTGGAAAATATTGTACACAACGTGAGACCAAACTTTGACAAGGAATGCATTCGTGTACAGACAATTCATTCCCGTCTGGGTTCTATCCGCCTCCTTTCTCGATGAATAGTCTGGTTTATATAATGTCGGTCTCAGTTGCGTTGGCATCAGCGTTAATTGTTCTTGTTTCCTTCTATAGCTGCTTGTTATGAAACAGGACATGCTTCGGATGAGGATCGGGTTGAAATGAGGTCCCAAGAAGCCAGTTTTTAAGAAGAGACCAAATTGGATTGGTGGTTACATTCTGGAACTTGCTGATCGCGCATTTTGGGACTCTGAATGGAAGCTTTCAACACTGACTCAACCACTCTCTCACTCAACCGTTCTCTCGATCAACCACTCACTCACTCAACTCTCAACTACCCATCTACGCACACATTCATATAATCGATGATGGTATTATTGCCGTACTATACATTACATTACAGCGGCTCTTTTAAGCAGTTAGGGTAACGATTATCCCACATTAATGCACGGTTGTTGAAGGGTTTCTCCCTCTTTAGTGTAATTGCGTTAAAACGTTCCTGAGCTAGAATATGAAACTACCCATCTCTGGTGCCATGTCGGTCGTCAGCGGCCCTGTAGATTGCATACTAGTACAATAGTGAGCTCGATTTATCGTTAAATGTATATTTCCTTATCCCCTTAACTCAAATTCATGTTAAAACCAACATATTTCTTTCTTACGTGTTTCTTTTTGTTTGTTAGCAACGTAAACCTTGGTAATTCTCAGTTAACACTTTCATATGTTCTGTGTTATGCTTAGCACTCCCAAGAGAATCAGTTCCTGTAGAATCTGTTCATGTATTTAGACGACGGCTAGTATACTCAGTGGCAAAAGTTATTGTTACATAAGATCTCGTCATTGGTAATTATGTGAATGAAATGTATTAAAATGTTCCAAGAAACGCATCCAAGCATTTGTAGTTCGAATTGTACGAAATGTTGCAAAGAAGCATGACACATTGGATGAAATGGCCAGCAATGTTCACTTTAGAAGGCCAGACACGCATATCATTTCCACTCAAAGCAGGCGTAAGAGGTGCAGAAAACGCCCCTATTTATCGTTCTGGAAGACGTTCGACAAGCCACTCCTCGGGGTAAAGTACAGATGTACAGGTATAGATAAGCTCGCAGCGTGACGTTTTGTCGTCGATTCAACAGTCAGAAACACCATTTAACACTTATAACGACGTTTTCAGCAAAACAATCAAACTGTAGATGCCACAACATCGACATCGACGTTTGCAGTGGTGCAGATAACACTTGCATTGGAGCGCACGTGAGTGGAAAAGAGTTCTCTTCACCGATGAATCACGTTTCCTTCTTCACCAAGCTGACGGCAAGACATGTCTACAGGTGCGCGGGTGAACATAACATCAGGCCATGTGTTCTGGAAGGAGATCGCTTTGGAGTTGGGGGCGTTATGATCTTGGGTGGGATAACAGCTGCAGTATAGATGCCAATGGGTGTGATGAGGATAACGTCTCTGATGTGAAGTACCGAGACGAGATTTTGCAAATGACGTTTGTGGAGTGACGTTTCAATACATTGACCACACGTTGCTGGAGTTGCATTGCATTATCTTAAAGTAATGAGAACAATGTTAATGCGTTACCTTTGCCAGCAAGATCCCCTGACCCCTGACCTGTCACACATTGAACACGTCAGGGACGACGTTTACCACGTCATCTGAATCTCCCTAATAATGCCACATCCTTCCTAAGACAGAATGATCTTCCCCAGGACCTTCATTGACGTTTAGTGGCTGCAATGATGCGAAAGTGCCAGACCTGCATCAATGCACAAGGTGGGCACATTCGCTGCTGACCGTGTGAACCTGCTTGTGAACCCCTCTTGTGTTGCGGTCATTTACATATGCCTTGAAACATTTCTTTCCATGTAATAACATTTCATTCGCGACAGTATAAATGTTTAACACTGATTCTGTTCTGTTCTGTTTGTGTGTCACAATAACTTTTGTCTTTAAGTTTATCGAGAGGAGTGAATTTCTTGTGTATGTTCTAAAATAAACCATGCATGTTTCATGCATTTTTGGGGTTTTGATAGAATAATGCTTAGTCTCTGAATATATATAATTTTGATAGTAAAAACTAGCCCATTTAAATTGAAAAGGTGCCCCAGGGAGACCAGAGATTCAGAACCTGAGGAAATCTAGACTTGCTTTATTTAGGGCTTTAGCACTGCAGAGTGAGCTTCGCAGTGGGGAAAATAATGTGGTTCAGAGACTGTGAGACAGACTAGGGTTTTGAGTGTGTGTGTGTGTGTGTGTGCGTGCGTGCGTGCGTGCGTGCGTGCGTTTGTGTGTGTCCCGAAATATCTTCTCCTATTTCCCCCAAAAAGATCGAATAGCGGAAAGGTACAAAAATGGTAAAAGATCAAATCAAGGATTGATTAACCAAATAACAAGAATTGTCAATGGAGCAACAACCTTAAATGCGAAGTATTAAAATATCAATACAGGTATGTTCAGTCTGACATATGAATGATAGTTGTCTGTTGAATGACTTAAGCGATAACCAGAATATGCCAGATGCTTGTCTCTCCTCCACATGACGAGTTATAAGATACCAGTAGACAGCTAAATATGGAAGATGACTAGGCCTGGCATCTCTAATATAATATTCATAATTCTCTCATCATGAACCTATTTGTATACTTATATTATTCAAACTATATTTGTATAAATGGGAATTTGTATTCATTGCTTATCTAGGCCTCCACTGAATGATATGAACAGGGTATTAGAATCAGATTGAAAGCTCAATGCAGGGATATACAATGTATGTGTATATTAAATACAGTCAACTTGTTTTAACGAGCCCGAAGGTCCCACTAATTTCAGTTGGTTAAGCAACCATAAAAACCATAAGGACCACGAAAACGTTTGGTATATCAATCCGTTCGTTATAATCGTGTTCGTTATAGATCGTGATGCTATCATAAAAAGTCTTGGAAATTATAGACTCACTTTTCCATACTCTGGATACATACAAATGTGTCTATTTTAAGGGGAATCGATGTAATCTTCTCGTTTGAGAAGGGTTGGCTGAGAGGGGATTTTAATTTTTTTTTCTGTCAGTGTATTAAGACATAAGACTGATTTATTTTCCTCATATTGGTTTACCCAAACAATTCAGGTTTGTTTTGTAAAACAAGGAGTCAGGTGATTCTTTCCAGCAGTTTTAAATGCAAATGATAAAGCGATGATGGAGTCCGTCTTACGATTCCAACCGAATCGTCAGAATGTGTTTATGAAACAGTAAATTTGTGACTTCACCCCTTGCTCGCAAAAAGGGGGAACACATTCTGCCACACTGAAGACATCCGTGACAAATACAAGCAATAGCAAGTCAATACTTCACTTCAACAAACATCCTACCATATGTCAAAATAGTGAACTGCATCGGACATCATTTTGGTAACCAGAGTGTCTATCTGAACATACCCTCCATTTGTCAATCACAAAGCCTTACTAAATTACGGAATTCTGTTATTCTGATCACTCGGGTTTTGAGCAGGAGACGTCTGTAGAATATAAAATGTATGATTCCTGATTAGTTAGAACCGAGCTGTGTGACGCACCTGGGAATGCTCGATTGTTTCTCTAAAGTTGTGAAAGGGGGATAAGTAATGGGTTCTTTGAATGGTATTGGACGACATAAGATCATCAATATACCCGAAGCTGAAGTTTGGCTAAATTTCTGTCTTCAGATTTTGCCAGTACCATTAGAAATTGTGTTTCATGTGGAGAACGAAACACATCAGCAGGGACTGGGGCCCAGTTGGGGTTCAAGCTACAAAGACGAATAATGTTGTGGACGTTTTTCGTTAAGAACTTTACTAGTCTGACATTGATTGCTTATTCCAGATATAACAAAATAACGCCAACAACGTTTATGAAATCGTGTTTTTATCATAGATCTCATTTTTTACTATGTTCCAATATTTTAATTATCTACAAGTATCTGGTAATGTGAAAACAAAGCTTGACGTTATAGTCCAATCAGTAAATGTGATAAAATGTATTAAAAAGCAAACGTTTTGATAACATTTAAAATTCACCTAATCGGTGACACAAAATTACCACCAAAATACGCCGACTTCTGAAACATCGCAGGAGTTCCGTTTATAGTCGACAGGTATGGTATTCCTTTGATTGGACAAACCCTCATTGTCCAATAACCTTCCAGCCTGTGAAGTCCAATGCTCACTTGGCCATTGATACTGGATGCTTGTGTAGATCCTTGGTTAGCATCCTGGTATCATTATAATGTGTGAAACCAATTTTGGTGTCAACAGGATATTCCAAAGGGGCGTGAAATTATTCTCACATTTTGATAGTGTTCATTGTTTACTAACATGTGTTTATGTCAACTATGCATGCTTTTCATCTGGCCAAACTGGTTTTGTTTGTACAGTGAGGTGGATATTATGTTCATATTATTGACATGTTACCTTTTCAAATAAAAACAATAACGGCCGTATTTTGCCTTTCCATGTCCTTTATTCCCCGTTGCATTCCAACAGCTCACTAACTCTTTCACGTGAACAATAAGGTTTTTGTTTTATCCCAAAGCTCACATAAGTTGTAGATGCATTGACCCCACAACTGGAGTCGTCCACAACGATAGTCTCTGTGTGTGCAGTCTTTAAGGACTATGGGCTGTATGACCCACACAGAGTTTCAATCGATAGTATTTAATGATGTCGATATGAGCTTGACCTTTTGTAACTGGTGCTGGATTTATACAACTCTGGCAACTGGTGCATCTTCACCATCCCACTCCTTCCAAGAGCTATTTCTGCTTCCTCGGAACCTCATTTCCATAGACTGGCATTCAAATACTTCGTAAATATTACCTGGCAATTTGTGCTATTCTTGCATACACATTGACGTGCGTTTGTCATCTGGAAAACATACTTGCAGTGTCATGAAATCATCTAACACAACTGGGGTCGTCCACAGCGATTCTTTAAGGACTATGGGCAAAATGAGCAACACATGTACAGAGTATCAATCGACTGTATTTAATGATGTCGATATGAGCTTGCCCTTCTGTAACTAGTGCTGAATTTATACAAGTCTGGCAACTGTATAGTTAAAGCATATCTATTCATAAATGGGAATTTGTTTATGCATCGGGTCAATGTAGAACTGTGCGTTACACAGTACACGGAGCTACTCCTGCTTGGATGTAGATGCTATCAACAGTTACCTCTATCTCTATTTTACATATGCACGGAATTTTTCATCTCCTTGGAAATTGCCTTCATCATCTGTCTTATTCACCAGCTCTAGATTTCTGACAAGTCTGTCAGAACATCCATGGAAATTTTATGAATTTGTTCATATCGAATGACTTTCAATCACGTCGATATGATTTGATATAGTAAAAAAAAAGCCGCGTTCCGTCGTTGCCTCGACATGACGTTTCATACTATAGTCTGTTTGCAGTGAAAACGTACCGATGAATTTCACTTTAAACAAAAAAGTAAATCAAGTTAAGTGAAATTAAGATTGCGAATCCTCATAATTTTACCTTGCCAAATGAACATTTAAATCTCAGAATTTTTTTCAACTTAGGATAAAAGTTGTTTAACAAACGATCATAGTTTCAAATTGCTATTATTGGTTTGTATTACAAGGGGGTGAGCGCAGTAGATGGAACAGTGAAACAAAAGCACGTGCGGTACGTGATGAGCGTTAACTTAAACAAACACTACTTGTTCTCGATGTTTCATTTAAAGTGCATACCCCTTGTAATACAAACCAATAATAGCGATTTGAAACTATGATCGTTTGTTAAACGACTTTTATCCTAAGTTGAATAAAATTCTGAGATTTGAATGTTCAATTGGCAAGGTAAAATTATGAGGATTCGCAATCTTAATTTCACTTTATTCGATTTACCTTTTTGTTTAGAGTGACATTCATCGGTACGTTTTCACTGCAAACAGACTATACAAGGCAGAATCAGTTTTCAGTCCGGAGAACAGAGCAGCTACTGTAATGTCTCCGGCTGCATCGACTTTTGTTTCGTTCTGACATTTGAAATTGAAGAGGTGTGGACATTTGCCATTTCCGCAGGCCTGACAACTAAACACGGTGTATCGAGTTGCTAATTAATTTTGCGAGGTATTGGTAAACCCGAGAAGGCATTTTTCCAAAATTATCATAATGAGCTCCGTATGACAGGCTTGATCAAGTAGATCAGTGCAAACACGGCAGGCCGGAAGGAAGACGTTCACTTACGTTACACTGTTAATAGCTGACCGATGTGGACAGTACCCAACCAGATTCTAGCAAATTGCGAACACGGAAAATGCCATTGGTTAAATAAAGCTCCTTTTTCCTGAAATACCTAGCCACATATGTATGTGAACAAGGACTTACAACATTACAGTAGTGGGTCTGGGAATGAAAATTAATCACAATCTCTATGGCAAACGCGAAGCAATTGAAATGTACGCATGTGCAAAGCCTGTTTGAATGGAGTCCTAATACGGAGACATACGTCATGGCTTATGTTAAAGGAAAATGACGTATTTTATAAATTCATCGCAATATTTATTGGATTACATACATTAACCGTTGCCCACGTATCTAAACAACAGATCAAATTTCAAGATTCTTTGTACATCTTATATACATTCCGCTGAAATACCAATCCCTCTCTGATGGAAATAAATATCACCATGTCACGTGACGTCTTTTCATGATGGCATGTGATGTCAAATATCCTTTGATCTTTGGTGATAAAAGTATAATTTCAATATATATTCACGACAGGGAAATAAGGTCTGCAACGTGTGTTATTGTATCATTTGAACCTGTCGCTCCCATGATCAGATAACAGGAAAACACGTCAACGACAGAATTGGCACGATGTCGTTTGTCTGAGACTCATTTGGACTTACTGAAGGAGTTTGCATCAAGATCAAAAGAAGTGAACATTTCGTCATCATAGCAATATAGAAAATATACTGAACATCATTAAAACGCACAAGTCTAAAATTGTCCATATTTTCATGAAGATGGATTTCAGCATGACAATGATCAATGAATATAACTAACATGAAATCGAAGGGCATGTCCAGTTGAAAAAATGCTTTAGAAACAAATTCCTGTCCACAGTATGACTCTTAATTCCAAAATGCATCAACATGCAGCCGCGCCATGAAAAAAGCGCGAATTTCAGTCTGAAATCATACTGACTGTGACATTAAAAGCAGGTGTATGAGAACCGATTCTCATTGTTTCACTAACGATTGTGAAACGAGGACAGAGATGCCGAGGTTAACACGTCACGAAAGAGAACGTGCACTAGGCATGAGTCAGGTTGGCACCAGCAGCAGGGATATTGCTCGACAACTTGGACTTGGCCACTCCACCATCGTTAGGCTTCATAGACGACATCAGTAGACAGGCAGCACCCGTGACCTTCAATGACCTTGGCAACAACGTGTTACGACGCTCCATCAGGATCGCCATATTGACCTTGTCCATATCAGTGATTGAACACTGCCGACTGCCAGGACTGCTGCACTAGTTCAAGGTTGACGTGGGGATCATCAGCGCTGACTCCATGCGACGCCGTCTACACGCTACAGGGCTCCATGCTCGACGTCCTTACGTTGGACCAATTCTGACTTACAGACACCGTAATGAGCGTATACAATGGGCTAGCAGGCATTTTCAGTAAAGGTTACAACAATGGCATGGTGTGGTAGTCACTGACGAGTCACTTCTTCATCTACGTAATGCTGACGGCCGATTACGCGTTTGGCGTAGACGAGGTGAACGTTATGCTGATGAGTGTGTGGTTCAGACAGACCTTTCGGTGGTGGGAGTGTCATGGTCTGGGGTGGAATAAATTACAATCACAGGACTGCCTTCATGTCTGTCAAGGGAGAGTTAATGCCCTTTATTACCGTGAGCAGATTCTTCAGAATCACATCGTATCTGTCTTCAATCACCACCAAGATGTCCATACTTTTCAACAGGACAACGCACGGGCACACACAACAAGACTTTCCATGCAGTATCTGTCCCAGCAACACATCCAGGTTATTCATTGGCCAGCACAGTCGCCAGATGTATCCCACATGGAGCACTTGTGGGACGAAATTGGCCAAAGTCTTTCGCGGCGACAACAGATGCGAAACATTCGGGAACTCGAGGCTGCACTACTGCAGAAGTGGAATGCCATCCTCAAGAACTCTATTCGGGCGCTTATTGACTCAATGAGGAGACATTGAACTACATGTGTCAATGCAAATGGCGGTCACACGCGATATTGACTTTTCGATTTGACCCCACGTATGTTTGATCCTTTCTGCCTGTGGAACATTGAGCGTCTTTTCTGTGTTGTTGTTTTTTCAGTCGTCCATCTGTTATTATACAATCAAAAAATATCAATTCCTTACACGTGCTTTTAATAATCTGAACTTTTATAAGTGGTGCGTTTTCAATTATGTTCAGTATATATAATAATAAAAGGTTGGGGTTTTTTCTAATGTATATATATTTCTATCCATTTTATCATGCCTTGCAAATGCATATTTCAATTACATTACTATATTATAACATTCTATTGAAAACACCAAATAAATGATTATTTATTAATGAACAATAAAGATGGATGCATTCTGTCATCTGGAACTAATGAAAATATTATGATTATCATTGCATTCAAACAATGGTTGATTGCAACAAAAGCTATTACAAATAGGACAGTAAGTGTCACGTTCCGTTAAAATTAGTTTTCTATTAATTAATCCCGATAACCATGCCCATCCCTCCCTCGTCCGATTCCTCGCCAGTGACTTGATGTACGATCAGTGACAGAGGTGTCAGATTGTTCTAATAATGATCAACATGGAACGTCCTAATTCCAATCAAGCAACCAATTTCGAATGAATAGCCCATGTTTGTTTATTTTTGCACGATACTCATTTCGTCTGTTTTGAAACTACTCCATCGATTTGTTAATCTAGTTTCGGGGACTTCTCATCACGAACCGAAGAATTGTTTTATTTGTGACGTGGATGCTCATAATTAATGTAAAATTGATAGCAACTGAGTCGAAAACGTGATAAGAAAGCTAGAGTCGTTTTACCAAAGAAATGAATCGGATTGGTATGGTTTATCGTTATAAAATAGCCCGTTGTCATGGAAATGTTTCAAATGAAATTGAGTTGATTTGTCAAAACGCCCGTGGTATTTAACACAGCATGTATGTGGGATAAGTCTACGATAATGATTTGCGAGGTGGTTCGTGTCAACTTTCCTGACGCGCATGCGCTTTATGACGTTCAATTTCCTCTCGACATCTCCTTCGTGATCTTATGGCACACACGACTTGATCTTTCGTCTCAAAGGATATTAGCTTAGCGTGGCTTTCAAGTAAGCCTAATGATCGCGTGAAACATAATTTTTACTGCTAAATTATTTATATGACTACGGATGAGTTCAAGGAGTGACATGTGATATAGCGCAGATACATTTACACCGTATAAAACACCACTTTTTCCAATTAAAGACGATTGTATGCCTCAAATGCGATAATATACATGCCACGTAAAAAGGCTTACGCACCAAGTCTACTCTGATTAGAAGACACCCGAAGATCAGACGCGTGTCACTGTGTAAGGGAATCCAGACTACCAAACCTATTACAAATTTTATCCAGTTTTGTAAGAGGCAGGTATAACTTGGAGTGGAAAATTTAACGATGTACAGGCTAGCCAGAAGTCTTCTTGAAAGAAAATGGTTCAAATTTAGAATTCACGATTTATATGTGCGTAAACGTTGGATCTTTTCCTTTTGAAGCAACTCTGAGTGTTACAACAAAGGAGACAACCCGACTGAAAGCGTAGTATTTAGTGTTCTCTTATATCATAGGATGAGAATGAGAAGAAGAGAGGACAGGACAGGTTTAGGTGTATTCTCCGTCTGGAATTTAAGGAACCGATGTCGCCACTTTAACCATGCAAGTCATGGTCAGGTCTATATCAGGTAGTTTATGCACGTAAGATTTGGTTATGTCTATATCTATATCCGTTTTATACATGTTAGATCCATGTTGGACATAACATATCTGCCTCGCGAAGTGGGATTGCTCCAAGGTTTTGCTGGAATTTGACCGCCGCCGCAGGAGATTTTTCCGTCTACTTCACAACGATTATTGACATTAGAGAGTATTTCGTCCATGGACTGTTTCCAAATGGCTCTTGGGAATTCTTTTGGCAAATGTCATGGAACGTTCCTCAGTCAAGGTCACTACATAGAAATAACTAATTTAACACTTTTGGTATTGAAATGATTTTTGTCAATATTAGCAAAAGGTCTAGGTCAGCGTTAATGTTTATGAAAAAACATGACTATGTCATTGTCGGGATTGTTGCCTCACTCCAGTGGAATGCAAATTTATATTTTCACTGAAATGACGGTAATGGGATTCCATCCTGCAAATGCATCTAGTTTGTGCACGCACTAGGTGCATATCACTCACTCCTTTATACAGGAAAGTTCGTTTAGACTTGTATGAAGCACTATTTCTGAGAAATAACTACGAAGGGTATATTACTGCAACCTGAAAGGTATGTATGTATTATGAACAACACAATTCATGCTTATATGCTCAGATCTTCTTGGACATAGCTTTTACATTGGATAGTCCTTCCTTTGCACCTGTCCAGATGTGGACAGCGAAGTCCGACTGGAGCACAGATGACCTTCGTAGATGGTCTAAGATTAGAAAGACCTTTCAACAACAAGGTCCAATATTGTAATATATGATGTGACGGTCACATCACATAGCCAGTATAGTAGCCATCTCCCTAAAGAGAGCTGAGACAAGTCTGGAACGGAACATGGAATGATAAAGGATCCAGTACACTGAGTTCCAAAACATCTGACTCCAGGTCAGAATCGCGTCCTGTTCCTCATTACACGAGAAATGTAATGTCGTTTAGAAGCAGGACCAGCAGATTGTTGTGGAGTTATAATTCTTCGTGAATGAGCCTTTGTTTTAACATCATAAGCCAGAGGTAACCTCGGTCAAAGTATTGGGAACATCTAACGTCCCTTATTCCGAAGAAGGCTAATGTGTTCCATCAGCTGGCTATGTGACGGCTTCGGGTTTCTTGGATTCCAAGGTATCATGCTGGTTGCCAACATCTGGTCACATCAGCAATTGCCGACATTTAAGTCGCTGAAAACTCAAGTCAGTTTCTCATGTGTGACTGTGGCTTTGAATTCATGGAATGCCTTACGTATTTACCAGAACTGTCAGTTTTTGTCTCCTTGACAAACTTAGTGAAAGAAATATGCAAATAATGATAACATGATTTCTGTTGTGGACTACTTACGCCACCAGGTAGAAAGCCTTCAACATCGAAACACTCCTGAATCGCTGGCAGAAATGTTGTAAAAGAACTCCCAGCGACACCGTTTACGTACTCTATCAGTTATGCTCAGTCATCTCGCTTACCTTGTACACGTATGACTGGATATATCCGAGGCACTACTCCATTTATGGCAATCTTGGTTCAGACCTTTATTACGAACTACGTTTTATGTGCATATCTTACATTTATATCAGGCACTTCTTCTTACACGCACGCCTCTCTCAGATCTTGTGACTTCCGAAGTATATTACATCGAACATACATACATTTCTCCATTAATTTGGAGGAACCAACTGCAAACTTTATGCCGATGAATTGCACGTGGATCATGCATCAAATTGCTGCAAAGCATGTGCAAACATCGTGCATGTGAACAGCTGCGTTTTGGTGTAAAGTTTTGTTAAGAATTTGCAAATTTTCACTAATTTCTATCATTTATTAAACTCATGACGATAATCTTTTCACCGTTACGAATTTGCTTTACAATACACCAGTTCATGTGTAAACAGTACCCTGAAACAGTGTGGAATATTATGCAAAATGTAGTTTAGAACAGTTGCCTGAAGTAAGTGGCTATATTTACTCTGGTGAGTCTAAACTTTTGATGGGAAGTATATATAATGTCAGGGTGAAAGAATAGCCAGTCTTGACTATCTTCAGTCCTATCGTCAGGACTGGCAGACATGGTAAAATAGTTGTGTAATATAAATTTACCTCAGAAAATCAGTGATAACTCTAAACGGGTAACTATGTCCGGCCCTACCGATAGCACCGGGCCTTCACGCAATATATCTACTTAGATTCTGTCCTTGATATAAAAATGCAATAATGGTAAATTTAAATGTTTTACTTGCCTGAATGCCTGGTCATTGTCATTGAAAAAGCCCTGAACGCTCCAGTTGATCAGAGCATGACAATATACATCATAAATAGTATAAAGCTTCTGCGACATAAAAAGTCAATATATTTAGGAGCTACCCCATAACTTGATCAGCCTCAGACGTGAAGGAAATTACCATTGGGAAAACTTAACTTCATCAGAAATTAATTCATTCAGTAACTTTCCCCACTTGACAAAGCTGACCGAAAGCGTTTTTATTTTAATCCAGAGTTCTCTGGTCACTACGGACTTTGATACTGCATTCCACTCTACGGTAGAAGGATGGACATCTTTATGATTGATATTTGTCTCGCCTTTTGTAAAGTCTAAGCAACTTAAGCTGGATGGATCTATGGAGAGATGGAATTGCTAGTCAGGCTCTCTCGGTGTCTGCATGTGTGAATGTGTGTATATATCTATAAAGACATCCGAGACGAACACACTAAATATAATATAAAACTGGTACGGATGCTGTATATAATAAGATACATGCAAAGGTCGAGAGGCCTATAAATTACTTTTGAAACTTATAAGAGTTCGATGTAGACCACGAATGGTAGTGAACGGTGTCAGGAATCGAATGGTGCTATGAATGGTGCATGCTATAATACATTCAGGTTCATGATGGTCTTTTGTGAAGATCGCTGGATTGTCTGGTCCAGACTCGATTACTTACAGTCGCAGCCATATAGATGGAGTGCGGCGTTAAACAACAAACCAACCAACCAACCAATCTTTTTCGAAATCGTTTCGTAGCATCAGTGTAAAACATTGTAATACAAATCAGCCAAGTATATTTTATATAAGCTATAACAAAGTTGCCAATATATATATATATATATATATATATATATATATATATATATATATATATATATATGATGTCTTAACACACTCGCATGGGATTGTGGTTATAATACCAAATCGATCTTCTAACCTTTTCAGCTTGTAAACACCAATAACCAATGTTTTTAATGAAACAAATACAGCTTACAAGCTTCAGTGTCAGGGCCATGAGGATGTCCAATTAGAGTAATCGAAGACAGCGGTGTGCAAAGATCTCCTCCAAGCGGTATTTATTATGGAAACCAATTTTATATTATGAATTATTTTACACAAGTTGCTGACACTGGATCAAAAGCCTGTTGTAATCAACTTAAGATCTCATTGAAAGGTTCTCATGAAGAAAACGTCCGATTTAGTTGATTAGATCGTAAATAGTTTATTCTTACATGAAATTGGGGTCGGTGGGGTAGCCTAGTGGTTTAAGCGTAGATACGAAGCATTGGGCTCTGTTGTCCCCTGCCGTGATATATCTTGAATAGTATAACGTCACTTTACCATGAACGTTCCATAAACATGAACGCTTACCTTCATGAAATTTCATTTTTTCGACACTTGCGTTTCTTTTGCTGTTCAGTATATTTGACAGACAACTTAAGTTTCAATCGCCTGGTGATCCTTTTGTAACTGGGAAGGGCACTGCGTCACCTTTGCTTTGTTGAAGCAATTCATCCCAAATTCCCCTAAATGACATCCATTTATATCGTGGAAATTTCGGTACTACTCATAATCATCAATACATTCAAATATTTGAAAATTCAATATCACGGAAACGATGAATAAAGGATAAAATCTGTTGATTTGATGAAAAGCACGTGTTAATCACATGATCAAAGTTTACATTGTGCTCTGTCTCGCCAGTCTAGGCCACAGTTTATCCACATCGATATTCAGGTGTCATTGACCACGTAATCCTTATTTCAGTCGTTTCTGATTTCAAACAGCTGACGTGATTGTTAGAACATGGTATATCTCTTTGATCCATGATATGTCAGCACGTGATTGTTCTGTTTCACGACAGTCAGCAACTTACGACTACATCATGGCTGCATGTATGTAATCAAGTCTGGGCTGGTCGGTATAGCTGCCGTCGGGAAGACCAATGGTCTCCAAGCACGATGACAAACAATCCGTCAGATCGGTTATTGTAATCACCTTAGCCATCCATACAGGTTACATTTATGATGCGCATTTTATACTTGAAATAGGAACTGGAGAACTCTGGGCTATTCTGTGTTGCATCAACAGCGACAGGGAAAGCATCGACAGCACACGATATTACGAGCATATGACAGCGATGTACTGGGATGTTTTTACGTCAATATCGAGTCTACATAACGATTATATGTGGGTATAACAACTTAGTGTATAATATCGGAGTATTACAAGGACGATGTTTGGGTATTATTACGACGGAACATGTACCGGCTTATAACAGTTATGATATCGGGGTATACAACAACGATGACATGACAGTAATATAACTGTGGCATCAGAATGGGGCATGCGGTTTTAACAGCGATATTGGGATGTGTCCAGATCGCCAACCCAAGACTCTTGACCACCGTGTTATTTAAGTACTTCGGTTCATTAAAACGCTCATTGTTTTCTTTTTTTGGAAATTTTATAATTATGTTTTGTTACGTCAATCCACAGAAGATTTGTATTTAAAGTGACATAAATATTTTGATGCATATTCCACATTGAGCGTTGACATAAGTTTCTGGACATGGCTTCAGGAATATATATTTCAAGAGTTACCTCCCTTTAAACAATGCCCGCTAAATTGCCCAACGCTTGTGCAAATACAATTGATCACGTGTAGCACGAAGTCACACATTGCCCAAACTGGCCCGGTTTCAGTTTCACCAGACAGTTTCCACCGAGGCTAGATTATGTAGGCTTGTTTTCCCCCTGCTGCCGGCTCTCCTCGGATAATCGATTGAATGACTTTGATTCCAACGTCAGGAAACGGCAAATCCTGGGGACAAGACTTGAAAAATTGTCCAGTCTGATAAGGTTATCCCTTTGGTAGAGTTGAACATCGTGATGGTTAAGAGGAAGAATTAGTAATTCGCTCGTGAGGCTGACTGTTTTGCTCTCGTTGGTCCACAGTTCAAGTAATTGCTTAATGATTGATTGGATGAGAGTGTGCGACTCGCCTATCGTTAAGTGTAGGCAATTGGTTGTGAGAGACGATCACTTGACGACCGTGATATTCTCAGATCTACGATCTAGGTAATGGCGCGATGCTGCTGCCCGGCACGTTATCATTGATAGAGGGAGTTGGCAATTAACACAAGATTCCCCTGCTTTCCGACATTGAATACATCCTACCTGGTATTAAACTGGATTGTATGATCAGCAATCTTCACAGCCCTTTCTGAGGTACAACGAGCTAACAGGAAGGGGCACAAGAGATTTCAACACCGATAGTTTTCTCTGTGAGGTAATTGCGTCTAGACGAGACTAGACACTGTCCTTGGGTCAACATCAAGACAGCTTCCTTACAGATAATTGCAATTATTCGTGTTATTGTGAAACTTACACAGTTTGAATTTGTCTTTAAACATAGATGGAATTCGAACTTGTATTATTACTATTCTAAATGCGATATCTATTATTGTGTGTAGAATACAATGAGGATGTTGTTTTATTTGCCAAATTGATATAAGTACATGAACAGCAAAATACGTTACCAAGTATTTCCCAGGATTACCGAATCCTCAGTCCAGGACATGTAGTTGGAATACTGCTGAGTGAGGCGTTAATCAACACACGGATAATCACACGCACGCACGCACACACACACACACACAAACACGTATATACATACACACATACACACATGCACACACATACAAAAGCATATACATACACACACATGCACGCACACACACAAAAGCATATGTACATACACGCAATCACGCAGGCACATACACATACTGACAAGGCTAATCCTGATATATGCCAATCCAGACACTTGAACGTGGAAGGGAATAAGCATGACGTTCCAATGTGATGTATATACATATTCCTATTCCAATAGACCGCCTCCGTGGTGTAGTGGTTAGAGCGTCCGCCCGGAGCGGAAGGTCGCGGGTTCGATCCCCGACCGCGTCATACCAAAATACGTTAAAATATGGTACTGGTTGGTTCCTGCCTGGCGCACGGCATTATTGGGTACATCAGGGACTAGTGGGCTCGGAGTCAGTATAATGTGTCTGAGTGGGGAATTCATGCTTCACTGCGGCATGGTATCTCGGTGGGCTAGCACTATAAAACCAGCTTCAGTCTGGGCTAGTACAAGCAGCCGCACATACACATACACACGCATGCACGTCGTCATATGAGCGAAATATTCTCAAGCGCGACGTTAAACCCAATTTCACCTCACCTCACCTCCTATTCCAATAGTATTCATTAACCTATAGACCCGTGAAGATCCGGGTTAGAATATTGATCTTCAGTAACCCATGCTTGTCGTAAGAGGCGACTGACGGGATTGGGTGGTCAGGCTCGCTGACTTGGTTGACACATGTCATCGGTTCCCAGTTGCGCCGATCGATGCGCATGCTGTTGATCACTGGATTGTCTGGTCCAGACTCGATTATTTACAGACCGCCGCCATATAGCTGGAAAAATGCTGAGTGCGACGTTAAGCTGAACTCACTCACTCACTCATTAACCTATAATCTGCAAGGTCAGCGGTAGAGGACCATGATTAGGGTGCATGTAACGTCGCACATTGTTGTATGGAGTGTAACGTACAGCAACTGTCACATATGGCAGAATACCGTTCTGTTGTTGCTAAACCTAAATATATGTAGTGTCTCTTCAATACGCCTATTATATACATAGGAAATATACAGTAACGAATACCTTGTTCCACCAAGCTAATCAATACAAGGCAGCATGAGCTGTGCACGTCTATGTGATGCGTTATTGCAAACATAACTCAACAACTATAGCCAATCTCAAAATAACCGCATTTCAGTTATGTTATAAACAGAAAATATTGTAATAAAGCAGGACAAGTATCTGAGGAAACTGTATCTAAATATTAAAATTTTAAGTTAATTATCTTTTATCAGTATGTCCTTTGTAACAAGGTCCTCTGTGTGACAAGAATGTCGCGAACAGATATTGCATCCTACTATGATAGAACTCCAAGATTGTCGCTACTCGTTATTCTGCTGATCTGTCAGCAATTTCAAAATATACTTGCATGAATTATCAGCTTATGTGGATTGTTTTGTCTGTGATACTGATGCAATAATCACTTGGTATAAGTGCTTATGAATTTACAAACTGATTCACTCCCATAACGTACTGCATGTCTTCGTGTTACACAGGCTGAGGGCAGGATGTGGATCACTAGTCAAGTGTATTAGGGAAACGAGAAATTATATTGATATTGAGATGTCAAGTTTCACAAGTACGCTATGAATTGCAGATTTCCCCTTTACGAAACGTGACAGGAAGCAACCATATAACAGATAGTTAAAGAAAGAATCATGCATTTATTCAACCCATGGTGGTACCAAAGTTCGTCTGAATATTTATCTTCGACATGACATGACAATACTATGGCCAGAAGCGAATCCCCTATCAGTGTGTAAGATGACAACTGATCCTAGAGTTTAGCCTGTCAGTTCTTCAGGAGCATAGTGGTACTTCTATACATAACAGCCGTCTTTAACCCAGTTCATGTACCGTATAGGTGAAGATTTCTTTGTGGTGTGGGCAATTTGCAGTCAATGATTACACAATGTTAAATTTGCAGTCAAACTTTAAAACAACAAAATGAATCCTACATCTACCGGTAAAGCAAAGTTCTATAACTCAACCAGGCGGCACATGCCCGTATTCCTGTCAACGGTAAGATTATAGCTCCTTGATTCAGTGACTAAAGTTGGCAGCCGCAAATTCCGCCTTTATCAGGCACATGCGTAAGATGTTCCAGTCTGATGATAACACTTCTGAGCACTCTCAGTTGTTTCGTACATCGGACTGTCGTACACTTATCATGTATAATCCCCATGCAGGTCCTGGGGAAGTCTCAGACAGGATCCAAGCAGGTGCTTGAACGGTTGTTGTCAGTGTGTTCTAAACATGTAGTTGGCAGGAAAGTTGTAGTTGCAGTCTTTGGTTGTAGGGCAGGATGCAGGTTCCTAAACGACATGCTGTAGGTAGGCTCTTGGCAGGTTGTATGCAGGTTCTAGATAGGTTGTAGGTATGTTGCTGGCAGGTTGCATGCAGGTTCTAGATAGGCTGTAGGTATGTTGTTGGCAGGTTGCATGCAGGTTCTAGATAGGCTGTAGGTATGTTGTTGGCAGGTTGCATGCAGGTTCTAGATAGGTTGTTGGTCAATTTTATGCGGGCTCTAAATAGGCTGTAGGTATGTTACAGGCCGAAAATATGCAGATTCTTGGTATGTTCTAGACAAGTTGTAGGTATGTTGGTATGTTGCAGGTAGATTGTAAGCAGGTTCTAGATAGGTTGTTGGTACGCTGTTGGCAGGACGTATGCAGATTCTAGATATGATGTTGGTATGTTGTTGGCAGGCTGTATGCAGGTTCTAGATAGGTTGTAGGTATGTTGGTTTGTTGCAGGCAAATTGTGTGCAGACTCTTGGTAGGTTTGAGATAGGTCGAAGGCATGTTGTTGGCAGGTTGTATGCAGGTTTTAGACATGCTGTTGGTATGGTGATGACAGGTTGTATGCTGATTCTAGATAAGTTGGAGGGTATGTTGTTTGCAGGTTGTATGCAGATTCTGGATAGTTTGGGGGGTATGTTGTTTGCAGTTTGTATGCAGATTCTAGATAGGTTGGGCGGTATGTTGTTTGCAGGTTGTATGCAGATTCTAGATAGGTTGGGTGGTATGTTGTTTGCAGGTTGTATGCAGATTCTAGATAGGTTGGGGGGTATGTTGTTTGCAGGTTGTATGCAGATTCTAGATAGGTTGGGGGTATGTTGTTTGCAGGTTGTATGCAGATTCTAGATAGGTTGGGGGGTATGTTGTTAGCAGGTTGTATGCAGATTCTAGATAGGTTGGGGGGTATGTTGTTTGCAGGTTGTATGCAGATTCTAGATAGGTTGGGGGGTATGTTGTTTGCAGGTTGTATGCAGATTCTAGATAGGTTGGGGGTATGTGGTTTGCAGGTTGTATGCAGATTCTAGATAGGTTGGAGGTATGTTGTTTGCAGGTTGCATGCAGATTCTAGATTGGTTGGGGGTATGTTGTTTACAGGTTGTATGTAGATTCTAGATAGGTTGGGGGTATGTTGTATGTTGCAGGTTGTATGTAGATTCTAGATAGGTTGGGGGTATGTTGTTTGCAGGTTGTATGCAGATTCTAGATAGGTTGGGGGGTATGTTGTTTGCAGGTTGTATGTAGATTCTAGATAGGTTTGGGGTATATGTTGTTTGCAGGTTGTATGCAGGTTTTCTACAGATAGGTTAGGGGGGTATGTTGTTTGCAGGTTGTATGTTGATTCTAGATAGGTTGGGGGTATGTTGTTTGCAGGTTGTATGCAGATTCTAGATAGGTTGGGGGTATGTTGTTTGCAGGTTGTATGTAGATTCTAGATAGGTTGGGGGTATGTTGTTTGCAGGTTGTATGCAGATTCTAGATAGGTTGGGGGAGTATAGAGGTTCTAGATAGGTTGGGGGTATGTTGCTTTGCAGGTTGTATGCAGATTCTAGATAGGTTGTGGGGTATATGTTGTTTGCAGGTTGTATGCAGATTCTAGATAGGTTGGGGGTATGTTGTTTGCAGGTTGTATGCAGATTCTAGATAGGTTGGGGGCATATGTTTGCAGGTTGTATGCAGATTCTAGATGGTATGCAGTATGTTGTTTGCAGGTTGTATGCAGATTTAGATAGGTTGGTATGTGTTGTTTGCAGGTTGTATGCAGATTCTAGATAGGTTGGGGGTATGTTGTTTGCAGGTTGTATGCATGATTCTAGATAGGTTGGGGGTATGTTGTTTGCAGGTTGTATGCAGATTCTAGATAGGTTGGGGGTATGTTGTTTGCAGGTTGTATGCAGATTCTAGATAGGTTGGGGGTATGTTGTTTGCAGGTTGTATGCAGGTTTTAGACATGTTGTTGGTATGGTGATGACAGGTTGTATGCTGATTCTAGATAGGTTGGGGGTATGTTGTTTGCAGGTTGTATGCAGATTCGAGATAGGTTGGGGGTATGTTGTTTGCAGGTTGTATGTAGATTCTAGATAGGTTGGGGGTATGTTGTTTGCAGGTTGTATGTAGATTCTAGATAGGTTGGGGGTATGTTGTTTGCAGGTTGTATGCAGATTCTAGATAGGTTGGGGGTATGTTGTTTGCAGGTTGTATGCAGATTCTAGATAGGTTGGGGATATGTTGTTTGCAGGTTGTATGCAGATTCTAGATAGGTTGGGGGTATGTTGTTTGCAGGTTGTCTGTAGATTCTAGATAGGTTGGGTGGTATGTTGTTTGCAGGTTGTATGCAGATTCTAGATAGGTTGGGGGTATGTTGTTTGCAGGTTGTATGCAGATTCTAGATAGGTTGGGGGTATGTTGTTTGCAGGTTGTATGTAGATTCTAGATAGGTTGGGGGTATGTTGTTTGCAGGTTGTATGCAGATTCTAGATAGGTTTGGGGGTATGTTGTTTGCAGGTTGTATGTAGATTCTAGATAGGTTGGGGGGTATGTTGTTTGCAGGTTGTATGCAGATTCTAGATAGGTTTCGGGGGTATGTTGTTTGCAGGTTGTATGTAGATTCTAGATACGTTATACGTACGTTGTAGGTATTTTGTTGGCAGACAAGTTGAAAAGTTGCATGCATGTTTTAGAAGGCTCAAGAGCGTTCCTGAAAGCCTGTTGGTGAATTCTATGTATTTGCTAGACATGTTGTGTGTAGGTTACAAGATTACATACTACAGATTATAAGAAGATCATTAACAAACACAACGAACAGCAGAGTGACAGATGATGGGGATGAGACCTTGGGACGTGTAGTTACAGTGTTTGATTCCAGAAGTCGATTATGATGGTACAGCCTGATGGACTGAAGAAGTCTGTTGATGAACGGCTTTCCTTATTTGAGGATTATGCTTGTTTTCTAAAGGTGTTGCTTTCCAGCTTTGGCCTGATACACGGGTTCTGGTTGCTGGAGTGTTGCTGGGTGTAGACAGATCTCAGGATGGTTGATTTGCCGTCCCGATCGTCTGTAGTGTTCTCGAATGCAGATGCTAGGGGACTGAATGTTTTTCAGACGTATGTGATTTTTTTCACAGCTGCCAGAGGACACTTCCCCGTTGAGGGGGTTTGGTTATTGTTGGAAGTCTTCCTGTGGCTTAGGTGACTTTGGGCAATGTAGTTTGTTGCTATTGCAAACCGTGTATCTGTTGGTGCACGGACCCGCGATATAGCCATGCCTGCTAATGCTGCACATAATAATATCTCCTACTTTTTCGAAATTGATTAAACTGTCACATTATAACAGTTAATCCCTCACACAAGTATCGCTACAACCAACACACACGATAATGTCATTTGGGCTATTTCAATCACATTACAAGATCATCCTCCTAATTTTTTAGATCCTTGAAACAAAATAATCGGTTCCGGATGAGGAAATATATGTCACGTTAAGATATTAATTTGAAATAGGTGTTCACTTCTTCAATGAGAGTCAATGGCATTTTGATTGAATTGATCAAGAGTCAGTTCTCGTATGCCCCAATTGTATCAACCTTAATCATTTTAAAATGGATCCTTTATTTGAACTAGAACCTCAAGCAAAGGTTTAATGCACGTGTCAATCAGAATTAAAATGTGCTTTTCAAACTGGAATTGCCCCTTGCTATGAGTGAATGAAATCAGCATCATACCAAAGTATCGATCTGCTGAAAGTAATTCTACCAGAAAATTAGCTAGAAATTTCATTTTACTTGATTTAAGTAGACGTCATAGCATAAAGTGTGACTCCCTTCACACTGAAGTGTTTTCTAACTAGGCGTGACGAAATATTGCAGTACAATTGGAGTAAAGACGCCACTTCAATGTTTGCTCAAGTTCTCATCTGAAAATATTTTTGCACCAAATTGATTTCAAATGTAGTTCTGTGATCTGAGCAGTTGAAGCGGTGATTCCCAAAAATATACTACCCGATGAATCGTGGCCTATTGTCGACCTTTTCTCTCATCTTAAGATTTGTCCCAGATGTACTTCTTGAACCTATCGAACGCGATGAATACAGACATTAATATGAACACTTGGCTTTTTAAGTGCTTTTCCAGTAGATGATTTTCGCTATTAGATTTTACATCAAATAGGCGTTGCATCAACGATACCTCAGCCCAGAGCAGGATCATATGGAGTGTAGCATCATCAATCAGGGCATGTCAGATCAGTGATGTTTTAACATATTTAACTCATTATACCGTCCAAAATTTATTTCAACAACTCTAGACACGTGAAGTTCCGGGGTAGAATAGGTCTTCAGCAACCCATGCTTGCCACAAAAGGCGACTATGCTTGTCGTAAGAGGCGACTAACGGGATCGGGTGGTCAGGCTCGCTGACTTGGCTGACACATGTCATCGGTTTCCAATTGCGCAGATCACTGGATTGTCTTGTCCAGACTCGATTATTTACAGACCGCCGCCATATAGCTGGAATAATGTTGAGTGCGGCGTAAAACTCAACTCACTCACTCACTCATCAACTCAGTAATGGCGGGCCCCAGGCAAGGTAACAACAATCACCATATTTAAGATTTTCTGGTAAGGCGCGGTCGGGGAACGGATTCACCGATCTTAGTGGACTTAACACTTTTACACCTGTTTGAGTCCTCTTGGGTTTACATAAACGTGATAAAGGCTTTCAACCTTATTCACAGCACTGAGAACACTTACAGTATATTCCAGTTGATGTCAAACCCAACTTAATATGTATGCACTGACGAGATCATCCACATAGGACGTGTATTATACACATGGAGTAAGCAGCCGAACGGGAATCTCGAAGCAGGAATCGGCCTGAGAAGCAAACGCTTCAAACATTTTGCCATTTGCTCAATCAAATATTCATACTTGTTGACTTTGAATAGAATTAGGCGTTCTGTATAGAGGCAACCAGTAAGACCTTTGAACCAAATCCCCTACGACTTCAGATCCAACGCAGGGTGGCTGAAAGTGGATGTACAGTGAGTAAATGGGTGTAGTTTTACATCGCTTTCGATAATTTCAGGACGGAGCACCATCATGAAATGTTTAAATGCATACAGACTGTGCAATGCAATCAGTATCCCAATGATGATGTATTCGTTACTGCTATGAAATAGATATATACTAACGCTCTACATCAGTGGGCTCCAGGAAGTGCAGTATTATCTACAAACGTGTGAGAGTCTTGGAAGGTATTATGTTGGCAACTATTTGCATTAACGTAGTCCATCATAGTTAGGCTCAGAATTTTTCAGCCAACATTCGTGAGTAAATAAATTCCAAAAAGAACACAGAAAAAGAAAGACTTCAGTCTTTTCTAGCAAAGACCTACTAACGGGGCAGACTTTCACAGACGAAATTTTCAGACAATTTACTTCTCAGGCTCTAGGGACAGACTAGTACATGTGTGTTTCAGAAACGAAAATGCCAGCATTATAAAACAAGAGGTTCCATCCCATGACTCATTAGCCAAACCTCAATAGTTGAGTTGATGGTCTAGACAAATCTATCGTAATGCAATAAGCGTAACATGTGTGTCTGTTTGGCAGGCGCAATTGCGGTTGTTTGTAGTCAACCGCTCGTTATAATTGTTACAGCCCAAGACCTGACCACTGCAAATGGTTGTCAAACTAGTCCGGTGGCAGTCTGAATCAGTGAGCACGGGTCCCCATTCACCGAAAGGACGATTCTGTTTGGCAAAGCTTAATCTAGACGCATTACATATGTCAATAATCGATCACAACAACAATAAGACGAACCATTTCAATCTGGTGGTGTCTTCTTGAAGCTGATTCTGGTGTAGATAGGTGGCTTCCGCCGATTGTGATGGTAATGTAATGACACCACGGCTTGATTTGACGGTCTCGCATTTAAATGCACTTCTCTATGCCACTTGCTAAACTCTTGCTTGCAATACTGATATGGAAGGCACTGCGGTGAAAAAGGTCTTTAGGGATGATTGGATTGACAGATAGCCTCAGAGACGTCTCCTTACCATTTAAAAAAACTGAATAACGCAGACTTGAGTAGGGTGCCAAACCCACGTGAACTACACAATGCAGAACAAACTACTTGCAGGAGCATATGATGCATTATGTGAAGTGATTAGTGATATTCACCTATATATAGCTGTGTATCACTTTGGAAATTGTACTTACCGAATTGATGTTCATATATTCCCCCAGTTGTGGTTTGAATAGCAAACAGTGATGACTCTTTCTGAATAACAGAGAGTTATTCCACACAAATATACTGAGTGTTAATTAGGTATGAAAGCCCAAATGAACAAAAATACCGACTGTAGCCAAATAAAATTTCATTTCCCTTTGTATAAGTCCTTGGAGATACGAAATGAATAAAATTGATTGTAGTATCTGATATTTAGACACAAAGTTCGCCAATAAACGGAATGTCAGAGGCTATTGTTCGTCTAGGGTGAGATGAAATATCGATGTTTAAAGAGAACGTCATTGTCAATTTATCAATGTGTCACAGAATTCATGTAAATTGCGTTTTCTTCCTCAATTCTTTGCAACTTAATACAAACCATCGAACGCGAATAATACCCCCAAGTTCCCCGTCCCCGAAAACATGCAAGGATGTCGTTTTGAATTATATCTCCGCCGTCTGACGTCACGTCCCCATTTGAACTTTAGTAATGAAGCAAACGCGTCCGGGGATTTCCATGTTGTCGAAACGTCCTGCAATTACCTCTTGTACTTGTGCGACCTTCAACCTAGGGAGTCACACCTATTAAACCTCTTCCCAAAATGTCCACCGCCACAGTTATGGAACGGTGCCTGAGAGTAGACTCTCACTGACCTCTCGCGGGATATTAACGCTGACATGACTCTGTCAGTAGTGGCGCATCTCTCAGCATGTTGATTCCAGACTCCAAGGTGATGTTTATAGTCCCGGTTTCTTTTCATTGTCGTTTGTCTGTCAGCTGTTTGGGGAAATACTATGTGTAAATCATGGCACCATCATTGCAAGACATACTTGAGACGGTTTTCTTACATGTCTCCGAGCTTCCTATGTACTATCTAAATAGTAGAGTTAAGTGGTAACATATGCACGAATACAGTTCTCGAAGACGTAATGGTGACACGACGTAATTCATTCTTGGCAGGCAGCGCTCCTTTATCTCTGACACTTGACATCAATTTGCTGTTTCCTTGTACCTGAATTCATGTTTACTTCGACTTAAATATGTGCCAGGGAATACCACGTGCGGCCTTACGCTATTCTAAAGTGTACCCCAGTGTGACAATTCCAAAATCGTTCCTTTTCATTTCAAATATCTGTTAAAAATATTAATACATTTATGTCAGTTTGAAGTGTATGTTAACTTGAAGTGCTTTGGTGATATAAGCTTTAGCGAATCTCGGTGAAAACCATGGTTCGGTTTCTATAAGACAATAACAATGTATCTCGCCTGATATTGCTGGAGTATTATTGCTGGAATACCAAAGCAGAATAATATCCCACTCAGCCACTCACTCACTGTGTGCTTTGTTCCGTGTCTAGCGTTTCAACCCCGGATGCCGGTATTTTCAACGCACCTGTTTTCGGGTTTCCTGTTGGAGAGTCCACGGTACTACCAAGCACCTCATGTCGTAACTGAGATCGGATGGCCAAACTGACTGCCTAATGCAGATACGTCTGCATGGATTTGAATATTGGTAAGTACTTCTAGCAGTTTCCTGACATAGCAAGATTGCTCACTAATGACACGTAGCCAAGTATTTTCTTACAACAAGTGTCGATATCATTATATCACAGAGGACAAAATTCCATATCAACGACAAACTACATTAACATTTGTATTATTGTCGAGACACATACACGAGATAGTTCTTAGACCTGGGACCCGTGAAGGTCCGGGTTAGAATATTGATCTTCAGTAACCCATGCTTGTCGTAAAAGGCGACTAACGGGATCGGGTGGTCAGGCTTGCTGACTTGGTTGACACATGTCATCGGTTCCCACATTGGCAGGTCGATGCTCATGCTGTTCATCACTGGATTGTCTGGTCCTGACTCGATTATTTACAGACCGCCGCCATATAGCTGGAATATTGCTGAGTGCGCCGTAAAACTAAACTAAACTCACTCACTCACTCTTAGACCTGGCCCACTTAAAATGTAACAGCCTTTCCAATTTTCGAAACTAAGTACATAATATGTTGGACATGTATCCTGTCTTGATGAAAACCATGTTCTTAAATGGAAAGGTTCTTACTTATACGAGTTTTCCATCTAGCCAGGCCCCACTCACTCACTCGAGGACAGCAGTTACAGACAAAGTGATATGGTTATAGTACTTCCTGTAATTGCTAGTATTCCACCACTTGTTCTAACTCTCTAACCATGATCTTTTCAATGAAGGAATGTTTCTAAAAAAACAGCCAACAGATTTTTTGCCAAGCTTACACAGAATACGATTGCAAAGGATTGGTGGCGTAATGCATACGACATCGTAATTTGCTGTGCATAGTTGAAAGGACGTACCAGGATTAGATGCTAACGGGTTTAGATCAGATATGCTTCTGGTATATTTGTTGGTCATGCCATCACAAAATACAGCACACGTTTTCTGGGTTTCCTATAATGAACATCAACGACCAGTGTCCGTCATTAAGCTGATCATGGCACGCTGATATAACTGCACTGTCACAGCGACTGATTCAGGGCGGCCATTATCAATGAACATTTAGGTCCAAAGGCTAATTGCTGCGCAGCCATGACATGTACATGTCTCGGTCACTCAACTGCCATTATTTATATGACGCTAATCTCCAATGTTAATCCTCATTACCATTGCCTTGTGTATCGACTTGTCGGCCAGCCTGTGCCACAGTTAATTTTCATTAATTACTGTTGTTTATATCTTGACATTTATAGCCTAAATCGAATATCCCCTGGGTTGCGTTGGTAATTACGTCTTTAAGTCCAGGACCACGCCCCGCAATCCAGGGCAACGTTATTGCCCCACCATCTGTACACACTGTTGTACATTTATATACTCAACCAAATTAAAAACTTGACACTTATTGATTTGAATCCCACAATGGAATTGTGTATTATCATGAATATATATTATCATGTATATCAAATTTCTGCTGACAGAAACGTGGAATGCTGCTTCTGGACAAATATTACTTGACCTTACACGATTATCCTCAAAAGGGAATTTTACACTGATAACTGTTGAAACAGCAGAAGTCATTATGAAGTGTTACCTTCTTGGGCATCCATAACGGCATTTCCGCAACACACCTTCTCAAGGACAGGAGAACACTTTAACCAGACGTCGTCGCCATTGGTGAAATAGTGCCTGCAACGGTGTTGCAAACGGGTCCTCAAAATGTGTATTGTCTAACGACCCAAGGCTCGTGCACAATGGATTAGCTAGCATGAAGCCAACCCATAGCGCCCACCTTGCTAATTTAAGAGTCCCGGAAAACTCGCTTTTGAATCAACTTTTGTGCGTTTTCTTGATGCATGTGTGCTTGCATTCCTGTGCACGTTCGATCGCTAAGATAACCACGTGACTCACTGCACGTGTTTGTTGTGTTTCACGCTTCATGAGCAATTTTTCCGCGTCGGTCGCCAATAACGTGCTCAAACAACGTTCACAACAAGAAACTAAAACAATTTGCTCCAAACTGCGTGTTTGTTCACATTACCACCCTTCCTTCACCCAATCGCGTCATGATTGTGTGTGTATATTATAAACTATGATATTCATGATCTTTCACAGTAACAAATCATGCAACGTTTGCAAAAAGAGCGAGTACTTAACACATAAGGCAATCAACTGTTCTGGAAATTGTCAGCTTTTTATTTGAAATTTACGCTCCTCAGGACTTACAGGAGATGTGTGTAGCTTCTCTGGCTCACCATACCTTGTTCATTAGTTTAACTTACAAAACATCATGTGTTGCGATAGTACGTTCCAACACGTGAAGTATTTCTGCTGTAAACCAGACTCGTCTTTCGATAAGAATCAATACCCCGTATGAGGTCGAAAAGTACACCTTGGTTCGTCAGAACCAATGTCACAGACAACTCGGCAACATAATCCTATAGCGCTCAGGTCTGGGGAAACATTTTCTATTTAGCAAAACGACGGCTAACTTGTTCCTTAACAGCGTTCTTACATTTCCGGAGATAAGGCGGTTTTTTGTACATTTTGAACTCGTGAGACAAACAGCATTCTTTCCAACCTCCAATGATTGAGAGCTCCCAAGGGGAGTAAATCCGATTTGCGACATCGAAATTTCACTCTAGGAGTCGCGATGATGTTACCCTGAGCTAGTAGAGTGCTCTGTTACCTTCGAATCTATAAACAATTACACAGAAACTGAAGGCTAGGTCCATCCGATATTCTCCGTGGTTTGAAGATAAGGTTCAAGAACCTGCTCTCTTGTTTTAAAATTTAACAAAAAATTGCTGCCGAGGGTAGCCGAGTTGTTTCTTAAAATAATAATTGCTGATCGATTATTTGAAATCTCCCCCAATAGAAACAAACGAGTGGCTAACGGATGTCAGTTTATCGGGAAGTAGCATCTTCGCCGTTTTTGATGATCCCTTCACCCAATGAAAACGAAACACTCAGAAACATTTCCCTCAGTCATAGCAATTGTTCATTCATAAACCTCTCGTTCTTACGTATACGACGCCAAATGCATACCATAAAATGTCAGATCAGATTTTATTTCGTTTCGGAAAATACATGTAAGTAAGGTCGTTAGAGATCATTCAGCATTAACGAACGATGGTGAAGGGAAAACAGGTACATTATAATGCCAGGATTGGGAATACTGCATACTTTAATAAGAGAAACCATTCGTCGATCCTCACCCTCTGCTGATGTGATCTGAAGCTGCAAGACGTCAGCTACAATGGTGATGTAACACATCCTTAAATTCATTTGACGTATTCACCAGGCAAGAATAGCGGTTACGCAAATTAAGATGTATTAACAGTTACTGTGGAAGTATTTGAGGCTTTGCTAGTTCTCGGTTGTTACCAGTAACCATATATCATTCCTGATGGTATCATAGCAACTTGTTTTAATGTATAGATTAAATATACTATTTCCAGGAGACAGCTTTTATGATCATGTTTGCACTTTAAAAATGGGATATAATAGTCTTTTTCGCCGGAATTCAGGCCGTCACTCGTATGTAATGATTCGACTAGAAATGATATAGAGGGTAAAAGGTCATACGCATTTGTGTTTTATCATATTACAGATTCACAGAAACAGCATTGTCAGGTCAATTTCATATCTGACCTACTTCTTAAATTGAGCGGGGTATTATATACTTATATCTATTATACTCTTTTCGCTGGTATATTATACTGAGAGCTAATATGTGTAGTATGAAATCATTCAGTATTTATGCCATAAGGTGAGTCTAATATTGTATCAGCAAGTACATAGTATAGGCGTAAATGGAATCGCAGTGTTTTGTGAGGTTTTACATCGCGTTTTTTGCAATATTCCAGGAAATCGACACAAGAGTGCTTCGAGCTACTAGGGTAATGTAATGCAGAATACACGCAGATATGGTAACGAAACACGACACATGACGCGTTTATCTGATTCCAGGTCCCTGTATATTATTCATTCCAGTTCATACAGTCAAAGGAATGGTTTTGGTAATAAATAGTAAAGGAAAGGAAATAACGCCTCTAAAGACTCCAGATTGGGACGGAACAGGAAACATCTATGTCACAATAACCCATGAAGACACCACGAACTTTGCTTGTGTAATTTGTAACGTACTCGTTTACATTTGGTTTGCATTTAAACCCCAGACAGATTCCCTGGTCAGCATGATCTAACGCCAATACACTTAAACTGTTGAGAAAGACGTTTTAAGTAGTATATTTCTAAAAACCAAAATTCACCTGCCATTCACGTGATGGCAATATGTAAAGAACCAATATAGACTTTAAACATTGCCGTTAGCACTTGCTGCCTCAAGAAACACATGGTGTGGTACTTTTATGGCGATCCGCACTAAAATCTGTTTATGTTCACTCTTTTTGTGCTGCGAATAGTTCACGCGGTTTATATCCCCAACCAGTACAACACTGAGTTACGTGCTAACGTTTCCTAAATATGTCTGCGATGATGGACAAAGGCGGTATACTTATTTCAAGTCAATCTGTCGCCCGTGTAAAGGACGCAGCCGACTATCAGAGACAAACAAAGAGAGTTCACAATAGGGTTCTTGCCTACGACAAAGGCGATTGCGCCACGGAAGATGTCGCTCAGGAAGATGACGCTACACTGGAATGTCTTTGAATTGCTTGATATTGCTGAAACTGAAGGATATGGAAATAAAAGACATGGCTACTTCAAGCCATGTATACAATAAATGTTTTCAAAGTTCACTACTTTCCTGGTTCTAAAGTGACGTTAAACGCTTCAACCGTCTTCTAAATTCCCCTTACACTCCTTAATACTGAATTAGGAGTTGGCAGCAATTGCTAATCTATTTTCTTGAACGGCAGTGTCATTGTATCACTTGTGGGGGTGTCCTGTATTATCAAACATGTAATACTGGTTCGGTTTGTGAATATAGATGTAGTGTGAAGCTGGTCAACTTGTTCAATCAAGTGACCGTTAGTCGTAGATCGGACGTGCCAATATCCCGTATACTTGATCTGGACGACTTTTACGTTACTTTAAATTGGCGGACAAGCTCGATGGCTCTCAGCAATGTAGCCATGGTCATCTGTCATCGTTAACCTATTGATGTCCAGTTCAATCACACGCACAACACCGGCTGACCAGAGCCATGTTTACCTCGAAATGACCTTCGGGCAATTGGGCTTGGGGTCTTCTGTTGGGAGACAAAAATCAAATGGCAATTGATAAATGAAAGTAATATCTCTGCACGTTGAAACCTCTGTACTTCTGTGTTTCCGATTCTGAGATGACACATGGCTGTCCTGACTGATTTTATAGTGATGATGGCCTGAGAGGGTATGTAAGTACCCAAACCATTCAAAGTAAATTTAAACCTACTACTATCCTTAATCGTGGTATATATATCATTTTAATGTATGGCGAGATTCTCTAAAATTGCTAATAGCTGAAGAGATGGTGTAAATCCAGCTAGGGTTCATGCAGGAAGCAAATGTACCTTCCCCATGGTCCCTAGTATGGTCATCTACCCTCATTTGATGGTAATACATAACCTGTTTCTGTAATTAAACTATTTTAGCTTTACATACTAGTTTTATGTTCATTTCTGTGATATTCCAGTGGTTTTAATGTCCTGTCTCAGACACTTGTTTTATTTAAATTTACCTTTATTGAATCTAAAATTATAACTTATTTTGAGTCAGACATGGCTGAAATATTGCCGATGTGACTTTAAGTCTTAACTCACTACAGTGATGATGGGAGATGAAAAGACAACAGTATACCTCTGGAGCATCTTCTGGTACTTCCCATCAGCGTTTAGCAACGGGACACATGCAAGATGTTGATTGCATAAAGTCCGCAACAGAAATTTATTGGCAACCTTTAAAAAGTAAAATCAAAGAGGAACCATACTGCTAACCGAGGGATGAAAGTGAATGTTAAATTTCCAACATGTCTTGTCTAGATTTTCTGTATTTTTTTCCCCTTCGTGCTAGCCCAGGCCAGCTGTGTAGATCACATGGCCATGCCTTTAATGATGATAGCAATGCTCCCATAGGTCATCCAAACACTCAAACATATTCCATAGAGTCAGACAAATCCCTGGAAACCATTTATGTGTTTGTCAATATTTTCACCTCATCGAAGGTTTCTTGTTCGTTTCATGTCCATCTGCTTGGAAGATATCTTCGCAAAAGTTCGCACAGATTGGAACCGCTTAATGTATAGACTTCGGATGTGGTTATGTTTTTTCAATATGGCTGGTTTCTTGAAACGTGAACTCCAATCACACATTCTTAGGTTTGAGATAAACGATTTAAAATGCTCGCGATGCTCCAAATAGTGCGCTAAATCTCTTGAGAACATACTCCTGGGTATATGTTCACTTGGTAACCATTTTCCGAACAGGATAAAGGTTATATTTCAAAGTCCAAACGCTTACTAACAAGTCTATGTATGTATTATAGCACGTATGTGTATGAGTCTGGTGTTGATGAGCCATACACAATCTTATAATAATTACGGACATGTTTTCTTTAAGGTTTAGTTTGTTACTTTGTTTTTTAATGTTCCATATGTCAATAATAATAGCTCCATAGAGCTCCTAATGTCAATTCTCTGCAAATGTAGCAGGGCGTGCAGTGACCTCTCGGAAAACATCCTTACCTTGTCAGGGTCATCTTCTTTGGTCATGTGGACAAGACGTCGTCTTCGTCAGAAGGTACGTGGTTCAAATCCCAGCACGGGACTCCGAAATTATGGTCACTACCAATACAGTTGTCAATGTTTATGAACTCATAAAACATATTTTCTGCGCCATGGTTAATCTAGTGGTTCAAGCGTTCGCTCGTTTCACCCAAGGCCCGAGTTCAGTACCTCACCCGAGTACAATGGTGGTTCCCGGCTTGACATTGATGGAATATTGCTAAAAGTGGCTAACATGCTCAACCACTCACTTACTGAATATAAGTTTTGTGTAGAAATGTACATGAACTTAGGCAAAAAGACAGCATACCGCTGATTTTATTTTATTATATGTTTGATTGTCAACTGAAAATATCTTTATTAAGCTATATTGTATACCGAAAATGGCTCCTAGTTGGTGCTCGAAGAATAACCCTACACGGTATTATTTTTCAAAATACAATTTGCTTTAAAACTTCTAGAAATTAGAAAATATCGCATAATATGCAACTGCTGGTACCTAAATACATCTCATCTTTGAAAATCAATAAATTTGCTTTTGTCCACAAATTCACATTTCAGATATGATAAATTCAATTCCTTTTCATAAAAAATGCCCAGCCAATTATTACATTTCACAAACTTTTGCAGAAAAGGGCGATGGTTAAACAGACATACTCACATTTAATCTTTCAAGTTTACATATGATAAGAAACTCGTTTTACATGATTCTTCAGCTAACCTGAACGGGCATATTGGACAGCTAATAGTTAGTATGGAATAGTCTATACTTATGTGTTGTATTCCAGGTTCCTGTTGACGAGTTAAATGTTTCACTTGATGCACTAGAAAAGTTCAAAATCTGTAACTATAATCAGTTATTTACAGTCAACTATTGCTTCCACCATGCCAACTAATTTAATATAATGGTGTCTTTTCTGCATTGACAGAGACTATTTATCCAACGGCATATGCTGTTTACGGGTCAGAACACTTAGGTAATCCCTGGGGCTCATCTCAGACGCTGGAATACATCCTTCCACATCAGCCTTCAAGCCACAAAAAGCTTGGCCTTTATGAGGAATATTACCATGCGTACTTCATTTCCCGTTATCTCTTAAGCCTATAGGCAACTGTACAATTACTCAATTGCGAGATTGAATAGAGCCATTTCAGAGTGGGTATAAAAATGATTTATTCCTTCACTGTATGTATGACCGTCATCGGGGCGAGTTAGAGGTTCCGAGTAGTCTAAATACGATAAACTACTAGTTCAACATCACTGCTGGTCCCACATTCTGGTTCGCTTTTATCTCTTGTATTCGAAAGAGATTTAAATTGCTACAGCCTCGGCTGATGCCTCCTGGTATTGTAATTGCAACTGGGAAATAACTACGCCATGCTTGGAAGGATTTGATAGGGACTGCCAACCGCCATTAGATAGATAAGAACTGTTTAAGTACATTTTATCTTCTGTGTCAAACCGCATCAGCCTAGCGTTGTGCTGGTCAGTTGTATTGGAGATCGTGGGTTTTACCTACAAGATATATTTTTCAAAAACCAAATATGATGTCAGTTTAGAGAAATGTATCTTGTTTTATAGACGTGTTTATTGTATTAGCCCAACACGAAGACAGAAGAAAACATAAACACGTTGAAGTAAAAGATAGTCATCAAGTCACACCACAAAACTGGAGTGACTGAGTGAGTTTTGGTTTTACGCCGCTTTAGCAATATTCCAGCAATATCACGGCGGGAGACACCAGAAATGGGCGTCACTCAATGTACCCATGTGCGGATCGAACCCGGGTTTTCGGCGTGACGAGCGAACGCCTTCACACACTCTCTCACACACACACACAAACACACACACACACGACCGGAAGACATAATACCACGTGAACTAAATGTAGCAAAAGGAGTCCCCCTTCTACACACATCACGAGCACAACATCTTGACTACGTGCGTATAGCAAACAAACAACACGCACTCAGCGAAGGACGCGTTCGACGAGTACCTTTAATTAATTTGGAGTTGTGCTTAGTATTTGAAAAATCTTGTAAAGTCTGCTCAATGAAGAGATCTAAAATAATTATTGTTTTGCGTTCAAATCCCTGATTTGATGGATTTGATACTGTTTTCTGTAGACAACCATGGACCGGGTGCTTTTATCGCCGACTCAAGGACACTAATGTTCTTCATCCTCTGTGTAATCATCCCCATGGCACATGACTCATTTTCAAACAAAACGCCGTAGTTTCCCATCCAACTATCTGTTCCAATCACTCTCTACTTTCCTCGTGGGATTGTACTATGTCCGAGGTACCTCTTGTCTGTTGTGTTTTGTTTTGCACTTCACCAAAAACACAGATACACAGTACATATCGTGGTATTATAACAGTGTATCTTCTCGGTTTGTTCTGTAGCTAAGTAAATGTAAGATTCCATTTTTTAGAACGTAGGATATTTATGCCCATGGCTTGGATCGTTGCTTTTAACAGAGTAATTACATACATATCATTTGTCTGTTATTTATTCTCCTTTTAACCATAAATTGGCTGTTTGTGATACAATTAATCATGACATATAAGTGAGTGGGTGAGTTTTGTTTTACGCCGCAATATTCCATCTATATGGTGGTGGTCTGTAAATAATCGAGACTGGACCAGGCAATCCAGTGATCAACAGCATGAGCATTGATCTACGCAATTGGGACACGATGACATGTGTCAACCAAGTCAGCGAGCCTGACCACCCGATCCCGTTATTCGCCCCTTACGACAAGCATGGGTTACTGAAGATTAATTCGAACCCGGATCTTCACGGGTCCACAACATATAAAACTGAGAAACTGCAAAAGACACATTTGTCTATTGCAATAAAGAGCATGCTATCAAACACTGCTTTTTCTGGTCGACTGTCTTTGCAGTCGTTTCATATGTAATGTTGCCGATTGTGGGGACACACATTCACCCATTCAGTTTCATTTATCCCAATGCCTGATATTGATGTACAAGACGGCAATGTGAACATGAACAAAACATATATCTGTAAGTATACGGTTTTAATTATGTATAAATCATGTAACATTCTTAAAACGTTCAAACAGCAAATAGGAAAATAACCCGGAGCAGTATAAGGATTCTAAATTAAGATGCTATTTATTCTTTAATTAGTTGAGGAAGCCTAAATCAAAGTGAGAGTTCTTAAACCTCAAGGGCAACATCATGAAAAAGAGAGTCCTCACCATCATCGCTGCCAATTATACCATGTTTGACAGAGCAAGTTTGTTTCGGATCAAAGGCAACTGTATGAAAAGAAATATTTCCAGATAAGCACCTTTGTTTACAGCGTCAGGATGCATTGAAGTGGCTTGTTTTAACACTATTCCTGATGGTTTTCCAAGGAACCTCTGCTATTTGTTTTCACCGAAATGAACACGGGGCAGGGGAGCATTACGAGCTACGAGGCAAGAGCGTTAACAACACGGGGATATCTCAGGTCAAAACAATATAATGTATCTCTTCCATACAGCTGCGTTTAGCCTTGGATCACACAGAACCGACTGAGCATAGTTCCATACAGACCACATTTACATAGTAAACCCCATGGAGACGCAATGGGAGGTTTACCGCGTCTGTTGTTTCGCGGATGTAATGCAGTTTGTTTTATTTGAAGTCTGATACTTGATATGATTACAGAAACAATTTCAGTTCATTTTGGTTTACTGACATACTATAAAGGCCTATGGGAACATTACACTCTATGTCAGTCTGACATAACAGTGGAACAACAGCAGATTCACGTGGGAAAAAGTTGCAATTATGTGAACAAAATGGACACTGAAAAATTCCACGTCTTTCATTTCTTATTTAGGTTTGAGTGCATAACGTATTTGCCCAAATGATGTGTGACAAATCTTACATAACGGAACGGCTCATTATCAATCATGCTCAGTTTCCGTTTTGGCAAACGGATGTTACATACGTTTATGATTATATTAGTTGCTGAAGTTTACTTTTGAATGTCATGCTGTTCTTTAAGAATATCTGGCACCAGAAACCATACACCGATCTACCATATACCAATGTATGGTCTCTGTCGGAATATAGTTAAACGGTACCAAACAGTTGTTAGGCACGTTTTAATCCAATCAGCCAGTTCCGTCGCTCCTCCCATAATAAACAGGCCTCCCAAATAAAGCTGAAACAGGCTCCGATGCCAGACCCACTCACCAACCTGTCATCCCCACATCAATAGGAGTAGGAGGGATGACCAAATGGTTAACCGTTAGCTCGTCTGGCAGCATACATTACGTTCAGGGAATCAGACATGACGTTAGTATTGAAATACACTCCTCATGTTAAGTTTCCGTAGCAACCTGTCTCTACGAGCCTCAAAACAAGAGAGTCGGAGATAAAGTACTGCTGGAAATCAATGACGAAATGAAACAGAGGATGCAGAATCAACCACTGAATAATTGACCAAATTAAATTAAAATCAACTTTTCAATAAACCGAAAACCGCGTGGTTCGCTCAAAAACGTAGAGATTTCTGAAACTTGTCATGTTCCGATTACATAGTCCTTGTATAACCACCGACGGTGATACATCAGCAAGGTTACAATGACTGTAGATAATTCACGAGCAATGAATCAAGTTGACAGGACAGAGCTTGTGCCGTGGTCTTTAACTTTATATTTATCATTCATAAGAACCTGCTATGATGCTTTAAGTTTTAATAGTTAGATGTACACCTAATGCATTTCAAATTCGAAATGTTGGTTATTTTTGGTTACATAAAAGTGTAACGGGGCAAGTAACAGTGTAATTCATCTGAAATGAATAACGTTCTTCTCCGAGTGAGACCATGATTAAATGCTATAACCTTATGGACTGCGTGCGATACGTATTCAGAAAAACAACATATCATCAAAAGCATGACTTATAAAAGACAGTACTAATGCAGTGCAAAAACAAGAACCGCTAAACCCAACTCTCTTCTGACCACTATAGGGTTCAACAGTCGTAATTCATGCATATCATTCGATCAATTCTCTGTTGTAGCGTGGTTATCTGTATGTGTACCCACATAGGATGTAGAATCGCTGAGTTCCCACCCCTTCTCAACATAGTACAGTGCTGTATATCTCTGACTTGTCTCGTGACATCGCAAGATCTCGTCCTCATCATCTGTGTATATTCTTCAGGCATTGTCCCTTTATGTGTACCCCAAAGGATGTAGAAACGCTGAGTTCTCATCCTTGCTCCAACGTAGTAAGTGCTGTATATCTGCATCTTGTCTCGTGACATCGCGAGATCTCGTCCATATCATCTTTCACTGTGTATGTTCTCCAGGCATTGTTCCTCTTTGAAGAACGTTTCAAGTGACAGCGTTACTTCCGATAACACACTGTACACGTCACTAAGTAAGTCATATCAGGGTTACAAAGCTATCATTTGGAACAATTTAGCAGTCAGAAAGATGGCTATTCTGGTAATCATAAATATTCTCATTGGCAACATGCCGTTTTTACTACTTACTCTCTTTCTGTCTTACTTCTTCCACGTGTCGGTTAAAGAAACTAATGATACACAAGTGAAGCGCTTCTTCCACCAAGATAGCATACCATTCTTTTCTGCTTGTAAGTATATGTTTACATAGCGGTGTTGTTCTGGATACATGTAGGTCACGCCTACAAAGTCGCCGACATGAAGGGTTTCTACATGTTTTGTGCCCAGAAACAAAACAGGTTAGGCTTGGCTTGAGCTTCTGGTATGTTAAATTCTTCTATGTCCGATGTACCTCTTGTCTGTTTTGTTTTGTTCTGTACTTCACAAAAATACAGTTACACAGTACATATCGTGATATTAAACAGATAACAGTGTATCTTTTCGTTTTGTTCTATAGCTCACTAAAAGGAAGATTCCATTTTTTAGAGACAGAGTACGTCAATATACATTGTATATCATTTGGCTGTTCTCTTTTTAGCAGGGAATGATTATTGGTGAGTGAGTTTAGGTTTACGCCGCACTAAGCAATATTCCAGCTATATGGCGGCAGTCTGTAAATATTCGATTCTGGACCAGACAATCCAGTGATCAACAGCATGAGCGTCGATCTGCGCAATTGGGAACCAATAACATGTGTCAACCAAGTCAGCGAGCCTGACCACCCGATCCCGTTAGTCGCCATGGGTTACTGAAGATCAGTTCAAACTCGGATTTTCATGGGTCCATGACATATAAAACTGATATACTCCAATAGGCACATTTCTCCATTGCAATAAAGAATAAAGAACATGTTATCAAACACTGCTTTTTCTTGTTGACTGTCATTGCAGTCGTTTCATTTGTAATGTTGCCGATTGAGGGGACACACATTCACTGATTCTGTCCCTTTTATGCCAATGCCTGATATCGATGTACAAGGCGGCAATGTGAACATGCAACGAAACCCAATTTGACAAAAGTGAGCAAAATCGACCAATGCAGAATCAAGTAGGTTAAATTCCGTTCATCAAATACCAGTAATATCGTTCAGATATTATTATCGCTCTACTCATGATCAATTTCTATTTCAGAAAAACAATCAGTGTTGAATGGCTTGAGGTAGCAAAGAAATAGAAATGTTTGCATTTGGAAGATACGTAGAAAACTGATTTCTTTCTGTGTAACGATGCTTAATTCGATGAAACTAACTAAAGAAACTATTTTTTATTATGAAAATATATCTGTAAGTATATGATTTGTAATTATGTATAAATCATGTAACATTCCTAAAACATTCAAACAGCAAATAGAAAAAAAACAGAGCAGTATAAATTAAGATGCTATTTTTTCTTTAATTAGTTGAGGAAGCCTAAATCAAAGTGAGAGTTCTTAAACCTCAAGGGCAACATCATGAAAAAGAGTGTCCTCGCCATCATCGCTGCCAATTAGACCATGTTTGACAGAGCAAGTTTGTTTCGGATCAAAGGCAACTGTACGAAAAGAAATATTTCCAGATAAGCACCTTTGTTTAGAGCCTGAGGATGCATTGAAGTGGCTTGTTTTGACACGATTCCTGATGGTTTTCCAAGGAACCTCTGCTATTTGTTTTCACCGAAATGAACACGGGGCATGGGAGCATTACGGGCTACTAGCAGAGGCAAGACCGCGAACAACACGGGGATATCTCAGGTCAAAACAATATAATGTATCTCTTCCATACAGCTGCGTTTAGACCCGGGTCACTCAGAACCGACTGAGCATAGTTCCATACAGACCACATTTACATAGTAAACCCCATGGAGACGCAATGGGAGGTTTACCGCGTCTGTTGTTTCGCGGATGTAATGCAGTTTTTTTTATTTGAAGTCTGATACTTGATATGATTACAGAAACAATTTCAGTTCAGCTTGTTTTATTGACATACTATAAAGGCCTATGGGAACATTACACTCTATGTCAGTCTGACATAACAATGGAGCAACAGTAGATTCACGTGGGAAAATTGGGCAACCATGTGAATAAAATGGACACTGAATAATTCCATGTCTAAAGACTTTCGTTTCCTATTTCGGTTTGAGGTTTGAGTGCATAACGTATTTGCCCAAATGATGTGTGACAAATCTTATAGAACGGAATGGCTCATTATCAGTCATGCTCAATTTATGTTTTGGGAAAGGAATGCTACATAAGTTTATGAATAGATCATTCACTGAAGTTTGCTTTTGAATGTCCTACTGTTCCCTAAGAATGTATGGCACCAGAAACCATATACCGATTAGTCTGTCTCACAGTCCCTGAACCACATTATTTTCCCTTCTGCCTAGCCCTCCTGCATGCTAAAACCCTAAAATGAAGCAAGACTAGATTTCCCCAGGTTCAGGCCTGAATCTCCCAAGTTACTGGGGCTCGTTTTCAATTGAAATGGGTTTATTTGTTACTTTCAAAAGTATATATATTCAGGGACTAAGCGTTATACCGATGGATGGTCTCTCTCGGCACTGAATATAGTTAAACGGTAACAAACAATTGGTTTGTTTTAATCAAATAAGACAGTTCCGTCGCTCCTCCCATAATAAACAGGCCTCCCAAATACAGCTGAAACAGGCTCCAATGCCAGACCCACTCACCCACCTGTCATCCCCACATCAATAGGAGTAGGAGGGATGACCAAATAGTTAACCGTTAGCTCGTCTGGCAGCATACATTACGTTCAGGGAATCAGACATGACGTTAGTATTGAAATACACTCCTCATGTTAAGTTTCCGTAGCAACCTGTCTCTACGAGCCTCAAAACAAGAGAGTCGGAGATAAAGTACTGCTGGAAATCAATGACGAAATGAAACAGAGGATGCAGAATCAACCACTGAATAATTGACCAAATTAAATTAAAATCAACTTTTCTGAAACCAAAAAACGCGTGGTTCGCTCAGAAACGTAGAGATTTCTGAAACTTGTCATGTTCCGATTACATAGTCCTTGTATAACCACCGACGGTGATACATCAGCAAGGTTACAATGACTGTAGATAATTCACGAGCAATGAATCAAGTTGACAGGGCAGAGCTTATGTCGTGCTCTTTAACTTTATATTTATCATTCATAAGAACCTGCTATGATGCTTTAATTTTTAATAGTAAGATTTACACTTGATACTTTTCAAATTCGAAATGTTTTGACAGTAAATAAACGATATAGGTTATTTTTTTTGGTTCTATAAATGTGTAACAGGGCAAGTAACAGTGGAATTTCATACGAAAATTAATTCAAGACAAAACGTAAACCTTTTTCTCCGAGTGAGACTATGATAAGATGTTATAACCTTATGGACTGCGTGCGATACGTATTCAGAAAACACATGTCATTAAAAGTATGATGAACGCATAAATTATGACAGATTACTAAAACAGTACTAATGCAGTGCAAAAACAAGACCCGCTAAACCCAACTCTCTTCTGACCACAATAGGGTTCAACAGTCGTAATTCATGCATATCATTCGATCAATTCTCTGTTGTAGCGTGGTTATCTGTATGTGTACCCACAAAGGATGTAGAATCGCTGAGTTCCCACCCTTTAATTTTCAACATAGTACAGTGCTGTATATCTCTGACTTGTCTCGTGACTACGCAAGATCTCGTCCTCATCATCTGTGTATATTCTTCAGGCATTGTCCCTTTATGTGTACTCCCAATGGATGTAGAATCGCTGAGTTCACATCCCTGTTCCAACATAGTAAATGCTGTATACCTGTATCTTGTCTCGTGACTTTGCGAGATCTCGTCCTCATCATTTTTCACTGTGTATGTTCTCCAGGCATAGTTCCTCTTTGAAGAACGTTTCAAGTGACAGCGTTACTTCCGATAACACACTGTACACGTCACTAAGTAAGTCATATCAGGGTTACAAAGCTATCATTTGGAACAATTTAGCAGTCAGAAAGATGGCTATTCTGGTAATCATAAATATTCTCATCGCCAACATGCCGTTTTCACTGTTTCCGCTGTTTCTGTCTTGCTTCTTCCACGTGTCGGTTAAAGAAACTAATGATACACAAATGAAGCTCTTCTTCCACCAAGATAGCATACCATTCTTTTCTGCTTGTAAGTATATGTTTACATAGCGGTGTTGTTCTGGATACATGTAGGTCACGCCTACAAAGTCGTCGACATAAAGGGCTTCTACATGTTTTGTGCCCAGAAACAAAACAGGTTAGGCTAGGCTTGAGCTTCTGGTATGTTAATGAGCTATAGTGTGAACACATGCCAAAAGGTTTTCCTAACGAATGAATAACCCAATGAAGTAATGTCTGACACACATTATACACTCTGCAGCTGAGTAAGTGAGTGAGTGCGTATATGTTCACGCCGCTTTTAGCAATATTCCAGCAACATCACGGCGGGGGACACCAGACATGGGCTTCAAACATTGTGCCCATGTTGGGAATCGAACTCGGGTCTTCGGTGTGACGAGCGAACGCTTTAACCACTAGGCTACCCCACAATCCCCTCTGCATCTGAGATACACCAAACGTTAATATATTTCTTTGAACTGTCGTATTACACCATCAATGTTAGCTTAAGGTTTCCATTTCTAAATGTTGGTGCTCATAGATTTTACAAAGCTTTCCTACACGTAAGTGTGCGGTATTGTTGTAAAGAACTGAAGTTCACGAGATCAGGTGACACTGAGTTGAAGAGGGTGCTTCTTTGAGCTACCCATTTAGAGAAGTTTGCTACACATGTCACACAGTGTTTTTTATGTGTCTAAGGAAATGTAACTGATAAAGAAATATATGCCGGTGTTATTGATAGGCTGTGTATATAATAAGCCACCCCAGCCACAAGGCAACTGCTGCACTCACGCACTAAACGTTCAGCTTCAAGAAAACATGATGCCGCTACACTTGAGGCATGTGTTGTATCTATTTATTAGGGGAGATGGTGCATAGGGATCATTACGTACGTTTTGTACCTGCAAACATTAATGTCAAATATTACGCACCTGTAACGTCATAGTTTTGTCATTTTGCTAATGTTCCAGGTTGTTTGTGGTTTAGAGCACTTTGGATATGTATGTTTGTGGGTGATGAAATCATTACATTGTTTGACTGTTCACTTTAATCTTAGTCAGTCCAGCGGTTTGCCCAAGTTACACATTTACATAGTCGTAGTTTAGGTCCAACAGTTTACCCTAATTACACAAAGACAATATCTTAGTTGAGGTCCAGCAATTTACCCTCATTGCAAAACGGCAATATTTTAGTTTAGGGACAGCAATTTATCCTAATTGATTTGATTTCCGAAATGATAATAAATTAGTTAAGGTTCAGCAATTTACCCTAATTATAAAATGACAATATCTTATTTTGAGAGACTGCAATGTACCCTAATTCCTAATTGACACTTTATTGGATAGGTTCAGCCATTTACCCTAATTAAAAATGACAATATCTTAGTGTAGGTCTGAGCTGTCAGTGCACCCTAGTGCGTAGAGCATTAATCCTTCTATATTACAGATACCTAGATCACGCGGATGAATGACAGTTCGACTTGTTCTGTGATTACAGCTGGACTCCAACAGACACCCTGAAAGCATTCCTGGCTCTTGGCGGAGCTGTTGTAAGGTTCTGGGATTAGTAACACTTACGAAGCACTCGTTATGAATAGTATCCATTAGATGCCAGGCGGACATTGGGTGTGAGTTTCAAGTATTTTCACTTTCATTTGTCGATGAATTAATATCGTGTACCGCTTGCTGTATTTACCATGTAGGCTTCGTGTCGCCATCAGCCCAATGGGTACAGAATAGTCACCTCGAACGTAAATGTACTTACTCCAGGGAGATGCATATGTAACGAAAGTGAGTCGTGGGTTTTACGATGTACTAAAGAGAATCAGATGGAACGGTAAAATGATCTGATTTCTCAATACTCAGTCGAAAAGAGCACATCCCGAGATGGTAGTTAATCCTGTTGAGCATATCGTTCCGAACATTGAAATACAATTTTTTTCATATGTTCGATGTGAGCACCAAATGTGACCATGAACATAGAATAGCACATATTTGAAGTGTGGATATAAAACGTTCTTCACACTCTTCGCACTAAATATGACATTGAATATGTGTTTGACGACTCACAACACTCATCCTAGAGAATTACATACAAATTGTGGTGAATCTGGATTACACCATGCTTGAAGACGTTAAACTTTCATTTGCGACGGTATGGAATCAGGATGAGTACGTATCTGAAGATCCATACCTTTCATAATATCCAGGCACAAAGGATGTTTACAAATTCAAAATATATGTATTGACGCAAGCAGGGTTGTTTGAGTCTGTAACACACATATAAGAGTCAGGTTTTCCTTTCCTACCATCGCACCTCGACAATCCGTCCCACAATCAATCATACACCACATACAATCACCGAACTCAGCACACACCGGCCACGTGCATTTGATGTGTGTTGGCACCAGTGTTTCCAATACTTTAATTTGCCAGTTGGCCATCAGGGCCTGCTTCCGACTGCAGGCCCTGAATGAAATCTGCAGTCCCTTTTGTTAACATCAAACCAATAAAAACAAAATAGACTACACTGTACACAGTTTCAATCGGTTTCTACAAAATCAATTAGCGAAGCCTATGGCGGAGACAGAAGGTTTTAATGTACTTGTTAAAGACTGGTGTTGACATTCCTATGCGCAAAGTGCTGAAAACTAGGAAGTGAAACTGCCTGATATTCGTGACATGATGGATCATGTATGATTCCCGAACGTTAATAAAGAAGGTTAATTATTGGAAGGATTCCAGTTGGAAAAAAAATTGACAGATATTTACTGAAGGCCACAAGGGCCTGCAAATATCTGAAACTGCAGGCCCGACACAATAACGACCGGCGCTGGACCTCCGGGCCGGCGATTATTTCGAAAGCTGGTTGGCACCGTACACAAGAATCAGTAGGTGATTGCCCCAACACCACAATCAGTTATGTGCCAGATGCGTCTCACACTTCATGGAAATGACAAGGCTAGACATTATTATAATATTATCAAAAATTACAATTATACTTGAAAGTGGAGTTGATGAGTGTCGTTCATTTGGAGCATATAAGTAAGTAATCACTATATGAGTAGGATTTTTCTGGTTTGTTGTTGTTGTTTTTGTGTTTGTTGTTGCTTTTTTGTTTGTTTTGTTTTGTTTGGTTGGTTGGGGATTTGTTTTGTTTCGTTATTGTTGGTTTGTTTTCGTGGGTTTCTTTGGTGGTTATACTGGGGGTTGGGGGTGAGGTGTGTGTGTATGTGGGGGTGTTTATGGAAAATGTTTGTCGACACTTACTTACAAAATATGTAGTTTTACACAAAGCTTCCTTCATCTTGGCAGTGTAGAACATTTCACTCAGAACAAAGAGGGTCACAGTAAATCATTTAATGTAACGTTTATCTTATCGTTTCATTGAAACTTGTCAATATACTCAAGTAATTTGTCAATCAATCTACGTCAGAAATCAATACGCCTGCAAGTCAGATCAGATCTGAAATTAAATGTTCCTTCGCCAAATAGGGAGAACCATGTAACCGTGATACATTTACACACCTGAACCCGTCGTTCTTGTGGGGAACAATTGTCTGTTTTACAGTGTTTGAGTTCAGATAGCTATGGGAAATCAGGTTTTTCTTCACACGTGGGGGCAGTGATTGGCTTCAGCGTTCGATTCCCCACAAGGTTACAATGTGGGAAGCCCATTCGATCGATCATTTGCTTATTTTAGTGCTCAAATATCAGTGACTCATAATGAAAGCGCTTTGGATATTATAAATAATTTGATTGCATGGACAAGTCAAAATATTGATTACACAACAGTCTCGTTTCCTGTTGACTGGGTTCCGTCCTATTGCGCAACTTAGTACAATAACCAGTCCAGAATTTGAGACCAATTCATTTAACTGGATGCATAAATATTAATCAGTATTATTTGATACATCTAAGCACTTGCATTTTGCAACACTACGCTCCGTATAATCCTTGCAAGCATGTCGTGCGGCGTGCTCTGTCGTACAGCGAGCACTGACAAACAGAAACCTGGAAATCGTGGAAATCTCAAAACGAGGCTCAGTCGCTAGAAAAGTTTGGCGGTCTGGTACGGCCTTGATATTATATCAATCACATTGTGCACTACAGAACTACACAGAATAAGCGCAAAAAACACAAAACAGGTGTAATTAGTGAGCCAGATGCATTGTGAATCATTTTACGACCTCATAAAACTGGAGCAGTCTGTGAAATATAGAAATACGATGTTATTAAAGTTAAAAATTAAAACTCACTTGTAAACACCATTTTCTTATGAAACAGGGAAATGGCAACTCAGTGTAACCATAGTTGTTTGTGTTGTCTATTTTCACTTTCATACGAGAAAATTCGGATCGGAGGAAAAGTAGGTCATTGTCTGAATAGGTTAATGAGACTCATGTTTCGGTTTGTTCAAGTCCAGATGAACAATATTATACCTCTCTCTCTCTCTCTCTCTCTCTCTCTCTCTCTCTCTCTCTCTCTCTCTCTCTCTCTCTCTCTCTCTCTCTCTCTCTCTCTCTCTCTCTATATATATATATATATACCTTTATATAATCACCAATACTAATCACTACACAACATGGTTACGTGCCTCCTTGTACTGACAGCCGAACTGCAGTTGTACGCTGGGTGATGACGTCCATTTTGTGACATCACTGACATTCTGAGATATTGGTATGCTATATCAGCTTTTGAACCGTGATCACGACATTCTTAACCAACAAAACACCTTTCCTAAAAACAATATATGTTAACGTCCTTAATTTATGTTTTGGCGTTCTGCTCATTTTTTCAACTTCGATTTTGTCGTCCTTAAAGGTTAGGGCAATGAATGAGCTGAAATGAATCTAGTGGAATAGAATTGCAACCTCGAGAAGATAGAAGTATTTTACAGGTTAATATGCTGTCGTATTAAGATAAACAGTTTCTGGAAAATATGAAGGCACTGTAACATAATCTATTAAAGACTCCAGTATAGGTCGCTGTGTCGGAGACGTATATATACAGTATATTTTATCTGTATTTTGACATTTAAGCAAATTAACATATATGTAACTCTGTACTATAATGATGTATTGACGTAACGTAACTGTACGCCAGATACAATATGTTCCTACAAATGCGCACATCTACAGTAAACCGAGGTGCAACATGCGTCAAACAGACAAAGCTAAACCATGTACTGATATCAAGAGTTTATGCATCGAATTACCAAGGATTTGTTGGTATAGCTGACTGACTGAGTTTGGTTTTACGCCGCTTTTAGCAATATTCCAGCTACATCACGGCGGGGAACACCAGAAATGGGCTTCACACATTGTACCCATGTGGGGATTCGAACCCGGGTCTTCGGCGTGACGAGCCAACGCTTTAACCATTAGGGTACCCCACCGCCCCTGTTGGTATAGAAATGTAATTAAAACATTTAGGTTCTATATGATACAACATAATAATGACTTTACTACCTTCAAACGGTATATGCAGTTTAAGATTTCAAATAGGATTTGTTTCGTTTCCTTTTATTATATTGATTGTGGAACAAATCCCATTAACATATCAAATGGCTAATGTTTATGTATCGTATCATGCGCGTTCCTGAGTGAATGGGTATTTCACCGCTGTTAACAGCTATCAAGCAATATGACACTAGGAATGGGCTTCTCGCATAATTCTCATATGTTGAATTGAACCCGGATCTTCGACGCGCTGTGTAGACACTTTGACCACGCCACTACACCATTGCTCCCTAACTACCAAAACCCTACATGGGTACAATGTGTGCAGCCCAATTCTGGTGTCCCCTCCGTGATGTTGCTGGAACATTGCTAAAAGTGGCATTAAATCATGCTCACTCACTCACTCACCTAACTACCACGACACGTAACTAATATCAGTGTATGAAATATGCCAAAAGTCCAGCCAGACATCAGGGCCGGTAACTTAAAAATGTTACCAGCCCAAAATGGATTTAACCAGACCAAATATGGTGAAGTAGTAACCTCAGAAGTATGGAACACCTAAAAATTTACCAGACCATCGGGCTGGCTAGCTGTACATTTAGACCGTCCGTCAGAAATCTAGACCGTCTCGTGCGGTCGGACGGGCCTTATTGCATACTCTGCTAATATTTACGCTAGAGACCTACTGACTGAGGCTGAAATATAGATAACATTATACTTTGAAGGCTTGCTGGATAAGATTTATACTCATGGAAACGAATAATTAAACACATGACAGTACAAGGGTTCCTTTATTCTTTTCCAGGTTTTTTCACAAGCTTTGTACCGTACTGTGGTATTCTGGGATATAAATATAGGAACACTTGTACTTTCATGTGTTCCCTTATTCGTTTCCATGAGTATATTAAATAAACAAATATGCAAATTTGGCTTTGCTTGCCTTAGTGACGAGATGTAAATTTATGCATAAACACTGCATGAGCAATGTGCACATATCAACATAAACCTATAGAAAACTAGACCCCTAGCGTTCCAAGAACATAACTGTCTATTTAATTTCGTCTTTGAACATTATCCGTGAGATGTTATCATGACAGATCATAAACACAGTTACTCTGATTATGAAAAGGGCCTTGTGTTGGAGTCAAGACCTCATCTGTTACAAGGCGACTCCGGCTTAATTACTTGATAATCACCCTACACCCCAGGAGAAATCTCAACACCGACAACTATTTGTAGCTCAACACTTGCAGGAAGGCCCAAAATACGCCAGCAAACTCTCTCAACAGGGCCTCGTAAATTACGGAACCCCCCAATTATGGGCAGATCGCGAGTGGTCATTACCGACAGATAACATGCGGATGGTGTAACCTGACCCCTGTCACGTGACTAGGGCATCCAGTGTGACCAACACCACGCCTTAGGGAAAACTAATCGAGGGAAAGAAATTTTATGAGAACCATTGTCTATTTAACTGGCTTGTATTCAGAGAAATGCAATGTCTCGAACTTCTGTAAACCGATTTATCGCCAGAGATGTGTTTCTCCGTCTTGCTAAACATATATTTTTTTTAAATTATCGCGCATAGCTTGGAGGCAGACGAATTTACATATTGGACAAGGTTAAAAAAAGTATATAATGAAACCTCGTTATACCGGATCCTTTCAGTCCGAACACCTTGCGTTTTTTCGCACACTGTTAAAAAATTCTCTGTGTACGCAATGATTCGTTGATGCAGACATTTGTTTACTCGGAAGCCTCCACTGAAAAATCTTTCGTTCGTAATTTCGGGGTTCAACTGTATTCAATCAAACTACTTCGATGCGCCGAAAGGTGTTGAAACCCTATAACGCACGGTGCCATTCAAAGTGAAAATCATAGATGCACGTTTATATACATTTTAGCGGATTTCATTCAGAAGCGCCACTCAATAGACGTCCTTATAACGAAGATACCGATTTGCTTCCAGGTTGTTCAAACGAATGCGATTTGTATTTTACGCTTTTCAGATTTAACTGTAGTACATGAGTCTCCAGTTGTATCAAGACCCATCGTTTATAGTCGCGACGAGCAGGTATTTTTTCCCAGGGATGAATCCCAAGTGTCTCAAGGCCTATATTTTATCGCCGCGCTGAGCAGGTATTTTTCAGATTAAAGATCCTCTTCACCATTTCAGCCTTCAACTCCATTACCGAGAAGTGTTTGGCGATTTTCTAAATGAGCTGGTGCGAATTAACAAAAGCCTATTCGCCATGAAAATCCAAAGGGGTTTTTGAAATTAATTTGTAAACTTGCCAAAGGAGAAGATAGTCCCCGTGGACTCTGTGGACGTGCTTGTATGCAAGACATGTCGTTATCGGAGACTCGAGCGGCAGTTTGTGAATTGCATGTCAGTCTCTCAATAGGCAGTTCTTGATCCTCCACCAGTCCACGGCTCTAAGCATCATCATCAAGGAGCAAATGAATCCAAGTAGATAATCCATTGTAAATTGTTCAAGATGTCATCTTTCTTTCAACGACAGGTATCGATCCTTTTCAACGGACGCTTCTTCCTCCTCAGCCGAACGCTGAAAGTCACGTGACCATCTGGCTGCGAGATCGGAGTGTGACGCGCAAGGTTGAAGGATCGCGTATCATTAGCAAGGGCTGTGTACCACAGTTTCTAAACTCTATAGTATATCCCTCTCCGACGGCTGCCGAGTCGCCTCCACTAGAAAGGAAATCTTATCTTGTTTAGACACTTTTGTGATATTTGTTCACTTGTTGTTTGCCCGCACGGTGGATCCTCAACACCTTGAGAACTTGTGGATTTAGCAGCATCTCAGAGGTAGGTCGCTTTGGCATTTATCTGCAGACTCCCAGTTTCTTGACGAAAGCTCTGATTTAGTTTACACTGTCATACAGGCTTAGCATTGCGGTTTCCCTGGCTTTGCTCCAAACTTGTGGGTCACTTTCTGGTCGATCTCTTCATAACACGCTCACATTTGTCAATATACAGGAAGCTAAGAGGAGAATTAAGTACTCCTCGCAAGCCATGGTCTAATATTGACACCAGTTTGCATATTCTGAAATTAATTAATGAAGGGCTGGGGTATTTTAATGCATTGTTGTCGTAAGGAAATGGGCAAACTTGGCGGAAATAGATCAGACAAGTTCTCCGGCGAATTTGTTATCCAGCCGTGCTTTGTCACACACTTTTTATGGTTTTTGATAACAATCTGTCACTGTCATGGCTTTGATGTATCGTTTCAAATCTCACTAACATCTTCTAATACCCTCTTCACATTCCAGACAACTGGGAATATTTGCATAACATCTGATTGACGGAATGATTGGAAATAGATTCTTTTTACGGGTGGACAATAGCTCAATGTTGCAATAACTCTTGCAATTCAAAGTTATTGGTTCGATACGAAGCATGTTGATATAGAATATTTAACCGTTTTAATTTCAAATCTATTTCAGTCGATAATTGCGATTGCCTTGATAATGTTTTTGCTTCCTTCGATATGTATACGTATGGCTCAATTTGAAGCCATATTATTGATAAACAGTAGTATGGGTAATCGTTTGTGATATGTAATCCGTGACCAGTTGTGAGGAAAGTCCAACATTGATCCCTCACGCACAACTTGCACCGATCTCTGTGAGTCTGATCCCTTGACTCTGTGTGAAGCCCACCGACAGAAGGGCCATTTACGAGCTCATCTCCTGATCAAGCATGTAAAGCAAACACGCAGTAATTCAGAAGACAGATGCAAGCCAATAAAAAGTACTTTTTACTGCGATAAACTTTAAGATAGATATGTCGAAGCAACCTATACTTGAGGCTTGTGTTGTTGCGGTTTGCTCTCTGCGAGGGACATGGTTGAGCAGCAGGAGCTGGAAACTCGATACCAACCAAAATTAGAACCACGTGCTTCTGTCCGCCATGTTAGACTCCACAACAAAGCACCGACGCGCAACCAGGGTTACAGTAATTCAATTGCCCCGTCTCTGCCGAAATCGGTTCTACCTGCTAGCCCGCTTTATTAAATGTCGGAACGAATATTGCCTTTGAAGAATTCTTCTCCATACATCACCTCGTTGAGTAAATATTTGAGCTATTCCAGATGGTTGGTGTTCCCAGTCAGAAATGTGTTTGAAAATGATGTTGGCAAGTTGTCTTCGCGAGTTGTGTGTATACTTTGGCGCATTCACAAATATTTATATCAGATATACAACGTCCTTTATGACTTGCAGTCGATTTTGTAAGGTCACCAAGCTGGGTTTTTTTAACACCTAGAATTTCTTTACAAAGTCACATTTTGTTCTTCGCAAGATTGCTGAAGATCATAAGCTCGGGATGCAGTCAATTGCTCACATTTGCAATTGTAGGAATCTAACTGCTGGCGTTACCTCAACATCTCTGTGATTAACTTAGCTAGATGATGATTTTAAGAGGGGTCACCCATTTTGTTCTGGGGAGCTAGGGGGGTCAGCAATTTTGTACACACGTACTAGGGGGGTCAGCACTTTTGTACATAAAAATATGTTTAAAATTATGCTTAGAAATTATGGGAAGGGGAGGGGGGTCATTGATTTTGTACATGCCAAGCAAGGGGGGTCACTTATTTTGTACATAAGTTTTAGGGGGGTCATTCACATTGTACATGCTTTTCCATAAAAATCATCACCATCCCCCTTAGCCATAAATTATGAACGGTCCCTAATGACCATTTTCTTATGCAATGATAGGCAATATTCAGCTATTCATGTCATCCTGTACTTCAGCGGATGCCGATTCACACTGTGTACGTGGTATTACTGTACAGCCAAAAGATATTACTGCTGCAGCAACGGCTCCTGTCACCATTGCTGAAATATAATAGCATCTGTTGCATGTGACATGTCACTGTTTTCTACACCAGAGGTCGACTAACACTTAGTATTAGAAGTAAGATTTGTTTTTGGTTTTTATGAATATCAGCAATATATCTGCAAAACAAATCCAAATTGATCCCAGAACAGTCGTTAATTTCTGGTGACTATCGAGAGTTAAGTAGGATATATATATATTTTTTATTTTCTCTCGGTTCTGTCCAGAGAGTTGAACAGGGACCTCAAGAAAATTGCGTCAACCGACATAAACATTGCTACTGTAACACACTGTGGGGGTGAGGGTGAAGTGTACGTCTGTCTGTGTGTGTCTGTATGTATGTGAGAGAGAGGGTAGGGGGGTGGGGCATATGTGTGTTTGTGTGTGGAATGGAGTGAGTGAGAGAGCGTCTGTGTTGGGACAGTTTATTTCAGAGACGCTATGTCAATATTAACTTCTTCACCCACAGGTGCCTTTACCACAAGCTCTACTGTGATATTGTCTCCACGCCATAATGCTTGGGTTTTGCCATTCTTTTTGCACCCTGTTGAACTTACTACTGAGCGGAAGAGTGTAGTAATACTTGACGGGTAGTACCATGTTTGTAAATGAAAACCCAAAGGCATATCTGAAAGAAATACAATTATTATATTATTATCATTTATTATTTTTGTTATAGGATAACTATACAATAGTGTGTATATTGCGTGGGCGTTCGTAGATAATGGTGTATATTCTAAATAGATTGTTAACCTGTTGAATCTGCACGGTATATTTTTTGTTACATTTGGGATATGATAAACGATGCAAAATGAAGGAACGGTGTTTGGAAAGGACAAAGATCACACTATTTTAAACACGTCTTTTAAATAAGTTGAAGGGCTTGATTTAATGTTAATTGTTTGTTTTTGTTGGTTATTTTTAAAATAATACTAATATTGATATACCCATGAATATCGGTATTAACCATCATTTATTGCAGCACACTTATACAACCGCCTGTCTCATTCATGACTATGTCGACAAAAGCGTGTGACCTCGGCTCCCTGCAGTGTTAGATGTAGGGAGTCATGGCTACTGGCAATTCCGCAGAAAAGATTCTATCTCTTGTCTTGAGGGACCTCCGCAGAATTCATAATTATATCTCAGTTTCAGCTTCTGAGCATCATGCCATCTTCGATGCAGCGCTTGACATTTTGTAGGGGACGGAGTTGCGGTGGCAGTCCCATGGCATGAATACGTTGAACAACTGTCATTTAGGAGAGGCTTAACCGACGACAGTATTCTTTCATAGACAACCGAGTAGGAGGGAGGTGAAGTTCTCAGTCTCGCTCAATACCTGCCTGTCACTGTGTGTGTGTGTGTGTGTGTGCGTGTGCGTGTGTTTCTGTGTCTATCTTTCTAATTCTCCCTATGTATATCCTGCCTTTCTGCCTCCCTAACCACCTCTATAGGCATCTGTCTGTCAGTCTCCTTATCCATAACTCTCACTAGCTGCCTGCCTCTCTCTATGTCTCCCTCTATATCCGTATGTTTCTATCTCTCTAATTCACCTTCTATATATCTGTTTGTCTCTATCTTTTACTTTCTGACTTTTTATATAATATGCTACTCTCTCCATTTCAATTAAATCTTTATCTCTCTTACATGGCCTTTAAACATCTCCCACCCCCCATCCCCCACTCTCTCTCTCTCTCTCTCTCTGCGAGAAAATATTTGTAGAATTAACTCTCTGTAATTCATATCTATCTATATATATTTTGATGGAAAATCGGTATTTCTATCATGTGTCAGTTCGTATAGTTTCTGCGCGTATTTCTTTATACGTATTTTCATTCTCCCTGTTATGTATTTAGCTAGGTTTTCTGACTTAATTTGATGAATGTTATTTGTGGTTCAGTCCAGGGTCAAGATACCATTCAAACACGGAACCAATGTCACAAGATTATGTGAATAAATTCACGAGTGTGATGAAGGTCGTGACCCAACATCATGAGCAAGGGACAAGATTAGCATTGATTCCAAGTGCATCTGGCTTATCGCGCTTAAAGATTGAGGATCGAATGGTCACACTACGCTGAGTGTGTTGTCGCACTCCGATGGCAAAGATCGTAACCTTATCAACGCCAGCATTTTTCGCATTTCCGCATTCAGTTTCTTGCTGTCATACATTTCATGATAAACAGTTTGTTTTTGAAATGGTTCCGTAAATAGTCCACAGTCCTCGTACCAGCAGAATGGATACTCTACATCGGGATGATAAAGTTGTATCACGCCCGTGTTCGTTACATGCAGCTTGGATATTCGACATAATCAAATAATTATCCATAAGCTGTCAAAGAGCTTGTGGACATTAGCACTCCCGGCCCGTGATGATTACGCTTAATCCACCATCCCTGGCCACACAGAAACTTTACCGATATCAATTAGGTCTAGGGGCACTTCTATTTCTATCTCACCCTCTCAGAACCAATCGATGGCCAATATCGAAATGACCTCTGACCTCCGGACTGACCCCACGAAGTCCAGGACCTGTAATATTGTTACTAAATTAGGTCAATGTTGTCCACGATTATTACCACTTCACCGCTGGCTCGCTGAGTAAGGGCCACTTTTGGGGTTGAGACTTTTCAGCCTTTAGTATTGACCTATTGTACCCGAAGTTCGCCCTGGCGCTATCATGCCGGTGCCTAGGGTATTGATATTTTACTCTCAGTCTCACTCTCCTCCTAGTTCGGTCGGAATGAATACCAACAACGCTCCGAAAACGACTCGATGTCAATCTTGAGATTATCGAATTAGGTTAAATTGTGACTGGCTAAGACTCCACATCCTTCTTTGAGAGAGGCAGAATACCTGAAATGACGATCATCAATTAATGAAATTGATAGTGTGGTTTAATAAAGACAGGGTACCTAGTTTGATTTAAGAACAGATATGATATTAACACAACCATATTTAGTTGACGCATTGCTGACTGGTATTGATAATAACTTATGTAATAACATATTTACTATGCATTTACTTATTGCAGGTATTATGGTAAACATATATGTTCTAGATATTCAACAGATTTTAGGGTAATAGTTTTAAGCACTAATACCCTCCTATAGCATTATGTCAAAATATTTTGTTACTGTTATGGTTTTGAAGTTATTTTTAACATGGCTTGTAAATAACACCACACAAATGGAACAGCTGACAAATGCCCGATGGAGTGATTAGTGCTTCTTCCTGTGTGTATTAGGCCCGGGTAGCTCAAGGTCCATTCCAGACGCTATCCTACTGAGTGGATCTACTTTCTCGCCCTCAGGATTGAATTAATCCATCAGGAAGACTGAAAATGTCAGCCATTTGTATTTTGAACTCACTTCCGGTTCTTTGGATCTTAGTAAATGAGAAAAGGCTGAAAACACGCAATGGTAATCTCCTCGGAAGAGATGTCCAGTGCAAGTGGAATTATGTTTGATAACAAAGATGTTCCAGCATGTGGTGTCCATCACGACAACCATACGGAGCATTTAACGACAACCGTAAGCTGTCTCTTGACCTGCGCTTCATCGGAGCATGAAGTAAATCTATGCCCTGAACGTGAACTGATCTTTTGTGCTATTTGTATTGCGATACACATGTGAATGAATGCCACAGAAGATCACATGCTAGCAGAATGTGCAGAATGTGCACAATTAAAGATCAGAGGTTAACATGGAGCTCTGGGGAGTTTGCAAATATGCTTTATGACAGCGTTTTATCTATTGATGTGAAAATGAAATAGCATTTTGGAACAGATATGTCATGCGAAAATGGAAATGGTATGACCGCACTAATATGAGATGATGACAGTATAGCTGCATCACATGTAATTGTCCACGTTAATTATTTACGTTTTAAGTCCCTAACATTAAGATAAAGGATGACACTTTCAATGATTCGGTAATAGACACCAGAGGACTACTAAAATATTCTGTTGTTATAGAATTAAGGCATTTTAGAACATTATGATAGTAACCCTGATTTAAGCATTTGTAGGAACACATGTGCATGTACTTATTATATTCTTGAACACGGCAACTTCATTAAATAACTTCAGGCAATCTGATCCTTTAATCCACATAATCCAACTTTTTCATTTTGTACCATTTCAGGCGTGATTATATATAAAACAGGTTATGTGCTCATACTATATTGCGTGACTCCATTGTTCTACTTTTGTTGTGAATACTGAGTGGTATATGCCTTATGAAAATTGAATACAGATAACTGATTCAGTGCTCTTAAGGTCTCATCAAGTTTTGAAAGAGGTTATCACTGTTGACTTTTAACAAATAAATATGATGTTATGTTTAAAACAAACACGAGTTGTCGGTTTGCTAGATTTCATTTCCCCAATAAATTTATGTAAGTGGATTACGATAAAGTGTGTTATAACATTATGTTATATGAGTGTAGATTAATCCATGTTTATTAATTTAAAAGAAATATTTGATGTTTGTATTTTCAAATCATTTAAATAATCTAACGAGACTACAACAACTGTGGTGACTCCTATTACTTTCAGAATACCCTGACTTATTGATAGTTGGACAAATTCAATTTGAATTCCAATTTAAAATGTCGGTTATTATTTCGGTTTTACGTGAACAAACTTAATTTGGATTTAATATTTAGTGCTACTGTATGGATTAATACACATGTATAACCTCTACTTTTGAAGCATTGTCCAAATACACGTGAACGGCCGTGAACGCGAGTGTCATTGGTTAGAGTCGTATTTCAGAACTTGTCTCCTGCCTCAGCTGCAAGACAGTGATTGTATGTAATGATGGTTGGGCCGCCCGCAACAGTAACCACATAAACAGACAGCTGGAATGCATTGCCAATAACAGGATAAGACAGACTTAATAAGCTGCAAACCAACTAAACCTGTGCTATCAGAGGTCAGCCTGCTTGTTTCAGCCCCTGCAGCTAAGTGTGGTGTTGTAGACAGGAAAACCATTCGCCAAACCCTTTAGTCTCACGCAGAGAACAAGCAAGCGTGGCTCCAGCTCCTCGTCAGCCCGACATATGTTTGGTGCTGGTCGGTCGGGTCATTCTATTGAAACATGCCTCGGAGGGAACTGTCGTGATGGTACATCTTGCATACTCATCTGGTTACACTACAGATGACAGCCTCTGCAGGAACGTTCCCACTTAACACTGTAATGCATATCTGAAATCCAGATACGAAAGGTTGCACTGACGTTCTGATTGTACCTCTATATTTGAATTTGAGCATTGTGGATAGTTTTATAGATTTATGATATTTGTTAAATTTAATCTTAAACGAATTTACAAAATGTATATCAGATGAGATCACAAACTCCAACACGTTACATGGCTCTTGTGTACGTTATACATTCACGTTACAACGTTGCCCTTATTGTGAGCACCTGTGTCAGTATTAAAGTTAACAATTACTGATGATTTTTTTTGACTGAGGTAACTGTATTTCATCTAAGGCATTGAAGTTATAATACAGATAATTTGACAGCCAGTTGATGGTTATCTTCAACGTACAGAATGAAGCAATTATATATAACATAGTCTGAGGCAGTTCGTGGGTGTTAATGTTCCTAATTCCAGAACAGTTCTATCAAGTCGTCATCACAGCGTTGTCTCTGTGGCAAGGGATGGTGGTTCATCGCTGGTGTAATGGGCACAGACTGCACGAGTAAGATGTAATGGATGGTGATAATAACCTTATTTACTTCAAAGAGTTCTGCTTGCCAGTCTTCTTTATAGACTAACGAATAGTGCACATTTTCAAGCTCAAGGAACTGCGTAAAGCCCGTGACGGCGTCTTAACGCAGTCAGCTGACCACACGCAGATCATCATGGCGTTGTCAGCAAATGCTTGTTGATTGGTTATAATGTGGCGTTAGCATTTCTTTCAACATGTTATATAATTGCAAGGACGCCGGTTCTTAAAGAACGCTTTGGTGGAGATTATATGCTTGGTTATAGAGTTATGCAATTACTTTAGATTCAAGGCAATTTGTGTGTAGGAAAGTACTAAGGCCATGCTATCATCAAAGCACCTGATATCAGTATCAGGTAAGTGGGAAACTTGACACGAAGGATAGGTTATTATCAAAGGCTTTACAAGAGAATCAGTCGTGGCCTATTGGTCAAAGGATCAGACCAGTTGCATCTTTGTCGGTCTCAGGATTCGACTGTCGCGAGTTTGAATCTTGGAGTCATGACGTTAAGACCTTTGGTCTGTCGTATTTATCCATGTTTTATCAAAGTGGTAAATGTTAGATAAAAGCGACATAACTCTTTCAATGATCGTAAAAGGTATAGCAACAACCATGTTAGTTAATGTTAATATTAATTACGGTAAAGATAATACCGGGTTTTCGGGAAAAGGGTAAATGTATCCTGCCCCACTGGTGGCATCCGTCACAAACACGTGCAAATGTAAGTCCACCTTCACACGATGATACACGTGGAATTCTGATCAATGTACATAACTGCATCAGGTCTAATTTGGACCACTAAGTTTTGTAACTGAAATCGGTCTTCCAAAATACCTTTTGAACCTTTACATGACTGTTGACTTACTTTGAGCAAATGTCGTATAACGCATTTTGAAATCGTTGAAAGAACCCGTTCGATTGTACCTCAAAACTTGTGAATTGTAGACTACAGATGCTGAACCATATTACACATATACAACCATATCTCACAGTCCCTGAACCATATTATTTTCCCTACTGCCTAGTCTTGCCCGCAATGCCCTAAGTGAAGGAAGTCTAGATTTCCCAGGTTCCTGAATCTCCCAAGTCACTGGGGCTCCTTTTCAGTTGAAATGGGTTTATTTGTTACTATTAAAATTATATATATTTAGGTACTAAACGTCAGTCTAATGCTGAATCTGTGGATAAGGAACGTTGAGTATTGGAAAGTTGAAGTCATCCCTTTTCTAAGAGAGTAGTGTCAATCATTAAGCACAGATCTAACAATGAAACAAACATACATTCCATCGATCGTTCCTCCCACATCAAGCTGACACGATGTGTAAAATGCAGACTCAAACACTGATGTTGACGTTCTGAGTCCTTCGTCGTATTTATATCCGGACAACAGTGTATTAAATGAAGGCTATATGGACTTAATATTGAAATAAGAAGTAATTGTTATACATGGATTCTAATCTCCATACAGGCAATTACGCTTATCAACATACCCAAGGATGCAAGATACAGAACAACACAGAACAAGAACACCATCATGCTTATCTGACACACGCTGACAATATTTAGCCTTAATAAAGCGTGCTTTAGAAGCAGCTGCAGTTGTGTAATCATCCCTGTATCCCGTCTTATATTCATATGACCCATATCTGAAATGAGCTTCGGGATAAAGCTCGGTATCTGTGTTGGCCATCGGCCATATCTGTTCAGATCTTGACGCCAGGCATTTTCCTCATGTTCTACTTTCCCAATTTTACACTTTGGTGCGAGTGTTCCCTCATAAATAAGCGCACACCTGGTCGTGGCGGGTTGGTTTTGTCTATACGAGCACAAATTAAGTTCTGTTTCGAAAAGTTGCCATTATTCCTCAGCATTCATTTAAGAACATGTTCCACGTGTATATTTTGTAATACTGCTTATTTGTGCAGATGTTGTTATTCAGTTGGAGCAATTAACTTCAGTTAAAGAGATAACGGTTAACGCGATTTAACAAGCATAACATTTACATGATTCATAGTACCAACAGCGGTTCTACACAACATTTTCACTTAATAAGCAGAGATGATATTATTGTCTAACACACTCTCCTACTATCATTTTACCTGAAACACAAGCCAATCAATATTCCACAGACAGCTAATCAGACAGACACACTTGTCAAAACAATGTTAACTGACTTGTGGATTAATACGTCGACCGGTCGACCCTTCAAACGAATAAGCACGTTCAAGGACCATCTAATGCCAGAACTGAGTACACTAACTCCAATATGACATTTGAATGAGCACTTTAAACACGAGGTCGTATAAGTTTGTTTATACAGCGCTATCTGATAGCTTTCAATGATGGAGAAACTAGTGCAGAGTCGCCGGTCCCACGCGTCTCTACAAAGCTGATTAAGTTTGAATGTCGGTAGATTTTCTGATAGAAAGTAAACCATTCAATTCTAATGCCATTCCAGCTATTGACTATAATTCTAACGTTAATGCATTTTTATCAGCTATTAATCTTTCGTCGGAAGTTTCAGACTCTAACACAACTTTTAAAATAATTAGTCACCATGTTGTGCCTAACTTTAGGATATGTACGATCAGGTAGCAATGTCATCTCATCTCATGACCTGGTGCTCATCTCCGGAAAGAATGACAGTGTAGTACTTCAGGATAATTTTATGACGATGTTATTTCTGATCTCATGAAAGGTTGATTACAGTGTAGTTACGTCAGTACATGTCCTTTAAGACCACAGGAATATATTCAGGATAAGTCCTGCTATACTGTTTTACGTGTGGTGATAAGTGTATAGTTCATCGAAAGTCCGAACTCAATACTATTCCCAGGCAAAGTTTGACACTGTGTTGCACATATGATTATACAATGTAGGCAGGGCATCTCATGAAAGATGTGTGAGGGCGGTTTGACGCCGCTTTTAGCAATATTCCAGCAATATCACGTGGAGGACACCAGAAATGAACTTCACATATTGCACCCATAAGTGGAATCGAACCCGGGTCTTTGGCGAACGCTTTAACCACCAAGCTAGTCCGCCGCCCCTATCATGACAACGTGTACCGTCAGGAGACAATGATTGTCTTAGGATAGGTCCAATCACTGTACAAATCTCATCAGGAAATACATATCTTGCAGGGGCGGTGGGATAGACTAGTGATTAATGCGTTCGCTCGTCACGCCGAAGACCTGGGTTCGATTCCACACATGGGTACACTGTTTGAAGCCATTTTCTGATGCCCCCCCTCCGAAAATTTGCAGGAATATTGTTTAAAGCGGCGTAATACCATATTCACTCACTCACGAGATGTTTTACGACATGTTGGATCAGGACACACCATGTACCAGAACTATTGTTGATGTAAATATTATTGATGATCTTGTGCCAAAACACGACAACTTAAATGATATCCTTTTAACAAAGTGTGACGCTGAAATGTTCAGTTTTCCCGCTATTCAGTACTGTTATTACATTTGTAAAACGCAGATGTCACAAGCCTTCTTGCTGCAGCTAATGTTTTGGAGAGTGGTTACAGCGGCGGCGGCGACGACACACACGATGGTGAAGACTTTAATAACACAGACGTTACACTTAGACGTTAGGGAAGTGACGTAATCGCCCTAACTCACCGATGTTATATTGTTGAGAAGACCAAGTCGTTAATTTTGTTGACTGTTGCCACTCCAGCCAGCCAAGCTTAGGTTTCAGGTGTTTTTTAACGTCTATGTCACCCAATGTAGTTCTAATGGGCCATAAAAAGATACACCCTTCTGCTGAAGATATTTAGGAGCAAGGGATGTGATCCGTAAGTTTTCTCAAAGAAGCACTCAAGGAATAACATTTGTGACTTGCTCATTCGAGTCAAGCTAACACGTCAAAATAGTTTTATGGGTTTTAGTGGAGCTGGGGTTTTCGCCAGCTGTTTACATGAGTAGAGATGATACGGCCAAAGAACCTCGTGTTTTCTGTTAGAAGGAATTGATCACAGAGTATCGTCATGAAATACTACATTGTGCTTCTGACAAAAAAAGTTGTTGTGCAAATTGGGTTCCTTGATGACAAGACTGAGGTCAATAGACGTTTAATCCTAACTTAAAGTTTTGAAATGACAAACTATAAATTTCACTTTTAAAAAGTTACCTCTCCACAGAGGATTGATTTTATGTCTCATTGTGTAATTTTGATTAACGGCCGTTCTTCATCATTGTCACAGGATAAGGTAAAGATCGGAGAAGTGAGAAGGTTAAGCACGGTTACCCGACAAGAGCTTAAAAGTCCGATATTTTATTTGAAACCGTTTTACAAGGAATAAACTGTGGAAAAACGTTGTGTTTCTTTATTCGTGTTTGGCAAGGAAACATCTTACTCTTCTTAAGATGAATATTTTCCATGAAGTAAAAACTTTAATTTGTCATTTGCTTCATTCAGTTAACTGCACAGCATACAACCAGCTTGTACTGCTGTACCGCCATGTTACTGTGGCGACAAAGATGATATTACGAAACAGAAACCAGATGCCATTTTTTACAGTTTTTTATGGTTATCGTATTCAAATTCAGAAGCAGATTGATATGCGCCCATGAATAATGTGAATAAAACATTATTGTTCTAATATCACATGTTATAACGCAAAGATGCATATACTGACAGAAACCTACATGTGAGATGCTCATGGAGAAGAGACCAGATCAGCTTGCCCCGTCCGGGTATGCATATCGTATTCCACGCAGAACTTTCTGGCGCGACAGTTCCCAGACAATGTTACTGAAGTAAATGAATAATGTTTTGTCGATTACTCCTCTGAATCAAAGGATCGTTAGGCAAGGTCACTACTGATCTGGTATTGAGTGCATTGAAGTCTCCGATGGCTGGTTCCGATTACCAAACTTCGACCATCTTACATCAGCCACTGCGTTACAAAGTACTCGGAATCTGCACTGGGGGAACGCGGGAACTGAAAGATGTAAACTGGGTAGGGTTGCCAGTTAACTTGAAGCAGTGTATTTCAGCTTCGTGATTGCTACTTACACCTGGAGAAACTAAATCACAACCATTTATTTATCAGTGACTAATGAACAAGTACAGGAATCAAACTGCTGAATCAAATTATCTGATCTGAACGAACATCCCTCTAACAATAAGAAAATAACGCTGTTAGTGTTCAATCACGATATTGAGGCTTAATGGTTTTCACCCCGATACAATATACTTTTTATGAATATGGATTCATTCCACGAATTGAAATGGCACTTGCAGCACCCTAGATGACACCGGTCGTTCTGAAGTTCAGAGGCCAGTAAACCCTCTCTGTGCCCGGATGGCGGCCTGAACCCCCGTCTCATCCCTCCAGCCAGTAACTGGATCTGCTGAACAGGCAACTGCAGCCATTACGATGAAAAACTGCTTCCAGTTCACGACGATTGCTTTCGTAGAGGAGGCTCAAGCGACTGTATACGGCGCCCAAGGGTGTCTCAAATGTGCTCTAGCGGATTCAGATCTGGAGCAAGGAGACTCGTCACAGCGTTGGTAAGTCTCGAGGTAAGCTACCACTGCCCGGGAACCATTGGATCTGGCTTTATCAGCCATCAACTGGGGTCTCGTGGCGAATGAGTGGTTGTCGAAATGGGAGACAAGAACTGGTTCGAGGACACCTCGGATATACTGATTAGCTGTAAGATTGGTTGTATGATGAGATGGTTCAACCTTCAATCGTGTGAGATACACCCCGAAATCAACACCGATCCTCCCCACTAGGGACACTTAGCCTACTATGTCTGTATGTACTCCACGTATGCCTCCAAACCCTCGATCACCCATCCTTGACATTGAGCTTGAACCTGCTTTCGTTCGACCCGTGAATCTTCCTTCCGTCAGGTTTTCAGATTCCGAACGTTTCCTGCTACATACCAAGCCATGCGGAACCTCAGATAGTGATCTGTGAGTAGAAGGCGTTTGATGGCTCTCCTGTACCACATTCCTGCTGCTCTTAAGCGGTTCCTCAATGTTCTTTTGGACAAATGTCGATTGGGTAGCCATTGTCGCTTCAGGGCGTGACTCGTTGCAAATGGCGATGTGGTATTAATCGAAAAAGTGCTCGGTCATCATGCTGTGGCGTCTCGGGAGGTGTTTTCCTGACCATGGGAATTCCTGCACATCACTGGTTTCACCATTTCTTATCTCCAAATCATCGCTGATCATTCTGTAATCATAGTCCTCGGAATGCCGTCCACTTCCTATTATTTTCCCAGGTGCAAATAACGTTAGTGTTTCAGGGATACACCGTCTAAAATAGAAATGATTTATTCAATTTCTTGCAACGTATTTCGAAAACTTTTTTTTTTTTAAACACACTTTTTTTTAAAAAGTCCATGGATCCATGCGAACAAAACATGTATGGTATATGGGGCATGTGTAATTCTGACTCGGCAGACAGAGCTAAATGTTTGACATACGCATGATAATGTCCAGGCACGTTATTTAGACAGCCCTGCCTCAGCACACTGTGTTGATGGCTGTTGCATATGAACAGTGCTGTTCTTCCGAAACATACACTCATACACGCTCAACACATGATGTCTCTCTTATGGAATTCGATCAATACTGTTCAACTCCTCAACAAACGAAGCTGATTGTTTTACGAATGCATGGTGCTGAGTTTATGGATTGTAACATGCCCAGCACATTAGTCCCCGGTTGTAGAATGCGAGCAATAATGTTCAATACACCATGTCAGTTTTGTAGAGTTTGTGCAATGATTTAACTATCGTTTCAAGTTTCGTTGAGTGATGTCGAACTAATTCAGATTTAGAGCATCTTCAGTATCTTCATCCGTTGTTGCGGAATGGGGACAAGATATAGTGTTCATGGGTTGAGGGGAAGATATCAATCATGACACGAGTATTCTTAAATGGTATGAATAGTGTAAGGTTTCCTTGCTGATCTCTACGAGATGGTCTGGTTGCATGACGTTGCACAAGTTAATGCATGACGAGTTTACTACTGCCTCGTTCAGTGACCACCCTGTCCCCATCGCCCTGACAGTATTGTTGTCACAGTACATGACCACACCTCACACTGTGGTGGCTCATTTGTCTGGTGCCACAATGCTTCTCGCAGAGCTACAACCCTTCAGTTTGGCTGAATTCAATAATGGTAGGTTAGAATCCCAGGTACGCCGTCATTATGGTTAGTAGTTTGTCTGCACCATATACGTGTTCGCGGGTTTCATCAAGTAGTAAACGTCTTTAGTCTACATACCTTTGGATGTTGCTCCCCCGTAAAGTGAGTGAGTTAATATTTAACGTCACATCGGCAATATTTCAGCCATATCGTGACGATTCCCCCGTAAAGCTGCCAAGTTACAATATAAAAGAAGCAATGACAGTTTAAACGTTGTTAAACCAAAACTGCTCACGAACCATGCCAGTATGTTGTTAGCGTTGTGGGCTCGAGACAAAGGAAATCTACATTTTCTCGATCAGTTCAAAACGAGTCTACTTCTCTGTCACTATGTTATTTTTCTGTGGCATATTGGCAAAACAATGACGATACGTTTTGTGGAGTTTCTTAATATTCCACAAAAAATGCAGTCAGCTCGAAAACACAAGACTTGTTTTCTTTTTCTTTCAAAAACCAATTGTCGCGAGAGGACAGGCTTGCTCCCAGAATATATTACATGATGTTGAAGTATTGAAATATTTTGACAGCTGATTGTTTTAGATTAATTCTTTACTGTGGTCCCATGTGCTCAAAGCGCGGACTCTGAAGAGGCATGTCTGTATCTGGAATGACAGGTGCTTGAGGGAAAGGATGAAGTTTAGCACTACGATAGACATGGGAGCCGATTATACAAGGTTTAGGTATTTGACAACGCTTCTTACAGACATGAAATTGGATAATACAAGATTGGTACTGTCGGCTCTGATATCCTATGATATGTTATAAACACAGTGTGTGTCGATTACATTCATGATGATATTGGTGAGGAAGCATTAACCCTATCACTGTCAACTGAAGTTTTCGATACAGACGAGGTATTCGATACTATAGTGCAACCCACGCTAAATCTATCAAGCAATATTTCAAAATTAAATCCCAGAGCAGTCCATTGTGTTCATGGGTTGAGGTGTTCCAATTTTCGCTGAAACACCTACGCACTTTGCAACATCACCCATACGCTCCCGGAAGTTCTTGTATATATACAAGCTGTATATCACTGTGAGGTGAGGTGAGGTGAGGTGAAATTGGGTTTTACGTCGTGCTTGAGAATATTTCGCTCATATGACGATATCACTGTGAGGAACTGTGGAAAGGGTCAGATGGGGTCACGTGTATCCATGTGTTGAAGAAGGGTACAGATGGCTGACTCTGCATGAGCCTCAGCGTTTAATGGGACTAACTTCGGGTGATTTGGCAGTCTTAGCAAATTTGATTCAAGGTCCTAAAACTATTTTGTCTGCTAGCTAAGTTTAATTATTCATATTGTGACCGACCTTGACAACTAGCCGGACACTCCATCTATGTATATCATTCTTTGATAATGTCTTCAGAAAATGAAACAATTCTCCGGTTTTCTTTCAATATATATTACAAGACTATTCTATTCAATAGCATAGTTAATGGTTACCCTCACTAGACAGATGTTTCAGATTCAGACCAGTTACTAATGATCGTGTCTAGACATGAAATGAAAATGGGCGGTAGATGATGGAGGATTGTCTCCCTTAAAGTAGCCAAATCTTCCGAAGGTAATTCATTGAGGTAGACGAGGCTGTATCTTATCTCTTTACCCTGGTATTCAAAACCTGACTTGACAGAAGGGTTTACGAGGTGTAAAGACCACACGACCAGCACTGGCAGGTATCCTCATCTGAACCAGTAACTGGTCTGATTGTTTGGACATTGGCTTCAAATTCTGTCTCTCTGTAAAACACAGGTAACCTTCCTTGACAAACACCTGTCGTGTTATATGAACATCATGCAGTGAGGTCTGCCGTTACAAACAAAACCGTACAGCTGTAATACTGCTGAAACAAAAATATACTCATGATATAGTCACAATTGTACAATCGACTCTGCTTTTAGCAGAGATTTCTTATGGACGTGGAGAGGGTTTCTCGCTTCAAGATACAGTTGTTTCATGCAATACCATAGCATTGCTCCAAGGCTGTACTGAATGCTAAGACCACGGTGCATAGTAATTCTATCCTTTAAAGAGGCAAGTCTAGATAGGCGGACAGTACAGGACGCCAGAGGGTCAATGTGTTCGTTTTGAAATTATCATTTGAACTATCAATTATTACTTTAGAGACTTGTGCGAGTCTAGCAATATCACTACCCCGTTAAGGCCCGAGTAGACTAACGCTTAGTCTCTGAATATATATAATTTTGATAGTAACAAACAAGCCCATTTAAATTAAAAAAGGAGCCCCAGGGAGACCAGAGATTCAGACCTGAGGAAATCTAGACTTGCTTTATTTAGGGCTTTAGCACTGCAGAGAGAGCTTGGAAGTGGGGAAAATAATGTGGTTCAGGGACTGTGAGACAGACTAAGGCCCGAGGTATTTTGTTGGGAACGGAGTTAGCCGAGTGGAACTGGGTGTCAGACGCTGGGACGTGATATGAGGAGTTGCATCCCTTGTCTTACCACAGCTCAAATACCTGAACTCACCCACTCACAAGTGTGTGTTCTAGCTCCCTCTGGCGTCGTTATTAGTAATCCATACATTTCCCGGAAAATGAAATAATAATAGAGAAAAAGTGCAACACGGTTCTACCAAGGAAGGTGTTCATTTCTTTCAGGATCCCACTTAGTTTCACCGTGAAGTAAACACAGAAATAGCCTCACAATTGAGATGCATGGTGTCCATGTTTCCCATACTAATTACTAAATCTTATTTTACTCGTTTATCTTTCTTCCTGACTCGTTTCCGACTGATGCATGTTTTCTTCCCCCAAGACTGTCTCCTTTAATTTAATTGAAAGTAAATTTATCGCCAGCTCCCCTTCCCGCCTAGTCCAATTGTCGTGACTTATAAAAAGGTACAAATTGAAATGTGACATGCACCTCGTTATTACTATTCACATTTAATTAAATTACAAATTCAGGCCGGAAGTTTTCATTAGTTGTATAGATTTCTCCCGTTCTTTTTTAATGAAACCTCAGTGGTGGTCAATGAGAGTTAAAGTGCATTATATAACTTTTCGTCATTCAACAAACGCTGGTGTAGATCTTCTAAATGTATGCACCAATATAAAAAACTTTAAAATCATTATTCAAAATATTCAGTTTTCAAATATACATATTATAGGAACGAATTGTAAATATATACAAAATACTACCACAGGGAGTGATGTCAATGTGGTGACGTTTCTTTAGCAAGCTCGTAGCGATATTACTGATGATATCGAGGTAAGGTAAGGTAATCTAAGGTAATAATTAATAGTTGAAATGATAATTTCTAAAAAATATACATGAGAAAAACACATTTCTCTCTAACAGACTGGCGTCTTTATCTAGACTTGCCTCTTTCAAGGACAGAATTATTACACATCTATGGGCTTAGCGTTCAGTGCAGCTTTGGAGCAAGGCTAGGAGACAAGCTAAGATCACAAGCGTGACATGTTAATACCAAGATGTTAACATCACCACAGACTTTCCAGACAGTGTTATACAGCAACCAAGCTAAATGGCTAATGTATGCCACACCTCTTAAGTATTATGTTAACGACATTTTTACACCCAAACACTAAAAACTAATGGCAGTTTGACAGATGTCTGTAACCCACAAACGACTGCTACCCGAGAACTACTCGAGTCATAAACGTGCCAAGCAACTTGCCATTACGTCACAAATGCCGTTGCTATTGGTTACCTGTCGGCAGTAATTACTTGACGAACTATGGTTACATCAAGCATCTTAGGAGACGGACAGGGCAGAGAGGGTTCCGTCAAACCTTCAAGCTCAGTTGTAGAATTCATCTTCTTACGAGTTTCAAATTTCTCAAAAGAACCACGCTGCGTTGGTTCTTCAACTGCCCGTATCTGGGAAACCCATTATCTAAGTGCACATGACCCACAAAATAACTTAGCTTCTGTCCCCAATACATTCCGTGGTAACACTTTATGAAAAACGTAAATTATGGAAGAGCTGAGAACATATTCTTAAATATTTCAAAGTATTTCCTCCCTATGACATATTGCAAACTGTAAAACAATTCTGGCAATCATTATGAAAGGTCATCTCAGAGTGTGATATTGTTGTTCAATGAATGAAACGGTTTTCAACAAAATATATCAGTTCCTTCAAATCTTACCCGGCAGTCTGAAAAAGTCCGTATTCAGTCAGTGACGTTCGCGAAGACGCAATAGATGTATATAAAACTGTATGATTGTGCTGACAACGACCAAGGCGTATCGCATGAGGTTAACCTTTGCCCATCTCGATGTTATTGGATTTAGCATCTCAGATGTTCCTGTATTTCAATTCCTTCGTGATGTTGGCAACGCCTTCTCTGTTTTGCATGAGATGCATAAGGTTAAGGACATAGACGACTTGAGAGAAACACAGGTTCATGACGTCTCATACGGATACTTCATAAAACGCCGTCTGAAGGGATCAAACTGACTCTAGCGGGAACCCATCGGAGAACCTAGATGCGCAATGAATCGGTTTTGTCAGCTAATTGATCCTATGGGAATACTGGCAAGATTTTTCTGAGATCTTGCCCCTTTGATGTATATTGTTTCTTTGTCAGCCTAATGATTCCATGATTGCTGTATCTGATCATAGACCTAACGACATTAGGACCAGGATACTTCAAAGATAACAAGCAAATACGGCGGATTTAGCTACCACAGCGATTGCAGACCTCCGCAAGTGCACCTCAAGCGAGGTCAACTTTAACAGTCCACGTTGACATTTGGCTCTTACTAGTGGTGTTCCGATTAATTGAAATAATCGAAGATTGATCGCAGTGACCAAACGACCAAGCAATCGATCACATTTTCTCATAATCGAACATAAACTATTTTGGAACTACTGTTTTAGTCTTTGAAATACTTGACAATGGAACATATCGTTGAAGAAAACGTGTTTAATTCTTAGAAAACTCACTTCACTAACTGAAAGGCCATGACTGAATATTTCTTCAAGACTCCGGGAAGTTTATGTTCATGGTATATTAGTCATCACTTTAAAGTAGCAAGTTGCATCATGTTATAAATATCTGCAATAACAACCTGGATAGGAAAATCTGAAAAATGACGCTAACCAATTTTTTTCGATGATTGTTCGTTGGTAATGAAACAATCATCAATTGTGAGATTTCAACCAAATCCCAACACTAGCTCTTACACTGTGGGCTACATCTTAGCAGAACTTTCCATGATGTATTGGTGTCTACTAAAACAAAACTGGATTGGCATATCGTCCACCAACAAGAGTTTTTATGTCATGATCGTTGCGTTTATAAGGTTATCGGTTCAGTCCCATTTCCTTTTGAGCTGCATGACAGATGGCTGTTGTTCGTGAGAGAAGCGAAGAAGAGTTTCTACGGATTTATGTTTGTAAAGTTATGTGTAGGATCCTTCTTTCTTTATGGCCTGTTTACATGAACATTTTTTGCGGATTTACGTTATCCCACAATGTTACATGTTGGCCATCCGTCTTCTACACAGGCTTCACGTATGTCGTGCAAGAAACTTGTAAACAGGAAAATACTATATCTCAGCTGATCAGATACTTAGATACTGGACGCAGAACATTCGTTTGTAATCTTATCTTACTTTCATGTAAAATACTTTAATTTCATTGGTCAATGACGGTTTAACAAGTTTTCGTGTCACCCTCCCAGGAGGATGACAACTGGAAAAAAATATTACCCGCTGCCACGGAAACCGCCAAGCTCTCCGCCGAGAAGAAGCGCTAACAATCGTATGACGTCATAATATGACGCATGCCGTGCCCGAAGTTCGAAAACCGTTCGATCAGCTGTTTTTGTGTTCACTTTGTACAGATTTATTTTACCGACTTTCACTGCTTTATTTAAGCTATTTTATACATTGGGTGGTTTGCCACTCGGCTTAAACATAATTAACAATTTTTATAGCAGTTTTATGCTTGTCAGAATATGTTTCACTGATGTTAAAAATCCAGTCGAGAGGCAGACGCCATTTTGTTTGCATGTCATATAGTCGGTAGCGATCTTTAACATAGATCTAAAATAAAATTATATTTTGTACATTTAACATGCCGGTAAGATAAATACGTTGTATGCTTCTCCCTCGGGTTATACGGCCTACCGGCTCGGGTGACACTGCTACATAGAGGCGTTCATCAGACCGTATTACACTCGAGAGAAGCATACAACTTATAATGTACGTAATCTGTAATGAAGATACTAACTGGATAAACATGCATTACTTGTAGATAAGCCGATGACTGAAAGAGTTTGTATTTAGGAAAAACCGATCTGAGCAATATTTATAACAGTATATGTTATTGAAAACTGGACATGTACAAATTAACTGACCACGTTTCACAATCTTCAATCTGCCAAGGGTCAGCTTGTGGATTGTGAACGAACGTCCGAAACCCGTATCTTGTCTTGTGTCTACAGATAGCAATCCAGGTACAGCTGCCCGCATAGTTACTCTCCAACCTAAACATTGCCGCATCACTCCCATCCTGATGTCTCTCCACTGGCTGCCTATTGAAGCTCGCATTGACTATAAGATCCTTACACTTGCTTATCAGTCCATTCATGGTATTGCACCTGTGTATCTTCAAGAACTCCTCTCTCCTTACATGCCAACAAGAACTTTGCGTTCATCCTTATCTATTCTGCTCTGTGTACCAAAGTGGAATCTCAAATCATTTGGCTACAAGTCTTACCAGAACATGGCATCGGTCAGTTGGAATTCTCTCTCTGATGACCTTAAGCTGTCTCCAACCCTTGAAAACTTTAAGCGTCACCTCAAAACATTTCTCTACAAAAGGTTCTATGGACTTCAATAATGCCTTATTGATTGTTAGCGCTATGAGCATACCTGGTGTGGAGTTTGGCGCTGTATAAATGGACACATTATTATTATAACAGGGACGACATAAAACAGGGACGACACACAGTCACAAATCGTTCAGTGACTGCTGTGTAATAAACTCTTCGTTTATTTACTAAGGTATCGGTATAAAATATTGGTAAAACTTTGTCCAATTTTTCCGTGTTAATAGATTTGTAGGCAGTCGAACCCGGGTCTCAGAACGCCACATGATAACACCCCCACCTCACCCCCTACTCATAACAGATAAAGCCAGTTTACGTACCCCAGGTGCAACAAAGCTACAGCATTAGAGTTTGTCGGTGAATATTGCCAGATGCCGTTGTGAATGAGTTCGTTCCAGGTTCACTGGATTTTTGTATCATCACTCTTCGACCAAAACTGTACCAACAAGCCCCACTTAATGCCACATCACCAGAAGAACCACACTGAGGAAAACCAACATCATGACAGACATTTAAAAGGGGTTCCTTTGCTAAGTTAATCATAATACTATTCAGTTTATGTTTGAGTAATCAAAATGTGTTTATGGAAATCACTTTCATTTAAATGTGAAGAATACTTTGAACATAACTTGTTACAATGACACTCCTTAAAAGCGTGACTCAGAAATCTGATAAGGAAGGGGAAAGGAGAGCCATAATTAGAATAGTTCTAGTCCAAAGTATTGGGTATTGGTGCACACCTGGAACTTCATTTGTCTGTAGGCACCTCGAAAAGCTTCAAACACAATGTAAAGAATGGTATACCGGTGACTGGGTTCGCAAGACCTCTCTATCGATACCGATAGCTGTACAGTATCACATACCAACAGCTATGCCTGTTAACCAAACGTTGAGGTGGAGACTGATGGTATGGAACTGTGCACCCTCACCTGTTCAGAAAACATACATCCTTACAGAGTTGCAGCTGTTCTTCGGGAATCCCAGAATACTCTGGTATATTCTGCATTTGAACATTTTCTTTTCGGGGTTAGACTTCGCTTTATAATTACAAGCAACTTTCTTCGGCTTGTTTTTATTGTTCTTCCGGTATGCTGTCTTGGCGTCTGTTTCAGCGAAATAGTTACTTAGGTGGAACTGTATTATGAAAAAGTACACGTTGCTCATTTTGCGGGCTACTTTCAATGACAATTAATGCAACCAAGTGGAAAGGACGAGTCTGGATAAAGCTAGAAATGTCTTTTTGTTTATTACAGTACACCTTTTCAGCGGAAAAAGGCTAGACATTTCATATGATTCAAAACGAACCTTTCCTCATTCATTCACGCTCAAGTCTTTCGCTTCAAGTATGAACAAATACATATTGGCCCAAAGAGTGAACATCGTTTTTTCTTGCTTTCCCATGTTCGGATATTGGTAAAATCACTTCCCAAGAAGAACTAACCCGCCATACTTTATATGTTTTATATTTGATTAAAACACGCAAGTGTTATTGTTTCGGAACAAAATCTAATTCCCTTATTATATGAACAGAATTCTAACCTCACAGAACATGGTCTAAATCTTGTGAAGTTCTTAATTTATGCCTTGGACTAAAAGGCCCTCAGGAAAACATTGCACATTCTTTTCCCGTTTGGAACTACAATTGTTTCTTCTGATCCTCCCTTTGTTGTTTAAAGGGTTACAGAAATGAATTTCGGAACTGCCAATAACATTCCTTTGTAGTTTAATTGGAATGGTAAACGTCACATGTAATGAAGACCAGAACTGTTTTCATATCCCATATTTGCAGTGGAATGTGTTTATTTAGTCGCCGTGAGTGTGAGACACGCATCTTTTCGTGTCATTTCAAAAGCATCTCTTTCTGAACAATTTGTCAGAAAGTTTGTTCAATTACTTCAAATATTCAACATCCTAGAAATAACTGGGAACTCTGTTCACAAAACGAACCCCATACAAAATATAATCAGATACTTTAACACTACCTTGATTGACAAGCGACAACTTCGTGTACCTGTGTTAAGCCTTGTGTCTAACAATGTTATCAGAAGCCGAAGAATGGAACCATAGAGGGCACTTGCTTTATATTTGAAATTCCAGTTTATCAGCTTCAACAAAGAAGCTATTGTTGCACATAGCACAACCATATGCGAAAAGTAATTTGTCTGATGACACGATGAGATAAATACGTCATTTCAAATATAAGCAAATTATGGCATTCATTTTTTAATTTAGGCAAGGACATCCATATGTTCTGATAGGTTTCCCTGTCTTGACAATGCAATCTTGGAAGCATTGCAAAGCATTATTTGCATGCCATGTGTTGTTTGACTATCAAATATTGGTGCAGTCCATTACCACGGATTGCTTGACAAACAGAAGTTTTCGTTAACAATCCAATGTAACTTTGTTTGTTAATGTCTAGTCTATCTCCCAGTCCCTGAACCACAGTCTTTTCCCTTTTGCCAAGCCCTCTTTGCAATGCTAAAGCCCTAAATGAAGCAAGTCTAGATTTCTTCAGGTTCAGGATAAACCCCTTAATGAAGCAAGTCTAGATTTCCTCAGGTTCTGAATCTCTGTTCTCCCTGGGGATCCTTTTCAATTTATTAGGTTTGTTTGTTACCGTCAAAATTATGTACATTCAGAGGCTAAGCGTTAGTCTAGTAATGTCCAGAAACCACACAGATGTACCGTTTGTTTAAAACTCATAATACGAAAATTTCCATTATCTATAACACAATATATGATTATCATTAGCTCATCCGACTTTACACTGGGGCTTAGTGTTCTCTTGACCTCACATGCATGTGGGTGAACCCCTTTAAAACTACCAACATGAGATCAAAGACTCCATTTTTGCCAGAACAAGAAAAAGTGTCAATGTGTATCAGGGCTAAACGTTTCAACTGATATGGCTTCAAACGATTTGGGTTTGATTTAGCCACAGATTAGTTTCAATAAATTAAATGAACCAACTGAACTTCTACATAATTTAAATTTAAAAACCTGGTGAATCGTAATTGCACGGATTTGTTTATTGCGGGAAAGTCATTGGTCCGGAATAAAGATTTGCAGGAGGCCTTGTATTAGATAGATATGTTTCAGCCTAATCAAGATTAACTTTAATGATTTTTATGTATATATGGATACTGAAATTATAACATCACGCCGACATATATACTTTATGATTTTGTTAAAATGATAGAATACACCCTGTATACCGTGGGACGATATATATCAACAGCACTGATTCTCAAATACTTTTGAGATTAAGGAAAATGGGTCTGTGTTATTGTACAAAACTTAGTATTCCTCCATAAGAAATTGTCCGGAAGTGGGATTGTTTCCTAATTGACAGGGCTCCACTATTAATACACTCACCTTGCATGCATAAAATCTTCCGCCCCGGGGGTCCCATCACGTTGATCATTCAGGCGTGGTATTGTAAGTGACGATTCATTATGGTCCAACTTATATCATTACTTTTTAACGATCCCAAGTCCACCCCCACTGGATGAAGTCTCATGTTACCGCCTTATCTCATGTCGTGTCAGAGAACATCCCTCTGTGGTGCTGTTAACGCGTTTTTGATAACTCCCTATCTACAAGCCACGGTGTGAGACGAACATACCGTCCATCTTCTCCACCAGACTGCTAATTTTACAACTGATATCAGATTAGGATGTTTGTTTTTATTTCAAGGAGCGTTTGAAACTTTCGGTTTCTGTTTCAAGATAGCGTCATGTAACGTCACTCAAGTAATGACGGCGAAATTAAGCGTAAAGGTCTGCAACGTCCAAGAGTAACGACTTGATAGGATTGAACATGGCTTGGATGGTGTGTGGTAGGTTCTTGAACACAGACAGCCAGCAACAAGCACAGGTGTGAGTTGGAAGGAAAACAAGATGGGCTTGTGTTTGTAGTGAGGAACGGCATCACCATAATGTGATGAATTATGCGTCAGCCACCTTGCATTTTGTTTGACGGATTGGCTGAGATAGTACATGGCTGATGTATGCTTCCTGTGCCGCGTGTAAACCCAACATCTGTGAACGTTCTGCAAGTTTGACCCAACTTCTGGTGCGATTTGAAGGGCCTGGAGAACGTATATGTTTATACCAACAGTTGTTTATGCGTTTGGATAGCGTGACGTATATGCATGTCTCGTGTATACGAGGCAGCTTTTGTGAAACGCCGTTCGTTCTTTATGCAAGTTTCCGTTCAAGAAATCAGTTATGTTAACAATTTGTTTTGAATGAGTGAAAGAAGGGTTTGTGGCTTGTGTAGTACGGAATAAAGAATTGGAATTTTAGTGAAAGAAGCGTGACGTCATGCAGACATTTTATGCTGGCTGAACGATGCTCGGAAGATGGCAGTTATGATAAGGAAATAAAAATATATGTCTGTGGATTTCAAAGCCAGCGTTATCGTAACGACATGCGTACATCAATACACTTGTATGCATTTACATGACAAATAGACACTCACCCTCGTGTCATTTCATTTCAAATACATCATCACCAATCGATAAAAGTATCCAACTCAGAGACGATTTACTGCTTTTATCGATGCGATTCCATACATTTCATATTAGAAGACACGAGGGTGTGATTTGTTTGACTCCCAATATCATACTGACTCATTAATTTACAACCCCAAAATATTTAACATTTCAAGTTTATGCTTCATATGAACGTAAAAATGTAAGGCGCATAGAAGCAGAGGCAGACATCGACATATGCGTTTTTGCTTCGTGTTAAACGTTTGCGGTCAAGAAATTGTATGTACATCAAACAAATATAAAAATCACAGTCTTCATTTTGTATTAACGTGTGGACATAAATTTGACGTTCCAACTCAACCAAAATGACTTTCTCTTACACTGTATCCATAACCATAGCTTCGTTCATGTCAGTGTTTACATGCTTAAAACAGGAACACATGTTTTGAGTAAGATGCAGTGGATCCATTAGTTGAGATGGGACCATTATACATCATGGTTCTGCTCTTGTCAGCCAACCAGTTGGTGATTACGAAGGCGATATGTTGATCTATATCAGTTATTCTCACAAAAAATATATTTTTTCGGTGATATTAAGATTTATTACAAGCATCACCGTAACACTACTGTAAATATATACGTAGAGGTTTAAATATATCATAAATCATAAATCATATTTTGGTAAAATAATAACATGAAGAATATGGCAATGGGGCGTGTAATAACATGGAAAATTACGTAAGTCGTAAATAGAATGAGAACATCCTGTTTATCAACAGCTCAGCATGTGATACGTCTTTGCACACTGGCTTACCTAATTATCTTCTCTGAACACAGTGGGTGTCCATCTTGTTCATACATGCAGCAACTGGGGGCACGCGTTGCCCTGTCGTCGGTCAGAGTTGCGCCTTTTGGTGTGCCAGAATCCTTTGTTTGTGGTGCTAGGTTCTAAGGTTCTAGGTTTGTCTGCACCATACCCATTTCAGTATAATGGTACAGGAATCTACACCAATACGTGTCTGACTCATCAAACTGACACACCAATACGTTTTGGACTCTCACACCATTACGTTTTTGACTCCCACGTCAAGCTGACACACACCGTGATGTTGCTGAAAAGATGTTCAAGGCGTCGTCAAACGAACTCATTCACTCACACAGACTCAGTACCTGCAGGACATTAGACCATTATACAGAATTGCACAATATATTATGATTATCCATGCATATTCTTGTCGATGTGAAATGGTTTTGTCCCTTAAGCCGCTATGTAGTAAGTTATACTGCTTGAATTATGTTTTTGAACTTTTTCGAACATTCGCTGTGTTCACAATTAGTATTTTCATGCAAATGTAAAATTAACTTTCTTTATTCTTTGTGAATTATCCACAGCATTCCTTTAGTTAGGAACCTATTGAATATATCCCGTCGTTGTTATTAACACACTCGGTCTTTTTGTCTTCCTCCATTTATTGGCACGCCAACAGACCATTATCCCACCACAGTCAGGCGAATTTCGTTAACTATACCAGAGTTATATCTCCCGGGTACTTGACTGGGGGAAATAATGTCTGCCTGTAAACTGTCTGGATTAGGCCGACCCAGGTCTTCAGGTCTCAACAGCAGAGTTGTATTCTCAACTATTGCTTTTTCATTACTTCCACAGTCATGTCAGGTTGGCATTGAGGAACGCGCCCGGGAGGACTCCCAGGAAATGCCAGGCGTGAGGAAGACTGTTGGTCACATCACATGTACTAGATTAAGTTAGGGAAACCGATGAAAAGTGGGCGCTTGCGTTCCGGTGAGGATTCTCTGATCTACCGAATGCCGATAAGATTTCACCAGTAAGTAAAACAATGCTAAGATCATCAAAGACGACTTTTTACCGTACCGCCATAGACAGCGATTGGACGAAGATAGGGATGATTAAGTGAGGATTGTACGTTTTTCAAGCTTAAGTGAAATGATTGATGCCAAGTTTTTTAACAAAATAGTTTACGATCTGCCGTCCCTTAAAGTGGAGAAGTTGGGGAAAATATTTTTTTCTCTCGCGGAATGCAAACTCAAGTGTTTTCCACAAATAATTAAGAATGCTCTACGTAAAAGTGCAAGAACAACATGACTGGCTTATCCACCGCTGCACACACACCAATGTGTAGACTTACAAACAAACAACTGAAGAGTGTTTTCAAATGTCGACAGTATTGTTAACAAAGTTTTATCAAATGGATGCCTTGGCTGCAGTCAAATCACACTAACCATCTACATGATGACGAATATAACGTGACAAGGACTACCAGGCACAGCATCACATAGCCTAACCGTTCTCCCTATTGGCCAATAACGTCATGAATGCATTTATTTTGTGATTGTATATTTATGGAAGAACAGTCTGGATAAGCTGATAAGCATGTCGGTATTTTCGGGGACGTCTTGTTGTAATTATATACATAATCTAAAATATGATTAAAACTCATAACTATTGCCTCAGAGACTTGTGCCTGTTTTCTCCTAACTTTGAAACTAGACTTGCACAAGACAGTGATTAGCAGTTTAAGTCTATTCTTTCTGGACTATAATATACTGACTTCCAAGGAAACGCTAAAATCTTTCAAATTCCTTGAAATAAAATATATATCAAGACGAAGTGATGTGTGTTCGATACTCAGATAATCATTTTCACGAGTTTAGCGTCCTGATGATACAAAGATGACTGTTACTGGAGAGCATACCAGATGTCGCAATCTAGAGACGTCTTATTATCACAAAACACGTCAGGTTATGAAGAAAGATCACTAAGTTTTTTCACTTTAAGAACTCATAAGCACCAATCACTTTATTTATCACTGCATCACAGCTTTACGTGATTCGCGTTTCTTTTGTAACTGAGTATATACGATAAAAAAAAACAAGTCCCTTATAAAAGAGTCCAAGTCCCTTATAAAAGAGTCATTGGACTGTATTTGCCTGTTTAAAAGGTAGAAATACCACACTGAACTTGCATGATTTTTTCATTCAGGACAGCCTTGGAGCAAGGCTACCTGGAAGCTTTTATTCAATATTTCAACAGGTCTTGACTTTTCCTGTCGTATATGAGCTCAAGTAGGAGAAAGCACAGTTCGTAAATCTGTAACTTCTTGTTCACATACGCCCAGTGACGTCTAAACCTCACACTGGAATGTTGAAAGAAAACATATAAATTACAGGCTGACATTTATAGAAGTCGCCGTGGGCCCCGTTCCACCATCCGGTCTTAGTGCTGGGACTATCGTAAATCTATGTTCAAGTGAATGGGAGTTACGACCACCACCTTGTGGATCAGGCCCCGGTGTCTCGTTCCAAGATCGTAACCACAACATACCAGAAATATATAGTCAATAGTATATAATCACAGTCGCGCAACAAAATCCAACACACAACATACAATGAACGGCCCCTTAGTCATCGTGATGCTCAAGGAGCATTGGGCAGCATTTCGGCTATGTCATGGAGTGTCAGGTTCCCGTTGGAAGAACACTCCGCTGTGGCATGCATGTCTTAGTTGTTAAGTACTTTGGTGAAACCCACGAGCATGGGTGTGGTGCTCAAAACAATACGAACAAAAACGGAACAGGAAGCTACAATCATTGGTTTCTGGCTCATCAAAGGGGGACAACCCCGCACAACCGCGGTGATTCATTGTAAACGCCCAAGTCATTTATGTACCGAAATGGGCGGTGGAGTTGCCTAGTGTACAATGCGTTCGCCCGTCGCGCCGAAGAACCGGGTTCGATTCCCCGGGTACAATGTGTAAAGCCCTTTTATGGTGTCCCCGGCCGTGCTATTGCTGGAATATTGCTAAAAGCGGCGTAAAACTAAACTCACTCACTTATGTACCAAACCGATCCCTAAAAGTGTAATCCCTCTGTTTGGCCGAACATCGGATGGTTGTGTCTTTCAGTTGTGTCATTGTGTCGAACACAAAATGATAAACCTGTCGGAGGATTAAATAGTCCATCATGAAAAATATCTCGCGTTGTCACAGCAACGCTTGTCACATATCCTGTTCACATTTTCATTGGCAGACAAGTCCTGTACTTATGCGTCATATTACACGAGAGCTTGTGTTCATCGTGATCGTGTGTTAGTGTCGGTTTCAGATGCTGTCAATGATATGGCATCCGCCACATTGGAAATTCATTTCAGCTTGTTTGAATATTGGATATGCTTGTCTCTCTCAACATTAGCTGTCCAGAGGTTTCGGTTTTGAGATCATTTCCACGAAAATAACAGTTCCGAATGAGACAACTGCCCATTTTACGTCCTAAATAACAATATTATATTATATTAAGGCGCACATGTTCTCGTAAGTGACAAAACAGACAAACACAATACGGATTACTCACAGTCCTCACGCGCCTCGTTTTAAGGGGATAATTGTTGAAACTGAAACCACCAGCGTCTGTTCCTAACGCAGGTACAAAACACAGTAGACGTGGTTACGACTATGGCGTCACTTCTGGGCAATAAATCTGTACAGAGATGCTATTCTTGTTCACTACGCAGTTTTTATTTCACGCCGTGACCCCGTTCTGTGATTTTTCATTCGCTTTTAAACGAATGACGGTGACGGTAATCCAAAACACATCCGCAAAGAAAATATTTGAATTCAGATCGGTTGTTTTAAGACCATCGGCGCTTGTACTAACAAAACATTGGTTGTAAATATCCACTCAACACCAGGTGCCGATAAGGAGGGGGAGTCCGGGGTGTTGTGATGGGGAGTTTCTGGAAGAATATGTTTGCTCTTTTAACACTGGATGATGTGATAAAACAATTGCAATCAGACGGGCATGACACGTGGCTACTTGTTAGCGGCCTAATGCGTTCATTAAGCAGATAACAGAGGTGGAATTATCAGTAAACGTGTTCACAATATCTTATGCTTGTGGAGGTATTTAGTTCACACGTGTGCGAACCGATTACTGATAAATGTGTTATTCGTGCATCTTGTGATGCATACCGAGGATCATTTGGACTCATCCATCGCCTGTAAATGTTCTAGCCAAAATTACAAAAAAACGATTTCGATCCAACCCCTCATCTCATCTCAAATTTCAGAGCCCTGCATCCGTCCTGAGATTGAAAAGCCTCTGATATTTGTCAGTGTAAATAGGTTAACAGGGTCTATGCAACGGCCTGGTATTATTTCTACCATTATGTCATTATCCGTAATCAGCGCTTATACATTGTGTGCAAATTAATTGATACGATCTCTTAATTGCCACCATAAACAGTATGATGCCTATCCCGCCCTTCTAAAACAGGTGACCTCGTGACCATTACATGTTATTGCGCAATGCTCGCTCTGGAAGGTCATATAATGTTATCCTGAAAACTTCCATTGCTTTTGCTGTAACATTTGTTTATGAAATAGATGCGAGTATGCATTTCACCTCCTTCACTAAACGTTGTGTTTTCTTCACGGTTTCTTCCAGATTACCAAAACACACCAATTGTTGATGCTACTTCCAAACGACTACTCAGAAACATCGGTGAACAGCAATTACTTTCCGGCGATATACGACCAGTATTAAGGTAAATATTATCTTTTATCCTACATTTTGCAGCCATTGTGATTTCTTGTTTAGACGCTTGCCACCACAGAGGAAGCAGGCGCATGTGGACCGAATAGCCCAATCTTTGCAATCAAAATCTCCACGGCGTCTACTGGAGCAGTAGGGAAGATGGAGAGCGTGGCTGAAGGAGTATCATCCTTCACAACGGAACACAGAACAGCCTTAGCGCAATTTGTGTCAAAAGAGACCATCACCACGTTGAATCTTCCAAGTGGGACCTTGACTCATGTGATTTGTAATTTCCGGAGTTATATTTTTTATAGAAACAATTTATTTTCCTTACTGTAAGACGTTTCCATGAAATATGTCTCGCAGACTACCGTAATACATCAGATTGTCTGGAACTGGTTGGACATTTGGATGAAATGAAACATCGTTGAAAGACAACACGGTGACGACAGGCGATTCCCACAGACTTGTTGAGACTTAGAATAGATAGAATAGATATGTATATATGTATAGCTGCTGTTTCAGTGGAGATGGGCGAGGAGAGTTAAAGCCACTTATAGATGTCAGGTACCTATATCAACATATATATGATACCAGAACACACCTTTAGGTCATGTACGTCAGTATGAACGGCGATCATTCCATACAGTATCTTGATGCTACCTTCAAACTATGTTTTATACGCCTGCCATGTAGGCGTTGAACTGCATATTGCGAATAGGCTATGATCCTGACATATTTAACTCACACTGTTGTTTTATCAAACAGTCATATCACAACCACGTGACTTGGGAGCCTGTGTATATATAATTATATGGTCTGAGTCTTACTGCAAAAGGATAATGGGTTGCTTGGAAAGGTCACCGTGAGTAGCTTATTGACGATATTCCCAGAACGTATTAAAAACAAAACGTATTTCGCTTTGCGTAGGAAGTGGTTGAGTGATGAGAGGAAGACGTTTGAATATGAACTATGTACAGTTGACTTTGTTCCTTATTGTTAATATATATTTCTGAGATGCATTGTTTGTGTGTGTGTGTGTGTGTGTGTTTCTGTCTGTCTCTCCGTCTGTCTGGGTGTTTGTCTATCTGCCTCTGTGTGTTTGTGTGTCTGTCTATCTGTCTGTCTGTCTGTCTGTTTACTAGTCTGGTTAGCCTTGCTTCATGGCTGTACTGAAGTCTAAGCTCATGGATGTATGGGAATTCAAACCTTTAAAGAGGCAAGTCTAGATAGGCGGACAGTACAGGACAGTCTAGGGAGGCCAGTCTGTTATTTATAGTGTTTTAGAAATGTATATTTAAACTATGAGTTACTACCTCAGAGACTTGTACAAGTTATAGTCTAATGCCACCTTTATTCCGCTAGCTATGCCATCCCACAGTTTTACACGTTCAAAGTGTTGAAGGTTATCAAACCGATGTTAATTGTAGGATGATAAAACATGCATTGTGATCCCGTTTCAGGTAGAAATATTATTAGTTTCGTCTATTTCCCGGAGGCTGTGGGGCAGCATAGCAGTTAAAGCGTCCGCTCGTCACGCCGTAGACCCGGGTTCGACTCCCCACATGGCTACAATGTGTGAAGTTCCAATAGTCATATTGCTGAAATATTGCTAAAAGAGGCGTAAAACCATACTCACTTGTCTATTTCCGGTGACATTTCCGAGTGGTATCGAGCACCTTTTACTTAAGCAAACAGTTAGCGAGGCGGTGCTAGAGCGGGTGCTAGGGAACTTTGATAATCAAGGCTTAATTCTTTGGCGTTAACAATACATTTTTATTCGTATCATGGTAGTATAGTAGTAATGCGCAGTCCATGGTATAGTTTAGAAAGCCAATATGATTCTGTACAAATGCCAAATATTTCGACAAACGCTGAACATTATGCCACACAATGAATTGAATTGCATGTCTTTCAGATGCCATAATATTGCTTGACATGAATATTTATGCATGATAATATTGCGTGCTACAGTACCACTCAAACATGGATATTTCATTATGTAATAATCCTGTGCTTACTTAATGTTAAATAACATGAAAACTGTCCAATTGCAAAAACAATTTTGTGTTCATCTTTAGAATGCCATAACACTAAATGAATGAAAACAGTTCGGCTGTACGTATCAAGTTGTACATAGCTTGTTTATCACGACCAGACTAGTGAGGTCCTCTTGAGATTATTTCGTTCATATGATGACATGCATGCGTGTGTATGTGTATGTGTATGTGTGGCTGCTTGTACTAGCCCACACTGAAGCTGGTTTTATAGTGCTAGCTCACTGAGATACCATGCCGCAGATAAGCATGAATACCCCACTCAGACACATTATACTGACTCCGAGCCAACCAGTCCTTGTTGTACCAATTAACATCGAGCGCCAGGCAGGGACCAACAAGTACCATATTTTAACGTCTTTTGGTATGACGCGGCCGGGGATCGAACCCGCGACCTTCCACCAGACTAGTACGTGATATTACCTGAAAATATATGAAATTGTGTAGCAATAGTTAAAGACGGGTCGGTATATAACAAGTGCTTGAACAGATTATAATGATGCAGTTACCATCATTGCCGTTTGCCTGACCTTGCATTCTGCGCAGGTCTCGAGTTTGAATCCAGATTCGCATCCCCATCGCTATTATAGTCTTTAGAGTTGACAGTACCAAACCCCATGTATGAGGGTTTAACCCACGTGATAACGTCCCTGGACATCCCCAACACTGAACATTCCTCCCTCATCACGCACAATACATCTGGATTATTGTTAGACGCTGTTCAGCCCCCGCTTACTCACTACATCTACAAAAGCACCTTTAGGATTTATGTTTATTTAAACGGATTGATGATTGATGTGCTTATTTTTCTTCTGCTGTAGTAATCCTCCTAATACCCAGATAAGTTCAGTCATTTTGACTTCAGCCGTCGTATATCCATTCATATCAAGCACATTGACTTATGTTTTCTTCAGCGGTGATGGAATGTTGTTGATTCAGATACAAACGGAGCTCACCCACGCATTATTGCAAATCTGTTTGTTTACTTGTTGCTTTACGTTGCAACAAATGACAGACTGGTCACATCTGTCTATCCGATTTACTTGGCTAATTACGTAATGCAGCCAGTAAGGCTTAACGCGCTGGAATTGCTGCTATTGCCGTGATTCATGACATAATCTCCTGTACCATATAAAACACCACAATCAAAGTTAACCTTTGAATTTATCAAGTTGGGCCGACATTGCCGGTGCAATTTTTTGGGCAAAAAATGTTTAATCTGTTCTTGACAGCATGATTTATTTCAAAAGAGTTCCCGAGAGAGAGACACATAACAGATACAGGACGTCAGCGCGAGTACCGTCCCTTCTCATCTGTTTTATCAAGAAAAATGGTTATATGTCAGACGCCCATAACTTTTAAACTTTCCCCTGTTTAATTTGACGTGATGTATGCGTCCAGTCTCTAGTTAAACAGCCACTGTCCCCAAAAATAGTTAACGGTCTCATTTCGCTATAACTGCTCTTAAAACGGTAGTGATTAATAAAGATTTTGGTATTTGTCGACAAACAATGTTTTGTACTGTAGTAAACGTCCTTCTCACATGCAAAGTCCTCGGATTATTTTTAATAGTGAATGTTTTGGGCCATAAGCTTGTCGGAATTATTCAACATGTCTGGGTAATTACCCCAGTAACTCAGAACGAACGTGAAATAATGGCGGGTTAGTTATTGAATTGCTGTTTTTGCCCATCCTGCGGTTCTGCCAAGGTTCCAAAATGATGGGCATTCCTTGGAAGACAAGCCGGGTTTCTCAGCACAGCACGCGACGCACATGTTTCTAGTTAAACAGGTACAGATGTTGTTGTTAGGGGAGTCCATAAGTACAAGAAACAATTAGGAAACTGAGTATGTACCACATGAAAGAGGCTGCTGTGTAAACAGTGAAGTGACGTCACGCTGGGGGACGTGGTTACGTCCGGTAACATCACCAGACAAAAAAGCGTCATTTTGATATTTCACGGTATGATATTTTTTACAGGGACATGATTGTAAATGTGCATTATCTGCATTGTCTGTTACCAAAACAACGAGGCACGTGCGAAGCTCTGGCAATGTTTACTCTCTACAGAATCACGGTAGGTGGTCGTGCTTTGCCACGTTTCTGCGAAATATACTGGATACAACCTCGCTATCTTAGACCGCGTTATAGCGAAGCAGATCATAAATATTACCGCTGTCTGGTATATAAATAGTGTTTTGCCTGTTTTGCCAGCAAATGTATATCTACTTTATGATGTTTTATTGAAGGATTTTATCGACTATTTATTCTAAAATATTTATCATGTTTGGAATATCACCACCCCAAATTGAGATATTGACCCACGTGGGGCAAGAGAAACGTGAGTATCACCAACAAGGTCACTTTATACAGAGTCATCCCGCAAGTCCAAATGACATCGTTATCAATGATATTGTGTTTGGACAAATGTCCAGCTAATAAAGACTGTGAATATATATAATTTTGATGGCAACAAATAAACCCATTTAAATTGAAAAGGAGCTTCAGTGAGATGGGGGATTCCTGAACCTGAGGAAATCTAGACTAGCTTCATTTAGAGCGTTAGCATTGCAGGGAGGGCAAGGCAGCAGGGAAAATAATGTGGTTCAAGGACTGTGAGATCGAGTAAGTGGACACGAAAGTCCCTATCGTCGGATTTCGCAGTTCAAAATGTCGTTTCTACACAGGCCTGAAAACTAAGATCGTGATCCTCAGCTGTGTTCGCCGATTTTATCCTGAAGTGTTAAACGTCTCAAACCACCATCACTTTGGGTTTCCCCTACATCAAGCTGACACGCTGCGATATAACAGAAAAACTGACTCAAATCACTCCACTTAACGACTCGTGACACGGTCTACAGATCTCTGCACATATAGTTATCAACGCGATTTTGTTGCACAAATATTTATCCAGATGAACAGTCGTGACAAGGAAAATATAAGTTTGGAAACATGACACTCATCTTGTGATTCCTGCTCCAGAACATTGAGAAAATGTAGCGTTCATATGTTGACAACAAGAATGTGTTTTTAGAAGATAGATGCTTGAGAATGGTTTCAGCGGCTGCTGCCAGTTCGACATATGACCAAGTTGTGTATTATTCATATCAATGGAAGCAACTTATTGATGATTATAAATACACCAGGGCGGGGAGCCACGATTACCACAGAACGTGTTATACAATAACCCCCAAAACACGGCTTGCAGTCAGAACTAATATTTTGATAGATTATTCATACATTCATTAGGGCAGCTCACTATGCACAACCTTTGCTGGCATTTGGGTGATGTTTTGTTACACATTCCCTAATCCTTGGCTAGAAACCCTAGGGAGCTATTCCTAGAGCAGCTTGCCACCCATACAATCAGGGTACATTGTCCCAGGCTTTTCATGCGGGTAAGAAACTATTCAACGAAGCGAACGTTATAGATTTTTTTCTATTTTGAGGGTAATATATATCCCTGAACAGACCGCAGTCGTGGCTAACATTCTATCCTTCGTATGTATAACAGGTTTCCGTAGGGCAAAACCTGAAGGAGCTAGCACCTGTTGTGAAGAAAAATATTACACGCCCAAAAGGTATATGAGAGCGATTTTAGTCATTCCCAAGATATCTGGTACAAGTCTTGGCACGGTGTGGACGAAAACCAAACTCCTGACTGTATGCAATTCTGTGCTAAATCCTATTGGCTATTTCGAAATAAGTAAATATGTTCAATAAATGATTTACATGAATATGTTACTAAAAATGTGTATTCGAACTGAAATTACCTATCGTCAAAATCCTGTGTTGCTTAGTGGCAAGTTGCTTCCCCTTGATCGCAGACAAGGGTACCTGCGTGCACATGCACAGGTTTTCGGTGCAGATCCGTCCACAGCCTCATGCATGTTGGCGTGTAAACCACGAGGTTATCGCATACAATAACAGGTATATTTTGAGGATTAAATCATCGCTATTCCAAGGTTCCAAAGCCAGAACTATATTTTCAAACCGTCATGTCTGAAACCTTACTTAAGATACTATCTGGTGCACACACCGTCGGTTTTTCTCCTATGATATCATGTTCCCTATGACGAGGGCGAAATTGTGTTTATCTAGCGGCAATAGTTTCAAATTGAGACCTTGCCTTCAAACGCTGTGAGATAAGAACTCGATAGAATTAGCTCAGCTCGGAAAGTGCTGAGTGATGGGGAAGCTGTTCTCAAGACAGGCAGCTGAGAAATCAAACGGCAGCAACCCCGACATCATGCTTGTCAGCATTCACTCCTTCAGATTTATGTGTGTTGTTTTGTTACTCGCGAATGTCAGCATAACTTTATCTATTTTAAACATTTGATATTTTATTACGATTCAAGGCCGAATATCTATTTCAATATTTCACGGGAGTTTTAAACTTCAGCCTGATAAATTATTTTCAGTCGGATACTTTCACGCAATTTGAAAATGTCTGTTGATTAAGGTCCAAATGTCGACAATGCCGGCACAGCTATGTTGAACTGAAGCCAGAGCTTTGAGTTGATCCGACCATTGTACATTGCACTGAAATGGCAACGGTGAGGTGAAAGCGTTTTTCGCAATAGTAAAGGGTGACTCGATCGTCCGAGGCGCCTATATTCTCTGTATAATTCGCATAACGATCCTATGATCATGGGATCTTGTTCTTTGTTGACACTGATTGTGACCATTGGTTTTTTATTATTGTGGCCAATGGTTTCTTTGTGATTGTGACCATTGATTTCTTTGTGATTTTGACAACTGGTTTCTTTCTGATTGGTTTCTTTCTGATTGTGACCATTAGTTTCTTCACGATTGTAACAAATGGTTGCTTTCTAATTGTAACCTTTGGTTTCTTTCTGATTGTGACCATTGGCTTCATTCTGATTGTGACCATTGGCTTCTTTCTGATTGTGACCTTTGGTTTCTTAGTAGCTGTTTATCCAAGAAGAAAAATATATGTCACTTTTGGTTTTTCAACAAACATTAATTTAACATGTCATTCATGAATCTCTAACCTCTCCATAATGTTCCACATTTACCAGGGGCACAGTATTCATGCCTACAGTACCCAATCAAAACGCCGTTAAGGTGGAATGATTTGATTGATATGTAAGTAATAGTGATCAATTCCGACTCCACTTCACTACCCAATATCTGCCACCATGGGAAGACCAGTTAATGTACACTCAGGAATCTCGGTCCAACGCAAGGTAGATAAATTGTTCTGCAACAAGTCTGATGGAAATTGAAGGAATGTGATTAGTGAAGTCAACGTAATAGTCGCTGAGTGGGATGTGTCAGGGTTGATTTAAACCACGTCCCAGGCCTCGTCTCCCTTGCCAGTCAGATGCATCAATTCCTAAACCTAAAGATTACTATTAGTCTCACGACTCAACACTTGCTTGTCCAGGTCGAGATTAAAATTTCGTCAAGCTACATAAAGAATCTATATTCCATTCCTTGCAGGTTTACACTACTATGATAGAAAATAATTCAAGTGTTAATGTGGATACTTGATGACTGCATGATGATGTGTTAAGTAGGGCAGGGGCGTGAAGGAGTGCAGGAGGACTGCGGGGAAGTTCAGGAGTACACAAAGAGTTATGTAGTGAGTTCACGGGAACATGAGGATTACAGGAGTACGGGGATATGGGGAGTTGAGGAGTACACGAGGTGTTGAGGAGTACGGGAGAGTTTGGGAGTACGAGGAGTTGAGTACGGGGCATCAGAGGAGTACAAGGGTAGTTTAAGATTACCTCGGGGAGTTTGGTGGGTGAGCTGACTACGTGGTAGTTGAAGAGTTTATGGGAGTTGAGGGGTATCAGGGGAAGTTGAGAAGTTTTGGGGGAATTAAAAAGTATCGGGGAGTTGAGGAGTATCAGGGGTGTTCGGTTGTATCTGGGAAGTTGAGGAGTATCGGAGATGTTCAGGAGTATCTGGGAAGTTTAGGAGTAATCTGGGAAGTTGAGAAGTATCTGGGAAGTTGAGGAGTACCTGAGAAGTTGAGGAGTGTCTGGCCCGGGATGTTCAGGAGTATCTGCGATGTTCAGGAGTATCAGGGGTGTTGAGGAGTATCTGGGAAGTTGAGGAGTATCGGGGATGTTCAGGAATATCTGGGACATTGAGGAGTATCGGGGATGTTCAGGAGTGTCTGGGAAGTTGAGGAGTATCGGGGATGTTCAGGAGTGTCTGGGAAGTTGAGCAGTATCTGGGGAGTTGAGGAGTATCGGGGATGTTCAGGAGTATCTGGGAAGTTGAGGAGTATCGGGCATGTTCAGGGGTATCTTGGAAGTTGAGTATCTGGGAAGTTGAGGAGTGTCTGGCCCGGGATGTTCAGGAGTATCGGGGAGTTGAGGAGTACCAGAAGAATTAGGAGTACATGAGGAGTTGCCCCGTAAAGGCCATGCTGTGCTGTTTCAGTAATACCCTGTGCTGTATGGTTAAGCCTACTGTGCCGCTCTCTATGTCTTCTTATCGTGGTATGCTCTTTATGGCTACGTAGAAAGAGCTGCACTGTATGGCTACCTAGATTATATGTATGCCTTTGTGCTAGCCTGTCCTGTTCCGAATGTCTAGTTAGTAGTTACCCTTTGCTGCTATGTATCGCGAATAAGCCTGTGCTCTCCCATATGAGTAATTGGCCTCTGCTGTTCCAAACGTCGTAAATTAGCTTGTGCTACCACGTACGGCCTATTTGCCTCGCGATTTCATGTCCACCGTAGCTCCAGCTCGAAGTAAATTTACAAAGCCCTATACCCAAGCTATACACGACCTTAACCACATTTCACCGAGAAACCAATCCTCGAAGGGGAAGTGACCGTTCCATGTCCAGGGTAGGGTTATCTCCCATAGGACGAAACCTTGAACAGTTTTCCAGGTTTGTCAGCACCATAATATTGCTGGTGGGTTTGGATATAATTGACATTAAATGTTACTAACACTGACAACACAAACTCAGATCCCTTGGTTTAAGATCATTCGTTGATGCAGCATCTGCACGTTAACATCAGCAGCAGCAGTAGCTGAAGCAGAAGCAGCAGCAGCAGCAGTATCAGAAGCAGAAGCAGCAGCAGTAGCAGCAGCAGTAATGGTAGTTTGAGATTCCATTCGAAACTCACTAACTTTTGCAAAATAACTTAAGTGGAAGCATTGCCTAATAGCTCCTGCATTGTGCTGTCTCATATACAATAGGTACGGTTTGCATAAAAATTATTTCTACACAGAGTTATGAAACCCATTTTTGCTGTTCTGGTGATATTGTTGGACTATGCTAAAGGCGTTGTCAAATCATATTCAGTCACTGTGTTAATGACTTAGAACACAAACATATTGTACCTAATGTATACTTAACACACGCACCACATGCAGGTATCTGTGTCGGACACATTTCATTTATTTCGTAAAGTGTATGTATTTAAGTCTGGACTGAAGTGTCAAGTCCTCAGCCAAAATGTCCCAGGGTATCTTCACTCCCCTCACGGTTAAAAATCCAGGCTATGTGTTCTGTTCTTGGTCAATGTGATCCCCGCCGTCTAATCTTCCTCAGTTCAAATATGAGGCTCACAGTAAAATCCCTGGTCAAGAGTTCCAGTCGATCGCAACAGCTCCAGTTCAAATCACAGACTCAGTATTAGGTCCTTGGCCATAGTGATCCAAACCATCTTAACTCTCCTTGTTCAAATCCTAGGTTCAGTGTTGAGTCCTGACAAAGATATCCAAGCCAGCTTAACTCTCCCTGTTCAAATCCTAGATTCAGTGTTGAGTCCTATGTCAAAGATATCCAAGCCATCTTAACTCACCCTGTCCAAATCTCAAGCTCAGTGTTAAGTCCTTGGTCAAAATGATCCAAGCCATCTGAACTCTCCCTGTTTTGTAAAACCTTGGACAAGAGTTCCAGATCATAGTAACTCTCCAAGTTTAAATCCTAGCCTCAGTGTTAACTCCTTGGTCAAAATAATCCAAGCCATCTTACCACCCCGTTCAAATCCCAGGCTCAGTGTTAAACCCTTGGTCAAAGTAATCCAAGCCATCTTAACTCTCCCAGTTCAAATCCCAGGCTCAGTGTTAAGCCCTTGGTCAAAGTAAACCAAGCCAACTGAACTCTCCCGGTTCAAATCCCAGGCTCAGTGTTAAATCCTTGGTCAAAGTAATCCAAGCCATCTTACCTCCCCGTTCAAATCCCAGGCTCAGTGTTAAATCCTTGGTCAAAGTAATCCAAGCCATCTTACCTCCCCGTTCAAATCCCAGGCTCAGTGTTAAATCCTTGGTCAAAGTAATCCAAGCCATCTTACCTCCCCGTTCAAATCCCAGGCTCAGTGTTAAACCCTTGGTCCAAATGTTCGGAAAGTGCCAACGTCCACCCAGCTATGTCAGCAGGGATCCCCGACCCATGGTATGTCGTTATTGATCTACAACACGTGGCAGTCTGGGTTTAAATACTTTAACGTCTTTTTCTTCATTGACTCTCAGGAGATCAATATTTCCTCACAGTGTGCTCCCCTCGCGACACAAGAGCACGACCAACACCACTTCAACACTGTAGGTTAACATAGCAATCTGAAGATCGCTGTCGCCAGTTTCCGCTATGGCGTTCAGACAATGTCGATTCAACCGATACTATATCTTTTATTGTGACTCAATCAATTATTTTCATTGAAATGGGATTAAGTTAGCCACATCGAGCACTGTCTAATTAATTGATAAAATCTAAACAACGTTCTTGCGGGGCTTCATTTAAAGGTGTAAAAATGTCAACTGTCTTCGAAGATAAATTTGGAGAACTTTTTAAAGAGAATGCCATTTACATCTGAATATTGACCTCGGCGATTGAATAAAGTTTCATTTGAATTGTAAGGCATCATTTGAAATGTAAAGTTCCTCATCGACATCATCGAATCATCCATTCGGGCATCGTGGGACCTCTGTGATTTCCTTTGATGTCAGTGTCAGTCTGCCTCATCGTTTTACGAACATCTGGTATTGTCACCAATAATGAATCAAGAACTCATGATACCGTACAATCGTACAAAATCTCTGCATTGAACAAAGATTTCTTATGGTTATTGAAAAGGTTCTGTCACTTCATTTTTCTTCTTCTTCCCGTTTATCACTCACTTCTCTCTCTGTTTCCCTGGGTGTTAAGTGAGGTGTATGGGGGCTAAGTGGTGTATGATCCCGCCTCCCATAGCTACCAGGATCTGCCAAGCCTTGACTTCGATGATGTTCCTTGCTTTCCCAGGACCACGTTTGTGCTTTGCGTCTCGTCAATTTGATAAACGGTCTTATCATTATTTGTAATTGTGGGTGAGTGAATGACTTCAGTTTTACGCCGCTTTTATCAATATTCCAGTAATATCAAGAGTGGGTGAGTGCGTTGAGTTTTACGCTGCACTCAGCAATATTCCAGCTATATGGTGGCGGTCTGTAAATAATCGAGTCTGGACCAGACACTCCAGTGATCAACAGCATGAGCATCGATCGGCGCAACTGGGAACCGATGACATGTGTCAACCAAGTCAGCGAGCCTGACCACCCGATCCCGTTAGTCGCCTCTTACGACAAGCATGGGTCACTGAAGATCAATATTCTAACCCGGATATTCACGAGTAAGTAATATCAAGACGGAGGACACCAGAAATTGGGTTCACACATTGTACCCATGTGGGGAATCGAACCCGGGTCTTCAGCTACCCAACTGCTTCTTCGTTATTCGTAATATAATCCAGCTATCTGAACGAACAGTCGTCGTTTCACAAATAGATCGGCCGACATATGGATATCATGACGTCATAGTGTTTCCTTTGACGTCATGTGTCTGTCACGTGGAAGGCACTAATGCAGTGGTAAGGCGTCTGCCTATCACGCTGAAGGCCCGGGTTCGATCCCCGGTTGAGGCAACTAGGTTCGGGTCCCGAGGTGGTCACATTTGCGTAGTATCCTTGGACAAGATACTTAGATCCACATTGTGTCAGTTCACCCAGCTGTAAAATGGGTACCCGTGAGGATGTGCTGGCAATGTGAGTGTTAAGTTCATTGCGCCTAACAGGCAGCATGGCTGTATGATCCCCAGGGAGTTGAAAAAGCTTCGGAAAGTACGATAGTGTCCTATGACCTTGGATAGTAATGTACGTAGCGCAGTGAGCAGGCAATGTGCCTGGATATGAGCGCCATATAAGCGGACTATTACTATTATTATTACGTCATAATAACTTATCCAGTTAACATTTGAAGTGACCACACTGAGCACTGTGAGTGTCGATATGATATTGTCACACAAGCATATTTCACTGAATGTAAGTTTCAGAAAGGATAGATGCCACAAGTGACACATTTTGAAAGTATCACTATAAGTGTCCCTTCTTCAACCTGGAATGCAGGGAGGAAACAACAATAACAGATCTTACAGTGGCGTTTAGGGGGCGGTGGGGTAGCCTGGATCTAAAAGCGTCCGCTCGTCACGCTGAAGATCCGGGTTCGATTCCTCACATGGGTACACTGTCTGAAGCCCATTTCTGGTGTCGCTCTTCCCCCCCAACCCCAACCCCACCTTGATATTGCTGGAATATTGCTAATATCAACGGCGTAAAAGCAAACTCATTCACCCACTCACTCACTCAATCTCTCTGAAAAAATACACACACAATATTCATTAATAGAATAGCATGCATTCTTTCAGATCAATCCGGCCTTGTGCTCCAGTAGCAATAATAATCTTCTAGTATTAAGGCCATCAGCCTAAATAAGTAAATATAGGAAATTTGTATTGTATTGATTACTGAAACTAGTTCTTTTAAGTACTCTGTCGTAACGTGAGACTGTAATAATGCCGGTCAGCAAATACCTAATTCATTTCAGCCTCTTAATTGATTACATAAACTTATAGATCCAGCGATGAAAATATCCAGAACCGTCAAACAGGGACGCTATGTAATGGATCGTGTCAATAAGCTGCAATAATGACGACACTGATATGTTATTTAACGCTGGAAGCTGGCAGAGAGCTAGTCGGATGGTGGAGCAGGGCAAATCAAGCCTCACGGGCTCATCCCTGTGTTCTCCATCCGCTGGGTATTATCTTTATGATGATATTCACTGACATGCGTACAGTAAATATGAATGGAATTAAATATAAGTCCGCGAAAGAAAATAAAATGCCATTTAAAAGTGATGTAGTTGGCGTGTGTTTGCCAAGAACTCGATTCATGGAGTTCTGTAAATAACGTCAGATCGTTGGATTGAAATTGAGGATATATATCATTTTAAATTTGTTATTGCATTGTATACGGTTTTGAATTTTTTACCGCAGTGGCCTTTAAGTTTGTTAACTGTCTTTATCAATATTAATAGTTAATACTAGACAGGTTTTGTTTTGGTCTGACAAGAGGTCTTATATTTACTGTAATCTGGTTTGCGGATGGATCGGTTTTGACAGTTTTTCTGAGCTTCAGTAGTTTTTAAGACTATAAAATGGGTCCGTGGCTAGACATATTAGTGATATGTGATATGCTATCGATATTGTGGTATTGATGTATGTAATTGTCGTGTTTTCCTTTCTGGTTTCCCGGAGAGCGGAAGGTCCGTGATTTAGTTCCTACCACGTCACAACAAACGACATTAAAAGGTGATCACCCTTAAGGGCATTACACCAGAGCCCATCGAGGCGTTGTCAGTATATTGAGTGCGGAACAGGAGATAATATGGCTAGCAATATGAGATCGACAAATAGCCTCGCGCAAACGCACGCACGCACACAATCATGCATGCACGTTGCTATGTAAGGGCACGACCTTACCCTCAAAGCCCATTTCACTACGCCTCGCGTCACTCTTGTTTGGGCAAAGTCCAGTCAACATGTAACCCCGAAAGTCATTTATTTGTTTTCCTTGTCTATTTTGAGGTATATGCGCAGTTAACCTCTACACTTTACAGTTCAAACATATCTCCTGAATATATGTAGTATATTTAAAAACTCATATTCCATTGTAATACGATCTCTAGAATATTCCATGTCCACCACCGCACTGTAGCATGTGTTGACTATAGACGTATACATAGAGAAATACCAGGCGAGTAACACAACATAACGGAATCATTGATCTGAGAGATGCCCTGTTTGTACGCTAGTTTGAACCCACACAATGATTCCAGGCAGCTGGTTCATACTGTTGTTATGTGTCAGAGGTAATACGTGTCGGACATATGTACCTGAAATTTACAAGTCTCACATTTCATTTTAAAAAGTACATTTCCGTATCAGAATACAATACATGCCCTGCAATACCCTTAATAATAATGTGGACTACCTATACATATTACTCCATTGCTATTACCGTTTAATGGTATTTCAGTGTTGCCGACGCCTTTCAGCTGTATTGAGTCGTGGGGTTGGGTCGTGAACATTAACCACTTATTCAGTAGCAAAGAGCACATTTAACAACATAAGTGAACAGGGCAACCCATGATAATTGAATTATGAAACACGTATGGAAAGCAACACCACTATATATATTACGTATATTACGGTGCCTCACATAACTCGGGACCCTTGCCTTGTCATGATTCTGAAGAGTCCTGGCCCGACTAAGGCCTTGTCATGATTCTGAAGAGTTCTGGCCCGACTAAGGCCTTGTCATGATTCTGAAGAGTCCTGGTCCGACTAAGGCCTTGTCATGGTTCTGAAGAGTCCTGGCCCGACTAAGGCCTTATGGTTCTGAAGAGAGTCCGACTAAGGCCCGATTCTGAAGAGTCCTGGCCCGACTAAGGCCTTGTCATGATTCTGAAGAGTCCTGGTCCGACTAAGGCCTTGTCATGATTCTGAAGAGTCCTGGCCCGACTAAGGCCTTGTCATGGTTCTGAAGAGTCCTGGCCCGACTAAGGCCTTGTCATGGTTCTGAAGAGTCCTGGTCCGACTAAGGCCTTGTCATGATTCTGAAGAGTCCTGGTCCGACTAAGGCCTTGTCATGATTCTGAAGAGTCCTGGCCCGACTAAGGCCTTGTCATGGTTCTGAAGAGTCCTGGCCCGACTAAGGCCTTGTCATGATTCTGAAGAGTCCTGGCCCGACTAAGGCCTTGTCATGATTCTGAAGAGTCCTGGCCCGACTAAGGCCTTGTCATGGTTCTGAAGAGTCCTGGCCCGACTAAGGCCTTGTAATGATTCTGACTAAGGGTCATAACACTCTGTGCATCAAAGTATTGTCGATACACGTCAATTATTAACTGAATATCCGACACGACCCCGAGAGAACAATGTTTATGTTTGAGAAATATTAAACAGGACTATTTCTAAAAGAGATCTCGTTCTGACTGAAATGTTATACCAAGCATGCTACAAACCTGTATATACGATCTCTTAATTTGGTGGGGTAGTTTGTTGTGAGATAAGTTGGATGCAACATATGTCATCCTTGTGGATGCCCAATAACTGGGAAACGTAAAGTTGAAATCCACTTTAACATGACCTTTGTAGTCGTCAACAATCTAACAGTTTATTTTGTCTGGTGTGAAACAAAAACGTTTACCTTCCATGTTATGGGGGCGTGGTGTAGAGCTGTCTAAGATGCCAGGCTAGTGATCCAGTGAGCTTAAGGTGCCGGAATCGAGCCCACCTCTGACAGGGTGTAAAAACCGTGGAGTCAACTTTGTATGCAGACTCTTTCAGTGTTGTCACAACCCTTAGTGTACAGTACACCACCCTGTGCACTTAAAAGAACCCACGAATCCGTTGGAAAATGGCCAGATGGTTTCTACATGAATACGTGCAAACACCTACTTGCGGGTACAGCAATGTGCAGTAAACTTGGTAACGTACTGTCACTATTTGTCCCAGTCCACCCAGCTGTGAATGTGTACCTCGTAAGGATGGAAAGCCACATTAACTCGGTGCGCCTCGTGGCTGCAAGAGTTGTATGCTAACCAGGGAGTTGAGATTGATCATACGAAGTGCCGTTGAGATTGTCATCATATGATCGAGGGAAAACAAAACGCCCGTGAGCAGCCGAGCTGGAAATCGGCGCTATATAAATAGATTATAATAATATATAATACAATATAATAATATAATATATAATATAAATTTGGTTTTGTATATATGATACTGAAAAGGGCATCTTCTGTAAAAAGCATACTGTCAATAGCGTGGGAACGTGGCGCTCAGCCCTCTAGGACATGTTAATACCGGTTGTCGTGAAACAGCGGTGGCCATGTAACTGAAAAGACCTTCCATGAAAAACTGTAATGCAGACAATCGAGAAAATAAAAGTCACGTAAACTTCAAAGATGTTTGCAACCAGCCTTTCTTGTTCGTCGTTAATTTCTTGGGATTAAAATGTTTCTGTCCCCGTCTCCTTTTATTTCCACATAAGATGAATGAGTTTCGACTTTCACAGAATAAATGATGGGCTGAAAACGCGTAGAACCGTCGAGAAAATGATGTTAAATCATCATTATGCTTAAAGCAAATTTACACCTCGCGTGACGATTAGTTGACTGGGTTAAACAGGGTTCGTAACACCCAACTTTGGTGAGGGATAGTAACAATGGAAAACTTCACTAAAGTTAACTCATTCAAGTAATTTATAGTTTGTCTTCCTTCATCGAGACGTCATTGCGTGTAACTTTCACTAAAAGTACACATGAACTTCAGTTGGCAATGGCCATAACGACTCCATCTTTTTCATCTTCACTTTTGATATGTCCCTGATTTTGTTGGTTGGTTTTTTAACGCCGCACTCAGCAATGCTCCAACTACATGGCGGTGGTCTGTAAATAATCGAGTCTGGACCAGACAATCCAGTGATCAACAACATGAGTATTGATCTCCGCAAATAGGATACGATGGCATGTGTCAACCACGTCAGCGAGCCTGACAACCCGACAAGCATGGGTTACTGAAAACCAATTCTAACCCGGATCTTCACGGGTGACATGTCCCTGAAATGAAAGCTCCGGCATGCGGACACTTTGCAGGGGTGAAATTAGACTACTATGTCTCACAGTCCCAGAACCGCAATATCTTCCCTTCCGCAAAGCCCTTTCTGCAATGCTAAATGAAGCACGTCTTAGATTTCCCCAGGTTCTGAATCTCCGATCGTGCAGGGCTCCTTCTCAATTTAAAAGGAATCACTTGTTTCCATCACAATTACATATATTCGGAGCCTAATCGTTAGTCTAGCATGATGTCAACAGTTTCCGATCCAAACTTAGACATAACCACCTACTGGCAAACAAGGATAAGTTGGACCGGCGCAGAAAACGCGTTAACGAGAAGTAAGCGCTGCACGGCAATGAGCAAACCCATTTGGTTTGTGAAAGGTAGAGCAGATGTAGGCTAGTGCACGTGCAGTACATGACGATGAAATTGATTCCGCGCGTAGCTGCATAAGACTTTCACGTAGGTGCAGCAGATCGCACTACACTTGATCGCGGACAACCTGATGCCCCTTCGCTAACAATGGCAAGCGCCAGTGGGCGGCACTCATACATGCTAATACGGGTCAATTGTCAGGTCGGTGTTCAACTTATCCTTGTTTGCCAGTAGGTAGCCGTATTGGAACTGCCCCTCCGTCCATCACTCAGCTATGTATTCAGGCTTCTCTGCAACAACGATTTGGCAATTACTTTTGACCTTCAGTTGACCTCATACATCAGGCGAGACTACAGTTTCAATATTACCCCTAAAGCCAATGTACTCTACAAGCGGAAACTTTGTACATATTATAATAACAGCGGTGGTTTCTGGAAAAAAATACAACCTCGTGTCAAATCCGACATTTAACCTGTCCACAACGGAAGCCCTTTTCAGAGGTATGCCATTATACAACATAGCCTAACATAATGCCAATATGTCTATAAGATAGTTTTTTTATTTATTGTCTTTTGTCCTTATGTAACCTATAAAAATGTTCTCTACGAACTTGAAGTATCCAACTATTTCATCCAGTAATAAAACACTTTCTGTATGAAGGGGATAATTACTTGCTGTTATAAATAGCTTCCAATTTCAAATTATTTCCGTTGCAGTAGCATTTGATAATGTCAAATGTATTAGTCTGATTTATTGCAACATCAAGATCTATGTATAGTTTTTGTCATTGGAAATACATAGACGTGCATTTACTAAGACGTGGTTGAAATCCGGAGAGAAAAAAATTACATCCTGTCAAACATGCATGCAATTATGAGATGTATTTCAACACTCTCTGACTCGTGCTACCTTGAGAGGACAAACAATCTTTGACGTACTATACACCTCGTTAATGTAATCCCTGGGGATAATGCATACTGCGTAGTTTGAGAAAATAGAGTGTCGATTTCATACTATGGTGTCATATCTGATTCTACGTTGTCATATTATGATGTCGTACTGGATGCTACCCTGGTCATATATGGTCACTGTCATATTATGACGTCGTACTGGATGCTACCCTGGTCATATATGGTCACTGTCATATTATGACGTCGTACTGGATGCTACCCTGGTCATATATGGTCACTGTCATATTATGACGTCGTACTGGGTGCTACCCTGGTCATATATGGCGCTCGCATATAATGGTGTCATAACTGATTGTACCGTGGTCATATCATATGACGTTAGCATATCGTAGGGTCGTACCGGATATCAAGTGGTCATTCGTTGCCATTATATCTGACGGCACATCAGATTCTACCGTGGTCAAATATGTCGTTATTATGTTAGGGTTCCACACCAGATCCTACCGTGGTCATATATTACGTCATCATATGAAAGTGTTATGCCAGATTCTACCGTGGTCATACTTTTTACGTCATCATGTGAAGGTAATTTACCAGATTTTTCCGTGGTCAAAAATGTCGCTTTTATACATGTATTAAAGTTTCACTCCAGATTCCACCGTGGTTGCACATGTTTGTGTAAATCGTCTAAAACGATATACATGTTCAATATTATTTATTCGAGTTAACAAAGATTCACGTGCACGACAATAGAAATGGGCAGTGTAGTATATTATGAATGTGTGGTTTATTCCACTGGTTTACGGGATGACGTTGCCACTATCTGTGTCTGAATCCGTCAACAGACCGCTCAGTCCTGGCAGTACCGTCATGTCAGTATGCAAGCATTGAGGGTCCTGACAGCATTTGCTGTCATACAAGAAGGTTTAAACTGATGGGTATCGATAGGGGATGTGACAGATGTCCTTTTTAACGGTGATATGTCATGTCCCACAACTGAGCATTGCCACATTAGATGAGATAAGGCTGAAAGTATCATATACATGAAGGATGTCATATACATGGCCGTGAATCAAGAATGAAGTCAAACGGTAATGGCAAATGGAATATTGCAAGAAGGTAGGTGAGCATTTTGTTCACTCAGATGCGACACTTACATGATACGAAACATATACTGAGTGAAACAAATAAGGGAACACCACTTCATCGCAGTGTTCCTCTACTTATTCTCAGATCCTCACCCACAGTACGATACAGAGCTTGTGAAGAAACCTGGAAAAGATTAAAGGAACACTTGTGCTGTCGTGTTCCTTTATTTGTTTCCCTTAGTATATATGTATACACGTGCGGCAAGGAGCATGATACCTGCGTTGTATTGGTTGACCGTACATACTCCTGATGGGGAACTCCTTAAAGAGGGTGTATAGAACCAATCATCATTTGCTAAACAGATGTCACAGGTAAAGTGTGTCCGGATAAATTTGGAGCGTGAAGAATGTCAGTATAAGAATAACTGAACAACCGTTGTTTGAATCCAAACCCTGAAACCAGGTATACCTGCTTCGGCAGCTGTGTATATTCGAGTATATGCCACACAGACCAATAGTCGATAGAGAGGGCAACGATCATTGCCGTGGTATGACGAAACACAGTCAACTAGGGTACGCATTGCAAACACCCGCTTAATACTCAACAAAAGTCAGTCGACATGCTAGGTGCAAAGAACCAAAGATCATTGCCTCTCCACTTCAACGTTGTGTCACCATACTTTTTATTCACTGTACCACTGCTTGAAATGCATATCTCCGTGTGTTTCTACTCATTCTTGCTGTACGCCTCTAGTACGGCAATGCATCCAAGGTATGGCAGGTAGGAACCTGCAAATGCTGGAGAAGAAATGGACAACAAGTACGTTACCATAGTAATTGTTCCTGATTCGAAGCAACCGTTTCAATATAGATTATCTAATGCAGTCCACAGTCGCCGCTAGTCTGTAGGCCGTTTTGTTTACTGCTGTTCCTCAGTCTAACTCATGTCTTATCTCCGTCCCCCTTTCTGTGTGTCGTATTAACCTCCTAAATTTCGGACTGGTACGTCTTAAATCCAGATTTAGTGATGTATAGTTTATTTAGCAGACCGAAGTAATGTATTTTGTCTCCCCTTGAGAAAAGAAGACGCTTTAATGCCCAATATTTTACACACCTGACTTTACAGTTTCTCCGCTCTTCGACGTACACGGAATACCCCGAGGGTCTGATGGATTAGAGCTATAACATTGTTTGGAACCGCTAGGACGTACAGATCCATTGTTTGGAATGCCTTTTACGAGATTAGATCATTATCATTACAGCCGTTTTTGATTCGCGGAGGTACATTGATGTAACATTTTGCATTTACCTTCGCTGGCGTTTGGTTTCATCGGGTTATACTGGGCGTGGTTTGTTAGTGGGGGCGTTATCATGCGTGTTTGTGAAAGCGTGGTGGAGCGGTTGGATGGTGTATTGTCTTTGGGAGAGAGAGAGGGGGGAGGGGGGGAGAGAGGGGTTCAGAGAGGGAGAGAGAGTGGTGGTGTTGAGGTGATGTGAAATTGGGTTTAACGTGGTGCTTGAGAATATTTCGCTCATATGACGACGTGCATGCGTGTGTATGTGCGGCTGCTTGTACTAGCCCAGATAGAAGCTGGTTTTATAGTGCTAGCCCACTGAGATACCATGTCGCAGTGAAGCATGAATACCCCACTCAGACACATTATACTGACTCCGAGCCGACCAGTCCTTGTTGTACCCATTAATGCCGAGCGCCAGGCGGGGACCAACAAGTACCATATTTTAACGTCTTTTGGTATGACGCGGTCGGGGATCGAGCCCGCGACCTTCCGCTCTCCGGGCTGACGCTCTAACCACTACACCACGGAGGCGGTCGGTGGTGGTGATGATGATGATGGTGGTGGTGGTGGTGGTGATGACGATGACGACGACGAATTAGAGAAGATAGGGATATGGAAGGAGAGAGAAACAAAAGAGGGAGTGATAGAGAGAGAGAAAAAAACAGAATGGGAGACAAACAGATGTAGAAAGAGAAGGTTGAGATACTAAAATATGTATGTACATTCTCCGAACATATCACATATTCCCTGTCCTATCAACGCCAGCATCGATGCAGTTATTTAAGTAACTGATTTGTCTGAGTCCACCCACATGCATATGATTCCGTGGACACAGGATACGGATGTTGGATATTAACACAATTAATGAATCTGTTTGTCATGGAGCTCACTTATTCAGAAATGTATGCTAGTAATCTGTCTGTTCTGAAAACAGCTGCCCGTGAAACCCTATACAAATGAAACAGATTGAGATCTAGCACCGGGACCCCGGATCCAGTACGCCAAAGGACGGATCGGAGTCACTAGCTACTGCTCCAGTGGGACAACTTATGCTGAATCAATGTTCTCATAGAGTACCGATATAAACATTTAGTGATGTACAACTATTTAAGTGTGAACAGTGCGGGGTACATTTTTATCACTAGAAAAAAAATATTGGTAGTACAAACCTGGTTGTGTTTATCCTTTCAGTTGTGAGAGAATGCAATCGATATAGCATTTCAATTAAACTACGACTCGGCAATATTGTGGTTTAATAATTTTCCTGGAATGGTCTGCTGTTGACATTAACGTCAATTATCGGTCGCTGAGCTCCATTCATCAACGCTAATTCACTGCATTTCGTTAATTCAATCATGTGTATGTCCATTATGAGCTGGTCACGATTCAAAGATCACAAACATGTAGGTCAGATCACATGAATCTTACACAGCATGTGTTGTGTTCACATTTCTCTTCAAACAAGAGACGTTCCCTATTCCTTGATTACTCTTTTACATTTTCTTCACCATTTCTCACACGATCGGAAATTATTTCTCAGCGTATTTTTATTTACTTTATCTGGGCAAGTTTCTTTATTCGTAAACCACTTAAGTTTGATTTATTTTGATGTTTCTGATATCCGAGGATTGGGTTTTTGAAAACATTGCATTAGAAATAGCAGATTCTGTCACTCAAAGAAGGAATTGTATTGTTTCAATTGTCACTTGAATCAATGTAATAATGTGGTAACACTTTGCATACTAGTACTTTGTAACACATGCTCATGACAGCAACAACTCGTCCGTTAGGAATAGTCAGCAGCTTGGATGGGAACCGATACATGCTTCATGCTGAACGTTGTATGTGACGAAGTCGGATAAATCGCATACACGTCTGTACCCAATATAGTTAAGCCTTTCAGATGTGGTAATATGCATAGGATCAACTAGTTTTGGTTATTTAGACGTTTTCGAGATGACCTTTAGGTGTTTTGTCGGATGTAAGTTTACGATTTAAGTGGCAAAAAAATTCCCTGTTTGTTTGAAGTCCCATGGACACAAGTTGCTTATCTGCTGGCTAAATATTTATTGTTTATTAAGTTAATTTGTATTCTATTTGAACAAAAACAGTGTCGCACTTTGAAAGCTGCAATTCAAACAACGAGGCCTAGACATGGATTTTGTACTTGTTAAAGGAGGGGAGCTCCCCTTTAAAGGCGACCATTAATCCCATTATTTTTGGATCAAGGTTACCTCCCTTTGACTGGTTGTGATGAGTGTGTCGTTTATTCTATGTCAGTATGAAAGTACATGACATTAGGGACTGAGATTTTCTATGGGGCTTCTACGCCCGAGGGCGTTATCCAACAGCGGCCCGTTCTGCATCATCAGTCTAACTAAAACATATCACTGCTGTGACACCAGATGCGAGGGTATCGCGCCCTGATGGTGCAAAATGTCATCTTACATGGAACACTGTAATACTGGCAGCATGTTTAATATACATGTAGTTTGTATTGTCAGTGTTTCATTCATGCTGATGTGGAGCGATTGGGTAGCCTAGTGGCAAAGCCTTTCGTCCGTCAACCCGAGCTCCGGGTTCGATTCCCCAAAAGGAGCAAATGCGTTAACTTTTATATTGCCATAACATGGCTAGGACGGAACAAAACCATACACGCAATCATACTAAAATGATCCAAGGGTGCTTTGAACGTGTTATTGAAAAATCAGTTCATGGTTCTATTTCGCTTTGGTAAAATGGCTTGTTTAATTCGTGCGAAATACTTCTTTCAACTCCAATCTAAGCATAACCAGTACGTAACAGAAGATACCGCTAATAGCCTCCCAGAGAGGTTATTACCACGATATTAAGTGCATAACAAACTGGAAGCAGCTCTAACCGAAATATGGTGAGGCTGAGTGACAATTTTCAATCTACAAGTTCAATATAAAACATAAAAATTCGCTTTACTGAACAACCTAATACATCAACTGTCAATGTACAGGTAGTAAGTGATATCCGACAGATGGCGCGTCACCGTGGTTAGAGTGACAGGCACAAACAGTGCCTCGTGTCGTTGATGTTTCCAGTATTGAGAAAACCCACGTTGACTGTTGACTGATCCAGGCTAAGCAGATCCTGGATAAAGGATACAACTCTGCATCGCAGATCGTGGCACCTTAGACGACTTCACCCTGTTTCCAAAGTCATTTTATGGAATCATTACACTAAAGATACACCTATTCTTGTTGATTACAACAATGTAAATCTGTTAAGGATAAGTCTTTATCAAATATTACAAATCAATAAGCCATATCAATTCATTCATGATGCATTACAGATGCGTACGTACACACTCAAGAAGTAATGTATTCATTACTCTTCATACCTACACCTTGAGGCAGGATCCCCCAGGATGTCTCGATCTGCCTCTGAACCCGAACCTTGCTGCAGGCTAGCTGAATCACACTAGTCTTCATGACACAAATTACCGCCATTTTGCAAGAAGAACGACTGTTCCTAGAACTATCTCAAACCCACATCAGTTGAGCAGCAGACCATGCCGCCGACACGCTAGCAGTGATGACAGTGGTTACAGTCCATTATTCTCCATGGCTGTATCATCATCAGACTAGACCTTCCACTGCCATTTCGTGTAATGGTAACAATTACCTCATCATTCATTAAATCGGTTTGCACAAGGCCTATTGTAATGAACGGTTACCATCCATTATTACCGCTGCTCTAACCCGTTTAGTAGTTAACGAACAACAACAATTATCACCAGCTTCTGGGACTCAACTATTGTACGTATTCATGCTATAGCAGCGAAGCGACTCCCGTTGCCTGTGCTGTATAACCAGAGCCCTAGATGCGTCACAGGGATCTATACGCGTGTTGAACACTATCTGCTGGAGGGAGCTGTCGGTGCCCACGATGTTGTGCTGGACAACTGGACAAGGGAGGTGGACGACATTGTAAAGTGCTTTATGTACTCGCAACTGACCTTTCTCTATGGTAGTGAACTAACCGGCAGCGGATGTGACTGAGGGAGCTATTAAGTATGGATTCGTACATATTGTCGCTGGCAATCCATGGGCTGCGTGGCTTGATGAGGCTACGCTAAGGTCTGCAACTAGAACGACGTGTGCTTCGTGAATACAACAAATGAGAAACAACGTTCAGTTAAGTCAGCGGTGCTGTAAACTCGGAATATACACTGTTCGGTAGTATCCTGGCAAGTCATCGTGTCTGTCTGCGACCGGCATCGACTCAACATCCCAATGTTCCCCGAACTTAACAACAACCTGTGGATTATTTGATTTATATACATGATCTGCGTCGGATTAAACACGAGTTCGAGTAGAAGGTATGTCACTGTGTTTTGCTTTGGATGTACACATTCGTATTCTAACATCCATAATGATATGATGTAATTCTATATAGTACCTGAATATTACATTCATATTGCTATATGCATAACGTATGTATTGTATACAGGTCAAAAATAATAATACTCAACAATTTAATATGTTTCGAATGTGTCAGGATCAATGATAACATGCACAACCGTGAACACATGGCTTGTGTCAGAGCACAATACAACGTAACGAACTTCAAAGGCTCAATGCAGGTGTTCTGAAATGAGGGTTGTATAATTGTTCTGTAGTTGGACCGATTGACCTTGATCGCGTAATGTTAGCTCAGCGCCATATGTGGACACTATTATATGAGTGTGGGCCTTTCATGGGAATGATGACAACAGCAGAATGGTTACTAAAGACACATCGGCACATGCATTGTTATATTTACTTATTTTTATATTTTATTCTTATATGACCGTTATATGTGTGTCTGTGTGTGTGTGTGTGTGCACGCGCGCGCGTGTGGGTGTGTGTGACTGACCACATGTGTGAGTGTATATTGGTTAACGTTACATTCATCACTATTCCAGATGTGTGACGGTGGTGTCTATACCAGATAATCCATTGATTCACATCACGAGCATTGATGAGAGAAGCATTCTAGAAATGTGCCGAAAATATCCGTGTTAGATTTGCTCTTTAGAAAGCATTAGTGTGTCTCCTCATGCAGTGAGTGAGTGAGTGAGTGAGTGAGTGAGTGTGTGTGTGTGTGTGTGTGTGTGTGTGTGTGTGTGTGTGTGTGTGTGTGTGTGTGTGTGTGTGTGTGTGTGTGTGTGTGTTGTAGATATGGGTGACCATTGAAGCTTTACAATCATCTAATACGCTTACGCCTTAAGTCAGACTGAATTGACCGGATTTAACCGACTGACATCTTGACCTGTTACTTTCTTGATCTCCGTCCAACCCAAACGTCTCAAATACACGCACGTATCCCACATATTCTTTCAACCTTATAACTAGTTATTACATAACAAATATTTGATCATTCATGTACATATTTGATGTACGAATTCATTAAACCGTAAGTCACCCTTGTAGTATTATACAGGACCTTGATCTGTGCTCGTCAATAAACAGGGTCAGAGATACACCGCTCCTTCAGATTGTACAGGTTAATACGTCTGATTTATTCGAGGCAAGCTATTCATAGAAAACGAAGATATTTGTTATTAAATATTGATAAGCATATGTGTAAATAAAGGCTACGAGGGAGTAAGCCTGTCATTAGCGTGTAGATCGGCGTTGAGAGTGGGATTTTGGGGAGACAAGCGTCTCAACCGAGAGCTTCTGTCAGCCGGTCGATATTACAACAATGGTTCTTACTTAGCACCAAGCGGATATGCTTGCCTGACTTATATGCCTTTGGCCATACATATGTATTGGTTCAGACTACCGTGGTCCTTTCAAGGCACACTTATACATATTTGATATGTTTCATATAAGACTCTTGACGCATTGACCCTACCGATTCAGGTTTTCCGTTACAGTGCTTGATGCTGGTACCATACTGGTGTCTTGGTAACCAGTTCCACAGGGAGGGTCTGCAGATGGTCTGATACTCAGATGTGTTTAGACATTTTGAGACAGAGACCTCTAATGTTTTCTTTACTCTTCAAACAACTGTTATGTATTAAAGATATATCAGATGAAATATAGTCTTAGCTCATTGCTCCGGTCCTTTATAAGTTCTTTTGAGTCGATCCCCATGGAAGAGATAGTAATCATACAGAATAACATTCCTTCCTTCCTTATTCTTTCATTTATCTGTGTATTTTACATGTATATATTTTTTTTTTTATTTATCTATCTATGTATTTATTTTTTTAGTTATTTATGTATTCGTTTGTTTATTTATCCGTGAGCAATACAATTTATCTGTGTGTTTATTCTTTTAAATGTCATACAAGACATAAAATGTACCTAATCGCCACATGGTACGGAGTACGAGTGCAAGTGTCCAAGTGGTGAAACCCATCATTGCTTGCTGAGCGGAACGGGACTATGGTACGAGCTGCTAGATAGGAGCAGGTAAAGAACGCTATTCCCTATGGGCAAGCCACAATGACCGCCGGCAGTCAGACAAGGACATAAACACATGTTCTGTGGATGTAACAAGTCATGTAGTCTGTGACGTTGTCGGTTGGGCACAAACCCGCATAATATTGAAACAGGAACATTGGAACCTGCACTAACTTGAATATTTTTTATATCAAGAAAATTAACGAGAAGAAATTTATGCTTGAATTTTTTGAAAAACTATAACAACACATGAATTGTAATAGAATAGGTGAATACGCCACCTTATATAATATGTATTACTGCTTCTGGTTTCTTGCACAAATTATTACATTTTTGCAAAAATTATAAAGATATTGCAGTTTGTTCTCTTGTTAGGCGAGGGACATATACATCAGACAGGTAATTGGAGTCCTTCAACACCAGTAGTATTCAACCTTCTGTGTCACTGCCACAAAGTGATGTTGATTAGAATATCAATTGATAGTCAGGAATAATCAGTGACTGTCACGCCAATTCCGTGCATTTGAAGTACGTGAATATCAAAACACATGTCACTCAACCCACGACCTACAGTTTGGTTCTTGTTAAAAGCAGCATTTATGAACTCGACACAAAAGTCATGAAGTGAGTCACCATTGGCATTGTCTTGAAAAGGGCTGATGACTTCTTTTATGGAGTGGTTTCCCCTTTGTAGTGGTAATTCTAAGACATCAAGAAATACGATGCAAAAAGCAATAAACTAAATGTGGTTATCTACAAAGGTTATGTTTCCGTGTTAACTCATCAATTCTAATATGGTAATCAAACTGATATATGATGATTTTTAATTAAATGCTTCATTGCACTGTTTGATCATTGTAGGTGATGTGTGTTGTTTCACGTCATAATAGATATATATAGGCACAGATGTCACAGTTGCCATTTACAAACGTCATGGTAATTGGTACCATTTACTTACTATACTGTGCTCACATACTCCAAGGTTAATGGAGATACAGTTGCCATAACGCCGATAGTACTCGTCTAACACACTAGAGTGGCTTGTAGGAATGAGAGGGTATTGCAATCTGTATATATTGCGCACGTAATGGCTTGTTCTGTATTTGTGTAGGTTAAAATACCAATGACGTCATTGACGTCATCTGGACGACCTTTACTTGGTTTTCAATTCACATCGATGCCGCTGAAGACGTTTTTAACGTTTTTACTTACGTTGCACATATGCCAAACAGTGATTTCATGATACAAGACAGATAAAGGTAGTGTGGTGGATACACGTCTACATGAGGTCATTTATGACGTCAGAAGACCTTATTCTTGTTCTGTTTCTATATATTCCTTTAGTAGTATGTTTTCGACGCGATATTTTGGTAGTGATGTTTGTTTGCAATATTCTTAGAGGTGGGGGGAAGAGGTTTAATGTCCAGGAATGTTTTACATTTGTAGCGACCTACGTGCACTTGTGTGTACCTTCTTGTACTACGTCGGATTAATGGCTAATGATAGCACACAATGCTTGAAAAACATGCTGTGATTTAACATTGATACTCCACTCAGACAGTCGGTTAGTACAATACGGTTAGTGTTGCCCCCGTCAGGGTTACTGACCGCCGACCTTCTCCTCTCCTGTCAGACTCCATATCCACTGTACCAAGAAGCCGGTTTATAGTGAGAAAAGGACACACCAAAATGTCCAGGCGTAATGAGTACAGATACTCCTATCTCTGTCGCATGAACAAACACCACACAAAATGAACGGAACAGATTCCTCGAGACCCACAACATGAATCATTGCATTCTTGTAAAAATACCACAGCTTGTTCTCGGGCCAGGCGATAGACATATACATCAAGCGGGTAATTGGGATGATTCAAGAACCCCAGGCTGCGTCTGGTAGAATTCAGACTTCTGTGCCACTGCCACAAAGTGATGATAATTGGAATATTAATTGATAGTCATGAATAATCAGTAACTGTCAAATGCATTTCAAGTGCATTTAAAATACGTCAATATCAGAACACCCTATACTCTACCTACATCCGACTGACGTATGTGTTATGTTTAAAATCAGCATTGATGAACTCGACACAAAAGTCATGAAGCGAACCAAAGCTGACTATCGCCTGCTTAGCTTGAAAAGGGTGATGACTTTTTTCAAGAGGTGTTTTGTCTGTAGGAATTTTAGCGCAGGGACATCATAGACATATTATGTATATATAGTTACAAGGTCATGTCTGTGACTATCTTTGATCGCCACAATCGCAGTGATAACTTCCTGGCTAGCCTACCAACTATTACTATCCAGAAGAACATCAACAGACACAATTCGGGAAAGAATAAGAAAGTTACTTTGATGCCGAGGACCTGACTCAAATTTTATCCCTCGAGGTAACTGAATCGCTTCAAATGAAATTATGCCCCACTTGGAAAGAAAACGCTGTAAATCAGTAAAGCAACGACAAACAGAGGCCGAATTATCTATTCAGTTGCTGGTAAATTGCATTATCCAACCGTTTTAGCCTCTCGCGTTTTTGCATAGTGCTTTAAAAAGATCAATACGTCAACGACATACTGCCTTTCATTTGTGCTGAATCGCAAAAATCCCAGTTGAAAAATCTTCAGTGTTTCTCATTCGTCAATATACCAAACACAAGGCTAAATCCACAGAGACACTGTGACAATTGATGTCCTCGAGTTAGATACAAGATGCAGTTTCTGGGGACGAAAACGTTTCTGCATAAAATCCCAAGCCTTTCTTAGTATTGCCATGTGAATGCCCTTTGAACCTAAAGATAGCACATTTGAAAAATGCATGTGCTGATCGGAATAGCACTTGTACGCAATAGAAAACACTCCAAATGGTATCACCATCCTTTATATACGCATCCCGTATATCAGACCACCATCATTTTCACAAACGTAAGTCTCCATAGTGTTATATTTTATTGGTATGTAAGAACATTCATCTTACATATTAACAGACTAGCGGTTGGTAGTTTTATCATGTAAACATGGTAAATGGAACATACATATGAGGCCTAAATGAATAGCCTGCTTGAAGCCGTACATTATGGATTTAAAGAAACTGCAGTTAGATATGCATTTGAAAGAAACGCCACGTAATAGATTTCTCTTTTCTTTTCGTTTTTATGTTGGACCATTTACGATTCTCTTTAAAAAATAACTATAAGTATAAACAAGTAGCCATATTAACGCCCACAAGATGGAACCAGATTTAATAATCGGTGACGGGGATCGATGCTTAAACATAAACACCAGGTTCCTCTCCAAGGAGTAGCAAATCAATATCTTTGAGAAAACAAGGAGACAAACATTCGCCGGGTCAGCCTGTGAACAAATATTTTGTGGTGGTAGGATCTGATGCCAAATTTGTTTTGAATATTCTCTGGAAATCCGTGGAAAATCCCAGTATTCACTTATTGTCCGGCATGACGTATTCTTTTCGGCAAAAAGGACGTATAACGTTACACCAAAGTGATTTAAGCTAAGTGAGTTTAATGTTCACTGGAGCTTGGCACATGCGGAACTGATATTATATTCCCCGTTATAAGACGTATTGTACAAATATGTTGGAGTATCAGGTCTGTTAAATCAAATCATAACACAATAAATGGTAATCACACTTAGATTCAATATCCCTTCTCATCTTATTCCTGGTAGACATGGACCTGTGGGATTCGGACTGAAACTTGATCATTATATTCCACTTTATCCATAGGTCCGGTCTATTTTTAGACACATGCCGATTAATATTCTGTAATTATAGATTATTAGCAGGCAGTGCATGGGCTTTGCCCAGAGTGTTGCCATGTAAGTCATAACGGCAGTAACTGTATATCAAATATAATCATCCCCTGATGGTCCATAATTGAAGGTGATGGTTGATGTCGGTTGTGATTATTACCGTCGATGTAGTTGCCAACCCACCACTACCACGTGACATTAATTGTAGTGGCTTCTGAAATCTAACCTTTTAATAATATGAATACTGGTTGTTGCTTTCGCCATTTTCAAGTTTTACCTTGGTTCTTGACATTTAGATGGCATTATGAACTCCAGGGAGCTGAGAATACGCGTGACGTGTGCTTGGAAGCTATGATTTGTGGTGTACTGAGGAGTCTTGCACTGTAGACGTTGCCAAGAAGTCGTAGTAGTAGTAGTAGTAGTAGTAGTAGTAGTAGTAGTAGTAGCAGCAGCAGCAGCAGCAGCAGCAGCAGCAGTAGACGAAGCTTCAGTAGCAGTAGCAATACCACCAGCAGCAGCAGTAGCAGTAGTCATATGTTTTGGGTGCATCAAATAGAGGGAAACCAAATAATTTATGTCAACAAACATGTGTACCTACAAAAGGTTACATGTGTAATGTGGAAAATCAATAACCGTAAATTCAACTATATTATACAGGATAATTGTTATCGTGTATCGTTCTGATCGTACGAAATCATGATGAAATCATCATGCTTGGATTTTACGTTTTCGATAACGTGTGCAGACATAAACACAACCTGAACACTATCGTCAAGATGCCTAAACTTGCTTTGAAACTAAACGTCTTGAAAATACCAAGGTTCATGGCTGGCATGTTTACTAGTTCTATGAAGGAGGCAAATGGCCACCAGAAGTATTGCAACAGGACGGCGTCAACACTAATGCTTCCAAGATTAAAAATGTTAGCTCAAATATGGACTCCCCTGCATTCATGGTTCTGCTGTTATGTTTGTGAATACGAAATGGAAGCCAACAATAGGCATTTCATCAAAAAAATGGAAATATGATTATAAGATTGATGAAGTTTCAGACATCATGATTAGCATCAATTCTTTACATGACCCGTGGATTAATCTTTATCACGTGGGGACTTTCAAGGATCTTCTTCTTAACTGCCCATCTTAACTGACTCGCCCACTTAAAGGTCTTCATGAAATTAAGGTACAGATTAATCTTGCCATCTGACACTGGTTACTATGGATGACTTAGGATGACTCGTGAAAAGGAGGTATAGTAACCAATGTAACCTTAAAGTACATTCCCAGTGTTTTCATGACATAGTTAAATTAAAGTTCAGGTAAACCTTAATATGAGCGATTGTACCATGTTGCTATATTTTGTTAGACGCTGTGAATGTGTAGTGACATAGTTTGCTGAGAATAAGTCCTTAATGTGTGTAGAGAAGCCGTGCAAAAGCTTTCTTTTGGTAAGGAGTGAAAAACATTCCCTAAAAACACTGAAAGCAGTAAATACATTTGACGTATGTTTAATCCCTTAAGACGTTTTTAGCTTCTTAGCGGTGCCTAACGCAATCACACTCCGTGATTGTGAATGGGTAAACATCAACTGAGCTCGCATTGATACAGAACATTGCATTCGAAGATTAAGAAAAACAATCGACACTCGACAAATTGAGTGAATAAACTGCAATTTTGCAAAAGAAATAGAAATTTATCTTGCCTTATCAAACGAGGGAAGAACGCCAATGTCGTTGACCTTTAAGACATTTTTTAGACCCATCAGCACGTGTGTGGTGCTGATCTGGGGATCATTAACAAGACATATCCTTGATTCGACTGGCAATTCCTGGTATCTATTATAGTACCATTGTTGACGAGATACAATATAGCAATATGAGACAAAGTGTGGACACAGAGAGAACAAATTGACGGAATAGATAATTGGATTCCCTCTTAGGTCACAGCAGTGTTTAGAACTGCGCCAAGTTTGACAGATGTGTGCATATGCAAGGAACAGCTGAAATTAGCAGCCGGGAGAACATTGATCCTGGTATCTCTGGTGACCTTGTCTGGTCGTTTCGCAACACTCTCCCTAATACTCATATAAAGTTATATACTCCCTCAGCCTCACGTATGATCCCCTCACTTTATGTTTGGTGTCTACCCATCAAAACTTTCATTCGTTATCGATCGGGTTGTTATGTTATTTTTTCTACCGCCCAATCATATTATTCAATGGGATGATTGCCCAGTAAATGGTTCTACACGTTGGAAAAGAGCTGGGCACGAGAAGCTATACTCTCATTTCCCTGTCTTCTCGAGGACCGAGTTAAAGTGCAGTGAACCATCTTCTGGTGTTTTTGCTGGTTCAGTCAGATTGTCCTCACGACAATGACGTTACAAGGTCATCCATGTTTTCTGTGTTTCCATCCCGGGATATTACAGAGCTGTCGAGATGAAACTCTCAGACAATGACTGGGAACCCGTTATCGACATGCAAATATTGACAATACGACATAAAACATTATTTCGCTTTTGTAATATGACATCATTTCAAAAGGTTCAGCATGCATTTTAAGCCCTGAAACAGCGTGTATACAACAACGGAATTATTAAATTAGTTTTCCATTAAGTCACGCACAATAACTAGCCATTTGTTTAGTCCTATTGTGGGCCGATTAGGACTTTAATATACCCAGGGGGGTATTTCCCCGACACCTCGATCTGACTGGCCATTATACGCATTAGAAGCACTTAGTTGCCATTTCAGTCCTATTTCTGAGGAGTCCTGCTTTAATAAAACTGGGCACACTATCTGCCCTTTTCAGATCCGTAATTCCGTTGAGTGTAGTGATTGTGCGATGCAGCTCCCAGCAACTATAGTAAATGGCTAATCCGAGGTAATCTGTCAAGCAATATATTCCCTTGTCAGTTGTGAAAGGCGCATACGTCAACATCACGTTTGGTTGTCCCTCACCAGATAAAACTCCGTCTACGAGATTCCCTTCATAGCAACGGGGGCATATCCTGCATGTATCTGTTTTATCTCTGTTCTCAGAGGAGCAGGCTCTTGTAGTGCTGCCAAAAGGTCGGCGCAGATATTTTGGGATCATCTTTATGGACAAGGAGTAGGACTCTGTGCATCTCTTCTGGTGTCGTGTGTCGTATAATGCACAAGAACGTCAACAGAAGCATCAATGTAACGCATATGTATGTTCGTCAGGAGGAAAGTGAAAGAGTTGTATCGTTCGATAATCACTTATTGTCTTCAGCCCAAATCCCTATGATCCTTATGGTAATACATACGAGATGGATATTCTTGCACGCTATGGTCTGATTGTTTGTCTTCTCGGATATCGTGTCCTCACAAATCTGCCGCTAATGTGTATCCGAATCGTGACAGGACAGGCTAACCTAATTTGGAAATGAGATTTGCCATTGACGTGTGTTTGAGACATGCCTCAAGTGTTACATGTTATAGAGACACAATCGATTGTCTTTTTATGAGTATAATCTCCATATTTCGAGAGGTTCAACGTGGTTTAGTGGCATTTTCATCTCGCCCACACTCTAGGTGATAGACAGACAGCATACTGTTTCAATCATAGATTTTCGTCTGTTGTCAGGTGATGAAATTGTACAAGAAGAGTAAAATCTTATGACGGTCTTTGGAAATTCATGAAAAAATATTTTATATAATGATTCTCCGTTGTCCTATCATGGTAGAAGACGATAAGCTCTGGTTATAGAACTTCGTCAGTGGAATCGATACTCATGCAATCGACCATCTTCTACTAGTCCAAAATTTATATCTCTAACAATGCGTAATGAAGCAGTACTCGATGTTTACCCACATGTTCCGGACCTACTCATAGAGGATATGATTAATGTTGTTACTTCCAGAAGTTCTCTCACGAAAAGTACAGATCTGTTCCTTTGTTTTGCCTGGAGATGCATCGATCTTCTGTAACAATTTCGAACGATTTGTAAAAATACGAGCCTTTGAAGTAGTTGCCGAGAATGCTAAGCCGATGTTCTTATCTCTGGTGAACCATCCATGTATAATCTGAACGTCTCAACACCTAATTGAAGCTTAATTAACTACACGTTATGGACAAATTGCTGATAGGGAGATAGGTCCAGCAGTCAGATTCTGCTTCATTGGGGTGGTAACCGAGGTCAAAGATGAACGGGAAATTGATCAGATTTCCTCAATTAATTTCTCATCAAAATTAAGATTTAGCTTTCCACACATAAGAGTAATCACGAGTGGCATAAAATACCTGACAGCTATGGTGTTTAATAACC